>NC_090341.1:28692662-29305162 GCF_035084215.1 Heptranchias perlo | reverse complement strand
AGGATTCTAACAACATAAAGATGGCAAAAATACAATAAACACTTTGTGTAAGTACATAACGTTCAGAAAAATAAAAGCTCACTTTGTTTCAATTAAATACTTTTTAAAAATGCATATAAAGGGCCAGATTTTGCTGTAAAACTAACGGTGAGGCCATCAGCGCTCACCGTTATTTATGTGCAAATCGGACAGTAAGTTCTGCCGAACGTACATGTGCAGTTAAATGCAGAAATCCAGAAGTTGCTGTCTGAGATGCAATGCTCCTCCAAAAGCTGCACGAAAACAGCATCTCGCCGTCTGACTCACCAATGTATTGAACCGCGTGAAGATCCTGTACTTACCTCATAGATACGGACTAAACTCACCAAAAAAAATTAGGCCTTGTCCATTCCAATCTAAGCACCCTTTTAACGGTGTGATAAGTCTTAATTTATGCCAAACAACCTCTCTGGCACTGAAAATTAACTTTTACAAGTGTGGAGTCTCATTCGTAAGCTTTTAATTATTGTTGGACATTTAAAAAAACATTATATAAATGTTTTTCTTATTTTTTCTTTCTGTCTCTTTTATCTCTGTCTCTTAAACCAATCTTTCTTTCCCTCTCTTCATTTGGCTTTCTGTACCTGATTCAACATTGATTTCACTATTCTAACTTCCACTTCCCACTCCACACTCTGCGCTGCTCATTAACGATTCTTCAATCTGATTGGTTAAAGGGATACACAGTTGCTTGCCCTGTTCGCAGAGGTCACTGATGCCCTTTAGAGGGCACTGCACAGAATGGATCTCTAACTTATGGTAACTTGCCGTGCAAAAGCTCATAGACAGTCCATGGGCAAGTGCAAGTCCAATGAACCGCTCACAGCAAAATCTGGCCCATTATTAGATGTTCTGTGTTGTAAATCATGAAGTAATCAATTTTTTCACATAATATATATGAAAAATCTTGTTTTTATTTGTGTGTATGCATAATGTTTACCAATGTGTTAGTGGTACTGCAGTGAGCCCCTAATTTTGCTGACTGATGTCATCTCATGTGGCTAGCAGGGGTCAATTTAATCCCAATAATGACCTATGCTAACCACATGACATGTTAGGCTATAAGAACCTAAAAGCCAGCCATTTTTTACTTGTATGTATTTTTTGTTTGGTCATCCATTCCCCGGCCTGACACCCAGACCTCGACACCCAATCACAGCCCCATTAATACCGTAGTCTGTCCCAGGCACTGAACTTTCCCATTCGGTTGGCATGAACTTGACTTCAATCCATCCCCTTTTGACCTTGGTCTTGCACCTCATTCCATGTCCACTGCAGCTTCTAACTCACCTGCTGCACTCTTTGGTTCTGAGTGAGAGAATTAAAACAAGAAGAAAGAGAAAGAAAGAACTTGCATTTATATAGTGCCTTTCACAGTCTCAGGACGTCCCAATGTGCTTTACAGCCAAAGAAGTACTTTTGAATTGTAGTCACTTTTGAAATGTAAGGGATCGCAGCAGCCAATTTGCCAAGGTCCCACAAGCACCAATGATATAATGACCAGATAATCTGTTTTCGTGATGTTGGTTGAGGGATAAATATTAGCCAGAACACCAGGAGATCTCCCCTGCTCTTTTTTGAATAGTGCCATGCGATCTTTTACGTCCATTTGAGAGAGCAGAAGGGGCCTCAGTTTAACATCTCATTTGAAAGATGGCACCTCCAACAGTGCAGCACTCCCTCAGTACTGCACTTAAGTATCAGCCTAGATTATGTGCTCAAGCCTTTGGAATGGGAGTTGAACCCACAACCTTTTGACCCACAGGTGTGAATCCTACCACTGAGCCAAAGTGGACACCTTGTTTGTATGTTGTCTTCTGTAAGAAGTGGTGATTGAATTTAATTTTACAACAAACTTGAGATGGAGAGATAATTGCTTAAGAATTGGTGAAGAACCTTAAGGACTAAAGCTTTCCAACAAACAAACAAGTAGATTTCCCAGTGCTGAAGTTGGGTTGTTCATACAAGCGGGCATCATGGTGACAAAGGCTGCTTGGTCTGGTGTCTATAAATATTCTGTGCATGAACATTAATTTGTCACTTCAATAACTTGTAAATGTGCTGATTTATTGAATTTTCATATGATGTAAGGGACTTTACTGCATCATCATCATTTCAATATTGGATGGGCTGGAAACCATATACCATGTTTTTATGGTGCTGTAAAAATGGACTTTTGACTTCAGTATGTTAAGAATTTCAATACATTTCATGTTTGTAAAATTATACCAGACAGTCGTGATAGTTCAATTTATGAACACTAATCTCCCAATGCAAATTTATTCTTTTTTCAAACTTATTTCTCCCCGTTTCTTTCTCTGTGCCACCACTAATGAGGTTGCAAAGAGCCCAGCTCCCAAGTCCTTTTGGAGTCATTCTCTACCTGATCATAGGGGTGTCCTTTCTGGTGCATAGACTGAGTTTTATTTTTTAGTGGCCCAGTGGATTAGCTCACCAACCACTGGGATATCTTGAAAAGTCTTCCAATGCTGAGGATGATTATTAGTGTAATATTGATGTTTGTGCATACAAACCTGTATTTGCCTGTTATATTTAGCGTGACATTGTTCACTCTGCAGCGTGGCCAAGCTGAATTTTGTATTGTTAGTTTGAAATGTTTATGGAGTCCCAGAGACGGGTTCTTATTTTATTACTCTGGGCTTTATCCCCTTGCAGAAGAAGGGGCCTCCGGCTGCTTTTACTTTTATGTTATAGAATGTGAGTTATGTGTCTGTTTTCATTGTCCGAGTCATTCAATAGCTGGAAGAAGGTTGCTTTTATAGTGTGCTTTGTGCAGGTTGTTTGAAGATTCCCTGTGTCAGTCAATTTAAGTGCTGCCCCCTGGTTGTTATCCAAACACTGTAGCTACAATGGGCCAGAAATCGCTCCCAAAATAACAGAGGAACTCAACAGCGCTCTCAGTTTTTAGTGGTGAATTGAAGGAGCAAGTTCCCGCGTTTGCACATGTGCAGTAAAGCGTGGAAATCCAGAACTTCTTCCGAGTGGTTCGGCGGGCCATAGCACGCTGTAATCAGAGAAATCATTGAAAAAGTGCCAACTTGCTTATCTGCCCAGTTGGAAAGTAACTAATATCGCCACCAAAGAGGTATGCTTAAAAATACCAAGTCTAAATTAAGTTTTAACAGCACAGTTAGTCTTAATGACTGCCAAACAATTAAAAAATTAACTTTTAAAAATGTGGAATGTCATATTATTCCTATTTTAATAGTTTTTGGTCATTAAAAAAAATTACTTTTTCCCTCCTGTCTCTTTAATTTAATTCAATTAGTTCTTTGTCGTCTTATTGTAAATAAAAATTTTACATTTTTTTATGACATACAGAATACTAATTTTAAATGAATGAAGTCTGCTTCTCTGCTTGAGCAATGCAGCCTGAACCTGTGGACGTGGCTTCTCTTCCTGACAGATTTTGGGGGCGTGTCTTCTCCTCACAGACTTTTCCAGCCACACGGCAACTCACGCTGCTCAGAGGCTGAGTTGATAGCGCACATTTTGTTTAAAGTTCAAATTCAAGCAATTCGACGCCATAGAGCCCGCAGGAAGTCTTCTGGTTAATTTAATTCGCAGGAGCTGTGTTGGGCATTGCCTTGCTGCTCTGCATGATTTCTGGCCCAATGTATTTCCATTCAGTCTTTCAAGCATATGTGGTAGTTCTGGATATTATTTAGAGGTTACAGTTGAGGAAACCAAACTTTTAGTAGTGCTTGTTGCGCACACAAAGTGTTCCTGTCCTGGCCTAGCTGCTCATTATTCTCATGTAATTTTATAAGTTGAGTGTGTATCTTTGCTTCCCAGTCACATTATTGCATAATAGTTGAGGTTCTTTGAGGCATATATAAATACTGGCATTTCATGACTCGCTTGAATTGAATCAGTGCCTCTTGTTGGCCGACCATAGAATGTTGTTGACAGTAGTCACGGACAAGTTTGTTGCCCACGGTGTTCCTTTCTTAGGAACATAGGAACTGGAGTAGGCCATTCAGCCTCTTGAGCCTGTTCTGCCATTCAATTAGATCATGGCTGATCTGTACCTCAACTTCATTAATCCGCCTTTTCTTCATATCCCTTGATTCCAGATTTCCACCACCCTTTGCGTACAAAGTGCTTACTGATTTCACTCCCGAATGGCCTTGTTCTAATTTTAAGATTGTGCCCCCTTGTCCTGGATTCCCTCATTAGAGGAAATAGTTTCTCTGTGTCTACCCTTTTGAATCCTTTTATCATTTTAAACCCCTCAATCAGATCACCCCTCAATCTTCTAAACTCAAGGGAATACAAGTCAAGGGTATGCAAACTGGCCTCATAATTTAACCCTTTAAGCTCTGGTGAATCTGCGCTGTAACCCGAGGCCAGTATATCCTTCCTGAGGTGCAGTGCCCAAAACTGCGCAGTGCTCCAGAGGGAGTCTGTACAACTGAAACGTAACTTCCTCCCCTTGTATTCCATCTGCCTTGAGATAAAGGCCAACATTCCATTAGCCCTTTTGATTAATTTTTGTACCTGTGCACTAGTTGTAGTGAATTGTGTACCTGGACACCCAAATCCCTTTGCTGCTCTACAATTGCTCGTCTCTCACCATTAAAAAAAAATCCAATTTGTCTTTCTTGGATTTTTCATACCTATAATTTCTTATTCTAATAAATTTTCACAGCATCTTTTCCATGACACTGGTCTCTTTCCAGAACTGCATACCAATATTTGAGCGATGGCCTGCCCAATATTTTGTACAGATTCGACATCACCTCCTTGCTTTTGTATTCAATGACCCGATATGAAACTCAGAAACTCATTTGCCTCGACTCTTATATTGCATTCCCATCTTCAAAAGGTGCATGAATCTGCATTCCTGGATCTCTCAAAATCTATTAATAATCTAACCAAGAAAACAAGCATTTTGTCCATGGTTTAGTTTTGCTTTATTTTCTTTACAATATTTGAGATTAAAATGGGTTCTCTTGAAAAGAACATGGCAATAAGTCTGGAAAATGCACATTCATTAAGCCAGTTCATTTATCCCTAATCAAACTGACTAAAGTCTGCAATGAAACAAAGTAGGTTAACATTCTAATTATAAAATTGTTAGTGTTACGGCTTCACCACAGCACTTTCCAATAGTTCTCTGAATCATTACCCATCTTTGAAAAATGAGCGATTGCCAGCTTATCATCATGTTTGGCTGTTTTGCAATTAGTGTATTTTTGATACAATATCAGGCCATCACAGCTTGGTTTCATCCTCAGGTTTTGGGAGACCAGGCTTATGTTTGTAAGCCCTACTGTGGGTGCATTTCAAAGTTTCATCTTCCAAGGGGACAAGAAATATATTTACCCCCAGCCTGCAGCATTGTAATTTTCTGCTCATTCGGCACTTTAATGAGTTGGGGATGGTGGAAAATGCTGCATGTTCATGGAAAGACTTTACCTCATGGATGCTTGAACTGAAATAACTGAGTACTTTGGAAATCTAATGAAGATTTGCTAAAGATTCAGTAAGTTAAACAATTTTATAAGTTAAATGTGATGTGTTGATTTTTTGCTGCTACTTAACATTTAATTTTAATAAACCTGAGATCTGATAAATTATGCAAACAGGAAAGGGCTTGTAAAATTTTCAGTACCATTTTCAAACATTTATTTTATTAGTAAGGAGCATTTTGGGGGGAAATCGGGTTGAATGTAAATTCTGACATCTTGAGGTCCTTTTTTTGATGACAATTGCACTACAGTAGAATAGTAACCATTGTAGAATTAGTTGCTTTGTATTTTCTCCACCTCTTCTGATACATTCAACCAAATGTATGCTCTTATTGTGTACTGTTTATCTTGAGTCATTTTATTGTTATTGGCTTGGGGATGCCAACCCAGCTTTATTCTGATCTGAGATGACGTCTGCCCATCAAATTTGGCATTAGATCTGAACACCATTGCTTTCATAATAAGAAATACAAGAGAAAACATGGCATTGTTCCCATTTTCTTTGTTGCTTGAGTGGGTTTGGAGTTCTTTTATGACAAGAAAATTCTGCCAAAGCTCAGTTTTGGCTTAACTGCCGAATTTAGATAAGCTTGGATTTCTGGCCATGATTTGTGCTCATCCTTCTATCAGTGCTTTGTTGTTGACAAATCCTAGTCTGTCAGCTGCTCCATTTTTACAGGTTAGACTGAGAAATGCATGTTTGTTAAAACTGCTGATTTTCTACAGCATGTCTCTGCCTTTGGGTTAGTTTTCACCAATACACTGATAACTATTGCTACCAGTAGTTCTCTTATACAAGGACTCATTGGCTCATCTGATCTTTTGGTAAATATATTTCGAAGGGATTAGCCAGCTGCTTCATGAGAATAATTTCAAAAAGATCTTTTAATGCTTTTTCATGGCAGTATTTTGTTAAGTTCGCTAATCAACAAATTTCATACACCAGTAAATCTGAACACATCTTGGAGGAAAGCATCTATGATTTCTCTTTGACTTCTGTTCGTGATTTTGTCACTATTACAGATATAGTATTCAAAGTTTTGTTACTTATTTCCTTTTCTGTATCAAATATTGCCGCTCCCCTGTAAGCAGCAAATTCAATTCAAAAATCACACAAACTACTGAACAGCATCAAAGCAGAACAATAATGCCAATAAATTAAATATTTAATGACGTAAGCAGTTAAAGCAATTGCATCTCGTCCCAAAAGAGAAAATAAGGTACATTTTACAAACAATTTTCAAACAATGTGGTTGTTATTTGTTTAAAGTGCTGCCTGCTCTCACTGCTCCTACTTTCACTGCACATCAAGCATCCATGCTTATGACTCCACTCCCAACTGCCCACCCATCTCTAACAAAAAACCGTGTCACTGTGCTTTTCTGAGCTGCAGCCTGCAACCACATTTCCAATATTCCCATCTCCCCAGGACCACCCTCCAAGTACTTCTGCACCCTGCAACCACCCGCCCCTCCAGCCAAAGCTCCCTCATCCTGCCAGCACTATCCCATGTTGCCATCCCTCAAAAACACAGTGTCCCAACTGCCATAGTCCGCACCCTCTCTCAGTGCTCCCACAGTTGCGACCCCTGTCCCATTCCTACCAGATCCTGGTACCCCTTCCCAGTGCTTCTAGATCCAATAACATCCATCCCAGTACTCCCAGACCATGACCCCTCCCAATGCAATCAAACCCTGACCGCCCCACTACTATCACACCCCAGGACCCTTTCGCTGGTACTTTCAGATCCAAACATCACAGCCAGAACATCCTCTCAGAAATTCCATAACCCAGAACTCTCAATCCACTACTGTCACACACAACACATTACTGCCACACCTTGGAGCCCCTCCCATTACTCCTAGAATCCACCACCGCTATTCCAATGCTCCGAAATGACAAAATTTCAGTAGAACCCCCACCCAATGCTCCCATACTCTGGAATCCTTCTCCCACTCCTCACACAGCCCAGGACACCCCAGTGTTTCCACAACCTAAGACATCCTTCTCTCATACAGGACCCTGTTACCCATTACCCAATGCTCTCAAACACAACAACCTAATACGACATCCCAGAAAAGCCTTCCTTTTTTTGCCATATCCCACAATCCCCATCTCATTACTGTCATAACCCAACACACGACTTCCATCACTCTCACACTCTGGAATCTCTCTCATTATTCCAACACCCAATAATCCTGCTCCCCTTGCTTCCAAAGCCTGACCTTCATACCCTTCTGCCACACCCCACCAACTCCCTCCCAGTGCTCCTACACCCCAAGCCCACCCTCCCAACAGTACGAAAGCACATAGGTGACCCATCCAAACCCCACAACCACACCAGTCTACTCCTGCCAGAACCGACCACATTCCACCTCCTTCCAGTGTTTGCAGACCACAAGACCAGCCTCCCAACACTACCTAACCATGAGGATCTCCCCACTTCTCACATTGCTGCATGCAGTACCTGTATCCATGAACATTTTTATCTGTATTCTGGGATTTAAAAAACAAGATAAAATTAACCAGAAATAAGTAACTTCTATTTATATAACACCAGCACATGTGAAGCATTAAAGGTGGCCATTGGCAATATTTTGTGTTCAGGTCATTGAAACTCCTGTCCATTAGTTAGATAATATACCGCTATCTTCCTCCGGCTTCTCAAAGGCAAGGTTGTACTTCAAAGGATTTTATGGGTATAAGGATTGGAAACTTTTGATGTACTAGCTAGTTAATGCTTTTGGCCCAGATGCAGAGATAAGGTGTATGAATGTGTGTGTAATTCTGAGAAAGACTGCAACTGGTAGGGGTCAGATGGCTACTCCACTTGTAAGAAGCATTTCTCTATATTCAGTTTGAAAGATCTGCAAAGAAAGTCATCCGCAGCACCTCAACTGAGTGTCTGTTTAACACTTTCATGAATTGGATCAAAGCTGCTGTGTTATTTCGACCAATTTCAATGACTTGCTATTACTGCTTGTTGCTGTAAATGACTATCTGTGCATGAACCTATTGGTTTAATCTGGTAGGAAAGTGTCTGGTGTAACTGATATTAATCATCTTCTGAAGTGACTTACACATATTGTGGAAATTTTATGTGTAATCCAGAGAAAATGAACTGGTCTATTGTTTACCCAGGTCACGCTATCCAAGACTAATTTGGGCACAAGAGCTCACTTCAGTTCATAGGAAGTGTTCTTCCTTGTGTTCAAATCCTCCATGACCTTGCTGCTCCCCATCTCTGCAACCTGCTGCAGCCCTACAACTCTCAGATCTCTGTGCTCCTCCAGTTCTGGTCTCTTATGCAATCCCGATTTTCATCGCTCCACCTTGATGGCTGTGCCTTCAGTTGCTTAAGCCCTGAGCTCTGGAATTCCGGAGGCCTCTCTACCTCTCCTCCTTTAAGTCGCTCCTTAAAATCTACTTCTTTGACCAAGCTTTTGGTCACCTGTCCTAATTTCTCTTTATGTGGCTTGGTGTCAAATTTTGTCTGATAACGCACCTGTGAAGTGCCTTAGGACATTTTACTGCATTGAAGGCGCTATATAATTGCAAGTTGTTGTTGTTGAAGTGCATGCTTGCCCATGGGCGATGGCTTTTATGTTGAGCACAAGAAAAAGCATCGAGAGAAGCCCAAATTGTAACAATGTTCTGTATGAGCTGGATGTTTATTTTCTGATTAACCTAATTAGTAAATGGAAATGATAAAAATGAACATAATTCATGATTACATTAATCTATTAGTATAATACATGCTGCGTAGGTTCATTAGAAATTTAAAAAATTTTTGCTAATAACAGTGATTGAAGAACAGTCATGCCTCTGTATTTGGTTCTGTTTTGGAGGCAAATTAAAATTACAGACCTGAAAATTTCAGTTGAGTTCCTCTGTCAGTGGTAGTAAGCAGATTTACCTCATACTCCATGCAAAGTATTGCTGTTGTCTAATTACTTGACCCTAGTGGCCTGTGAACTATTTCTCCTGAGTGAATGCTTTTGGTGGGCACACAGAATATTCAGTTTTCAAATTCTATATCAAAGCATAAGACCCCTAAAATTAAATATGAAGGGAAAATTCCACTCGATATTGGTGACGTTGATCTTGTTTGCAGTTTTCTGGGTTGACATTAGGTGAAGTTTTCCTTTACTATGAATGACATTAGTGCTGTTGCAAATACTTTACTTTTGCTCTGGAGAGCAAAAATGGTAATTCTGTGCGCAGAGAGACGGGTAATTGCAAGCATAAAGAAATCTATTTCCCCATCATTGTTGGGTAAAGATACTGTTTTGATCTTCTGTGTAGTGCAAATAGTTTGAAAAGTGGAATCACAGGTAGCACTTGGGGATGAGGGAACATTTATCCAGTTCTTAACATCATTTTCCCTTATACATGGTAAGTTTTAAAAGGACTGCCACAGGGATCAGAACCACAAAATTCCAGGTTGAGTTATTCTGTTTCAGAACCCTGCTATTCAATTTTGTGCTGTTTGATAATTTTTTTATGAACAGAATATTGAAGTTTAAAAGTATGCATTGTTTATAGAGAGTGATTTGAATATAGGTATAGTGTAGCACAACGACTGGGGTTAGATGAGGTGCTGTGCTGTGTGACACCTATTTGGCCTGAAATTATATCATGATTTATAACTGCAATTAAAGTGTCCTTGCCACATAATCCTAAGTGACTGAGAAATGTTTTGTCCTGAGCTTGTAAATACACCCCACTGTAAATCACACTTATTAGACCGAGTAGATGTCTAACAGGGTCTATGACAGTCTAAAATATACTTTTGGTTGTAATTGCCAACTGAGCACTGTATAAATGTCACATCAAAAAGATGATGTCAGCCACCAGGTTTAGTAAAATGGGGCTGACACAGGGCCACATGCTACTGCGTTCTTCTGTGGTTTTAGAATAAAAATGTGGAGAAAAAATGATTTCATGCAGTCATTGAGAATAGAATATTGAATTGTTGTTTTGTTACTTCCTATTCTACACATTTGCCCTCGGCCTGACGAATCAAATATTGGTCTGTTTACTTCCCAATATATTGGATAAGATATTTTTGGGATGACCTTCAAAATCTCAAGGGTTATTGTAACTTTTTCTATTACTGTATTTGCTATTATGTCCTCAAACCGAAGCATATTTATGTGTATTGTACAGCAAGAATAATAATGTGCAGGTAACCAGATTATACAGCTTTGTCTTCCTTCCCACTGAGTGTATCTTCAGAGGAAGGGAATGCAATAGGATGTGGGATACAATACAATACTGCATTATCAATGTTCTATTGTGTGCAATAAAAAAAACATTCCACACATCATCATTTTCATCTATCTGTCTAGGCTACTTTGCAATTCTAATTTTCAGTTTTGCATTAGAATACACAAAAATAATCAGCAGATATTCATGAAGGACAATTTATATTATAGTGTCAGGGACCATTAATCATTTTTACTCAACATTTACCTCTAGGAAATTCAATCTCAAAAAATCACAGATATTGCTAAGGAGGAGAAGTCTTTGAAATAATGCTTCAGATTAATATTTTATATCCGTTTGAATAACACAAACCAAATTCATTGGAAAAAGCTACTCATGTAACCTTGTCTGCATAAATTAGCATATCTGAGTACGGCATGTCACGTGTGTTGGTGACCCAGTGCCATATAACATTCTCTTTTAAATTGTATCCCAATCAGCCATGCAGTCTTACAGGGAATGAACATGTTTTATGTTAGTGAGTACTTTCTCAGGGGACCGAGGACACTTCAGATATCGTATTTTTCTTCGACCTATTTTATATTAACTCAGATGCCAAAGTCTTAGGGAAATGGACTACTGAAAAATCATAGGGGAGCTAAAAAGTTATCAAAGAAGTAAGCTAACAAGGTTTCTAGGTTGAGATTGCCTGCATTATTTTCAACAACTGTTTTAGGTAAGCTTTTCAGAGCACTGAAACAGAGAACCTGTCTTACATTGTTTGATAGGATTCATCAACACAGTGCACTGGGAACTTGTGCCCAAGAATAATATGCTGTATAATATATAAGTTAGTGTTGAACTTCTCTTTTCTTCTGTGCTTATATAAAATTAATTTCTTTACAACTTAGTTGAACAGAATGCCAGTGAATATCTGAGGCAGAACAATGTGCACAAGACAAAGATTCACCCCCAGCAATGGTCAGATAAACTCAAGCAGTTTTGTCACAGTATTACAGAGCCACCCATGAGTTTTAGCAATTTACCACAAGTAACAGACATTTTGTAATACACGATCAGTGACACGATATTTTGTGTCTTTTAAGGGCTTGCATTGAAGCAGGTTCTGGTGTGGGCCATTACTCAATGACTGCAGTTAGTTATTTTTATTTATCCTTGCTGTTGAATTGCCAGTTGTATTGATAGAAAATAAATCTAGTACTGTCATCCATTAATACACAACTATTCCATACAAGTCTATTCTCTGCTACCTAAAATCTATTAGTTATTGACACGTTAAATTTTTCTCATCCCATTTTCTAATCTAGTCCACATCCGTGCATAAATTAGGAATGGTTTAGTTCTTCCACTGATCATAACACTTCAATCTCTCAAATATGAATTTGCCATGTAATCGTATCGTTGTGTTCTGGAAAGCAATCCATTTCATGTGTAGGTAATTATGTTTCAAACAGAATCTTTCAGCCCACTTCAGACTGATTAGTACTAAGATTTTTCCACTACAGAAGAATAATCCATCTTTTGCAATCTTGTGATAGCAGGGACAATAGAAATTTCATGGATTTATTGCTCCCTGGGGGAAAAAACAATTGTACTTGTATTTGAACATTAAAGGAACTTTTCAACAAAATGATTATATGACTTATTTCTGACAATGCATAGGTCAAAGTGGGTTCTGCAGGATGTCATAAAGAAGCCCAATAGTCCTTTTGGATAATTAGAAGCAGCCCTTTAGTGAAGCCTAGAGGGATTCCTGAGATACTCTGTGAATCAATGTAGAAATGATTGAGATGTGGTCAAGTGCAAAGAATGACAGAACAAGTTCAGTTTCAGTTAATTCTAAAAGATGAAGTTAGCTTACATTGTGAAATTCTTTCCGACATCAGAGGTTAAAATAAATGATATAGCTGTTAACTATTGTTTCCTTTAGCAGTCGAGTGAACAATTGTGGAATGATTTGTTTAGGAACATGGAAGGATTTAGCAAAGATGAATTTGGACTTTGGATTCAGGCTGCTGAAATTTAGGAGTATTCAAATTTTAATTCCTTCAACAAATGTATTGTGATTTCAGATAATCTGAATATAGCTCCTTTTGGCACCAAAGATGTGGACGTCGTAGATGGCAACCTTCCAGATCACCTAGGAAACTGATAGCTCAAATTCAAAATGCCCATTAGACTTTTGTGCAAGGGGATGCCACAGATAGATGATCCATCTCTGTGACTGTGGAACTGGATGCATCTAGACAGATAGCATCCTAGACCATCAGGGAAATGTCTGACTTAGGCAGGTAGCCACTAAATCACAACAGAAGCAGATGCTGTTAATGCATAAGCACCAAACCATCACAGAATTCAGACAAACAAAATCTGGGTTAAAGTTTTGGCTCTTTCAACCTTGGCATGAAAAACATTGATATATGCAAACTTACTAACAAGATGATGTCCAAATGCATAAAGTGGGGAAAATAGTTTCCTTCCTTATGCAATACCATTTTCTTAAAAGACATTCACACCTTAATTTCAAATGTGCCAAAATTCATATGTTTGTGAATAAATCAAAATGAGCACAATTTAGATTCATTTGGGTTTTAAGAATGATTTGGCACTTATTCCTATAACCTGTTGTGACTAACCAAATGGTAATAATGATTGATGAGTGTATGTTTTATGGCATTTATTTGTGTATTTGTATAATGTCTTTATTTAAATCTCCTGATAGCTGACATGTCTAGTTTATTTGATAAATTACATATCAGAGGTTATTTTCACTTTCACTGCCTGGGTGGAAGCCTGGCAGAGCGGATCACTCCCACCCGTTGCAGAACCCCCTGATTTTAATCCCATTGATTTCAACGGGCGAGTTTTCTGCTCTACCAGATTACCGCCCAGGTGGTGATGGTGAAAATTACCTCCATAAATTTTAAACAATTTTACTCATTGAACACTAAGTTTATTCTATGTGTGAGAAAGAACCTCATAATCCACAACAAATGTCTTGCTTATGGAATGAGCTGATCTATCCCATAGCTGCCTGTTGTGCTTTCTCTTTATGTACATGAAGATAAATAGAGAAAAATCCTATGCTTTATGGAAGGTACGATGAGAAAAAATGTTAATTGATAAGTTTCTATTGTTAACAAACTCCCCTTACTAATACCCCTACCATTTCAAGTAATATTGTAATAAAATGGGGTCTGACCAAGACTCTGTACAACTGAAGCATCACTTCCACACTTTATTGATTACTTTTTGTACCTGTGCACAAGCTTTTAGTGATTTCTGTACATGGGCACCTAAATCCCTTTGCTCATCTACATATTCTAGTCTCTCACCATTAAGAAACTTATTTGATTTGTCTTTCTCAGATCCAAAGTGGATGAGTTCACTCTTCCCCACATTGAACTCCATCTGCCATAGTTTTGGCCACTCACTTAGTCTGTGTCCCTTTGTAACTTCCTGCTCCCATCAACACAACTTATTGTGCCTCCTAACTTAGAGTCACCTGCAAGCTTGGATATACAACTCTCTATTCCTTCATCCAAGTCATTAATATATATGGTGAAAAGCTGAGGCCCCAGTACAGATCCCTGGGGAACACCACTTGTCACATCCTGCCAATTAGAGAACAAACACTTTATCCCTTCTGTCTGTCTCCGAACCCCCCCCCCCCACCCACCCAATCACCTACCCATGTCACAAGGTTACCTCCAATTCTGTGTGCTCTCATTTTGCTAATAATCTCTTGTGCGGAATCTTATCAAATGCCTTCTAGAAGTACATATAGACACCATGCCAGTGACTGCCTCAAAACATTTAACAAGATTAGTCAGACATGACCTACCATTCACAAATCCATGCTGACTCTCTTTGATCAATTGATACCTGTCCAAGTGCTAAGTCACTCTGTCTCAAATGATAGGTTGCAGTAATTTCCACACAATTGATGTTAAACTGACAGGTCTGTAGTTACCAGGTTTCTCCGCCCCCCCCCCTTAAATAACGGAGTGACATTTGCAATTTTCCAATCCAAAGGCACAATTCCTGAATCGAAAGAGCATTGGAAAGTTATGACTAATGCATCTGTAATTTCCTCACTTTTTTTTAATAATCTGGTGTAGAAACCGTCAGGTCCTAGAGATTTGTCTGTCTTGAGTCCCATTATTTTCTCCATTACCATTTTTTTATTACATATTAAATCCAATAAGTTCCTCCGCTTAACTTATTTTGAGGTTCTCTTGTACCGTTGGTATTTTGTCATTTTCCTCCACTGTGAAAACAGATACAAAGTACTCATTTAACAAGTCTGCCATTTTTTTCTTATCCATTATAGTTTTGCCTGAATCCATCTTTAATGGCCCACATTTCCCCTTTACTACTCTCAATCTCTTAATATATTTCTAAAAACTTTTGCTGTTAACTTTGATATCCCTTGAAAGATTTTTTTCCATATTCTCTTTCTGCACCTCTTGCTACTTTCTTTGCATCCCCTTGTTGCTTTTTACAGCTCTCCCAGATCTATTTTTCCTTGCATTTGTGCAAGTCTTTTCTTTTAATTTCATGGACCAATCTGTGAATTATTGACCAACTAGCAGTTGGTTATTTCAGGTTTCCAGTATTTGCATATTTCCCTCGTGTTCAGTCAAACGTAATATTAGCTAGGACATGTACCAGTTATGGTTGTTGAATTGTACCTTAGAAAGAATAAGCCATGGGTATTTTCAACCTTCTCAGATTGGTAACTTTCTGTTGCTGTTTTTTCTTAAAAAGGTTGTTTCTAAACTAACTTGGAAAATAATTTGCATATTTGGTTGCAGATGTTGAATATTTGAAAGCTCTTTGTTGCTGGGTGCCATCAATTGACCTATAAGTTCTTGGCTTTTTAAAAAAAATTACAGTGAATGCCTGGAAATTGGCAGTACAGTATACAAACTTGATAAAAATGCTCACTTTAAGCACAATTTTAAGAAATTGATTGTAAATATCAAAATGTAACCACACAATGCTACAAAATTCCCTGACGATTCAAATATGTTATTACAACAGTCAGGTCAATTGCAGTAGAGCTAATTCATGGACCCTGATGCAGGGCATGCTTTGCATAGCACTAAGAAACTTTATAAAATTAACATAAAGAAATATACACGGAGAAGCTGATTTACTTATCACTGATCCACAAGCCAATATTTCTTCCTCTCAATCTTAACTAAGTAACGTTCTTCCTAATTCTCTAGGGAGAATGAAACTTTAACTATAACGATAAATCTTTTGAAAATCAAAACATGATAAAGCTTTCTTTTAAAGAGAAAAACAACTGTGCAGGTGCCTTGATTTAGATTAACTGAACAGACATCTTCAGCTCTTAATCTATTTGTTAATGGCCAACACCTACAAAACTGCCAAAAAATACTGAGTTTCACCGTTACCAGTGCAATCCATTTTGAAATTTTTTGGATTGTTCTGCTCATTAATTCTCACTACTTCTTCCTTTCGTGACAAATGTAAGGAATCTTACTACACCAGGTTATAGTCCAACAATTTTATTTTAAAATCACAAGCTTTCGGAGATTATCTCCTTCGTCAGGTGAGTAGTGAATGAGAGCTTCTCAAATCGCATATCTTATATTAGGCTGGGACACCATCACACCAATCAAAGGTGTCGTTGTTGTTCAGACAGGTTAGCCACGGAAAACAGTAGGTCCCAGTATGCTGAATACACATTGTGTCAAATTACACAGACAGAGAGAAAGAGACCTGAAAGGCAGAGAGAGAGCGAGAGAGAGAGAGAGAGAATTTTCAGTTGTATTAAAAACAGATAACTTTTTTTTCCCCTTGCTGGTGGGGTTACGTGTAGCGTGACATGAACCCAAGATCCCGGTTGAGGCTGTCCTCATGGGTGCGGAACTTGGCTATCAATTTCTGCTCAACGATTTTGCGTTGTCGTGTGTCTCGAAGGCCGCCTTGGAGAACGCTTACCCGAAGATCGGTGGCTGAATGTCCTTGACTGCTAAAGTGTTCCCCGACTGGGAGGGAACCCTCCTGTCTGGCGATTGTTGCGCGGTGTCCGTTCATCCGTTGTCGCAGTGTCTGCATGGTCTCGCCAATGTACCATGCTCCGGGGCATCCTTTCCTGCAACGTATGAGGTAGACAATCCTTTTTTGACGATATTGTTCCTTTGCTGGAGTATAGTTCCATGGGTGCTGTACTTTCTCCATCGCTTTGTCCATGTGTGAACTCTGTCAGTGTGTGTGGGCAAATGATTTGACCTCGAAAGGGGCCTTAACAGCCACACAAAAGCAGTTCGAACACACATCACCAAAAAGCAATTAAGGACAAGAACCCTGGCTGGATTTCCCTCTCCATAACTGATGGGCACCGAGGCCAATTTGCAGTGCTCCGAAGAGTGCCTTGGCTGAGATTAGCTACATAGGACAGACCTTTAAGCAAACACCTAGAATTAAATTAGCATTCTTGACTTCAGTTTTTAGTACAAAGTATGAAATGAATTTATCAAGAATGCTACTTCATTATGTACAAAATGTAGTGGCAAATCTGTGCTGAGTAGGTGCAAAGAGATAGAAACTATTCCTGACAGGATTACCACTAAACTGGAATTTTACACAAGATCAGAAAATTGAATCTAAGTGAGGGTTGAGATGCAGTACATTTGGCGATTGGTCTTTAATAAATAACCATTACAACCGCTATCTGGAATTTGTGAATTTATGATACACTCAGATCAAAGTATATCTGGGGTTAAATAGTTCACACTTTGCAAAAGAGTGGATTTTTAAAAAATCTGGCATTATAATCACATGAGCGTGCAAGAAATCTTTCTATGAACTGTGCTCCTGTCCTTGTTCACCCAATTGGACAGATAATGTATTATTGAACAATAATCCTAAGAATTATGTAAAAAGGCTTTGTACAGACATGCAGTAGAAATTGACTTATCAACTTCAAAAAAAATTCAAGACCTGAGTGTTAACATTTTTTGTTTTCTTTCAGATCCTGACTGACTTGCTGTACATTTTCAGTTTTTACTTCCGCTTCAAATATTTAAGAACTAAATTGACTAGACGAAACCAGTTAATGCGCCAATTCCGTACATCAATATAAATATTTTGAGGTGTCTCCGGCACACCTTAGGTGTCATACATACAAATTTCTGCATAACACTTAAAAAGAAGACAAAAAAAGCCAGCCATTTTCAATCTACAGAGAAAGTTCCCCACCAACAGAGGACAGTTTCTAATTGATGGCAGGAATCACACTTTTTTTTTTAAAGTATTTTTCAAAGAAGGAAAGAAAGACACTCTGACCTCAAAATGATCTCAGGGTCTGCTAAAGAGTAATTTCTCTGAATGCTGAATTTCTCTCCACAAGTCTCAAAGTTGTAAGGATAGTTTACTAATCCTCAACAAGTTTCCTTCATTGGACTGTTCACATAGTATTATTAGAATTGTTAATAATTTTAATGGTGATTTGTACTTTTTCTTTTAACATCATTCTTCTTAATTCTAGATGCATTTGAATTTTAGTAAAACTTGTGTTCTATTGCAGCCACTTTGTTCTGCTTGTCTTGAATGTGTGATTGCACCTCTGGTTTTAAAAAAAATTGCCCAGAAATTGCTTAGAAAAGAACGGTGTGGTCAACAGCGCTCACAGTTGTTAGTGGTGAAATCAAGGAGCAAGTTCCAGCATTCGGGCATGTGCAGTGAAACACGAAAATCCGGAACTTGCTCCTCCTGATTCGCCGTCAATATGACAGCTTTGAATTAAAGGGATATCGCTGGCTGGAATCAGTGTAAACAATGGACTAGCGCCAACTTGCTCATCTGCCCAGCTGGAAAGTAACTATTATCTCCACAAAACAGGTACGTTTAAAAATACCAGGTCTAAATTAGGTTTTAATGACTGCCAAACAACTAAAAATGAACTTTTAAAAATGTGGAGACGAATTACTCCTTATTTTAATAGGTTTTGGTCATTAAATTTGTTTTTGCCCTTCTGCCTCTTTTATTTAATTCGATTATTTCTTACCCTCTTTTTTTCACTGTCTTTTTACAAATGATGGTAGTGTTGTACCTTTCACTTCCTGGATTGAACGTTCCAGTTTGCAGAACATTTTTGCAGTTTTTAAAAAATGCTGCATTCTTATTGGCCAAGGGGAGAGAGTGATCCTCTCGCTGGAGCTAACACTGGGCTCTTCTCCGCTTCCAATTAGAGGAAGTGCCCGTAGTAAGTTAGTGGGTTAACATAAATCTCTGGAGCGGCGAGCACTGTTGGTTCACTGCGACGAACAATTTCTGGGCCTTTACTTTGGGTTATCTGTTCAGTGCAATGACATCATGATAGATGTCCTGCAGTGTAACAATACACATATGAGTGATCTCTAAGTTCAGTTCTTAAAATTTTCCTTTTTAATATTTAAAAAATGAAATGAATTGAAATCAAATTTTTGCTCAAACTACTTATTCAAAATACTGTTGCTTTCAGTTGAAAGTTGGTCTTGTGAGTTTTAATGTTCTTTTTGCTGTTCTTAGTTTTAATTTATTCAATTAAATATTATTGCTGTTTATACAAAAAAACCCTGTACTGTAAAAATATGGAGTATTTCCAACTGCCTTTGCAAAGACATTGACAATCCTTTGCCTATATGCAACAACTTACCTTCTGGTGCCACATCCCTTTAAAATTAGAAGCAGCTACTTAAGGACATGTTATTTTCTTCCTCCTAGCCCCAACCCCACCCCCACCAATTTTCTGTGCCAGGAATTTACCATGAACTGTTCATGGTAAATTTAGCTTTGGCTTGATAAGATAGTGAACATAACATTCAATGTGCTCTGGTCCAATTACTTTAGTGCAAGGTCTGGAAAATAAGTCAGCCAACTGAGATGATTTTAGAGAATACCTTGCTGCCTTTAGCTGGTCCTGCTGCTGTTTTTACTCTTCAGACTCCTCTGTCTTTGCATGGGAGCAAGTGAAGTTGTTCTGGTTGGTGTTGAAGCGGTGATACCTCATTCTCACCCTTCTATCAGATCTTGCTTCAATCATGCCCGTCGTTCTGTTGCCTCATAAAAATTGTATCTATTGCACCTGACATCTTGATCGAGCTGAAGCATCCGAAGCCAACTTTATCTCGACTTGTAACGAAGTAAATCAACTATTGGAGTTTCTAAATGAAATTCTATTGAAAATAAGTATCAACTGCTGTCTTCCTGTCCCTGCAACAGACATTCCTTCTGGTCACTTGTCAAAGCTGACTTTTGTAACTTCTGTAAATCCTTCTTCTCCACCCTTCTTCCATCCTGCTGGTACTTATTGCTAAATTTCCTAAAGAGAAAATCAATCACTCTGCTTCATTTTTCTTCTCCAACACTGATATCATTGATCTTCTTAAACAACCTACCTGCTTTATTTTGTTCAACCATTATGAGTGACGTGAAGTTTTATGCCGACTGGTGCCTAGGAATGTATCGGTCCTATACCACTGCTTCAGTCACTCTTACTCAGTCTACCTTTCATTGTTCTTGGAAATATGCCCACACTGTCCCGAAGAAATGTGATCTCCCATCCTTCTAATCTCTGCCCTATTCCCCTTGCAGATCTCCTCTGTGCCCTTCAAGGATGATAAAAATGTGCTTTCTTTAAATTCTTGAACGTTGTTTCTTCATGTCTGTTGCAAGTCAAACGAGCAGCCACCATCTTCTGCCTTTGGGGACCACACCCCTCGCATGTTGAGATTTTTGGCTCCATTTTCTGCTTCTGTTGCTTAAGCTGCTTCCAAGAAGCTCAATTTCCGTTTATATCCAAACACTCTTCTCCTCTTGACTTGCTATGAAACCCAAGTTCATCCAAGAATGTGATTTACCTCATCTACTCACTTATTGTTTTCAATATTGTTTTGTTTCTCAGTCTTTTAAAATCTTTTTACTGCGGATTAGTTCAGCTTTCACATTGAGCATAAAATGAACAAGCTCATAAGTAACAGTCATATAAATTTACAGCTCTATATTTACAATAGACATCTTTCTGCCTAACTTGTCAAATGGACCAAATAGTGAAATCACAACTCTGAAGAACTAAATAACAAGAGTGATTCTTTTTCTTGAATTTCTTAACGCTATGGGAGCCTAATTAATCTACTCTGTTCCTTGGAAATTTACACTTCTCTGTTCTAAGGAGAGAAATCCCAACATCTCCAATCTCTCCACATAACTGAAGACCCTCATCCCTGGTACGATTCTAGTAAATCTCCTTCGCACCCTCTCTGAGGCCTTGACATCCTTGCTAAAGTGTGGTGCCCAGAATTGAACACAATACTCCAGCTGAGGCCTAACCAGTGTTTTATAAAGTGTTAGCATAACCTTCTTGCTTTTGTAGTCTATGCCTCTATTAATAAAGCCCAGGATCCCATATACTTTTTTAACAGCCTTCTTAACTTGTCCTGCCACCTTCAGAAATTTGTGTATGTGTACCCCCAGACCTCTCTGTCCTGCACCCCCTTGAAAATTGTACCATTTGATTTATATTGCCTCTCCTCATTCTTCCTACCAAAATGCATCACCTCACACTTCATGCCGTTAAATTTCATTTGCCGTGTGTCTCCCCACTTCATCAATCTGTCTATTGTTAATTGTATCCATATGATTCATATCAATTAGTGTTAATTATATTCAGGTGGTGCGTATCAATTGGGGACTCTCTTGTATCTATTTGTATGAGTGCTTATCTAGGGTGTGGGTAGTGTACATCTCTGTGAATAAAGGCTGGGAAGCAACTGAAGACCAGTCTCCAGTATTCTATCCTTTACCACCTGGCTATCCAATTTGTCCTCCTGAAATCTGTTACTATCCTCCACATTGTTTACTACATTTCCGAGTTTTGTGTCATCTGCAAACTTTGAAATTATCCCCTGTATACCCAAGTCCAGGTCATTAATATATATCAAAAAGAGCAGTGGCCGAATACTGACCCCTGGGGAACACCACTGTATACTTCCCTCCAGTCTGAAAAATAACCATTCACCACTACTCTCTGCTTTCTGTCCCCTGGCCAATTTTGTATCCATGCTGCCACTGTCCCTTTAATCCAACGGGCTTCAATTATGCTAGCAAGTCTATTATATGGTACTTTATCAATTCCTGGAGGTTTGATCATGTGATATGATCATATGATATCTGCAAATATTATTGCATTTACTGTATAAAGGTTGGGTCCCCTGTAGTTGAGCATCTTTACTTGTGGTTTCACGTCAGCAGCTGTTGTGCGGGAAGTTACGAGAACCAGGGGGCCACCCGTGATCAGGCGAAGAAGGGAAACAGAGGGAAGAGAAGAGAGGAAACTGAAGTTGGGACAGGGATTCGAATGGTACTCGCGAAAATTAGGCAGGGATTACCTTCTGCATCCATGTTGTTCCATATTGAGAGAGGTGCATGATCACGTTGACAAAATGAACTGAAGTATAAACTTTGTGTCATACATAAATGTTACGAATATGAGCCTGGTATTTTGTGAAGCTGAAATTTCTCACAAGCAGTTCTGCAGTTGTACATTTTCTCTCTGTGCAATGTTAGAATCCCCAAATTCTTAACCAAAACAGCCTTTTCTTCCTCCAGGTAATGCGTGCCTCTTGTAATTTATTTGCTAAATAGGCTGGAACCAGTTCTTCATGTGACAATTAGACTGTATTTGTGTTTGTTCAGTTGATTTTGAAAGTAATTTATACAACAGTTCGAGATAGGTAATGGTCCTACAAATCAACCTCCTTTCAATGACCCTTTCTGCCAGTTTTTTTTAAAGACAAGAACTGAGTCATCATGTTTGTGTTGTGAAGGATGATGTATGCAATATATTCTAATCTAGTTCTGCATTGAATGTTTAACCTTTACAAAAAATGTAATCACGATGCATTTTAAACAGAAAAATAATGAAGCATGTCAATTGCGCAGATGAAATAAATGGAGTGTAGAGTGGGATGCAGAATTGCCTTCTTTGGACCTTGAAACAGAACACAACTCTTTATGAGTGCGTAAAAATGATGAACGCCAGTATATTTAAATATTTTCAGCATCTTACATAGGGGTGGGAGAAAGTGCTTGTCCTCAGATACTTTGCACAGTTATGGATGTTAAGCTGAAGCCTTGGGTGACTGATTGTGACTTTGGAACTCTTTCAAGCACTTCAACAAAACATAGCTGCCACTAAACAATGGTAGTTTTGGCACTCTTGACTGCTATCACAGACTATCCATCTTGATAGAGACAGTTATTATACTATGACAAAGATATTAAAAGAACAGCACACAGTAATAGTCAAATGGTATATGTTTGGATGCAGTTTAACACATTTATGACACTGCCCTTTGAATAGCCCATGGAATTTTCAAATTTTTCAAAAAAATATACCATTTTCAAGAACAGTTTTAGAAAAATGTATGCTCGTGAATGGCAAAAACTCTGTTTTGTAGTGGAGTTTTATTATTTTAATTGATATCTTGCTTGGCCATATGTGATATATGATTGTCCATCTTGACAACAGTCCCATTCATTTGACATCTATAAATGGCAAAATGCTGGTATTGATGATTAGAAACAAATGAGGATTACCAACCTAAAAATAAATGGCAGCCGCTACAGTTTTGGAAGGGGAGTCATCCTGTCTGACTAACCTCCTTGACATTTTTGAGGAAGTGACATCCCAAGTGAACAAAAAAAAGCCCTATGACCTATTTCAAAAACCTCCAGAAACCCGCATAAAAGGTTGCTTTCAAACTCAAAACAGTGGGTCTCCTAGGTAAACCTTGGTGCGAGGTATAGAATTGAGGAATATGAAAAAGAGCAAACAGAATGTACGAGTTAAGGCAAGTGATGTCAGGCCAGAAGATACGTTTAGCAGAGTGCCCCAAGGATCTTTGCTGGGTTTCTGTTGTTTCTAACCTGCATAAATTACCTTGCTTTAGAAACAGCATGCAAGTTAGTCAAATTTGCAGATGATATGAAGCTGGGAGAGGGAGGCAACAGAGCCTGATGAAAGAGCTACGGAACTACAGAAATACGAGGACAAAATTTGCAAGTGGGCAGAACTATATGGAGCTGACTTGGGGAGAAGCTGAGAGAGAACTGGAAATGGCTGTAGGGTCAACTCTTACTATGTCCAGTCAGTGTGGAGCACCAATTAACAAAGCAAACAAATCAGTCGGTCTGAGGCTTGTCGTGGTCAAACTGCATAGGGCGATCAGACCTTGAGTATTGTGCCCAATTCTGGTCGTCATGGCACAAGGGAAACATCCAAATTGTGGAATAGCGGAGATAAAGGCCGATCAGCTGATCTCTAGTCGTCAACCCACAGGAAAGCTTGAAATGTGCACATTTCAAATTAAATCACCAGCACTGAACAAGGGGACTTAAGTACATACTGGCAAAGGGCAAGTTCAGAACTGATGTCAGGAAGTAGTTCTTCACACAAACAGAGGTAAATACCTGTAATGGACTTCTGGATAGGATATTGGAGGCAAAAACTCTGGAATTATTCAAGAGGCTGTTGAATGCTGTGACTTCTATGGAAGGATGAGCTATGTGGGGCCAAATGACCACTTCCATCTGTATTTATCTTTGTGGTCTTGTCTTTGTGACTGCATGTATTAACGTTGAATGCAGTTGAAGGTCAGACCCGGAAGACAAATAATAATGGGTGATGAATGCTCCTCTTGCTAAGAAGGATTGTATTTTTTTCTCTTACATTTGTCCCCCCTCCAATTTCACTTAGAATTTTTTCCCGTTGCCTTCCTGCCAAAAGTTGTTCCTGGAGTACACATCCACTGGCACTGGTGCCTTGCCCAAGTTGAAATTCTTCATACATGAGTATCAGCAGGATATTTGGTACTCAGTAAAGATCCTCAGCCAACAAGCAGACACCCTTTTGCCCAAAAAAAACTTTACCTCAGGAAATGAATGTCTGTCAGCAAGCAAAAACCCATTGCCATCACATTATCCTCCACCACCATCCTCTGACTCTCCTCCATGATGTCCACTAACCACAGAAAGTGTTCTTGAAATTTGCCTATTCAGTTTTCTGCTCTGCAACTGTGTTTAGAACAAGAATTTAAAATGCAAGACTGATGTGTGTATCTCAACTTATTTCCATACTAAATTAGCATACAATCACTTTAAATGAGCTGTTCAGATATCTAAAAGCTCGGGAACATGTGTGTGATCAAAACATTGTGTTGCACATGTAAGTATTTTTAAGAGTACAAAAATAATATTTGCATGAATACATTTTGACCGCACAAAATATGTTAACTCTGCAGTTCCTTGATAAATAACGAAAAGCTGTTTCTTGAGTTCAGCATTAAGATTAATTGGTTCTTGTAACCTTTGGCTGAACTCTAGCAGTAAAACAACACAACTCCACCCTTATTCCCTCAGATATTTGAATTTAAATGCTTTTAACAGCACTTGTGCAATTGGGCAAATGAAATGTTCCATCACTTTTAGGGCTCAGTTAGAATGCAGGCCTGAGATCCTAAGGCTTTAACCCTTTTGAAATTCACTCTCAATCTAGGCACATATTTATTATGTCATGGTATGACATGGCTGTTGTATGTATCTAAAGATACATATATGTATGTATTGATAGAGGAAGTAACCAATGGCTTACAAAAGCAGTTAGGTGAAATCTGTAAATGGGAAGAATAGTGGCAGATTAAATTTAATATGGGTATATAAGTATAAGGTATTGCACATTGGAAGAAAAATGTGTGACATGTGAAAGAAAGAAGAAAAAAAAAACTTGCATTTATATAAAGCCTTTCACAACCTCCGGACGTCCCAAAGCGCTTTGGAGCCAATGAAGTACTTTTTGAAGTGTAGTCACTGTTGTATGAAATCTGTAAATGCTATAGAGCTGGCTAAGTTGAAATTGAATGAGATGTGGAGGTATTAGTCGACTTTGCTCTTTATGTGTATCGTCAGTGAGCAACAAACAATTCGAAACTATATTGTTAAATCATTATAGAATCATAGAAGTTTACAACATGGAAACAGGCCCTTCGGCCCAACATGTCCATGTCGCCCAGTTTATACCACTAAGCTAGTCCCAATTGCCTGCACTTGGCCCATATCCCTCCATACCCATCTTACCCATGTAACTGTCCAAATGCTTTTTAAAAGACAAAATTGTACCCGCCTCTACTACTGCCTCTGGCAGCTCGTTCCAGACACTCACCACCCTTTGAGTGAAAAAATTGCCCCTCTGGACCCTTTTGTATCTCTCCCCTCTCACCTTAAATCTATGCCCCCGTGTTATAGACTCCCCTACCTTTGGGAAAAGATTTTGACTATCTACCTTATCTATGCCCCTCATTATTTTATAGACTTCTATAAGATCACCCCTAAACCTCCTACTCTCCAGGGAAAAAAGTCTCAGTCTATCCAACCTCTCCCTATAAGTCAAACCATCAAGTCCCAGTAGCATCCTAGTAAATCTTTTCTGCACTCTTTCTAGTTTAATAATATCCTTTCTATAATAGGGTGACCAGAACTGTACACAGTATTCCAAGTGTGGCCGTACTAATGTCTTGTACAACTTCAACAAGACATCCCAACTCCTGTATTCAATGTTCTGACCAATGAAACCAAGCATGCTGAATGCCTTCTTTACCACCCTATCCACCTGTGACTCCACTTTCAAGGAGCTATGAACCTGTACTCCTAGATCTCTTTGTTCTATAACTCTCCCCAACGCCCTACTATTAACGGAGTAGGTCCTGGCCCGATTCGATCTACCAAGATGCATCACCTCACATTTATCTAAATTAAACTCCATCTGCCATTCATCGGCCCACTGGCCCAATTTATCAAGATCCCATTGCAATCCTAGATAACCTTCTTCACTGTCCACAATGCCACCAATCTTGGTGTCATCTGCAAACTTACTAACCATGCCTCCTAAATTCTCATCCAAATCATTAATATAAATAACAAATAACAGCGGACCCAGCACCGATCCCTGAGGCACACCGCTGGTCACAGGCCTCCAGTTTGAAAAACAACCCTCTACAACCACCCTCTGTCTTCTGTTGTCAATCCAACTTTGTATCCAATTGGCTACCTCACCTTGGATCCCGTGAGATTTAACCTTATGAAACAACCTACCATGCGGTACCTTGTCAAAGGCTTTGCTAAAGTCCATGTAGACCACGTCTACTGCACAGCCCTCATCTATCTTCTTGGTTACCCCTTCAAAAAACTCAATCAAATTCGTGAGACATGATTTTCCACTCACAAAACCGTGCTGACTGTTCCTAATCAGTCCCTGCCTCTCCAAATGCCTGTAGATCCTGTCTCTCAGAATACCCTCTAACAACTTACCCACCACAGATGTCAGGCTCACCGGTCTGTAGTTCCCAGGCTTTTCCCTGCCGCCCTTCTTAAACAAAGGCACAACATTTGCTACCCTCCAATCTTCAGGCACCTCACCTGTAGCTGTCGATGATTCAAATATCTCTGCTAGGGGACCTGCAATTTCCTCCCTAACCTCCCATAACGTCCTGGGATACATTTCATCAGGTCCCGGAAATTTATCTACCTTGATGCACGTTAAGACTTCCAGCACCTCCCTCTCTGTAATTTGTACACTCCTCAAGACATCACTATTTATTTCCCCAAGTTCCCTAACATCCATGCCTTTCTCAACCGTAAATACTGATGTGAAATATTCATTTAGGATCTCACCCATCTCTTGTGGTTCCGCACATAGATGACCTTGTTGATCCTTAAGAGGCCGGACTCTCTCCCTAGTTACTCTTTTGCCCTTTATGTATTTGTAGAATCATAGAATCATAGAATCATAGAAGTTACAACATGGAAACAGGCCCTTCGGCCCAACATGTCCATGTCGCCCAGTTTATACCACTAAGCTAGTCCCAATTTCCTGCACTTGGCCCATATCCCTCTGTACCCATCTTACCCATGATAGCTCTTTGGATTCTCCTTTGCCTTATCTGCCAAAGCAATCTCATGTCCCCTTTTTGCCCTCCTGATTTCTCTCTTAACTCTACTCCGGCAATCTCTATACTCTTCAAGGGATCCACTTGATCCCAGCTGCCTATGCATGTCATATGCCTCCTACTTCTTTTTGACTAGGGCCACAATCTCCCGAGTCATCCAAGGTTCCCTACTTCTACCAGCCTTGCCCTTCACTTTATAAGGAATGTGCTTACCCTGAACCCTGGTTAACACACTTTTGAAAGCCTCCCACTTACCAGACGTCCCTTTGCCTGCCAACAGACTCTCCCAATCAACTTCTGAAAGTTCCTGTCTAATACCATCAAAATTGGCCTTTCCCCAATTTAGAATTTTAACTTCTGGGCCAGACCTATCATTCTCCATAGCTATCTTAAAACTAATGGAATTATGATCACTGGTCCCAAAGTGATCCCTCACTAACACTTCTGTCACCTGCCCTTCATTATTTCCCAAGAGGAGGTCAAGTTTTGCCCCCTCTCTAGTCGGGCCATCCACATACTGAATGAGAAATTCCTCCTGAATACACTCAACAAATTTCTCTCCATCCAAGCCCCTAATGCTATGGCTGTCCCAGTCAACGTTGGGAAAGTTAAAGTCCCCTAATATTACCACCCTATTTTTCTTGCAGCTGTCTGTAATCTCCTTACATATTTGCTCCTCAATTTCCCGTTGACTATTTGGGGGTCTGTAGTACAATCTTATCAAAGTGATCTCTCCCTTCTTATTTTTCAGTTCTACCCATATAGACTCAGTGGGCGAACCCTCGGATATATCCCCTCTCACTACTGCTGTGATGTTCTCCCCAATCAAGAACGCAACTCCCCCTCCTTTCTTACCTCCTGCTCTATCTTTCCTATAGCATCTGTACCCTGGAACATTGAGCTGCCAGTCCTGCCCCTCCCTTAGCTATGTTTCAGTAATAGCTATAACATCCCAGTCCCATGTGCCCATCCATGCCCTGAGTTCATCTGCCTTGCCCATCAGACTTCTTGCATTGCAATAAATGCAGTTTAATCTAGACTTCCCTTGGTCTTTGCCCTGCTTTCTCAGACCATCTGTCCGGTCATGTTTTGTACATTCTCCCTTACTGTCTTTTGTTTCTGTCACCACTTTACTTCCCACTGATTTCCTGCATCGGTTCCCATCCCCCTGCCACATTAGTTTGAACCCTCCCCAACAGCACTAGCAAACACTCCCCCTAGGACATTGGTTCCAGTCCTGCCCAGATGCAGACCGTCCAATTTGTACTGGTCCCACCTCCCCCAGAACCGGTTCCAATGGCCCAGGAATTTGAATCCCTCCCTCTTGCACCATCTCTCAAGCCACGTATTCATCCTAGCTATCCTGTCATTCCTACTCTGACTAGCCCGTGGCACTGGTAGCAATCCTGAGATTACTACCTTTGAGGTCCTACTTTTTACTTTAACTCCTAACTCCCTAAATTCAGCTTGTAGGACCTCATCTCGTTTTTTACCTATATCGTTGGTACCTATATGCACCACGACAACTGGCTGTTCACCCTCCCCCTCCAGAATGTCCTGCAGCCATTCCGAGACATCCCTGACCCTTGCACCAGGGAGGCAACATACCATCCTGGAGTCTCGGTTGCGTCCGCAGAAACGCCTGTCTATTCCCCTTACAATCGAGTCCCCTATCACTATAGCTCTGCCACTCTTTTTCCTGCCCTCCTGTGCAGCAGAGCCAGCCACGGTGCCATGAACCTGGCCGCTGTCACCTTCCCCTGGTGAGCCATCTCCCCCAACAGTATCCAAAACGGTATACCTGTTTGAGAGGGGGATGGCCACAGGGGACCTCTCCACTACCTGCCTGCACCTCTTACTCTGCCTGGTGGTCACCCATTCACTTCCTGCCTGTGCACCCTTTACCTGCGGTGTGACCAACTCGCTAAACGTGCTATCCACGAGTTTCTCCGCATCGTGGATGCTCCACAGTGAATCCACCCGCAGCTCCAGCTCCGAGATACGATCGGTCAGTAGCTGCAGGTGGACACACTTCCTGCACACATGGTCGGCAGGGACACTGGTAGTGTCCATGACTTCCCACATCTTGCAGGAGGGGCATATTACGGGTGCGAGGTCTGCTGCCATGACTTGCCTTAGCTTAGTTACCCCTTTTAAATTACGTTGAAATTAGAAAATGTTAACTATACTAGGGACCTAGGTTCACTAAAAAAAAACACTACCTGCTATAAAACCTGCAGACCTTCCCTTTCTTATTACTTTAATTACAGTAAAATGGTGGAAATATTCACCTGAACCTACTCACCAATCAGCTGCCTCCCCTGTGCCGCGTCACTTTCTGACTGGTGACGTCACCCCGAACTCTGCCGCTGGTCTCAGAGTCTCGCTTTCTCCGCGCTGTTTATATCCCCACTCTGGTCTCGCTCTTTCCCACCGCTCACCGACTGAACTCTCGCTTTCTCCGCGCTATTTATATCCCCGCTCTGGTCTCGCTCTTTCACGCCGCTCACCGACTTGACATTGCAGTGTAAGTCAGAGAATGTCATGATGGAATTGGTCAGACTGCACCTTGAGTACTGTGTACAGTTTTGGTCAACAAGACATAAGGAAAATACGCAAGCCCTGAAGGCAGTGCAGAGAAGAGCCATGAAGCTGATCCCCAGTATTGGAGGATTGAGCAGTGAGGGAACGCTGGAGAATTGGCACTTTATTTTTCAAAAATAGGCAACTGACAAGGGACCTTGTAGAAGTATATTGAACAAATATAGAAAGGGTTAATAAAATAAAGGGGAAGGGGGCATCGGTTCAGATCAATGTCAGGAAGAACTTCTTCAGAGAAAGAGTTATCAGCATTTGCTGTCGACTTTCGGCCAGGGTAGCAGATTTAAAAACATTAATCATGCAGGAGCCAGTTGAATGTTGTGATGACCTGCTATAGGGTTTTATTTCTGGACAGAAGAGCTAATATGGGCCAAATGACATTCCTCATCTGTATTTATCTTGTGAGTAAGGACTTCTAAGAGTTGGTGTTCTTTCCAGGTTATGTGTGCATCTTCTTTACAGCCTGGTTCTTGTATTCAGTTCAGAGCTTGCTCAAGTTGGGTCCAACTAAAGCACTAAATTAAACTTCAATTAGTTTATTCTCTCTTCGCTAAGATGGAATTTTCTGGTTGAATGTAGCCATGGCTGTTCCCCTTAAAATAGATGTTTACAAGCTGCCTTTTGACAGTTGTTAGTTTGTGTACCATAATATAAAACTATCATTTAACCTTATGACTGTAATGGAAGTAGACAACCTCTCCCTGGACTTGCTCAAAATAAGAGGGAAGCAAACTAATATGTTTCCACTCACTTGTCCTGAATAATGTCTGTAAATTGATCTCAGAAACATTGTGGCATTAAAAGTAGATGGCAGATGAGGACTGGATTGCAACATTCCCCAGCAGACAGCTTTCATTTTCCCTGTGCTAGTATTTTTCAGTTCTCAATTTATCAGAGAGATTGGCCATCACCCTGAATGTCTGCAGCTTTCAGAATAGATAGTGGCAGCAGTACTCAGTCACATAAAACCAACAGTGCTGGAATTTTTGTTAGTATAGAATAAATCCAACCCCTATCAATTCCCATTTCTCAAATAACATGATGATTTTAATACTTTGTAATGACTTTTTTATTTTAGTGAGAATGGGCACTGATGTTATGTCGAGCACAATAGAACAATTACTGTGTAAGGTCCTAAGGATTATAGGAGGAGGATAAATAGCCTGTTATATTTTTTCATATATCCATAGAGAGCATTCTTTCCTATAAGGTGTCTTTGTGCTTTTAATTTTTGGCAATTACAAGAACAGTGCTTTTAATATTTGATGCATTTACTCCTACGTTACATTTATAATGCAACTCTTGCTATATTACATCTCTTGGTTGGAAGATTTGTTCTCAGAGACACAGCTCTATTAAATCAATAACTGGTTAGGAAAGGAGGCCAGTTTCAGTGGTTCACCTTGATAGAATCGACCTTGGAACTGATTGGGACACATTTTAAAATCAAGGTTCCTATGTTATATCAGTTCATGTTACTACTTGGTAATGAAACAGGAGGAGAATTACAACTGTAGTATCTTAGAAAGTACTTCATACTTTTCATGTGAATTGTATCATCACTGAGGTGTAATTTTATTGCCACTACTTACTTTAGTGCGAGGAGAAGGATTGATACTTTTAACAATTGTAAACAATTTTACAACACCAAGTTATAGTCCAGCAATTTTATTTTAAAATAAAATTGTGAATTTAAAATAAAATTGCTGGACTATAACTTGGTGTTGTAAAATTGTTTACAATTGTCAACCCCAGTCCATCACCGGCATCTCCACATCATGACTACTTTTAACAAGTAATTTAATAAATATATGTATATTTATATTTTTTAATTTCTCATCATACCTAACCTCTCCTGAAGATAACAACTCACATTGGATCTTGTTTAGCCCTCTGATATGTCATGCTACCTGATCAACTCTGAGGGCAACAACAGTGAGCCCAGCCATGTCCACATAAGACCTCCACAAACATTTGTTGCAGAAATTGCTGGACAGTGATCAAAGGCAGGAACCTTTGCTCATTTTACTCTCTCAAGCTTTCATATCTTTTCTGAATGCCACCTTCTTATCTGAAGTTGGATGGTGATGTATCTCATCCTATACCAATGTGTGTCTTGTGCTTTTGCCAATGATAGTTTGATTGGCATTCCTGTTCTGCTCTTTATATCATCTAGTCATCTTTTCCTTGGTTTTCCTCTTTGATCTTTGATGTTTCAGTGTGATCATTTTGTTTAGATGTCTTTTTCAGCTGTGACTCAGTGGTAGTACTCATGCGTGGGTTCAGTCCCCCACTCCAGAGATTTAAGCACATAATCTAGGCTGGCACATCAGTGCAGTACTGAGGGAGTGCAATATCTCAGATAAGACATTAAATTAAGTCCCCATCTATCCTCTCAGGTGGACGTAAAAGATCCCATGGCTTGTTTCGAAGAAAAGCAGAGGAATGCTCCTGGTGTATTGGCCAACACTTATCCCTCAACCAACACCTATAAGGGATGATCTGTTCATTTAATTGTTGTTAGTGGGTCATTGTTGTGTGCAAATTGGCTGCTACCTTTCCGACATTACAACAGTGACTACACTTCAAAAGTATTTCATTGGCTGTAAAATGCTTTGGGACATCCTGAGGTTGTGAATATAGTGCTGTACAAATGTCCTTCCTTCCTATTTTCCTTTCTTCCCCTCCAGCTATATGTCCAAAGTATGAGGATTTCCATTTCTTTATCTTTCTGAGTTCATTCTCATGGTTCTTAGTGTTTCAAGCAACTATTCAATACTTTTTTTTGTAGTCCTTGGGACTCTGAGGCTTTTTCCGTATCCCCACATCTCAAAGGCTTGAAGCATTACTGTGTTCTTTTCAGTGTCCAAGCTTTGTATCCTTAGAAAGCTGCTGGCCATATTGTAGTTTTTTAGCAGTCTCTTCAGGGTATTCTTTTATCCTTCCAGGATCACAAATAGCAGAAACTGCTGACTTGATTGATCTCCTCTTTGTTCATTTGTATGTCAATATCTATTGACTTCTGCTGCGTACCATCATTTTTGTTTTCTTGGATTTCATCCTTTCTAAACAACTTTCTCCATCCTGAATTCTTCTGAGATTCCTATGGGCGTGTCCATGGTGTACTTTGTTGTACAGGTTCTTATTAAGTCCGACAATACTTTTGGAGAATCCCATCTCTTGCATTGCCTCGCATAGTCCAGGAATGCTGCATCCAATTGTAGCGCTCCCACAACCACATAAGCTCAAGTTGGGTAACACAAAACAGACAAGAAATTGTACCTGAGGCCTTCGTGAGCTGAATGTGTTGCTTTTTTAAAAAGTCTAACCTTTTCAGCTTTTCCAGGAAGTTTGAAATAGTAAATTAATTAAAAAATACAGATGTCTAGTTGTTTACAGAGAAATATCTCCAATGTAAAATAATGATTAGGGTGCATTCAGATATCAACAAGGGACCTGAACCCATTTGTAATTCATTCCTGACCATCTGTTCTTTTGTATAATATATATAAAGGGAGATCATTTTCCCCCTTTGTTTTCTTTCATGAAAAATGTATGTTATTGCACCAGGGTGAGCTGACTACACGAATGAGGAGACTGTAATGAAGAACAATGATTGTATGGTGTCACAGGTATAAAAACACAAAGGATGTCTGTCAGAAAGCCAGAAGGGCAAGATGGCAATCTACATTTTCTGACACTGGAGTGTGCAGCTTTCAGAAAAAGCAGGTTAAGTTCTCTCTTTTATATGACTAAAGAGAAGCAATGATATTTGATGTTTTCAAGTCTTGTGTGAAACCAAAAAGAGCTCAAAGGTGTGTCTTCTTGGTGACTCCAAGTCTTTATTACTTAGTTATCAGCTAAATAAATAACTGAACAGTTCATTGCTTTTAACTTATTATTGTTTCATTGAGAGTGACATCTGTCATCACCGAGCTTAACAGAGGCAGCAATTTGAATTATTGCAATTGGTTTAGTGCAAAGACACATTTTTGACTTTAAAACTAAAGATTAAGCTTTGCCCATGTGCTCCACTGCACAACCCGTAAGATTTTAATGTTAGTTAAGAGCTACTAGGACAAGTGGTTCTTGCGAGCATAAAAATTTCACTGGAATTCCAATGTTGGCAAGCATAGTTCTGTACATGTTCCCAAAGAGCTGTGGTTTTCCATGATTTGAGAATATTGCGAGTGGGCAGTATAACTTTGTGGTTCTATCTTGGGTTGTACAGGCGAAAATTAGCAGGTGAATTATAACGACACATTACTGCATTCTGCTCCACTGTTCAGTTTGTGGGGCAGAATAGCTTTCATTTTACCTAGATGAATATTAAAATCATGCATTTAGATACTTGGTTGTTGGATTCATCTCAATAGACCTTTTGCCCTCCTCCTAAGGCTTTGTAGTTATCTATCTCAATTTTCCCCATCATTTTACCTTTCTTTGGTGCCTCTTTTCATAGGCCGAATGAGGGACTGGCAGTCCTTCATACCTGATTTTTTTACTTTCGAGGCAGCCATCTATTTCTGTTACCATTTAATAAACTTTAAAAAAGACAACGTGTTTGTTATTTTAAAAACATTCTTATATGCAGGCGTATTGTCATTGACCAACATTACTGGTAGATTGATGAAAAGTATTTTAATGTGAAGTGTTGAATAATGTATTTTATAATCAATGTGGCAGCTCATTGTAAGAGTAAATGTTACATGCATCAAAGTTTTGGTGTTTTTGTTTGATATTCTGTCATTACCCGCAGTCTAACAGATTTTGTTGTATCTTCTGGTAGTTGAAAATTAGATGGATATTATTTTCAGTAAAATATAATTGTTTCTTTTTACCAGCACTCGAGCAGTGAAGAAAGATCCTGGCGTATCATTTTCTCCCATTTGGCCATTTGCTTTTCATCTTTATACATACCTGTATGGAAGACAAATGCTGAATAAAAAGCAAATCCAAGGGCAATTGTGTGCAGCTTCATCCTCTGGGTCAAAGGTCACCATCAAAACCACATGGCAAATGTTTATTAAATGCACGGAACAAGTTGAATAATTCTTGTACAGTCGTGAATGCTGAAATATTTAGTTTCATTGATTTTTTTTTAATCAAAGATGCCTGCTGGCTCTAAGAATCAAAAGAGTTCTCCTTTTTCTCCCTCAGATTAGGTGATGTTGCTGACTTTAAGGTACTAATGGCCAACAGCTTTAAAGAGCAGATTGCTCTTGTTTCCTTAATGACATAGCTTATCTATTGTGGAAACATTATGTAGTGTCTTATGTCCAGAAACCCATTTGCAGCACTTCAACAAATGTCTCTTTTCCATGTCATCAGAAGGCTTGAAATATTATTTAACTTTGTCTGGGAAAGGCAGCAATTGGAAATTCCCAGGAAGGATGGCACCAGTACCTCAACATTTTAACTCGTTCCAAATTTGGCCTCAGGTCTCATTTCCATAATATCAGCAAACTGCAGGCACCAATCGGTGTCCTGATGTAGTTCGCCAGCCCACAGGTGGGGAGGAGGCAAACATGAAGGAGGCTGAGCGTGCACCGGCAACGGCCTGCGGTATTGTTTGAACCACTCCAATAAGGTTTCCGTCCCTGCCACAGCATTGAAATAGCCCGAATCAAAGTCACAAATGACATCCTCTGTCACTGTGACCGTGGTGCATTATCCCACCTCAGCGTTCTCGACCTCTCTGTAGCTTTTCAGACAGTTGATCATGCCATCCTCCTCTAATGCCTTTCTTCCGTTGTCCAGCTGAGTATGACTGCCCTTGCCTGGTTCCATTCTCGCCTGTCCAGTTCTTGCCAGAGAATCTCTGGCAATGGCCTCTCTTCCCACCTGCATCATTAGCATCATTATTTGAGGTGTTATCTGAACTGGAATATGATTTTGTTGCAGTATTTTAGTATTTTTCTGCTCAATTCATGCTGTTACTGGAGTAAATTTGGTGTGAAAACTCTTCTATCGTTTAAGTTGGGCATAACTTTGCTTGCCTTCATTGCCATCACACAGAATTGTTTCATTCATTTTTTTTGCCCTTCTAATTTTCTCTTCTTTTCTGGAGGTTCATGAGTGCTGGTAGCCTGCCAGTATCTTCAACAGTTGGCCATTGTTTAATAATGACCTCGATGGTGCTTGTGTATGGTTTATTTAATTGAGAAGGATATTTATGTCAGACCTGGCCCTGAACACGTCCTCATCGCTCATTAACACATGCACACTTTTTAACAGGATAGTGATCAGGAGTAGGAACTTGGGCTGATTTTCTTCCCCTCCTTTGTTCAGTCTCTGTCTTTGTGTGTTCTAAGCTTGTCTGATCACCAGTACTATGTGTGGTTTCCCTGTTGCTTGCTGCACCAATGAGATTGCTTATCTTTTCTCAGGCAGCTGCTAAGTGGCCTGAACGCTTTCTCTTGACTTTTCTTGTGTTGGGAGGACAGCTAACCAGTGATTAAGTTGTGTGCATAGTTATTTATTCTTGCACATTGAGACACATTGTGCAAGAGAAGTTAAGTTTTGACACTTGACACGTACTTCACATTTTCCTTTAAAATACATTGTGAGGTAGAATTGATTGCCTAATGATCCAACGGTTGCAAAGGAGAGACTGCCTGTCCTCTTTCTCCAACCCCTATGAAAATTCTGTCCGTAAACTTACATATAAAAATTGCAGTGTTTATTTAGCTGTAACAGTACACACATTAAAATATTCAAAAGGACAACTGTTGTTAGCTTTTAAATAATTTTGGTGAACTTTTAACGTTTTTCTCTTTAATTGATGAGGTCAGAGAATTAAGAATGTTACACGTGACACTGCGAACAATAAGAAAATATTAGTTGAGTGTTTAATGAATGTCTTGATGAACATCTGTTGAAAGAAGATGGTTAGAGGACAATATTGCTGGACTTTAACCCTTATTTCACAGAAAGGGCCAGTAATATGGTTTCATTCTGCCTGAAAATTAGAGGAAAAAGCTTACGTGATCTTGTTTGAACAATATTTTTTCACATCGTTCACCTGACGAAGGAGGAAGCCTCCGAAAGCTTGTGAATTTAAAATAAAATTGCTGGACGATAACTTGGTGTTGTAAAATTGTTTACAATTGTTTGAACAAGATCATGTTATCTTCTGACACATAGAACCAGTGACAGTTGCGCAAGAAGATTATGTACAGATCTTAGCTTCCTCTATTCTGTATCTTTCCTATTAAGCTCAGTTTTAAGCCTTTCAGAAAAGGGATAATTGACTAAAATTTATCAGAAACTGTTCTTGAGTTTCTTGCTTTCTATAAAATGATAGTATTTAATGTTAAGGAGGATGCGATTTTTCAAGTAAAGTGCTTTTTTCTGTGGTGAAAATCTTGTCTTTTTCTCATGCTCCACTGTTACTCACTTATATGTGCACTGGTGATGACATCCGTGAAAATGCCCACGTGGAAAGGCCTGAGAATTGTGGTACAAACCAACATGTCAAACCATAAAGCACTGTACAGGTTGTTAAAAATTGTTTGATAGATCCCTAATACCTCCCATTTTATATGTTTACAAATAGAAATGTATTTTTTTCAAATCTTAAGAAGTAAAGCCTTGTACAAATTCAAGATTGAAAATGTTGACTGGATAATTTGTTACAACCAGTGTGGATGTTAAGTAACTAAAAACAATATCAAGAAAATAAACTCCATTAATCGTTTGTTATTTACTTGCTAAATTGTTAAATATTTGACTATTAGCTCTACTGTAAAATATCTTCTTGGATTCAGTTTGCATGAAAGAAATGTGAGCAAATATTTACTGAAAATGTCAATGATTATGGAGTGGTGTTTTCAACAGCCACGGGCAACTCATGTATATTTAATAGACTGATTAGGAAACACTGCATGGAGAGTACTAACAAAAATATTTATGAAGTTTCTTGGAAGTATTTTTGCAGAGTTATGGATATGTTTTAAAACTGCTGTTAGTACCAGGCCATTAGCACTACTTGGTGCATCGTGCAAAGTGAGTTATTTTGCAGTTCCAGCTAATATTCAGATGAGTTCATTAAATGACATGGCACACTGAAAGGGCAAGGTGCTGTTTTTAACAGCAGCAACAGAAAATTCTCGATCCTCTTGTTCCTATTGGAAAAGTCTTTTGAAAGTGTTTTCATTTTCTCAAAAGAACTGATTTTAGTGACTTTTTGGCAAACACTACCTGAAATACGATCCTAATATAGCCAATACAAAAACTTTTCTAACAGCCAGAAAATAAAGTAAATTAAGAATTTTTATGTTTAAGCATTAACCTAAATATCTTCCTCCAAATTATTGCAGGGTACAGTTGCTGCAGCATCATTTAAAAAAAACAATTAGCCACACAAGTTTTAAAGCAATCGTTCCATGCATCATTAAAATGGAAAAGTCAAGCCTGTAGTTTATAATTTAGTATTTAACCCTTTTAATCTCCAAAAGTAAGTACCAAGTTGTGAAACTTCTCACAGTATCTCAGTTGCACAATCGCAGCAAATATAATTCTCCTGGACCTTACATGTGATTACAAGAAATTCCTCACTAATTGTAGTGAGACCATAGCGTAGTTATGGAGGAATGGCAATTTCAGTGCCTTCATGGGGTTGAGACTCATTTGCGCCAGATTTCCACCACATTTTAACTCTGTCACAATTTCCAGTCTGGGTCGGTGGGGTCGTTTCCTCCGCCCGCCCATTCAGAAGATCTTATAAATAACTTGTTGATCACCTGTGGCACAGAGTCGATATAACGACAGTTACATTGCCACCAGGTCTGTCAGTGAACATGCGATAGGACTGCCGAAGATGCGATTTTGGTGCCTGGGTCAGTCTGGGGGAGCACTTTAATACGCACCAGCGAGAGAGGGTAGAATTATAATAATCTGATGTGTCCTGCACATCATGGCGCAACAGAGAGGGTTACCGGTTGATGAGGCCCCACACCCTCATCCAGCATCCACAAATGTCATCAACATTGAGGAGGAGGATGAGGACAAGGAGGAACCCATCGGCAGAGTAGCGGCTCACCTGGCTGCTCGTGAGGCCAGTGAGTCATTAATATTTGAACGATTCTCAGATGGATATGTGCAAAGTGAGGATAGTCCAGTCCTCAGATCACCTGGAAAGAGCAGCGCCAACACCAGCCACCCACCCCCTGCACAAAACAGTCCTACAGCTACACATACACCCACTGTAAACGCGCTCATTGGGTGGCATCAAGTCTCGCCGTTCAAGATGAAACACTTGAAAGGGTGCGATCACAAAAGGCAGTCAAGAATGGGCAAGACATGGCAGTAGTGGTGAGAATGATAACATTTAATGTGAATTTAACAAAATATAAATGAAAAACATGACCGTCTGCTATGACACCCTTGTGTATACCCTTTGTGATCACCAAACCTTAGCTTCCTACTACTTCTACGTGGTGCATCCACTGTGGCTGTAGTGGCAGGTAGTGGAAGGTTGCTTATGTTCATGCCCTGACTGTTGAGATGCTTTTGGCCGATGCCCTCTGGGTTTTGGAGCCCGTGAGGGTCTCACCAATGACTGCTCCACCTGCACCTGTGCAGGGGCGGACTCGGCCACCTGGAGAGGAGGCAGTTGTGGGTATTAGCTGATGGGGAGAGCAACAGGTGAGACGTGGGAGTGCTTTGAGTGGCGTCCCCACTTCCACGTCTCCATTCGCCATCATCCCTCTCCTGGGCCAGGACCACGTCACTCCTACCAACTGCTGGAGATCATTTTGGAGGACATGTGTGATGCCTTGGAAGCCCATCTGTAAAATATCTGACTGCTTGTTTAAGGCAATGTTATAATGTTGTTCACCCTGAGTCCGCACGGCCGTTGTCAGGGCTTGAATAGACTCATTTACAAGCCGTGCTTGAAGCTAATTGGAGGCTAGCCTTCTCTCCATCGCAGACATTCCCACACTTACCTGCGCCACTATCTCAGACATTTATCTGCACCACCAGTCCACTAATGCAGGAGGTGGACTCCTCCATCTTCTCCACTATTGTGGAGAGTGTGCGTGGCACCTGTTCCAGTACCTCACAAATGTGCTGCTGTCCCTCGATCATTCTCCTTTTAAATGATAGCCTCCGGGATTCAGCATCTATGTCCAGCTGAGCAGAGCTCACCAACGCAGACTCTCCACAGCTATCCCTGCCACCAGCGTCTGCTTGTACTCACTTGTGAGTGGTGACTCACCAGGTGCCAACCCAACCAATTAACTACAAGGACCCATCAAGGTGTGAGTATCTGAGCTGGTGGGTGGCTCACGAAGATGTGACAGTGTGCCCTCAGAGGCCAGGAGCTCCTCTGAGGAATCGGCCTCTCCCGTCACTTCGGTTGCTGAAGGGCCTGGAAGAGAACAGAAGGCAAAATTAAGAATCATCACAGATGTGTATGCTGCGATAAGCATACGGAGGTGTTCAACATGTCGATCATTAATAACATCAATTCATGTTGTGGGTGATGAATGTTAAAGTTGTGTCACCAGATGTTTGTGCGATGCCCATCTCGGCATCCCCAACAGCCAAGCATTCCAGCTGATCTGCAGGGCCTTCTCCTCCGCCTCTGTGAGGAACACTATTTGTTGTGGCCCCCTGTCAGTCCTTGGCCTCTCCCGTGCATTTTGCAGTCTGTTCTCCTGCAAGGGGAGAAAGTACAAATGTGTGCGTGAGTGAGGGTGAAGTGGTCAGCCGGTGAATGCATTGCTTTGGGCGAGGCTGACCATGAAAGAGATGCATCAGAGGGTGACTATCAGACAGATACATCACATTGGATCAGGATTGGGGTGTGTGGTAGTGGAGTGTTCACAAATGGGGAGGTGAGGAAGTGAATGTAAGTTGACGATGAACGTTAAGTGGGTGTGAGGAGTGATGTGATGGAGTAGGCTTGGCAGGGCAGAATATGAGGGGGGGGTGGGGGGGGTGGGGTGATGTGCACCACGGAATGCAGGAGAATCAGTAAGTGGACTCACTTTTGCTGACCTAGTTAGGTCATTGAAACGCTTCCTGCACTGGACCCAAGTCCCGGAGATGTTGCTCCTGCTGGTGAACTCCTTTGCCACCTTGAGCCAGGCCTTCTTGGTGCCAGAGGTAGGGCGCTTCTTCCTGTCCACTAGCTACAGCATCTTCCTCCTCCTCCTCACCCCTGCCAGCAGCACCTCAAGTGAGATGTTACTAAATCGTGGAGCTGGCTTGCCCCTCTGCTGCTCCAGGGATGGTGTTCCCCAGGGTTCGGTGCTGGGGTCACTGCTTTTCTTGATATATAAATGACTTGGACTTGGGTGTATAGGGCACAATTTCAAAATTTGCAGACGACACAAAACTTGGAAGGGTAGTAAACAGTGAGGAGGGTAGTGATAGACTTCAAGAGGATGTAGACAGGCTGGTGGCATGGGCGGACATGTGGCAGATGAAATTTAATGCAGAAAAATGCAAATTGATACATTTCGGTAGGAAGAATGAGGAGAGGCAATTTCAACTAGAGAGCACAACTCTAAAAGGGATACAGGAACAGAGAGATCTGGGGGTATATGTGCACAAATCATTGAAAGTGGCAGGGCAGGTTGAGAAAGTGGTTAAAAAAGCATTCGGGATCCTGGGCTTTATAAATAGAGGCATAGAGTACAAAAGTATGGAAGTCTTGATGAATCTTTATAGAACATTGGTTCGGCCACAACTGGAGTATTGTGTCCAGTTCTGGGCACCATACTTTTGGAAAGATGTGAAGGTCTTAGAGAAGGTGCAGAAGATATTTACTAGAATGATTCCATGGATGAGGGACTTCAGTTACGTGGATAAACTGGAGAAGCTGGAGTTGTTCTTGGAACAGATACGGGCGCGAGGGGATTTGATAGAGGTATTCAAAATCATGAAGGGTCTAGACAGAGTAAATAGAGAGAAACTGTTCCCATTGGCGGAAGGGTTAAGAACCAGAGGACATAGATTTATGGTGATTGGCAAAAGAACCAAAGGTGACATGAGGAAAAGCTTTTTTACACAGCGAGTGGTTAGGATCTGGAATGCACTACCCAAGGGGGTGGTGGAGGCAGATTCAATCATGACCTTCAAAAGGGAACTGGAGAAGTACTTGAAAGGAAAAAATTTGCAGAGCTATGGGGATAAGGCGGGGAGTGGGACCAGCTGGATTGCTCTTGCATAGTGCCAGCACGGACTTGATGGGCCGAATGGCCTCCTTCCGTGCTGTAACCTTTCTTTGATTCTATGATTCCATTAAGCCTGCTTGCTGCTTTGTTCAGCAAAAGCCATTGATGCAAAGGCCCTTTAAATACAGATACTCCAGCTGACAGCAGGTCATGCGGTTGCGCAATCTGTCTGCTGCACAACTTTCAGACGCCAAACCCGAAGCCACGTTAAGGGCCGTCAATTAAGTTGCGATCGCGTGGGGAATGGTAAGGATTTATTTTTCGGGTTTACCGCGTGCCGATTGACCCCCCCCCGCTGCCATCCTGCCATCTTATTAAAATCGTGCCCAATGGGTCACATAATCTGACCCTCAGCACCGCCTATAGATACATTACCAATGGCCTCAGCCCAAATTCCCTCAATTACTTGCTTTCTCAACCCTATACAACAGATCAGGTACTTTTATTCAAGAGGATGTTGACAGTATAAGTGAGGAAGTGGCACTGGGTGATTGAGAGAGCACAAGGGAGTAGGAGGAATGGGGAGTGATTTTAATTCATGCACTCAGGATCCGGCAGATTAGCATTTTTTTTCAGCTGATGCAAAGAATGACTACAGGAAAAACATGTTATTTACCATGCCTTCTATATTGTGCTTTTTTTTTTAGAAAGCTCTGGATTGGTTGGAAACATACAATGGCTACTTTCAGATTTGGACAACATATTATCAAGTCCTCTATGGTTTTCCTGCAAACGGAACTGTCTTTTGCATTAGTGAACAGGAAACCAGTGGTCCCTGGACGTATCCTTTGAAATCACAGCTTTAACCCCTTACTCTTCACAGTAACAGGTGGCTCATGACAATCATTGGTGTATCTAGACCAGGTAAGCTTTTGCCTTAAATGGCTGGATTGTACAGAGAAAACAAAACCTCATACTCAAGTCATTGGAATATTGCATGCCTTAGTGATGTGGTAGAACTTGAGAACTTATTGCCTAGCAAGATGTTCAGTTGATGGGTCAAAGCACAAATGCCCTGAAAGGAAACATGAGATGAATTTAAATTTAAATATAGTATTAAAACTTAGGTGTTCAAGGAAAAATAATAACTATTTTCTCCTCTTGACCAAACTCTCCAAATGGGATTCGCAAGGTGAGTCAATCTTTTTCAGCACAATTTGTGAAATGTCTCATTGAAAAGTTTATTCACTTTTTTTAGGTGTTCCCATTTTTTCCTCGTCTATGTTGGTGCCAATTTAGGTTCTTAACAAAACCCACAACTGTTATTTGTCTATTGTAATATCTCACTTCCTTACTTTCGTATGAACTAAGCTTTAGTTCTGATATAATTGTTGATGTTACTGATTTGTGGCCCCTGGCTCTTGTGCTGTGATAGCTTCTTTCCATTTATAGTTCATGCTGCCACTCCACAAAGCAAAACAGATCTAATCGCAATTTGCTGCAACATACTGTTCAAGCATGTGAGGTATCCACTGAAAGAAAGTCACACAGCTGACCTTAATTCGTGTCTCTGCACTTTTAACTCATTCTTTATCTGCATCTGTACTAGGTAGCAGAAACCCTCTCACTACTTGTGACTGTGTTGATGCAGTTTGATTCACAAGCTTGCTTGCTTAGCAGTAGGTAATATCCTGGCTATCCATGAGGGTCCAACAGTTGCAAGTGCATGAGCACACGAGCTGGGTGGAAGAGACCTTGAGGATGATGGACAATGCTTTCCAAAAGTTAACTATACAGTTTCTGGGTAGTGGCCAATGAGGTAGAAGAGTTAATTTGTACCGTCAAAAATGACATTATACTGGTGCAGAGCCAATGTGTGTACCTTTTGAAGAAATTGACAAACCACATCAGGGAAGTACATGTCTGAAAGGTTTTGAAACATGGAGGGCATTGTTAAAGCTGGACAAATGCTAATACATTGAGAGACTTTTGAAAGCCCATCATTATTGATAAACTGATTTCCTGTGATGTAGCTCATGGTGAGTTGGAGGATCTGCTGTTTTCTAATAACGGAAGCATTATACTATGTAACACAATTTTTGGCATTGTTAGCAGACGAAAAAATGTCCTTCCCACTCTGATTCTTTTGCGGCTGCATAGAGTGAATGACACCACTATTCCCAGCCAGAATGGAGAAGATTGGATGATTCTCCCGTCAGTCACGCCTGGAGGCCCTACTGCTGTGCGTGACTGGGATTGATTTTACGCACATAATTTGTATGTAACTATCCTCCACTCACTGCAATTTGCTGGAGAAATAGTCAATTTGTATTATGTAACTATCCTCCAGTCACTGCATTTTGCTGGCGAAATCACCCTGCTTTTATCGGGAGAAGTTGCTGTCGTCACGTTCCGCCCCGCTTCCAACTCATTGGCTGACAAAGTGGTGTCTTTCTGTTTGTTTTCAACAGCCTCTCTGTGAGGCCGCAACATTCCTTGTGGGGCTTGGAGGAGCACTTGTGCTTGGTAGCGGATCAGCCACCCATTATGCACTTCACCCGATTTACCTTTCCATTGACTTCAAGAGAAAGGAAACTCAGATGGTATCTGTAATGGGCGGCTGAAGTTGAAAGTTCCGCCCCCTGGATCATTGTTCCTTCAGCGCAGACACTTAGATTATAAAATGCCATTGTTTAGTGACTTGAATTGATGTGACATGCTGTGTTAAAGACTTAATGGCAGTAAAATTCTAAAAGTGACTGCATGCAGAATCAGTAAGTACTTGGCTGTTTTGAAGTTGTTGCTTTGTGTTTTAAGATCTTAAAATGAGCAGTAATTTGGATGTTATCACATATAGTTGCAGAATACCTTTTCTATCACTTATTTGCAAATGCCTTAAAAATATACAGTTGTCTTTAAAATTTTCTGTTGCATCTTTTTTGGAGCAAAATTCCAATGGCAATTGGCATTGGCGTCTCCAATTTGTTCGACTTCAGGGAGTGTGTTCTAACCTCCAGCCACTAGTTTAATAGCTGGATGTGAAACAATGTGTGGACCAGTGCAAACAGCCTAATAACAGCCCCACTCACTCCTTGCCTGCAGCACACCTAAGACTGATAATTTAATACTATGGTATGTGAACTGACTTGGGCAGAGATTAGAGTATTTAGTTTGGGCCAGTTCAGCATGAACTGAAGGCATTCTTCTTGTGTGAAAGTCAATTTGTGGTGTTGTATATTGTAACCATTAATATTATAGGAAAGTAGTACATGTTATTTTCAAGATTGCTTGTGCTATTTTAATGACCATAATTTTGAAACTGGTTTCAGAACCTTTGTAGAGAAACCTTACTTTGTGTTCTATTGGCTCACTTTTTTCATGTATGAAGAATATGTTTTATTGTGGAGCTCTCCAAACAAAAAATGATCCTTTCCTCTCTCATTCCTTGTGCATTTTAATGTCATCTAAGGTCTGTATTTTTATTTAATAGCTAAATGTAATATCCCTCTCCCTCCCACTCTCGCCCCTGTGACTGTTCGAAAATATCAGAGATGTGACAAATACGTAGTCAGCATTTTTTCTGAAATAATTAAATGCTGGAAATACACAGCATAATCATCAGCATCTGAAAGGTGTAAAATTTCAGTCAGAACTCCTGAAAATTCTACACCCAAAACGTTACCCCTTCTTTTCTGATGTGTATTTCCAGCATTTGCAGTTTTTTAATCTCAGTTTTTTTCTGTTAGCTTTATTGCACAAATTCAGGGCATCATTAGATGTTGACATTATCAAGCTTTGTTTAATTTTGTGATTGAGTAGGTCGAGAGGTATATTTTACATCATTATTTCACGGTGACGCGGGGCTGACTCGCACAAATCATGGTATTATAGTATAGAATGAGCGCAGAAGGAGGCCATTCAGCCTACATGCCTGCATTGGCTTTTTGGTACAGTGATCCAATTAGTTCCACTCTCCCGCTCTTTCCCCACAGCCCTGTAATTTTTTTCCCTTCATGTATTTATCCAATTCCCTTTTGAAAGTTACCATTGAATCTGCTTCCATCACCCTTTCAGGCAGTGCATTCCACATCATAACAACTCGCTGCATAAAAAAAATGTTTCCTCATCTCACCTCTGGTTCTTATGCCAGTCACCTTAAATCTGTGTCCTCCAGTTACCGACCCTTCTACAACTCGAAACAGTTTCTCGTTATTTACTTTATCAAAACCATTCATGATATTGAACAGCTCTATCAAATCTCCCCTTAACCTTCTGTGTTCCAAGGAGAACAACCCCAGCTTCTCTAGTCTCTCCACATAACTGAGGTCCCTCATCTCTGGTACCAAGCTAGTAAATCTCTTCGACACCCTCTCTGAGGCCTTGACATCCTTCCAAAAGTGTGGTGCCCAGAATTGAACACAATACTCCAGCTGAGGCCTAGCCAGTGCTTTATAAAGGTTGAGCACAGCTTCCTTTCTTTTGTACTCTATGGCCTCTATTAATAAAGCCAAGGATCCCATATGCTTTTTTAACAATCTTCTCAACTTGGACAAAGCTGCCATTTTCCTGCACTTAAGTGCAAATTCACAGTGCTGCTGGTGGCAGTTACTCACAAGCAACTGGTTCCTTGTCTGTCTGAGAGATTATTCTTTTTACGAAGCTAATATATTCATTCAATCTTGAAAACAGGAGTGTTTTCTGTAATGGTTAAAAGACGTGTTTTACTGCCAGGGAAACTTTCAGCTTTCCTACCCGTTAATGTTTTTAACTGCCCTAATGAATGTTTCTGGTTTAGTGGCTGAAGAGCTGTACTGATGAAACTGTATTTTTCAGTAATTCTAACACTGTTCTGATTTTTATTGGCTTCAATGTACAAATACAGTCATTTTCTCTTCATAATCTGAGCTTGTTTGAAAGTGCAAAACAATTGGTGGGTGTTTGAGTCCTGCATCTGGTGTATATTTAAAACGATTTGGGAAGGAACCTAAAAGGAGGAAACCAGATATTTGTTGGTGAGGAAAAGAGAGAAACAATTACAATGAGGATGCACTTGATACTTTGTTGAAAATAACTTACGGGTGAAGCTAAGGGTTGGAAAGTATAGGGGGCTTTGCACTGGTGCTTGTTTAGTTCCAACTCTGGGAGCCTGGCATCCTTGCGCCACCTCCCCACATTTAGAGCGCCAAAACCATTTTATGAGGGTCTACAATTCTCCCTGGGATAAGGAAGCCATATTTAGCAGTGTAAATACTGGGTGCCAACTCACAGAATCAGAACTAAACAAGCACCTAAATAAAAGTACTATATCTATCAATCTACCTATACATGTATATATGAGATGTGGAGATGCCGGTGATGAACTGGGGTGGACAAATGTAAGGAATCTTACAACACCAGGTTATAGTCCAACAGTTTTATTTGAAAATCACAAGCTTTCGGAGCTTTCCTCCTTCATCAGGTGTGTGAAGGTTTCCATCAAAGCACCGCATATATAGTCACAGAACAATGCCTGGTGATTACAGATAATCTTTCCAACTGCCTGTTATCAACAAGTTCCACCCCACCATCAAACTCACCATGGACTACTCCTCAGAATCGGTTTCTTTCTTGGACACACGAATCTCCCTCAAAGACGGGCACCTCAGCACCTCACTCTACCGCAAGCCCACGGACAACCTCACGATGCTCCACTTTTCCAGCTTCCACCCTAACCACGTCAAAGAGGCCATCCCCTATGGACAGGCCCTGCGAATACACAGGATCTGCTCAGACGAGGAGGAACGCGATGGACACCTACAGACGCTGAAAGACGCCCTCGTAAGAACGGGATATGACGCTCGACTCGTCGATCGACAGTTCCGACGGGCCACAGCGAAAAATCGCATAGACCTCCTCAGAAGACTAACACGGGACGCAACCAACAGAGTACCCTTCGTCGTCCAGTATGTCCCCGGAGCGGAGAAACTACGCCATGTTCTCCGCAGCCTTCAACATGTCATCGATGACGACGAACACCTCGCTAAGGCCATCCCCACGCCTCCACTACTCGCCTTCAAACAGCCACCCAACCTCAAACAGACCACCGTTCGCAGCAAATTACCCAGCTCTCAGGAGAACAGCGTCCACGACACCACACAACCCTGCCACGACAATCTCTGCAAGACATGCCAGATCATCGACACGGATACCACCATCACACGAGAGGACACCACCCACCAGGTACATGGTTCATACTCCTGTGACTCGGCCAACGTTGTCTACCTCATACGTTGCAGGAAAGGATGCCCCGGAGCATGGTACATTGGCGAGACCATGCAGACACTGCGACAACGGATGAACGGACACCGCACAACAATTGCCAGACAGGAGGGTTTCCTCCCAGTCGGGGAACACTTCAGCAGTCAAGGACACTCAGCCTCCGATCTTCAGGTAAGCGTTCTCCAAGGCGGCCTTCGAGACACATGACAACGCAAAATCGTCGAGCAGAAATTGATAGCCAAGTTCCGCACCCATGAGGACGGCCTCAACCGGGATCTTGGGTTCATGTCACGCTACATGTAACCCCACCAGGGGGGGGAAAAATAAGTTATCTGTTTTTAATACAACTGGCCATTCTTTGTCTCTCTCTCTCTGTCTGTGTAATCTGACCGCTTGCGTATTCAGTGGTCTTAGGTGTAATGTTCCCCTGTCTGAACACCACCCATGCAGAGGTGTGATAACAGGCAGTTGGAAAGATTATCTGTAATCACCAGGCATTGTTCTGTGACTATATATGCGGTGCTTTGATGGAAACCTTCACACACCTGACGAAGGAGGAAAGCTCCGAAAGCTTGTGATTTTCAAATAAAACTGTTGGACGATAACCTAGTGTTGTAAGATTCCTTACATGTATATATGTGTGTGCGCTTGCATCAAAGATTTTGTGCTCCGTATTTATAATGTTGAATAGGTGAATTTACTGCTCTCTGTTGTCTCTCTCTGAAGATTTGTAAGTTATTATTTGGTCTATTTTTCCATTAAGTCCCATCAAATAATTTGTTTGTACTGTTCATTTATTTATTATTTGAATAAATAGCTAAGTTGCAAAACCTTCATGTGGCTGGTTGACTCCACACAAGCTGCCGACTGTAGCACGCTGTTTGGGACTTTCCCCAGTGATTGCATTAATGTGCGATGTTAGAAAGTATATCTCTTTTTTAAAAAAAAGGTCACACGAGGCCCAAGGTCCCAAGCTCAACAGTCAAGGCAGAATGCAAAAATGCAAGCTGGCAATCCTGAAATCACATTCTTGCTTCTTCTTTGCTGCCACCACCTGCATCTGCTCACTTAGGCTGTGTGTCTCACCCAATGTGCTCCCCTCTAGCTTACTTCCTAAATCCTTTGATGCATGTATCTTTATAAAGATTGCAACTCTAAGAACTAATCTAAGCCTTTGTTGATAACTTTCAATATAGTGTTTCTCTATCTTTTAGTATTATCAACATATCTCTTCCAAGACTTTCAAATAGCCTCTTGGCTTCTTTGTGATTTGAAACTGTCCTTTCTCATGAGATTTTCCAACTGCCTTGATTCAAGTAGAATTATCCCTTTTATATCCTGGAAGAGAGTGAGTGGGACATCCTGGATTTTGAATATCTGAATTCTTAAATAAAATTCAAACTGAAAAAATTATAAAGTTTGTATATATTTGAAAATTGTTTGTTCGATTCCCTCACAAGCCTGCTACCAGGGAGACTACAATAATAAACCTCGCAACATTGTATCGGGACAGGCCTGGGACAAAACTCTGGCATCTGGCTGGATTCATGCATATACATGTCAACACATCCATGATGGGCTGCGTGCTGTGTAACAAAAAATATAGTAGATGTGATGACATACACATGCATCATACAGCTACTTTAGATAGGAAGATTTTTTGGACCAGAATTTGTGTAAGGATGTTAATAAAAGAACAGTTGCAGGGGAAAGATGATGGTTCAAAGTGTGCCTTGCTTACTAGTGGGCATTTATGGTAAACACTGAAAGTACTTCAACACAGTGAATAGGAACTAATTTAATTGCGCTACATGATAAACACATTAGTAGAAGGTAATGGTGGGTTCTCCTACCTTGTCAGAAATGGGGATGTTCGCTGATGATTGCAGGGTGTTCAGTTCCATTCGCAACCCCTCAGATAATGAAGCAGTCCGAGCCCGCATGCAGCAAGACCCGGACAACATTCAGGCTTGGGCTGATATGTGGCAGGCAATGACCATCTCCAACAAGAGAGAGTCGAACCACCTCCCCTTGACATTCAATGGCATTACCATCGCCGAATCCCTCACCATCAACATCCTGAGGGTCACCATTGACCAGAAACTTAACTGGACCAGCCGCATAAATACTGTGGCAACAAGAGCAGGTCAGAGGCTAGGTATTCTGCAGCGAGTGACTCACCTTCTGACTCTCCAAAGCCTTTCCACCATCTACAAGGCACAAGTCAGGAGTGTGATGGAATACTTTCCACTTGCCTGGATGAGTGCAGCTCCAACAACACTCAAGAAGCTCAACACCATCCAGGACAAAGCAGCCCGCTTGATTGGCACCCCATCCGCTACCCTAAACATTCACCCCCTTCACCACCAGCGCACCGTAGCTGCTGTTTGTACCATCTACAGGATGCACTGCAGCAACTTGCCAAGGCTGCTTCAACAGCATCTCCCAAACCCATGACCACCGAGAAGGACAAGGGCAGTGAGCACATAGGAACAACACCACCTGCACGTTCCCCTCCAAGTCACGCACCATCCCAACTTGGAAATATATCGCAGTTCCTTCATCTTCGCTGGGTAAAAATCTTGGAACTTCCTACCTAACAGCACTGTGGGAGAACCTTCACTACGCGGACTGCAGCGGTTCAAGAAGGCGGCTCACCACCACCTTCTCAAGGGCAATTAGGGATGGGCAATAAATGCTGGCCTTGCCAGCGACACCCATGAACAAATAAAAAAAAGATGAGGTGACTAGGCCTTCTCTTGTTGGAGATGGTCATTGCCTGGTCCTTCCCTGATGCAAATGTTTCCTGTCATTTGTCAGCCTGGATGTTGTCCTGCTGCAGGCTGGCGTTAGCCACTTCATTATCATCAGCAAGCAACTGCACTTCTGACCTTACAACGAAAGGAAGGTCATTGATGAAGCAGCTGAAGATGGTTGCATCAAGGACGCTGCTTTAAGGAACTTCGACAGTAATGTCATAGTCCTGTGATTATCATCCTCGTCCTTTGTGTCACATGTAACTACAGGTACTCGAGCTGCTTGGTGCTACACTTGGTTAAATGCTGCTTTGATGTTGAGGGTTACTACCTCTCCTCTCTCCTCCATGCCTGGATCTAAGCTTTGATGATGGTCTGTGCCAAATAGTTCTGGTGGAATGCAAACTGAGCAATGGCAAGCAGGTTATTGGTGAATATGTTTCGTTTGATGGCAATATTGAATACTCCGTCCATCACATCGCTGATGATTGGGAGGAGGTTGCCAGGGCAGTGATTGGTCAGATTCGCTTTATCTGGATTTTTGTGGATAGGATATACCTGGGCAATTTTCCACATTGTTGGATATCACAAATGCACTGAAATGCCTCGGCTGGGGGTGGCTAGTTCTGTTGCACAGTTCCTAAGCACTCAGCTAGTTTGTTGTCGGAGTCCATTGCCTTCGTTGTTTGCACTGTACTCAGCCACTTCTTAACATCAAGTAGAGTGAACTGAATTGGTTGGATCTATGATGGTTGAGACCTCAGGAATGGGTCAAGTGGGATTGTCCACTTGGCATTTTGACTGAAGATGCTTGCAAGCAAATTGCCTTGTCTCTTGTACTCATGTTGGGCTCCGCCATGGTTGAGAATAAAGTTTCTGGTACAATAAAAAATATAATATTACTGATTTCCCTTCCACCAATGGTGACCTCTTATGTCGGGAGCTTACCCACATTATAGGAATGAGGTTAACGCCAGGAATACACTTGGAGTCAGTACAAAGGTTGAGCAATGATTTTTCAACACTGCTGGACTTCTGATCAAGCATATATATGGAAAATCGATGTTAAAATGTTTACATTAACTTTTTTCCTCACTTTCTGCCTCAACTTGTCTCATCCATTTTTGAAATTTGCTCAAGGGTCTCAATACTTTAATGTAAGCTCTACCAGTAAAAACATCTCTACAAACATCTCCTTTCCACTACGGTACAAAATCCAAAAGGTGGAATGCATGTGCATTCTTCATTTATTTTCCTTTTTTTTTAATGTGTGCGCAACACTGATATCACTCACTTAAATAATTAAATGAGTCATAACTGAGGACACATTGAGGCTCAGCATGATGGAGCTTCAATGCATTGTCTAACAGACTGGTAGGAGATGGGTTTGTGCTGCTTGCTGATTGTCATTCTTACAGGAAAAATTAATATGCCTTCGGCAACTCGTCTGTAATTACAGTTCCCCAAAACTCCTGACTTTACGAATTTTAATGACAAAGTAGACATGGACAAAAACTGGTTGAATGAAGGTAGAAAGCAATAACGTATTGTCATAAAAAGCTTATGATCATGCAAATCAAAATATGTGAGTGATATGATATTATGAGTTCTGTATGGACCTCCAGCTTGCTCAGGTCCCATATTATCGAAATGCTTTCTTCCAAACAGCTCCACAGTTGCTTTCGCATAAGAAGTCAATGGTTTATAGTATGGGGGACCATCACCTATTGAACTGCATTCTCAAGTATGTACCAATTTTGTCTTTAATGAAAATAGCAGTAGCTTTGAGACCTAGTGATTTCACCCACTGAAATTGCTTCCTGCAGTTCATTCTTTTTCCCATCATGGCATATATAATGTAATTTGCGTAACTTCTATTCTTCTAATATTTCAATTGCTAATTTCTTATCATGATAACTCTCTTTCCCTTCAAAAATACAACTTTCCGTCATGCCTATATATTCCTGTGCTGCTACTTTGGAGTAATATTCCTATTTTACGTCTGTGATTTTCCTTAATTTTCTTCACTTCCACTAGCATCCTTCCTGTCACTGCAACAGCTAACACCGTGTGCATAATATAATCCTTTCGCTGCATGTCTGAGGGAAGTCTTCCACCACCAAAAGGTCTTTGCAACATTCCATTACTCAGTAGTCCACGAAGGCTTGCAGCATTTAGTCATTCAACTGAGCATTTTTCCCTTGTTTATCAGACATCTCAACAACTGTGCTCTCCACAGCTGGATGAACAAACTTCAAAATTTATGGTGGTTAAGTGGATTGATAGCTACTTCAGAAGTAATAAAGGGCCATTATTATAAGTGTGTCATGATTGCCTACTATTTTGTCGTTACAACTAACAAAATCACCTTCTCAACAGTTGCATTTTGAAATTGTGTGTATTTCGACAATTTTGTTGGCAGTGCATTCCTTTGGACCAAATTCTGTTTGTCGCTACCAATATGTAGTGGTTAAATGGCTTCACTTTTTTCATGTAAAACTAGTCAGCCTCCCATGGCTTTACTCATGGGGACTTAAAACCAATTGTATTCTTCAGGTGAAGTGGGGTTAGAGAGTGGGACCGGGGCATGCAGACATAATTCAGTTGCCATTTTAATGTCATACATTTTTATACAATTTTATTATTACTTCTACTGAAAGAGAAAAATGTATAGGAATTTGGGAAGCAGAGAAGTTAAGTTGGCTGGGGTTTAGAAGTTTCTCTGTAGCACAGGCTGAGGAGCTGGGAAATGCAAAACTGAGGTGCTACTCTGCCACCACCGGTGAGAAGGTGCAATTTAATCTTGACATGTTTACATAGGCAGTTTCCATTATAAATATGGACATATGAATTTATCATGGAAAAGGTTGTCAGCATGGGTGTGCAGACGTAAGTGTTTTAATGTATTAATATTACAACCGGTTTACAATGGTTGAAATGGCAGGGGTTTCTCAATTTAAAGTTTTTTTTTAAACTATTAGAGATTTTTTCCCTCTGAACCATGTGCCTTTATGGCTGAAAGATTGGAGCAGGCACCTTCCTCCCATCCACTGGCAGTGTAGCTACGAGTCAATCACCGGGGGTTTGCAGTGGAAACGTCCATCTGATTTTTTTGCTCTATGTGGCAGTTCCCCAATAACACACCTGTGATCAGCAACCTGTTTAAACTTTTGAGCCTGTAAGCCTCCATTCTGATGTTAAACATGGTGTACTGTGCTGCCATATGAGTTCAGAGTTTAACTTTTTTTATTCAGCTGCTATATTTATCTTCGACTGCTTCACTTCCCTTTAAATTGTGCTTTATTTATTTTAATGACTTCCATGAAAGTGGACAGCGATAAACCACAAAGCAGTATTTGCTCATGTTTGTAACATCAAAAAAGACGTCATGCAGATGGAGAATATAACTATGAGCTCAACCTACAGAATAGGACGACAAAGCCACAAGCTTTAGAGTTCAATGTTAAATCAGTCCAGCAAATGCTGATTTACTAAATTTGCATAGCAGGTCTTTATTTTAACCTGAATAGTTCCATGTACCTGATGAAGCCTCTTTGTACTTTTAGATGTCGATGTGTTTTCCATCACTCGAAATGACTGACTTGAAAAAACTGTTTCGATTCATAAATGTAACAGATTCGGATGTGATGCCAAATGGTAATCAATGTCTCATTTATTAATAGTTAAATCAAACATCGCACCAGACAAGTGCCAGGCAATGACCATCTCCAACAAGAGTGTGTCTAACTACTTCCCCTTGACATGCAGCGGCATTACCATCGCCGAATCCCCGACCGTCAACATCCTGGACCAGCCACATAAATACTGTGGCAACAAGAGCAGGTCAGAGGCTGGGTATTCTGCGGCAAGTGACTCACCTCCTGACTCCCCAAAGCCTTTCCACCATCTACAAGGCACAAGTCAGGAGTGTGATGGAATACTCTCCACTTGCCTGGATGAGTGCAGCTCCGACAACACTCAAGAACCTCGACACCATCCAGGACAAAGCAGTCCACTTGATTGGCACCCTGTCCACCACCCTAAACATTCACTCCCTCCACCACTGGCGCACCGTGGCTGCAGTGTGTACCATCTACAGGATGCACTGCAGCAACTTGCCAAGGCTTCTTCGACAGCACCTCCCAAACCCGCAACCTCTACCACCTAGAAGGACAAGGGCAGCAGGCACATGGGAACAACACCACCTGCACGTTCCCCTCCAAGTCACACACCATCCTGAATTGGAAATATATCGCCGTTCCTTTATCGTCGCTGAGTCAAAATCCTGGAACTCCCTACCTAACAGCACTGTGGGAGAATCTTCACCACACGGACTGCAGCGGTTCAAGAAGGCGGCTCATCACCACCTTCTCAAGGGCAATTAGGGACGGGCAATAAATGCTGGCCTTGCCAGCAACGCCCACATCCCATGAATGAATGAAAAAAAGCTTATCTCAAAGAGTGCAGTTGATCACTTGCGCTCTCCTACCAGCACATTGCACTGAATCTAGCAGAGGGCAGACGCATTACACTGGCCTGAACAAGGATGACTCCTTTAAGAATCCTGCAGCAGCAGGGATTTTCCACACTTTTCTTACCCCCTCCAACCCCCAGCAGGCTTCCCATTGTAGATGGAAACGCTCTGCAAGTAGCCTGATAAATAATATATACGTTTACTGGGTCATTGGCATGACTGTCGATTGGGTGGATTTCTAGTCCACCGTACTTAGAGCGATGTAGCTGCCGAAGAGAAAAATCTAGGCCATAATACACAGGTCCATTCTCCACAACAGAACTCGCCAGTCTTAGCTGTGCCAAGCTGAGGTAGGCACTTCGTCGCAGTGAGGAAGGGAAAATTAGTTGCAGAACTGCACAAGTTTGATGTCACACACTTAATTGCGGTGCTCCCAGTATCATTAATAGAGTGCTGGTAGTAGGATTGCTTTCCCCCCTTCCCTGCGAGGAAACAGTGCATGATGGGTGGAATTTTTTTTAAAATGGGAAGGGTTAAATTTAAAGTTTAGTTGAATTATTACTGAGTTTTGAGTTTTTCTATTATAAATGCTTAGTTGCTGTCAACAAACTGCCGCTGATGAGTTTACTCATCTCGTCATGTTCTTCTGGTGGTTATCAATGAGTACACTGACTTGGCAGAGCACCTTCTTGCTTTTACATATAAAAATGCTTGGGTCTAAGGTGCAGCCACATCACTCTTAACATCCCTGGTATTTGATGAGCTGAAATACGATCCTTTAAGCCTGTTTTGTTCAATCAAATGGCTGATTTTTTTTTTTATTCCTGCCTCCAAAATGGTCAGTGAGGTAGAAAGGATAAAATAAGTAAATAGTTTAAAATTACAAAATAAATACATTAGAATAAGTATCATATATTACATATTAGAGGAAAAAATAAAAGGGAAGTTAAAATTTTAAATATGTGTGTATGAGGAAGAAAACAGAAGCCCAAGCACGCAGATAACAATATTTAGATTCTGTTTTAGCTGTTTATTAGTGTCATTCAGAGCTAATATTACAGCAACAGTGCTGGATCTCATATTTGTGCAGCTTTACTAAAGTGCAGCATCAGTGTTTATTTTAGCATCATGTTTCAGTGTAATCTGAAACTTAAAATTTGGTTGGTTGAGGTAGAGAATTGTTTCCTAATTTTCTGCATTGTGAAGATTAAAACACTGTGGTCCTGGAACTACAATTCATTCTGTAGAAACAAGCTGCTCCACCTTCGATTTTCTCAGCTACAGCAAGGAGCTAATTCTGTGCTGAGGACATTTGTTTTGCAGTTCATACAATTTATTTCCTCTGATGTTAACCAAAAAAAAATCTAATTTTAAAACATTCTTTTCAAAGAATATATCTTAAATTGTCAGTTTAACAGGCAAGGACGCTTCATGACCTTGCAATCTTCAGCAGCGCCTGTTGTCTCAAGGCTGCTCCTCCCTTGAATCTGTGGATAATTCTTACCCTAAAACAAGTGTTAGATGTGGCTCAGTGGCAGCACTCTTTCCTTTGAGTCAAAAGGTTGCAGGTTCAAGTCCCACTCCAGAGACTTGAGCATAAAATCTAGGCTAACACTCCAGTGCAGTACTGAGGGTGTGCTTCACTTTTGGAGATGCTGCCCTTTGGGTGAGACATTAAACCGAGATCTCGTCTGCGCTCTGAGGTGGATGTAAAAGATCCCATGGCGCTATTTCGAAGAAGAGCAGGGGAGTTCTGTCCGGTGTCCTGGCCAATATTTATCCATCAACCAGCACCATTAAAAAGAAACAGATTATCTGGTCATTATCACATTGCTGATTGTGGGACCTTGCTGTGCACAAATTGGCTGCCATGTTTTGTACAGTAGAACAGTAACTACGCATCAAAAGTAATTCATTGGCTTTAAAGTGCTTTGGGACGCCCTGAGGACATGAAAGACGTTATATAAATGCAAGTCTTTCCTTTCAAGGCTGCTCCTCTCTTTGAATCTGTGGATAATTCTTGTCCTACAACAGGCCTGTCTCCAGTTTGTGGCTCAGTCTATCTCACTCTTCTAAGAAAAGAAAGATATGTGGGGGAAAAAAGGAAAAGATGCACACAAGCATCTTTTTCTCCTTCACCTAATCAGTTATTAGGTTTTATTAATCAAAAATAGTAAAATCATCTTTATAGGACAAAAGTAAATTAATTGCATTTGTTCATCTTGATTTTGTACAGCCATGAAACAACACTTTTAATATGTTATTTTAGATGAATTTTGTTTTACTGTGCTGCTGTACGGACACAGTTATTAGTCATCCGTATCTCAGATCACAGATAAGTGAGTTGTGAAGCTCTAATGTTTGGATTGTTCAGCTCAAATATTCCTTTAGGTGTTGATGCCTCATTTCTCCTGCTATGTGCCGAATGCTTTATTTGGTGGTGATGTGTAATCTTCAAGTTGTGTACAGCACATGTTAAGAAAAAAACTTGAGGGGATTTGTTTAAATAAGCAAAGGTCAGTGCAAATGACAGAACACTGCACTCACATCAAAAGTCTTTGAACCATGCAAGAGACCAAAGGAAGTTTATTTACACAAGCCAAATGTCCCTTATCACAATTCTTTGCTCACGCTGCACATAATTTCTATTTCATGTGGAACCAAGGACATGCTGCAGTCAGCGAATAGAGTAAAATATAGAATTTATTGATGCAGAATTCTGCACATTCTTGTACGCATTATGCAAACTGGACAATTAATGTGTTTAGCAAGGAATATATTACCTTAGTTAGCATATCACAATACAGCGATTATCACAGTTGTGAAGATTTTTTTTAAGCAATGGTTGCGGCAAATCTCATATGTCATTTAAAATAAATACAGCAATATTCTGGTTTTTACTATAATGGTAAGAAAGTATGGAACAATAAACAGAGTTGTAAACCACTGTGGCTTCATCGGAACACTAAGCATGCATACATATACTGGCTTTAGCATCGCAGTGAAGCCGTTTCTGCTTTGCTGCAATGCTGATACTGGTGTGTAAGCACGGACTAAAGCGAACAATCTTAGATCGCACTGCAGTGTGGACACAGAATTCCAACCCCCAGCAGCCGGTTGCTTGACAGCTGCCTGCAGATCGCAGACCATGGTGTGAACGTGGTCTTCTGCAATTTGGGATCAAGAGGGAAGGGGAGTGAGTGACTAGCTATGACATGATAACGTCATAACATTCTGATGGCATCAGTTTGTTGAACTCCTCTCACCTGCTGCTGAAAAAAGATTTTTATTCCAAACTCCCACAGGTTCCCAGAAGCTGCAATATTTCTAGCTCCCAGTTAATTTCTTCTTCTCATGACTGAACTGAACCTAGAAGTTTTAAATATCAGGCTCTCTGTTCATTTGAATGCACTACAAGCGTCATGATGTCATCACGCGGTGTTGATTAAGTTAGATTGAGGTTTGAAGATATCAGTATCTATATCAGCTCTCCACTCCTGCAGCGAACTTTGGAGTGAGTATGAATGCATCCTACGATTATATGAACTAATAATATGTTTGAAGATGTTGTTCTATATGTAGTATACGATCTAAAAAATTATGATTTAGTTCAAGATTACAAGGTACTCTTAGATTTAAGTTTCAATCGTGCATTCAAACTCAGCACCCTTGATCTCTATCTTTAAAGGCTTCAATTTGACGCAGACCAAATTTCACCCAAACAACAGCACGTAAACAAATTAATTTCATACAAAATGTTCAAGTTTTCAGTTTCCTTATACTGCCAAATCAGCTGCAGTGCTAAGGTTTGCCCAGTGGAAATTTGTATGTGCAGTTTGTAGAATTTGCATCAAATTACAAATTTTCTCGGCAAACCAGTCGTCAGGTTTATTGTGGTTTTATGCTGGATATTTTCTCGGGTTCAGCATCACAGGTCACACCTGTAAACAGACCTCGTGTCACCTGAGATCCGAAGTGCATCTTTTTCTGCCCTATATCTTGATAAACAGTAAAATCCCAGGGATTGTGACAGAACGGCTTTATTCTGTACATTGGCTACTGGAACATATCACATGCTGCCATGTGAATTTTCATTTCACTCCGGATCTGTGAATTCTCATTTCTCTTACCAATACAAAGGCTTGAACCTGTGGTTTTATTTATTTAAGATAGATGAATGAACAATACATCATTTAACACAGTGAGATACATTTATCTCTACACTCTTTGATATATAAAACAATAAATACACAACTCTTTCTCTGTAAAATGAGCCTTAAAACAGAAGACTGCTTATTGTAAACTTAGAGTAGCTTAACCCTTCCAGATAAATCTACTCGGGCTTTTAAAACATCGACAGCCATTTGGCTGTTGGCTGCAAAGTTCACATACACTCGAACTGCTCTCTCACTCTGACTGAGAACTGCCATTATAAATCTATGAGTTGAAGTCCTTTCCACTGAGCTGTCAATTATAGAGGGTTCCAGACGTTCAAGGGTCCTGCCCTCTCAAAGGACTCAAACAGTTGTCAGTCATTACCCCCATGTTGGGGCCCACCCTTTGAACTGAGACCAAGGGGCTTATGAATACTCCCTGCAGATCCTGAAACAAAGGCAGCAGATGATACATAATTCAGGATTTAAATAGACTAAATAGCTAATCATCAGTACAGAATGGAGGCGACCTTTGATACTAGCCTACGAACCTAGAAAAACGAAGGTTAGAAAAGACCAGCTGGTCCAGCGAGCATGACCTATCCTATCAAGATGTGACTTCTGCACGCCATCACCTCATCTGCCCTCCTCCCTCCCCATGCCCACCAGCCTAAGATGCTTGACATTGAATGCAACCATTCTGGACAAATGGAGCTTTCTATTTTGCTCAGTTTTATCAGTTTTCATATATGAATGACTTTAGTGCTGGCGTGTCTGGAACTGAACTGATGTCTTTACCTGTGAGAAATACACTGGGTTATACTGATTTAACCCCCTACATGTTGATTCTCGCAGTGCAGAAATATAAATTTAAAAATTCAACTTAGGCACAAATTCATTTTGCGACATCAGTGAAATGTGGATATAAGGAATAAATAGCAGACAAATTCTACATCCAGAATGATTCCAACATCCAGTGGATTCTTTTGGCCTTGTTTTGGCATTTGGAATTTTTGTCACGATTCATTTAAAAAACTGAGTATATGCTACAGTATTTCAAGAATCAATGCTATTCTGACAACGTGACACATGTCACCCAGAACCACAATGTATCATAGTATCACATTAGGTACAGCACAGGAAGAGGCCATTCGGCCCATCGTGCCTGAGTCGGCTCTTTGAAAAAGCTATCCAATTCGTCCCATTCCCCTGCTCTTTCCCCATAGCTGTGTAATTTTTTTCTCTTCAAATATTTATCCAACTCCCTTTTGAAAGTTACTATTGAATCTGCTTTCACAACCCTTTCAGGTAGTACATTCCAGATCATTTCATCTTGATGCTTAAAAAAATGTTTCCTCATGTCGCCTCTGGCTCTTTTGCCAATCACCTTAAATCTATGTCCTCTGGTTACTGACCCTTCTGCCACTGGAAACAGTTTCTCCTTATTTACTCTGTCAAAACCATTCATGATTTTGAACACCTCTATCAAATCTCCCCTTAACCTTTTCTGCTCTAAGGAGAACAACCCCAGCTTCTCCAGTCTCTCCACATAACTGAAGTCCCTCATCCCTGGTACCATTCTAATAAATCTCTTTTGCATCTTGTCAAAGGCCTTGACATCCTTCCTAAAGTGTGGTGCCCAGAATTGAACACAATACTCCAGTTGAGGCCTAACTAGTGTTTTAGAAAGGTTTAGCATAACTTCCTTGCTCTTGTATTTCATGCTTCTATTAATAAAGCCCAGGATCCCATATGCTTTCTTAACAATCTTCTGAACTTGTCCTGCCACCTTCAAAGATTTGTGTATTTGCACCTCCAGGTCTATCTGTTCCTGCACCCCCTTTAAAATTGTACCATTTAGTTTATATTGTCCCAGCACTGACCCCTGGTGAACACCACTGTATAATTCCTCCAGTATGAAAAACAACTCTTCACCACTACTCTCTGCTTTCTATCCGTTAACCAATTTTGTATCCACACTGCCACTGTCCCTTTAATCCCATAGGCTTTAATTTTGCTAACAAGTTTATTATGTGGTACTTTATCAAATGCCTTTTGAAAGTCCATCTTCACAACATCAACCACACTACCCTCATCAACCTTCTCCATTACTCCATCAAAGAACTCAATCAAGTTAGTCAAACATGATTTTCCTTTAACAAATCCGCACTGACTTTCATTTATTTGCTAGGTGCTGTTTGAGTTACTGTGTAGCTGGCAGTCTTGTGTGGGTTGTTGGATTTCATTTGGTATAGGCAGATTTGGGAGTCCAAGTACAAATCATTAAAAGCTAGTAAACAGGTATGAAAAGCAATCCAAAAAAGCTAAGATCAGATGATGTCAGTGGGAGGCCGATAGGTTTTCAGATCAGGCCTCATCTAAATACTTGGAGGCAAGCTGCCAGCACTAATCTTGTTGCTTATAGGCTGCTCGCAGTTTGGGATGGCAGGAAATCCATAGGACTGCTGTTTCTTAACGCCAGGCTGCAGCTCTTAAGGGGGTGGGTGGGGCGGAGTTTTTAGTGGTAGTTAGCGGACAGCGTGTTACTGAGGCAGCAGGCAGAATGACAACGACCATGGCAACCTAAGAGGTCCTCTTACCTTCGGATGGCAACAGGTGTCCTGGAAAATTAGCCAGAAGCAGTGGAGAGAGGTGACCGGGCAGATTAATGTCTTGTGTGGGTTGTTGGATTTCATTTGGTAAAAGCAGATTTGGGAGTCCAAGTACAAATCATTAAAAGCCAGCAGCATAGTTCCTAGGACCTGGCTGCAAGAAGGAATTTCACAACCTTGCCAGGATTGCCAAAGTAAGACTCCTCTTCACATGTCTTTTACTCTCTACGCAACCCTGCAACACCAGACTTTAGCTCTAATACTTGCAATCCTTCCCTCCACCGCTTCACAAGCCTCTTCTCAACCATCACTTTGGGGGAGGGGGCCAAGGAAGGAGCTCCTGCTGTTGCTTGGTCACTTATGTTACCCTATTTAAATTATTGAGCTACTGAAAGTTTAAGTTGTTTCCTTTTTGGTGATGGAAATGTTTGATTATTTCAGAGAGCTGGTAAAGGAGCCAGAGTTCATTAGAGTTGCACACAACCACCTTCTCGAGGGAAATTAGGGATGGGCAATAAATGCTGGCCTTGCCAGTGATGCCCACACAAATAAAACACAAATGAACAAATAAAAAAAGTTATTTGCTCCAGCATTGTATGCTACCTGTGACGTTGAAACGATCCTTCATTATAGTTACAATATAGTGACAATTTAATGAAATTCATTTTAATTTTGTTAAAAGCTATCTTCACAAAATCTTGCTAAAGTGCTCTACTACCTTCGGAAAGGTAGTTGCATTTATCAAGTTTTTGTTCTGTACATCTGGAAAGAGATAAAGAAAAGATTAATCTGGCTGTCATGCAAAAACCAGAGTAATTACTTATTCCATTTGAATTTGAACAGTGACTTAAATCGTAGATTAATAATTTATTAAACCAGCACATTCAGCAACATGGTACAGATTGGACTGGCACCTTCTTTCACATGCACTTCATAAAATTCCCATTTCATTCGATAGTTTTAGGTTTTGTTTCTGGTACTAAATTATTCATTCATTTATAATAAATTTCAACATCTAGGTAGCATGGTGCTTTTGTGCTGAAGTACAGGTTTGTGCTTGCAATTCCTTACATTGTGTGTTCATGACCTTGGCTGTGCCATCAGTAGAAGGCACAATTTGCATGTCCACACTGAAGGAAGAAAAATTGGAGAAGGAATCAGCTCAGGCTTATCTTAATCTATGTACCTCTTAAACCACTGCTTTTGCCTCAACGCAAAAAGGTTTTGGATGTGCCCCAATACAACAGCAGCAGAGTAATTTGAGAGTTAGTCAGGTTGGTGAAATGACTTCCAATTCCACTAAAACCAAAAGATGTAAGAACACTTCCAAAAGGCAGTCTCATGCCTCTTGGCCTCGATACTGGGCACAGGTTAACAGTGTGAAGCCAAGATTAAAAATACAGATTCACAGTATAATTCAGATCCGCCGACTGCTTCCAGTGGTTGACTTGAAAATTATTTTTTGTTTCAAAAGGCACAGAGACTTTATGTGGTTCTGTTACAAATTTGAGTCTGCTGTAGGTACATTCTCAGAGTCAGTGCAATCAGTCGTTTCCTTAAGCAGTCTGAGCGTAGTACTTTCAAAGGAGTTGACTCACTCTGTCTGATATCCACTTATATGATAGCATAACATGGAGATGTAACAGTTGCTATCAAGACCAGATATTTGTGTCTTTCGCATGTGCATCTCTTCAATCTCTCCAAAGGCGGCCTGAGTTAACTCTAGATGAGGCGAAGTTTGTTTCAAATCATAAGGTACATTTTTTCAGTCAGATGAAACAAACAGAGCAATAGACATCATCGGAATCACAGTTCAATCGGTAGAACATATATCTGCGTAAGAATGCAAAATAAAGAATACACAACTCTACCCCACTTTGGTGGCTTGTCTTACTTAATTTAGACATGGCTCACGTACTTAATGTTGCTTATTGTACTAAACGACAGTTAGCAATGGACTATGCGCTTTGTTTTTCAAATCGGTACAGAATTAATCATCAGGTAAATTTGAATACCAGCAGGGAAAACACTTCAGTATATATTTTCCATATTTTCATTAGCTTGAATTATAATCTTGTGATGTCTTATAATGAAAAAGCACCTGGATTTTTCTTTACGTTATGATGGTCTTTCTAAAGCTGTTAAGAAATTGAGTGTATAATCTGCACAAAGTGAGGAGTTTACGTAATCCATTGGAGTATTGTATTCATAAAATAGTGAAGTGAATGAAGGGTTAGGGATTTTAGAGTCAGTATTATTTTCAAGAGGTTTTATCTGATCCTTCCATATTAATAGCCTGGAGGGTTTAACTTTATCACCCAAATTTAAAAATTCTTCAAAATGTTTTATTTAAAAGAATCTCAGCTATTGAAGCTGCTTTGCCAAAATCATGCTGGAATTTGCTCGTGTTACATTTTTCTGTCTTCATATTCATCCTGTTGCACAGAGCATTTCTTTCTAAGCAGCACAGAGAAAGAGAACGATTTATATTGAGCAGAATATGGTAAGATATTTGAAATAATGAACACTGGCTGATAAGGCAACAGGACCGTATCAAAATGCTAGAATTCCCATTGCTCATTTTGCAATATAAAACTCCGTGCAGCTGGTTTTCACTTGCACATTACGTGCAGGTTTTTCAGTACAAGGCAATAACTATTTGTCTCATTTTCTCTGGAGGATGTAGGGCTTATTACATTGGGGAAACATTAATGGAGTTGAATTTAACTTTAAACCTGCCGAATAGCTGTTGCATGATTTTTTTTTGATATGACTGTATTAAATGTTATAGCCAAAAGAGATGTCATTTTTCTGGAGGCTATGTACAGCAATCCAAATCTGTACACTAAAAAAATTCTAAGTAATAAATACAACATCTAATTAGTAGTGTGCACATAAAAAATGATACTAGTGTGTGTCCAATTAATATTCTGCAATAGTGACCTTGTTAGTACCGTGAGGTAAACTCACATGGCGATGCTAATTGAGTATGGCAGCGGTACTGTTTGTTTCTGGAAACTCCATTTCAGCACGTACATAGGAAAGTGCAGATTATGTATTTAATTGGTGGTATTTGTCAGTAACTTAAAAAAAATCAGGTAAATAATATAGGACACAAGGGAGCTGTACATGGACAGGGTTCCTCGTTTCTTGTGTGCGACAGAAATGGTAACAGCATATTACCAAACATATGAATGTTTGACATTACTACTTCATCTCCAACCTTTGTGATATTAGTCACAACATATGCCATTTTAGTGCTTAATTAGCAGCACAACAAAATGCGTCAAGGGAGAGCTTATGTAGGATTTGAAAATGACTGATTGATTGAATGACAAATCTCAAAACTAATACATTTTTAAAACTTGACTGTATTAGAAAAGAGCACTGCTTGTAATGCATGTCTTAAAAATAAGGAATCGCAGGAGGCTGCTTTATTTTACAATTTTCTCATCATAGGCTAACCACTAATACCATTAGCCTTTGGCAGACAGCCTTTGGGAGACTATTACTTTTATAGCATCTATTCTGGCAAAACAAAGACTGCATTGGAGATCATAAAAATACCAATTAACATGCATTAACTCTTCTTAAATCAACAGGATGCATGTTTGAAGTACAAAAAGACACAGGGTCGATTTTAACTTTTGGGTAATTGACCAGTGGATTGCATCAGTATACCGCCCATTCTGGGGGCTAAGAGGCCGGAGCCATTTTGAGGCCCAGGCCTCATTTAAGTGGAACTGGCGAGCTGCCGGTGCCAAACGGACATCCCAATGCAGTTTGCTGGATTCCGGCCAGCCCAATATGGGGAGGACAGGGGGCCGGCAGCGAGGTAGATCATGATTGCTCGGGGGCAGGGGGACCTGGGGCCTCACAAAAATATTTTAAAACTTACCTTTTATGGGCCTCTCAGGCTCTGTCGCTAGTGAAACTGTTCGGAGAATGCATGGCTCTCGCTTTAATCAGTTCTATCCATAAATGTCAATTTGCATATTAAAAGGGGCTTACTGCCTGATGCAGGCAGGCACTTCAGCCACCCAGCACTGTAGGCCTCTGTGAAAGTGGCGGCGGGCCGATTATTGGCATTAACGGGATGATAAGTCTACTGATCCGATTTTGAAGCTGTTACTGCCTCAATAACAGGGATTTTGGCTCGTTAAAATCAACCCCAGTAACCAGAGAAGAAACCTGATTTGGCAAAGCGATCACTCGTTTTTGTGCTACCTTACTTTGGAGAACTTTAATCTAAGTTGCATGGTATGTCTTGGAATCTTCTGTCGAACCTATTAAAGAGGGATTATTCGTTTTTTTTTGTCCCCCTGTTTACCTGACTCTTTTAAGTTTTGTAAAATTGTTCAAAATCTGACCTCAACATAACTTACTAATATACTTCTTATTGTAAAACTTCTGCAAAGTTTCTGTAACTAATTCTAACTGGCATTACAAAAATGTAAAAGCATAAAATGGTTAATAAGTACTCAGTATTTTCAGAATAAAATTAAGGAGAATTGTTTTATTTTGCATTACCGTCAGTGGAAAAATAGTTCCACATTAATCAAAGGATTAAAAATGATTGGGTCTTGTGTCATAAACCTGTACTTATTTGAAAGTGGTAATGGAAAATAATTTTCAGATTTTTACTAACATTGGAATCAAATAAATGGAAAAGTTGAATAAAATCCCTTTTTGGTACTTTTGTTTTGAATAGAATGAAGATACCTGGGGGGTGATTTTAAACCCCAATAACGGGTGGGTTGGAGGGGGTGGGAGTTGAAAATAGTTGTTTTTTGGGTCGCGACCTCAACCCAGCTTTATTTCCAGGTTTAATGTCGGCGCGTAAAAGAACAGGCTTCCCACTGGGAATGCCAAGTCCAAATGTTTTGCAGTTGCAACCCAAAAAAACAACTATTTTCAACTCCCACTCACTCCCAACCCACCTGTTCTTGGGGTTTGAAATCATCCCCCGATCTCGATTTTACACGTGAATTTTCCATCTCTGACTGGAAGTTTTCCATGAGTAAATGGAAGTAGTGGTAGTAAATGGTATGGAAAAGGTTAATCCAGAATACTACTTTAAATTAAACATAGGAACAGCAGTGGGCTGTTCAGATCCAAGAGCCTGTTCTGCCATTCTATTAGATCGTAGCTGATTTGTACCTCAACTCCATTTGCCTGCCTTTTTTCTATATCCCTTGATGGCCTTACATAACAAGAATCTATCAATCTCAGTCTTGAAAATTTCAATTGACCCAGCATCCACAGCTTTTTGGGGGAGAGTGTTCCAGATTTCCACTACCCTTTGAAAAAATGCTTCCTGATTTTACTCCCAACTGACCCAACTCTAATTTTAAGATTTTGTCCCCCTTGTTCTGGATTTCCCCACCGGATGAAATAGTTTCTCTATATCTACACGAATGAATCCCGTTATCATTTTGGACACCTTGATTAGACAGTGAGCCACAGGTTCAAATGAGTAAAAGGTAACTTTAGGACTGATATGTGGAGTTTCTTCTTCATGCAGACAGTGATCAACGCTCAGAATGGACCTCTGAACAGAGTGCTGAAAGTGAAAACCTTGGAATCATGTAAGAAACAATTAGATACAACAACGAGGAGCTTGTAGGGTTGTTCTGGGTGGCATTCTTCATCTGTAGATATCTTGTGATCTTGTGAGTCTCGAAGGAAAAAAATTATATGGAAGCAAGGCATATTGATGTCATAGTCTCAAGCTAAGGGGTCGGCCATTTTGGACCGAGGAGAGGAAAAATTTCTTAACTCTGAGGGTTGTGAATCTTAGGAGTTCTCTACCCCAGAGTGCTGTGGATGCTCAGTCGTTGAGTATATTCAAGTCTGAGATCGATAGATTTTGGACAGTAAGGGAATCAAGGGATATGGGGATAAGGTGGGAAAGTGAAGTTGAGGTAGAAGATCAGCCATGATCTGATTGAATGGTGGAGCAGGCTCGAGGGCTAATTGACCTACTTCTGCTCCTATTTCTTACATTTTTATGTTTTGATGTTCTTATGTTCTTATTTAAAGAAGGCCACCTCACGATTCTAAAGTTCCCCAAGAGGCAAGTATTGCATTAAATAGCAAGCAAACAGAAGTGTATTCTAGGAGCTGCAATTGTGTTGAAGCTGCTGCTGAATTTATATCTCTGATACATTGTTCAGCTCTGAAAATTTATGGTGGATTTATTTGAATTTGTGGACAAGTCCAGCCATTTTCTTGTGTTCATGAAGTAGTGAATCCTAAGTAGTGAAGTGGTGCTAAAGTAGTGCTAAAATATTGTGACATTCTTTACTCAGTTGCTTTTATTTACTGCACACCTTGAATTCTGTGGTCAATTCTGGTTGCAAGGAAATAATAGATATTCAAGTGCTATGTCAGAAGAGCTACCAGGCTGATCCCCAGTGTCAGGGTCCTGAGTTGTGAGGAAAGACTAGAGAAACGATCTTATTAACCTAGAAAGGAGGCGTCCAAGAGTTGATCTTATAGAGGTATACAAGATTGTTAAGAGTGTAGAAAAAGTTAATCCGGAGTATTACTTCAAATTAAACTGCGGAATTAGAACTAGGGGACATGGGTTCAAACTAGTAAAGATATTCTACGACTGATATGAGGAAATTCTTCTTTACATAAAGAGTGATCAACATGTGGAATAAACCTCCAGATTGAGTAGTAGGGGTAAAGACCCTGGAATGATTTAAGAAACAATAGGTGCTACAGTGAGGAAGGGTGGGTGATAGGATCACTCTGGATGGATAAACTAAGATGGCCGAATGGTCTTCATCATCGGTAATTATCTTGTGATTTTGAATACTTTATCCTAAGAATTTTGCACGGATAGGGCACTTTGTTGACTGCATAGCAAGGAAATGTGTTTGAGTTCATGCCAGTAAAAGTGTTAATGGATACAAGGCCACTTTAGGCCTGTGCTATCTTTCTTAATACTACATTGTAAACCAACACAATTGCTCAGAAAAGTACATTTTACTGTAAAAGCTGACAGACAACACACAACCAATCTAAAACCATTTTCTACTGAATATTCAGTTTACATCTTTTCTATGGTCAACTTTGCAAATTTTAGGGCAATAAAAAAAGTCTTGTTTTTCACGACATTATGTTTTGCAGCGGAAGATCAAGTATCATTTCATTTTTTAGTGGTGATTAAAGGAAGAATCTTCGTGTCAAGTACTCCTGCATCTGATACAGCAGAGGGTAGATCTCTCTTCCCAGCAATGTGCATTAATTCCTCCCCATATCCGTGAAAAGCACCCTTTAGTGCTCCAGTGTGATATTCTCACTTCCCTCACCAACGATCCTTTGGTTATATCTGAATGAGATTGCCTATGAGAAGGTAATTTTGTGTTTAGGTTCAGCCCCACTAGACTGGGGTTGAAACTTCCAAAAAATTATTTCACTGAGGACATTTATGGTCAACAGAAAATTGAATTTTCCTTCTATCGCTTTGGGCTAGATTCAAACTCAGCTGCCAGAGGTAAAAGGACAGTGTTTAAATCCATTGGCTTCTGTAGTCCCTGAGTTAGACTTCATTGGACTTCATCCTTTTTATATGTTATTCATAGAAACCTAATATAGATTTGTTGTTACCTTCACTTTTAAAAAATTAAAGCATGTTTATACAGTTGTAATAATTTGTTCAATACACAGATGGCTTGGACATTATCCATTCCCTGGTGAAATTATATTCTGGGATATTTTTCTTATTAAATATTTTGCTGTAAGTATTTATTGTGTTGTTTTTCATGCAGTTCTTGGCAGTTTTGGCACCTATTGGAATATCTACATCTTGTTTTAACATCTTATTTTGCACTTCAAAGCAAGCATGAGAGCAAGATAAATACAATTGTTCTTGCTAATTAATATTGCTTGGTTAGTACCGCTTTGTACTGAAAAGACTGGTTGCTGTGTTATAGTCTGAGATGGCATGTTCACACTGTTTCCTGCAATATCTTGAAAATAAGAACTGCATTCTAAAGGGCATAATGATACAATCATAATTATACGATGTCATTTGGCCATGTAATAATCCTCACATGATAAAGTACAGTACAGGTATTTGACCTTACAGGCAACAACAGATGGTTTTAAGGACAATGTAAGCATCAGTATGCCAAATGACATCATTAGTCATGATTATCAGAATTTATTCAGGGGTAAAGTGCAAACACAATGAAACAACATTAATGTATTTAACCCACACTTAATATTTCTGTGATAACTTCTGTTGGTCCCAAATGTGTGAGGCAATCAACGGCTTGAGTGTTGAATTAGTGCCAAGGCCTCAAGCTGAGGTGTGTAATCAAAACGCAGAAGCTGTTTCTGCTGAGTGCATTTAGGAGCAGAAGAGGCTGTTGTCATTATTCTTTATGTTGGCAGGGATTAACTTGCAGTCCATTCTTTTTCTCTGTTTGACATGAAGAAGTGGGATGGTTTGGAGGAATAGTACCATTGTTTATCAACTGGAATTAGGTCCCTGGAGAGGCAGGGAGGGTTAGTAATCGGAAACCTGCTAATTTTAAAAACAAAGCAACACTGTTCTAATGAAGCAGATTTAAACAATGTTATTTTTGGTATCTTTTTTTGAAGAGATTGTGTGTATCAGCTGAAATCTTCCCTTGCAATTTAAGGATTCAGTGAGTAACTCTTCTCATTATTTTCTTGTTTACTTATACCCATTCACCCCCACGCACCTCTCCCCCCCCCCCCCCCACCCCCTCATCTTGGGTTGTTAATCCTTCAACAATAACTTGATTCGCCCGAGTGGTTATAAAATTGCAAGTTTAATAGATTGACTTACAACAGAGTTGCACTACTCATGTCTTCAACACTATATTCAACAGTATTATAGTTATAATACAACTGTCTACAGATTACATTAATGACAAGCAATCAATACAACCTGATCTATCCAACAAACCCAAGTTGATCAGACTTTACCTTCACGGACTGTCTGTGGCAACGACCTCCGATCTTCCCCTCTCGAAAGCTCAAACCTTTGGGAGGGGGCATGCCCTATATTTCTCCTATTCGGCTGCATTGTTTTGTATGTAAGCACCAGTCATAAGTCCTCCCACTGTGCTGATGCCACGTTAGCAACTCAAAATAAGCTGTTTTACGTAACATTGCTAATGACCTCAACCTCCAACTCTGTTTACAAGCTGTTATATCCCTCTGAAGAATGCTTCCTTCTTATCTGATTACAGCACTCCGCCCCCCCCCCCACATTCGGCCTTGCATGGCCCCACCAATGTCGGTTTCGGAGCAACCTCATCTCTTGTTTTGGTGTAAACCACCTTCTGACGTTAATGTTATCTATTCTGTGGCCCCCTTGATGTTCTGGTGTGTGAGCTGACCTTGTTCTCACAGAGGTGCTGAACTCCACCCCCCTCCCTTTTATTAACACCCATCCTCTTGCTAAGATGCTTGGGAGCTTTATGCGAGCTATGCGAGATGGGATATTAACCATGCTTGGTTTTAAGCCATATTCTCAGAGGTCATCTTAGTCGAGGGCTAAGAATTGATCCAAGTTGATTCCAAAATTTTACCCCGGCAGGCCTTGTCAAATGCCTTACCATAGAATCACAAAGACCAGCAGTCATCTTACTACAAAATGAGCAGGATGGCTGTTGTGCACCTTTACTCAGGGATTTCCTCATGAATTCTCTCACTGCTCTGCCTTTAGTCATTGAAAGATTATCCAAGCTATGGCCAGCCTTGATAAAATGGTTGCTTTCCTTTCTTTGTCATGCATGGCATTGGCCCAGTAGGTCTAGCTTGCTGAAGATTGACAGGTCAAAGAGGAAGGTTTTAAGGCGCATCTTAAAGGAGGAGGGAGAGGTAGACAGGCAGAAGGCACAGCTGCCACTGGTGGAACGTTTAAAATCAGGGATGCGCAAATGACAAGAATTGGAGGAGCACAGAGATCTCGGAGGGTTGTAGAGCTGGGAGGGGCGAGGCCACGGAGGAATTTGAAAACAAGGATGAGAATTTTAAAATCGAGGCTTTCCCGGACAATGTTGCCAATGTAGATCAGCGAGCACAGGGGTGATGCGTGAATGGCACTTGATACGGTTAGGATACGGGCAGCAGAGTTTTGGATGAGCTCAAGTTTATGGAGGGTGGAAGATGGGAGGCTGGTCAGGAGAGCATTGGAATAGTCATGTCTAGAGGTAACAAAGACATGGATGAGGGTTTCAGCAGCAGATGAGCTGAGGCAGGGGTGGAGACACGCGATGTTATGGAGGTGGAAGTACACGGTCTTGGTGATGGAGTGGATACATGGTCGGAAGCTCAGCTCAGGGTCAAATAGGACGCCAAGGTTGTGAACAATCTGGTTCAGCCTCAGACAGTGGCCAGGTAGAGGGACGGAGTCGGTGGCTAGGGAACAGAGTTTGTGGCGGGCACCGAAGACAGTGGTTTCGGTCTTCCCAATATTTAGTTGGAGGAAATTTTTGCTCATCCAGTGCTGGATGTCGGACAAGCAATGTGACAAATCAGAGACAGTGGAGGGGTTGAGGGAGGTGGTCGTATGGTAGAGCTGGGTGTCATCAGCGTACATGTGGAACCTGAAGTTATGTTTTCGGATGATATCGCTGAGGGGCAGCATGTAGATGAGAAATAGGAAGGGGCCAAGGATAGAACCTTGGGGGAATCCAGAGGTAATGGTGCAGGAGCGGGAAGAGAAGCAATTGTAGGTGATTCTCCGGCTACGACTGGATAGATAAGAACGAAACCGGTTGAGGGCAGTCCCATCTAGCTGGACGACGGAGGAGAGGCATTGGAGGAGGATGGTATGGTCAACCATGTCAAAGGCTGCAGAAAGGTTGAGAAGGATGAGGAGGGATCGTTTACCATCGTCACAGTCATATAGGATGTAATTTGTGACTTTGATAAGGGCTGTTTCAGTACTGTGGCAGGGATGGAAACTTGATTGGAGTGCTTCAAACATGGAGTTACCGGAAAGATGGGCACAGATTTGAGAGGCGACAACACGTTCAAGGACTTTGGAGAGGAAAGGGAGATGTTAACTTAAAACTTAAGCAACTCAATAGCCGATCAGAGTCACAGCAGCTAAGTCTTGCAATGTAGTCCAGTGGAGTAGCGTAGCCTTGATGGAAGAATCGTCCAGGAATTTGGAAGCCAAATTTGAGCAAAGACAACCATATGTGCAGGATGTGTCGCAAGCTGGAGGAGCTCAAGCTCTGGATTTTGGAGCTTGAGCAGCGGCTGGCATCACTGCAGTGCATCCGCGAGGCTGAGAGCTACGTGGAAAACATGTTTCTGGAGGTGGTCACCGCAGCATAAAAGTGTGCAGGCAGAGAGGGACTGGGTGATCGCCAGATGGACAAGGAGGACCAGGCAGGTAGTGCAGGAGACCCCTGAGTGCATCTCACTCTCCAACCAGTATTCAGTTCTGAATAGTGGTGAGGGAGAGGGTTCCTCTGGGGAGTGCAGCCAGAGCCAAGTCCACAGCACCATGGGTGGCTCAGCCTACAGGAGGGGCGGAGAAAGGTCAGGAGAAGAATAGTGATGGGGGATTCAATAGTTAGGAGAACAGACGGGCGTTTCTGCAGCCGCAGACGTGAATCCAGGATGGTATGTTGCCTCCCTGGTGCCAGGGTCAAGGATGTCACTGAGCGGCTGCAGAACATTCTGGAGAGGGAGGGTGAACTGCCAGAGATCGTGGTCCATATCGGTACCAACGACACAGGTAGAAAGAGAGATGAAGTCCCGCAGGAAGATTTTAGGGAGTTAGGAAAGAGATTATAAACAGGACCTCAAAGGTAATAATCTCCGGAATACTCCCAGTGCCACGCACTACTGAGTATAGAAGTAGGAAGATAGAGCAGATAAATGCGTTGCTGGAGAGATGGTGCAGAAGGGAGGGCTTTAGATTCCTGAGGCATTGGGACCAGTTCTGGGGTAAGTCGGACCTGTACAGGCCTGACGGGTTGCATCTCAACAATGTCCTTGTGGGGAGGTTTGCTAGTGCTGTGGGGGAGTGTTCAAACTAATTTGGCAGGGGGATGGGTACCAGGATATAGCATTGGAAAGGAGACACAAGGTGCACAAAAGATAGGGAGAGACAGATAGCACTAGAGTAAGAAATAGTAAGGTATTAGGTGGGATCAGATTAAGAGAGAAAATGAGAAGGTCTGAGAGGTTTACAGTGCATTTGTGTAAACGCATGAAGAGTAATAAACAAGATTGGTGAGCTGCAGGTGCAGTTAGCCACGTGGGAATATGATGTTGTGGTGATAATGGACACCTGGCTCAAAAAAGGGCAGGATTGGGTACTAAATATTCCTGGATACAAGGTGTTCCAGAATGATAGGGAAGGAAAGAAAGGAGGGGGGTAGCAGTATTGATGAAGGAGAATATTGCAGTGATGGAGAGAGAGGATGTCCTGGAGGGGTCAAGGACAGAATTTTTTTTTTTGAGTTAAGAAACAATAGAAGTGTCATTACACTACTGGGTGTATTCCATCGGTAACCAATTCGTGGGAAAGATCGAGAGGAGCAAGTTTGCAGGGAAATTACAGAGATACGCATGAGCCATAGAGTAGTGATAATGGGGACTTCAACTATCCTCATGTAGACTGGGATAGTAATAGTGTAAGGGGCAAAGAGGGGGAGGAATTTTTGAAGTGTGTTCAGGAGAAATTTCTTGGATCTGGTTCTGGGGAATGAGGTGGGCCAAGTGGAGCAACTGTTAGTAGGGGAACATTTAGGGAACAGCGATCATATTATCATAAGGTTTAGATTAGCCATGGAAAAGAAAAAAGAACACTCTAAAGTAAAAATACTCAATTGGAGGAGGGCCAATTTGAGTGGGGTGAGAACGGCTCTGGCTCGGGTAAATTGGAATCAAAGATTAGCAGGAGAAACTGTAATTGAACAATGGGCGGCATTTAAAGAGGAGATGGTTCGGGTACAGTCTAGGTACATTCCCACGAGAGAGAAAGATGGGCAGCTAAAGCCAGAGCTCCCTGGATGACAAAAGAGGTAGAGAGTAAGATGAAGTGGAAAAAAGGGGCGTATGACAGATGTCAGGTTGATAATACAAGTGAGAACCAGGCTGAATATAGAAAGTTCAGAGGGGAAGTGAGAAAGTAAATAAGAGGGACAAAGAAAGAGTCGGAGAATATACTGGCGGCCAACATAAAAGGGAACCCAAAAGTCTTCCATAGGCATGTAAACGGGTGGTAAGAAAAGGAGGTGGGACCGTTAGGACCAAAAAGGAGATCTACGCTTGGAGGCAGAGGGCATGACTGAGGTACTAAATAGGAACATAGGATAATGAATAATTTGCATCTGTATTTACCAAGTAAGAAGATGCTGCCAAAGTTACAGTAAAAGATGAGGTAGTTGAGATACTGCATGTACTAAAATTTTTAAAGAGGAGGTACTAGAAAGGCTGGCTGTACTTAAAGTAGATAAGTCACCCGGTCCAGATGGGATGCATCCTAGGTTGCTGAGGGAGGTAAGGGTGGAAATCGCAGAGGTACTGGCCATAATCTTCCAACCATCCTTAGATATGGGGGTGGTGCCAGAGGACTGGAGAATTGCAGATGTTACACCCATGTTCAAAAAAGGATGTAAGGATAAACCCAGCAACGAAAGGCGAGTCAGTTTAACATCGGTGGTGGGGAAATTTTTAGAAATGGTAATCCAGGACAAAATGAACAGTCACTTGGACAAGATTAATTAAGGAAAGCCAGCACGGATTTCTTAAAGGCAAATCGTGTTTAACTAACTTGAGTGAGTTTTTTGATGAGGCAACAGAGAGGGTTGATGAGGGCAATGCGGTTGATGTGGTGGATATGGACTTCCAAAAGGCGTTTGATGAAGTGCCGCATAATAGGCTTGTCATTAAGATTGAAGCCCATGGAATAAAAGGAGCAGTAGCAGCATGGATACAAAATTGGCTAAGCGACAGGAAACAGAGTAGTGGTGAACAGTTGTTCATCAGACCGGAGGGAGGTATACAGAGGTGTTCCACAGGGGTCGGTACTAGGACCAATTCTTTTTTTGATATATATTAATGACTTGGACTTGGGTGGACAGGGCACAATTTCAAAATTTGCAGGTGACACAAATCTTGGAAGGGTAGTGAACAGTGAGGAGGATGGTGATAGACTTCAAGAGGACATAGACAGGCTGGTGGAATGGGCGGACATGTGGCAGATGAAATTTAACACAGAAAAGTGTGAAGTGATACATTTTGGTAGGAACAATGAGGAGAGGCAATATAAACCAAAGAGTACAATTCTAAAATGGGTGCAGGAACAGAGAGATCTGGGGATATATGTGCACAAATCGTTGAAGATGGCAGGGCAGGTTGAGAAAGTGGTTAAGAAAACATACGGGATCCTGGGTTTTTTAAATAGAGGCATAGAGTACAAAATCAAGGAGGTTATGACACTTCAAAAGGAAATCGGATCAGTACTTGAAGGAAAAAAATTTGCAGGGCTACGGGGATAGGGTGGGAGAGTGGGACTAGCTGGATTGCTCTTGCAGAGAGTCGGCAAGGACTCGATGGGCCGAATGGCTTCCTTCCATGCTGTAACCTTTCTATGATTCCATGAAGATCCAGTGCTCACTGATGAAAACAAAGAACAGGCAATTGAGACTAATTTGCAAACTTCAGGTCGTTACTTCCTTGTGAAGGAGGCTATGTGAAGGTGAAAGCCCTAGAGGGGAAAAACTAATTTAAAAATGAAATATTTTGAATATAAGGTTTGGCAGATTAGCTACAAGGTGAACAAGACATCAATCATCATGCAAGTCAGTCTCAGTAAAATACAAAAAAGTTGCATAATTAACCATTTTAACTAGTAAGAGTAATATATTTAACTTTTTCTTAAAAAAAGGTTGAAATGTATTTGCAACAACAATTACATTTATATAGTATCTTTAATGCAGGAAAACGTCTTTAATGTAGGCACTTCACAGAAGTGTAATCAGACAAAAAATTAACGTTGAGCCAGAGAAGGAGATATCAGGAGGGTGACTAAAAGCTTGGTCCAAGAGATAGGTTTTAAAGAGGGTCTTAAAGAGAAATGGAAGGATGGGGAGGTTTAGGGACACAATTCCAGAGTTTAGGACCGAGACGGTTGAAGTCATGGCTACCAATGGTGGGGCAAAAGGAGTGGGGAATATGTAAGAGGCCAGAATTGGAAGAACACAGAGTTCTCAGGGGGTTGTAGGGCTGGAGGAAGTTACAGAGATATGGAAGGCCGAGGCCATTAAGGTATTTGAATACCAGGGTGAGAATTTTAAATTGGAGGCATTGGTGAACCAGGAGCCAATGTAGGTCAGTGAGCACAGGGGTGATGGGTAATTAAGTTTGTCTTTTCATTTAACTGTGTATGTCAAGCAGTACCAGCGCACTTGGATTATCTGCATTTGACAACAAGTGTGCACATCAGAAAATTGGCAATGACTTTTGAAGATATAGCATAATTTAGTGTGACACTTCCATTCTCAGGTTAGTCTTCAATGTGAGGGTTTATGCATGCTTTGATGCTCAGACAAATATAATGAGAAATCAGGTTTATGTAACTAGTTCAGGGTGAGCAAAAATAAAAATGTATCCGTATAAAATTTCAATATTTTGGAGTGAATCTTGCAACTATAATTCTATAAATTCTGTCTGTTTGGGGTGAGAGAATTTAAAATAGGAAATAGGAAAGCAGTAATCCTATCTTATTACATCATCAAGTGTGTGCCACAAATGTAAGCTTGTCTGATTATTTTCCTAACTGTACGGAAAACACCACGCAATTTATGAACATATTCACTGCCAATCTTAAGTAACAGAATTTAGTGCATTTGAAGCCTCTCAATGGCCAACAATATATATTAACGTTCCTGTTAAGCAAATGTTATGTAAAGTAAGCTAATATGCTGGAAATACACAGCAGGTCCAGCAGCATTTATAAAGAGAAAAGCTGAGTGAACATTTGGGGTGGACACCCATCATCACAAATAGAAACTGGGAAATCCAGTTTGGGAGGAAAAGTCATCCACTTTGGGAGGAAAAATAAAAAAGCAAAATATTATTTGAATGGAGAAATACTACAAAATGCTGCGGTACAGAGGGATCTGGGTGTCCTCGTACATGAAACACAAAAAGTCAACATACACGTGCAGTGGGTAATCCGGAAGGCAAACAGAATATTGGCCTTTATTTCTAGGGGGATGGAGTATAAAAGCAGGGAAGTCATGCTACAACTGTACAGGGTGCTGTTGAGACCACACCTGGAGTACTGCATACAGTTCAGGTAATCTTATTTAAGGAAGCCATGATGTGGAGATGCCGGTGATGGACTGGGGTGGACAAATGTAAGGAATCTTACAACACCAGGTTATAGTCCAACAATTTTATTTTAAAATCACAAGCTGTCGGAGATTATCCCCTTCATCAGGTGAGTGAATAAGAGGTTCTCAAATCGCATATCTTATATTAGGCTGGGTCACCATCACACCAATCAAAAGGTTTTGTTGGTGTTCAGACAGGTTAGCCACGGAAAACAGTAGGTCCCAGTATGCTGAATACACATTGTGTCAAATTACACAGACAGAGAGAAAGAGACCCAAAAGGCAGAGAAAGAGAGATAGAGAATATTGCCAGACAGGAGGGTTCCCTCCCAGTCGGGGAACACTTTAGCAGTCAAGGACATTCAGCCACCGATCTTCGGGTAAGCGTTCTCCAAGGCAGCCTTCGAGGCACACAACAACGCAAAATCGTCGAGCAGAAATTGATAGCCAAGTTCCGCACCCATGAGGACGGCCTCAACCGGGATCTTGGGTTCATGTCACGCTACACGTAACCCCACCAGCAAGGGGAAAAAAAAAGTTAGCTGTTTTTAATATTCTCTCTCTCTCTCTGCCTTTTGGGTCTCTTTCTCTCTGTCTGTGTAATTTGACACAATGTGTATTCAGCATACTGGGACCTACTGTTTTCCGTGGCTAACCTGTCTGAACACCAACGACACCTTTTGATTAGTGTGATGGTGTCCCAGCCTAATATAAGATATGCGATTTGAGAACCTCTTATTCACTCACCTGATGAAGGGGATAATCTCCGACAGCTTGTGATTTTAAAATAAAATTGTTGGACTATAACCTGGTGTTGTAAGATTCCTTACATTTATTTAAGGAAGGACATACTTACATTGGAGGCAGTTCAGAGGAAGTTCACTAGGTTGATTCCGGGTATGGAAGGGTTGTCTTAGGAAAGATTGAACAGGTTGGGTCTATGCTCATTGGAGTTTAGAAGAATGAGAGGAGATCATATTGATACATACAAGATTCTGAGGGGACTCGATAGGGTAGATGCTGAGAGGATGTTACCCCTCATGGGGGAATCGAAATCTAGGGGGCATAGTCTCAGAATAAGGGGTCGCCCATTTAAGACGGAAATGAGGAGGAATTTCTTCTCCCGGAGGGTCGTGAATCTTTGGAATTCTTTATCCCAAAAAGCTGTGGAGGCTGAGTCATTGAATACATTCAAGGCTGAGTTAGACAAATTTTTGATCAGCAAGGGAGTCAAAGGATACGGGGGAAAGGCGGGAAAGTGGAGTTGAGGTAAAAATCAGATCAGCCATGATCTCTTCAAATGGCGGAGCAGGCTCGAGGGGCCGAATAGCCTACTCCTGCTCCTATCTCTTATGCTCTTATTATGGTCTTATTAAATTAAATGAGCTCATTTATAGGATTGAACAAAAAGAAGAAGAGGCAGGAGAACAGATGAAATTGGAGAGTCAGGCATGATACTTCTATTATGATGAAGCAGTTGTGCATATCATTTTCCGGGGACTCAAGTACTCCTCCCATGTGAATCTGCAGTATATATGCTACCTGCCACATCTAGTTGTGAATGGTGGTGGACAATTAAACAACAGGAGGAGGAGGCTCCGTGAACATCCCCATCCTCAATGATGGCAGAGTCCAGCACGTGAATGCAAAAGGCAAGGCTGAAGCGTTTGCAACCATCTTCAGCCTGAAGTGGATGATCTATCTTGGCCTCCTCCCGATATCCCCACCATCACAGAAGCCAGACTTCAGCCAATTCGATTCACTCCATGTGATATCAAGAAACGGCAGAGTGCACTGGATACAACAAAGGCTATGGGCCCCGGCAACATCCCGGCTGTAGTGCTGAAGACTTGTGCTCCAGAACTAGCCGCGCCTATAGCCAAACTGTTCCAGTACAGCTACAACAATGGCATCTACCCGACAATGTGGAAAATTGCCCAGGGATATCCTGTCCACAAAAAGCAGGACAAATCCAATCCAGCCAATTACTGCCCCATCAGTCTACTCTCAATCATCAGCAAAGTGATGGAAGGTGTCGCCGACAGTGCTATCAAGCGACACTTACTCACCAATAACCTGCTTGCCGATGCTCAGTATGGGTTCCGCCAAGACCACTCGGCTCCAGACCTCATTACAGCCTTGGTCCAAACAGGCTCGAAGGGTCGATTGGCCTACTCCTGCTCCTATTTCTTATGTTCTTATGGACAAAAGAGCTGAATTCCAGAGGTGAGGTGAGAGTGACTGCCCTTGACATCAAGGCAGCATTTGACCGAATGTGGCACCAAGGAACCCTAGTAAAATTGAAGTCAATGGCAATCAGGGGGAAAACTCTCCAGTGGCTAGAGTCATAACTAGCACAAAGGAAGATGGTAGTGGTTGTTGGAGGCCAATCATCTCATCCCGAGGACATTGCTGCAGGAGTTCCTCAGGGCAGTGTCCTAAGCCCAACCATCTTCAGCTGCTTCATCAATGACCTTCCCTCCATTATAAGGTCAGAAATGAGGATGTTCACTGATGATTGCACAGTGCTGAGTTCCGATTGCAACCCCTCAGATAATGAAGCAGTCCGTGCCCGCATACAGCAAGACCTGGACAACATCCAGGCATGGTCTGATAAGTGGCAAGTAACATCCGTGCCAGACAAGTGCCAGGCAATGACTATCTCCAACAGATAGTGTCTAACCAGCTCCCCTTGACATTCAACAGCTTTACCATCGCCGAATCCCCCACCATCAACATCCTGGTGGTCACCATTGACCAGAAACTTAACTGGACCAGCCACATAAACACTGTGGCTACAAGAGCAGGTCAGAGGCTGGGTATTCTGCAGTGAGTGACTCACCTCCTGACTCCCCAAAGCCTTTCCACCATCTACAAGGCACAAGTCAGGAGTGTGATGGAATATTCTCCACTTGCCTTGATGAGTGCAACTCCAAAGCACTCAAGAAGCTCGATACCATCCAGGACAAAGCAGCCCGCTTGATTGGTACCCCATCCACCACCTTAAACATTCACTCCCTTCACCACCGGCGCAACGTGGCTGCAACATGTACCATCCACAGGATGCACTGCAGCAACTCGCCAAGCCTTCTTCGACATCACCTCCCAAACCCAGGACCTCTACCACCTAGAAGGACAAGGGTAGCAGTCACATGGGAATACCACCACCTGCACGTTCCCCTCCATGTCACACACCATCCTGACTTGGAAATATATCGCCGTTCCTTCATCGTCGCTGGGTCAAAATCCTGGAACTCCCTAGCTAACAGCACTGTGGGAGAACCTTCACCACATGGACTGTGGCGGTTCAAGAAATCGGCACAACACCACCTTCTCAAGGGCAATTAGGGATGCGCAATAAATGCTGGCCTTGCCAATGACGCTCACATCCCATGAACAAATTTTAAAAAAACTTCTCCCAATGTGGTACACAGTATGTGTTGTTCATGGTACATTTTCCTTTACATTGGAGAGACCAAAGCCCAATTAGCAACTACTTTGCCGAATATTTCTGTTTTGTTCAGTTTGATCCTAACCTCTCTGTGGCTTGCTACTTCAACTTCCAAGCTGAACATGAACCTTGGCAAGAGTAGCTCATTTTTCTCTTTGGTACTCTTCAGCCCACTGGTCTGAACATCAACTTCAGCAGCTTCAGACTTTGTCTCTCTTCCCTATTTTCCTGCCAGTTTCTTCCAGCCAATTCAGTTATTTTTGACCCCTATTTATTTTTTAAATGTCTTTCTTACTGCCTTACGGAGCAGTTTTCACACCCATTTTTGTTTTCGAAAGCCTCTTCATTGCCTAACAGATGCAGATAAACCTGTGTTTTCTGTCTTTATTACAGTTTTGTGGCATTTGCTATTTTTTTTCTCTCCATCTTCTCTGTTAAGAAAAGTAGTTGCACTGATCCCATCATTTATGTATCTTAGAAAAATTCAAGAACTAAACTCAGAAACTCACCCAATTTTGTAACAGAAATCCACCTCTCTCTCCAAAACAGCAGGAGCGACAAACAAGTTAGCCGGGTTATAAAAACTGCTGAAGCAATGCAATTAATTTGGATTAGCAGATGTAAGTACTGTATGTGAAACTGATATTCAGATCTGTGTTCAGCTAGATGTTGCAGCCCTTTGTGATCAGCATTTATGAGGTTTTTCATAAACAGTTGTGAAGTATTGTTAAAATGACTTAGACTTTTATTAACCAGTTACCATTGTCAAACAGGCCTAATCCTGATGAAGTTAGTGGAGAGAACGGACAAGTTAATGGTTCAGGTATGGACCTGTTACCAGTTCTGGTCCTTGGGGACTTCATCTGAAGACGTGGATCAGGTTCCAGATGTACAGTGACAACACCCAGCTCTATCTCCACCACTTCTCAACTCCTCCACTGCCTCTGTGCTGTCAGATGGCTTAGCTGATATCCAGTCTTAGATAAGCCACAATTTCCTCTGATTAAACATTGGGAATATCAAAGCTATCTTTGGCCTTCACCACACTCTTCATACCAATGCCACCAATTACATCTCCCATCCCGGCCACTGTCTCAGGTTGAACCAGATTTTTCTCAACTTCGACCCCGAGCTAAGCTTCCGACCCCCCTATCCTCTCCATTACAAAGAATACCTTCTACAACCTCCGTAACATTGTCTGCTTCCACCCCTGCATCAGCCTATCTGTTGCTGAAACTCTCATTCATGCCTTTGTCACCTCCAGACTCGACCATTCCAGTGTTCTCCTGACAGCCTTCCATACTCTAACTCTGCAAACTTCAGCCCATCCAAAGCTCTGCTGCCCATATCCTATCCTGCACCATGTCCCAATTGCCCATCACTCCTTTCCTTGCTGACCTACATTCGTTCCCAGTCCCCCAATGCCTCAAATTTAAAATTATCATCTTCATGTTTAAATCCCTTCATGGCCTCACTCTTCCCTATCTGTAACCTCATCCAGCCCAAAATCCCCCCCGAACTCTGTTCCTCTGACACTGGCCTTTGATGCGTCCCCTTTGCTCCACCACTGGCAGCCCTGGGCCCCACTATCTGGAATTGCCTCCCTATACCTCTCAGCCTTGCCAACTCCCTCTCATCCTTTAAAAACCTCCTTAAAATCCATTTCTTTGACCAACCTTTTGGTTGCCCTTCTAAAAAAAAATAATCTCCTTCTTTGGCTCAGCGTCCGTTTTTGTCTGATTACACATCTGTGAAGCGCCATGGGAAGTTTTACAATGTTAAAGGCACTATATAAATGCAAATGCTGTTTGGTTTGGGGGCCCGCTGGAAATACAAAATTATTGCTATGGCTGCATTTATGTTCCACAAGTTTAGCATCAATGTGAAGCCGAAACACTTCATACCAATGCGCAACATGGAGCGTAAATCAGGTGCGTAGGTTCAAACTGATCCTGAAGTCAAGTGGAGTGAGACTGTCTTTTCCAAAGATTCTCACTCAACTTGTTCCGGTATCAGGACAGACCCTGTTGCCGGATTCAGACTACAATTACATCGGAGAGCTTGGATGCTGGATTCAGGTTGAAGTTCCAATGGTTTGACACCCCATACTGTACACAGAGTACGAATTGTAAATCATTCAAATCAGCAATACAATCACTCTTCAGCTTGGTAAATTTGAGGAAATGCATATGAAGGGGGGGGTGGCGTTTGTGAGAAAATGAACATCAAAAGTAATGTTAACAACTGATTGTCTTAATCATTTAACTTTTACAAACTTTTTCTAATAGTAAGCAACCATCATTATCTTCTATGTGAGATATTCTCTATACAGTCTCGAGACAAGATTGAAATGTTGGTTTCAGCATGGATATGTATCAATATGCTCAAATTTCTAAATGAGTGAATTAATGTATGTGCCCACAATTGTCAGTAAATTTCTTCAACATATCTATGTCAGAGACACCAATAAAACTGGTTAATTTTTTGTCAATTTTGAGTAAAAAATAATTTTAAATTATTCAAAGTTGTAATGCAGATACTGATCTCAGTTGAATCCTGAAATACCAATTTCCAGAATCCTGGGCAATGTCCTCGCAGGGAGGCTAACTGGTGCTGTGGGGGAGGGTTTAATCTAATTTGGCAGGGGGATGGACACCAGGACACAGCAGCAGAGAGGAGAGACAAGGTGCATAGAAAACCAGGAGGTTCAAACAGCAACAGAACAAAGAATAGTGTAGAAAGAGCAGGAATTAGATGGAGGAAAAAAGCTGACTCGCGTGATGTTGGAATACATGTGTGTTAATGCGAGGAGTGTTACAAATAAGGTTGATGAGCTGCAGGCACAAGTTGCCACATGGGGTTATGATATAGTGGTTATAACAGAGACCTGGCTTTAAATATAGGCAGGAATGGAAACTAAATGTTCCTGGCCACAATGTATTCAGGAGGGATAGGGAAGGAAAAAAGATAGGATTGGGGATGGCAGTATTGATCAAGGATAATATTACAGTTCTACAGAGGGATGATTTACTAAAAGGTTCAAAGACTGAATATATTTGGTTGGAGTTAGGAACAGAAAAGGAGCTGTAACATTGCTGGGCATTTACTATAGACCCCCAAATAGTGAGAAGGAGATAGAAGAGCAAATCTGTTAGCAAATTTCAGAGAAACGTAAAAATAATAAGGCAATAATGATAGGGGACTTCAATTACCCCAATATGGACTGAGAAAAAAACAGAGTAAAGAGCAAGGAGGGAAAAGAATTTCTAAAATGTGTACAGGTGAACTTTCTTAATCAGATTGTTTATAGCCCAACAAGGAAGGAAGCAGTGCTGGATCTAGTTCTGGGAAATGAAGTCGGGCAAGTGGAGTGTGTTTCAGTGGGAGAACATCTGGGTAATAGTGATCATAATATAATTAGGTTTAAAGTAGTTATGGAAAGGGACAAAGAAAAATCAACAGTGAAAATACCCAACTGGAAGAGAGCCAATTTCAGTGATTTGAGAAGGGATCCAGCACAGGTGGACTGGAAACCAAGATTGGCCAGGAAAACAGTAAATGAAAACAGTACAAACCAAACATATTCCCAGAAGGAGAAAAGATGGGGCATCCAAAGCTCGAGGTCCCTGGATGGCAAAGGAAATAGAGGTTAAAATAAAACAGGAAAAGGAGGTTTATGACAAATGTAAAGTACAAAATACAGTCAAAAACCAGGCAGAATACAGAGAGTGCAGGGGGAAATTGAAAAAGGATATATGAAGGGAAAAGAGAGAGTATGAGAAAAGGTTAGCGGGTAACATAAAAGGGAACCCAAAAATCTTTTATAAACATATAAAAAGTAAAAGGATTGTTAAAGGGATGGTGGGGCCCGCAGTAAAGACCGCAGTAAGTTAGTAGGTTCATATAAATCCATGGAGCGGCGAGCACTGTCAGTTCACCCCTCAGAACAACTTAAGAGCCAAAGTCTCTATTATGTTTCAAACCTTATTTAAGTTTTGATCCAAAGATTTTCAAAAAATATTGAGGATGATTTCGATTCAACTTAATTTGGCACTTTGGTCACAGATTGTGAGATGTCCCTGTAGTCTACTGCAAGTGGAGAAGGTGTTTGGGTGAAAATTCAGGCTTGGCCTGGGGTTGCGGGTTTGTTTGACAGCTGGTCTAAAATCTTTGAGAAGGAGACGGGGTCATGGATTGGCGGACAGCACAGCGACCATAAGGCCTCCACTTATGGATTATGTTGGACTTCATGGGGGGAATTTTAACCCCCCACAAAGGGCGGACAGTGGTGGTGGGGGCGTAGTTTACATTTAAAAAATCTGAAACCCGATCCCAACCCACCTTGACCGCACCCACGTCCGGTTTTAACAGAGGCGGGTTGGGGGGCCGGCGACCAACCTGCTCTCGTTGGGTGGGTCAGTAATTTAAATATGTTAATGAGGCTGGGTGCCACAGATTCTGGCAGATTTTTACATTTTAACGGCTGCGGGCCGGGTTTCCCAGGGCTCGGGAAACCCAGCAGCTGAAGGGAGATGAGAATGGCTGGATCCAGCAGGTGAGTGCATTTCCAGCACTGCTTGTGGGCCGGGGGAGCAAGAGTGCTTCTCCTCAGCCCCCAATCTAACCTGCCACGATTGGCCTCCCTCCCCACGATTTCCCGAAGCTCCCCCCCCGCAATCTGTTAAATTAGGTAGGACCTCCGCATTCCCCACATTTCTGGATTTCCCGGCCGCTACAGCCCCCTCCCCGCCTCCCCATAAATACTGGGGCCTAAGTGTAATTCAGCAGCCAGTTTACAGTTTGGGTTCTGCAGCCACAGCCTGAGGGCACACTATTGGGACCAGCCAGCAAGATAGCTAGCTAGATTTCAAACTGTGTGGCATGTTGTACAGGATAAGAAGTGGATCAGTATTTTAAAGGTCCCAATTTGAACTCTGGGTCGGTATGAGTTGTGCATGTGGCTTAACTTTTTGAGACTTTTGGAAATGGGTCCTTAAATTTGTATGCGTAGCGCAGGCTTGTTTTATCTAAAATACCAGGTGAAAAGTGATAATCAGTAAAATAATGCAAATGCATTTTGCAGCTGGCTGGTCGACTTCCAATCTCTGAGGCATATTACTATTCTGACGTCCTAATATGTGATCCCTGTTGCTAAGCCAATGATCTCAATAATAGGCCCATCCTGATAGAAAGGTAATGGTGTGACAAAAACTCTCAATTTGATTTGCCTGTCACAGTGTTATAATTTGATTAGCAGGAAACCAGGATCAAGAAATGATTCAAAAATGTTTGTAGATTTTTGTAGAATTAAAACCTGACTTTTTAATTTGTATTCATCAAATGATCCAACAAATGTCAACCCCTAGTTACGTTCTAGTTTTTGTCATGTCACACGCTTAAACACTGTTCGCAGGACATTTTGTTATTTTTTTAAAATACCTGAATCAAGTAAAATGCTAAACAGGGAGTTTTTGGGAGAGATGAAATGTTATGAAATTTGTTTCAATTTCAGTCATAGGTTTCTAGAAACCTGGATTTTTACTCAATTGAGAGACAAATTATAGAGCCATTTTCTCACTGCTGGTTGTTATATTACAAATAAACTATATTTTATTTCAATTCCATAGCAAAAATCAAACTCACCTAAATTTGGATCAACAACTTGTGGGAGAGGAACCAAAAGTATGCACCAGTAGATTATCTTCAAATTTTAAACCATAGTGTTGTCTTTTTTTCTTAAATGCAAACAAAAATATCAGGACAATATTGCAATGTCATCGCTAAACCTCTAGGTGTCTCGTTACTTACCATACCTTCAAACTTTTGAGGACATAAACGATGAAAAAGTGAGTTGACCATCAAGTTTGCTCCTTCTGAAGACTTCAAAAAAATCTATTTTCCCTATTTCCCCACATTACAACAGGGACTACAGTTCAAAAAAAAATAATATTTTCTGTGAAGTGCTTTGAGGTGTCCTGAGATTATGAAAGGCACGAAATGAATGCAAGTTTTTTCGCTCTATTTATTTAATCTGTTAAAGGAAAGTTCAAGAAAACTTCTCTGTCACCCGTTGCACAACTGCCATTCAACTTACATATCACAGATAACATTTCATTGGTCACAGGGACTGTTGTGTTGCTGGAGTGTTTGATTACCCCCATAACCTTCAATTGCATATGAGGTGTTACAACCAGCAATTGATATCAAAAAGAAAGCATTATTATTGGACATAGTCTGAACTGGTCCAGTGATCATCAAAATGTGGCAAATGGGTGTTGGGATGACATTGTGCTTTTAATTTATATCAATCGTTGAACCATTTCATTATTGCTTCTAATGCACATAATGCAGAAACATGTAAAAGTAATCCAGTTTGATTAATCTGCTTCTAAGCAACTGTTGGTTTGATTGGTGGAAACCATTTTATTAACAAGTACACTGAGATTTAACAAATTCTCTGCGGCAGAACATGCTGTTAATTTTTATTGCGAATGTCAGAGCCATGAAGACCAATAGTACTGCTACTTTTGTAGAAGGTGATCAACAAGTTTATTGTAATAGCTCAAGAAAAGTGTTCTACCTCTCATTTTTCCTTTTCACACTGAATTAGACAGATTAGTACATGATGAAAACCTATTCTAGTTTTACTGATCCATTCTTAACCTAATGGTTCCAATGCATCTTTTTGGCATTATGGTATAGGGAAAAGATTTGTTTCATGAATACTTTTCTTTGCAAAATATAAGTTCCATTGATCATGTGCTTTCCCCCCAAATAATTAATTACTTGATCATCAAAAACGGATTACGGAAAAGTTTACCAATCAAAACACCTGTCTATGCAGACTAAGTTGACAATAACATCTTAATCTGAATGTTGAATAGTATTTCTGCGCGATTTGGATTTTAGGTTCAGTAAATTGATGAAACTGGAATTCTAGATGTGATAATTTGTTTCAGGAGTACATTTTATTTGTGTTAACTGAATGCTAGGCCTGCATTTTTGTGTGGGACTTGGCCAGTCTAGCTGTCAGATGTGTTATTATGTGGTTAGATATAGAGTCTATATAATTGGTGCCATGCCCTTGGATGTGAAGGATGAAGTGCTTATAGTAATTAATGTGTTCATGACTGCATGTAATTACATTAATAAGGTGTCACTGCCTTAGAAACAATGTTGCTTGCTTAGCTTGTCTGAATGGAAAACAGGAATAGTTACAGCTTGTGCAGGTAAAGGAACTGTATTTTCTACAAAAAATATTAATTTCAGAAGATATCATGTGGGAAGGTCTGTGTGTGGGGGAAGGTAGTTACACTTCACATATTCTTGGTGTGAATCCTTCTATCTGTAAAAAGTAAATACACAAACAGCATTGTTTTAAAAACAGAAACATCTGGCAACGCACAGCAGGCTAATCATCATCTGTAAAGAAAAAACAACAGGTTAAGCTTTTGGGTGTGGATTTTTGACAGAACATAAATTGCTTTAATTGAAAAGTACAGGGGGAAGGAAAAAGATTGGAATAGACACAAAAGCCAAGTTAGATGACCAAAATTGATTGGTCCAAAAAAAAGAATATTGGAAAATGAAATTAGAGGAAATGAAAAGCTACATAGGGTACATTTTTATAAACATTAAAAAAGAGCAAGTGAGACCCCTTAATGAAAGATAATGGATGATAAGCAGTATGGGAGAGCTTAAAAATATTTTTTATTCCATTAGTTTTCACCATTGAAGATGACTGCAGTAGTCCAAAGCACACATCCTAAGTTTATAAGGAAAAAAGTGGTCAGCAAAGAAATAATCAGTCAAAATCTGACACTCAGAGATTCATAAGAAACCAGACCCAAATGGAATGCATTTAAGTATACTAAAAGTGGTAAGTGTAGAGGTAGGGGGTTATAGTAGCAGAAGTTTAGAAAAGCTAATTGGACCCAGAGTATGTAATGAATTTGAGAAGAAAGGTAATGTTTTTGCAGCATTTAACACAATGATACTTGAAGTTACACGCCTGTTATCTTGACAGCTGTGGCTGAAAATCATAAATTTCTTCCTTGTTATTGCTACTTCAACATGACAATCCTGTGATCGACACAACTGTTAAAGGTGCTGTATGAGACAAACTACTACAAAAAATTAATTTGTTCTTTGTAGCAATTTTGTGTTTGCTACAATATTATTTTATAGTTGGAAAATGGTTAACCTTCTAGACTGACCCTTCAGTATATTTTGTGAGAATTGGTCAGTTTATTGGCTTGGTTACCATGACAAGCTATGAATTGCTGGCTCGCCATGGCCCAACTTCAAAGTCCAGGAAAGAGCAAGTGAAAATAAACCAGCAAAAAAGTTTCTGAATCAGAAGTGTTCTTAAAGCAGCTGATATTTTGTTTCCTACTGGTTGATGAGATGTATGTAATGTATGTCAGCTTGTGAACTGGCATTCTAAAAAGCACCAAGACAAACAACAATGTTGGTCTGTAATGATGGTTTTAAACCTAAATCTGCAGAACACATTCTGAAAATACGAGAGAAAAGGGAATTAAAAATTAACAAGTATTAAAACATTTTTTGGAGACTGTCAGATATGTGCAGCTTTTACATCTATCTAATCTGAATTATCATTAAATGTTGTCAAGAATCCAGCTCTGCAGTTGTTTCATTGCCTGAATGATAGGGTGAAGAATCATTGAATCATATAGCACAGGAAGAGGCCATTCGGCCAATCGTGTCTGTGCCAGCTCTTTGAAAGAGCTATCCAATTTGTTCCACTCCCCTGCTCTTTACTCGTAGCCCTGCAAATTTCTTCTTTTCAAGTATATATCCAATTCCTTTTTTGAAAGTTTCTATTAAATCTGCTTCCACCATCCTTTCAGGGAGTGCATCCCTGCTTGTAACAACGTTGCATTAAAAAGATTCTTCCAATTTCCCCCTTGGAATTTTTGCCAATTATCTTAAACCTATGTCCTTTGATTACCGACCTTCCTGCCAGTGGAAACCGTTTCTCCCTATCGATCAAAACCCCTCATAATTTTGAAAACCTCTATTAAATCTCCCCTTAACCTTCTCTGCTCTAAGGAGAACAATTCCAGCTTCTCTAGTCTCTCCACATAATTGACGTCCCTCATCCTTGGTACCATTTCAGTAAATCTCCTCTGCACCCTCTCTACGGCCTTGACATCCTTTCTAAAGTGTGGTGCCCAGAATTGGACACGATACTCTACCTGAGGCTTAACCAGTAATTTATAAAGCTTTATCATAACTTCCTTGCTTTTGTACTCTATTTATAAAGCCAAGGCTCCCATATGCTTTTTGAACAGCCATATCAACTTGTCCTGCCACCTTCAAAGATTTGTGTATGTGAAGCCCCCAGGTCTCTCCATTCCTGCACCCCCATTAAAACTGTACCATTTAATTTACACTGCCTCTCCTCATTTTTCCTTCCAAAATGCATCACTTCTCACTTCTCTGCATTAAATTTTATCTGCCATGTGTCTGCCCATTTCACCAGTCTGCCTATGTCCTCCTTAAGTCTGCTACTACCCTCCTCATTCTTTACTACATTTCCAAGCTTTGTGTTATCTGCAAACTTGGAAATTATGCCCCCTATACCCAAGTCAGGACATGAATATATATCAAAAAGTGCAGTGCTCGTAATACCAACCCCTGGGGGACACCACTGTATATTTTCCTCCAGTCTGGTAAACAACCATTCACCACTACCCTCTGCCTTCTGTCTCTTAGCCAATTTCGTATCCATGCTGCCACTTCCCCTTTAATCCCACGGGCTTCAATTTTCAATAAGAAAATCATGTACCATTATCATTTTATTTTGGTGTTTATGAAAAAGTAATGCTATCTCAGTTTATTTTCAGTATCTTCAGCACATTTCATAATTCAGCAATTCCCATTCAACAGATTGCAGAAGTGATTAAACTGAAAAAAAACTGAACAGCCTGTCATATTCGTATCAAAACTCTGCTGAAAAACATTATTTAAAGTGAAAAAAAGATTAAAATGTTTGTTAAAGAAGATATTATTAATGGGACTATCTATACACACAACACATTTTTGGAATATTTATTGGCTCATTTGAAGTGATAATTTTACCAGATTCACTGCATTAGCTAAGAGATTTTTGAACCTGAAAAGGAAAATGACTGCAGTTTCTATCAACATATAGTGAACTTTATTTGTTAGGAAGAAATACAGTAAAAGCATTTCTCACCCGAAAGAAGCCTCTTTCCAAAGGAGATTAACTTGATAGATTACACTCCAGAACAATTGCCATTTTTTTCAATGGATGATTTTGCTCAAATGAAAGTAAGCAGACATCAAAATTAAAATCACTACGCATTTGTGTTGTTTTGTGCAATAGGATATTTGGGAACAGGTTTCATTCCTGGAATAGCTAGGAATAACAGCCTGCCGCAAGAACTTGGCTGCAGCACCACGAAGGCACCCTGGATAGTGTAATTGTTCGAGACAGAGATGATTTTTAGTATTGAAAAGGAAAAGGGGAGATTTTTGGGGTCAAATGAAGATTAACTGAAAATAAAGATATTTGGAATTAATTAAGAACTTTGACGGGAAATGTATAATAAAATCTGTGGAAGAAAGAGAAAGTTTTGCAGTTGAAAAATTTAACGTTTGATTTGTTTAGAGACTTGCACAAAATCAAGGTTTCAAAATACAAATTAGTAAGATAATAATGCTTTATTAGATTGAATTCCGATTTGTACCTGCCAATGCATCCACTATTAATAATTTTCTCCCGAGTAAAACACTGTTAAACTCAAACTTTGACACTGCTTGTCACAAGTGAATATTACTGCCTTGCTGATCACTGTTTTTTCTTTTGATGAAGCAATGCTGCATCCAAAAGAATGTACACCACTCCGGTCCCATATTATGAACAGCCACAATGATAGTCTAATTTTCAATAAATGGTTAATAAAACCTATTTTCATTTTATATTCTTTGCAATGATCAGAAAACTATTAATACATATTGAAAACAATCTGCTCTAATTTGGCTATTCCTGTCATGAAGAATAAACTTTTCCATCTTTAATATTCTGTCTTATAATACTGATGTCCCTTCAATTTTTACTTTCAATAAAAGAAAGAATATTTGAGACAAGTACAATTAGAATATCAACTAGGGTTCCCTCACTTCTTAGAGTTATGGTGACCTCCCATTGAGCTTGCTGTGAGCAAGGATTTTTATGCAATGATAATAAAATAAACTAGAAACAATTTACTGCAGTGCTATTTAGACAAAAACCAGGCATCTGTCTCAAAATATTTGAAGCCTTTTGTCCATCCATTTATGCCTCCATCCACCCATGTTAATATTCTCCATCCAAATAGCTTACGAGTTCATTTTTTACAGTAGCTGCCATTTTTCTTGTTTAACTTGTTATATGTTCAAGTCCAAATTATACTTGATAGATATTTTTCCTGTGTTTCAAACTGGGACAGTTTGGTAAAATTTGACCTATATAAAACTGACATTCTTGACAAATGCAGTTAGGCAGCTTTGACAGCTGCTTTGAGGTTATTTGGCAGGAGGCAATGCAAGGCAAAATATTTACCGTTGAGACTAGTCAAGGTCAGGTAATTCACAATGGAATAGGAAGAAAGCAAAGTTCAAGATTAGAACCTGAAGTTGGAAGAAAATAGAATTTCCTGCTTTGATTGTCTTGGCAGTATCTGGAAAGTACAGAATATTTGTTGATTTTTAAATTGAAGAACGCTTCAACGTTTTGCACTGCATGTTTCTTCTATCTATTAACTGATTATTTTAGTGAATATCAGAAGTCAGTATCAAATGTTATCTTTAACATGTAATAGATGCGTTGCTCTGCAAATAAATTGCACAGAACGTAGCAATATTAATCCCCCTTTGGAAGAAAATTTTGGAACATCCCCCAACTATAGCCAACTTTGAATTCTCTCTTACTTCAATTTTAGGGAGGTTAGTTGCTGCTGGAATAACAGCACCAGAAACAAATCTCTTGTTTAGTCAAGTAATTGCCACGAAAGTCATTTTTAATTTGAAGAAAAAGATGGCTCCTCCTCCAGTCACAGAATGAATAAGAATAACAACAATAACTTGTATTTATAGAGTTTCATAGTTCAAACACTCTCAACAGAGGGTATGCTGAGTCGCGGTTGCCGAATCAGGGGACATTACTGAAAGCTTGGTCAAAAGGATGGGCTTTAAGAAGTTTTTTAGAGAATGTAGCGAGGCCAGAGAAGTTTAGGGAGAAAGTTCCAGAGAGTAGGGCTGAGTCAACTGAAGGCTCTGCTGCCAATTGTAGGGCAAAGGGAGTGGAGATGCATTGAAAACCAGAGTCAGAGGACTGAAGGAGATGGGAGAGATTGTAAGGCTGTTGGAGTTTTCAGAGTTAGTATCGGCTGAGGCCATGGAGGGAATTGACAACGAGGATTTTAAATTCAAAGGGGGTAATTTTGATTTTGGACGATTGTGTAAAACGTGCCATATCGGTTCGGCCACCCGTTAAAATATTTCTCCCGATTTTCACTTCCATTGACTTAGATTGTAGTTCTTGCCAAAGCTACCATTGTAAAATATCCAATGAACAGGACCTTAAACAGGTGGTCATTCGCCGTAGTCTGTGCTTGACCAACTGACTCACTGACTTCGGTAACAGCATCTGACCTCAGCATCAAAGTGCCTCACATCTGGTGCAAGCACAAACACCAGTCTCCCTCAGCAGTACATAAAAAATCATCCCAACTGCAGTTTGTTCAGAAATGTTACTTGACAGCTTAAAAACTGATTTTAAAAAAATCTTGAAAAAAATATTTTTTCCCCCACTACTTGATCTTCATACTTAGTATTTTTAAATTTTCTGCCTGGTTGTCATATAGCAGAGCACATTGAAGGATCATCGACCTGAAACATTAACTCTGTTTCTTTCTCCACAGATGCTACCTGACTTGCTGAGTATTTCCAGCATTTTCTGTTTTTATCTCAGATTTCCAGCATCTGCAGTATTTTGCTTTTGAGAGCTTATAGGGATTCACTTTGGGTTATATAGTTCCATGTTAATTGTATCCATATGATTTATATCGATGAGTGTTAATTGTATCCAGGTGTTGCGTATCAATTGGGGACTCTCCTGTATCCATTTATACGAGTGTTTATCGCGGATGTGTGTGTAAGAGGGATCTCTGTGAATAAAGGCTTGGAAGCAACTGATGACCAAGCTCTAGTATTCTATCCTTCACCACTTGGCTATCCAATTTACAACACCACAGAAGGTTGAAAACTACAAATTCCATGATTGATCTCTCCCTCTCTCTTTCTCATGCTTCTGGTACTTGCTGCCCACCTAGGGAGGGCTCAAATTTGTGCTTGTCAGTTGACTGATGACCAACCAGTAACTATCCCCTTGAGGAAGAGGTAAGCAAGGTGTCTTTAGGGTTGAGGTGATGCCTAGTGATGGAAGCTTGGAAACAAGTCAACCCTCTTTGACTTGATAACTAATGCCTGAACTAAGCAGATCCGCAGAACCCGAGGGCACTAACATTGGTTAACCAGCCAGCCTGGCTCACTATTGAAACCTGTAGGGGTAGAAATATCACTGGAAACAGGGATTCTTCCCATATAACTCAGATAACCTTGCAAATCAACACCTCAATGGGTATTGTGGTACTAGCTGGACAAGTAGGGGGAATCAGCTGTGGTAAGCTGCATCATTTGAGCTAGTTAAACTCCAGCAGTACCCCTGTATAACATTGGTGGTCTCTTGCCCTTGGCTTTGTCAAACTGTGCCTAATCTCTGTGGACTTGATATTGGTCCCTATGGAGGAAGAGTGTACACTACATATTGGGTAAATTGAAACTCTGTAGATGGGTGTACACTTCTCAGTTGCTTGATTTCCATGTCAGGTACCTGACAGACTGATCAAAAAATAAATAAACTTCCAGCTTCCCAAATAGCTCAGTTGGTAAAAGCAACATGTAGCTGAGTGAAACAGACCAATTGATACAGACCAAAAGGTCTTCGGTTCAATTCCCTGTCTGTTTTAGATTAACTGATTTCATCTGCAGCAACAGTACATGCAATGCAATAGGACTCAGTACCTGAGGCTATGGAGAAGAAAATCAACCAGAGTTTCTGCTTTTGATTGCTATCAAATAACCCATGCTGCAAAGTGTGTATGTAAGTGTGGGCTGAATTGGGCTTGATGGTGTTCCCTACATGGCTGAATAAGGTACCAAACATCATGTTTAGGCATATGAAGAATGGTCACTTAAGTTACTTGTGAAACTGTCAAGTCAGGACCTTCAGGAGAAGGGAAGAGAAAATTGGCAGAAAACATTAAAGCCATGTATCGTATTTGTTACTTGACTCACATTTTTTGGCTCAATTAAGTGTAAGCCCAGATGTTGCTTTTTTTGTTCTTGGAGTAATAAGTGAGTTTACTATGTCCTTGCATCACTTCTGACATACAAATAAATAAAACTTTTCTCAATATCCAATTTGAAGGACTGGTCAAAACACCATCAAATTGGATGATGCAGAATGTTAGAAACTCTTTTGACCTTGCTTTTGACTTAGACTGATGAGATGGAACTTCACTTTCATATGGCTGTTAAAGGTTTGCAAAGTACAATGAGTTTGGGCAATCTCAGTTCAGTTCTGATCAATGTCCACAATATAAAACCAACTAGAATTAAACATTGATTTTCACAAATTGGGCAGAAATATTCAGTACACAAGCAGTTGGTGTGGGAATTGGAAATGTCACCCTAGTGCAGTGTTGTCCAATTGAAGCTGCTGACGAGCCACAGGTGTGGCTATGGCGACACCATTTTAGCCACATGAACTAATTTTAGTAATGATGTGGAGATGCCGGTGATGGACTGGGGTTGACAATTGTAAACAATTTTACAACACCAAGTTATAGTCCAACAATTTTATTTTAAAATCCACAAGCTTTCGGAGGCTTCCTCCTTCCTCAGGTGAATGTGGATCAATGTGACTTCTTGTCAAGACTTTCAAAATGAAGTTATGCGTTGAGCGTGCACAAATTAAGGTGAAGTCACATAAAAAAACAAATGTAGCAGCCAATAAAGAATATGTGTAAACACATTCACCTGAGGAAGGAGGAAGCCTCCGAAAGCTTGTGGATTTTAAAATAAAATTGTTGGATTATAACTTGGTGTTGTAAAATTGTTTATAATTTTAGTAAAAAGTGCCTTATATACTCTCACACAATACAGTTAAATGTACTTTATGTGTATATTTAATTAATAAACATCTATCATTATTCAGTAGCAAGGAAGTAAAGCTCTTATGATCAAAAAACTCTTGCACACGCTGCTTTTCATCTTACCATTTTACCAACAAACACACAAAAAGGTTAAAGTAAACATGCATATGCCGAGCAAATATGAGTATTGAGAGCATATACCCAAAGACGGTGTCTATTACTCATACTTAATTTACTACTCAGAAATGCAATTAGCCACATCTGGATTGCAATTAGCCATATGTGGCTAGTGGCTAACATATTGGACAACACTGTCCTAGTGCAATTAGGTATACTTTTCTGACCTTGGGGATGAGCTACGTTGTTGGAATAATCAACGGGGAGCTCTGCAATGCACATGATTTATAAGCCGAGTGTATCTTGCTGGCACTCCATCAGTGCCTGTTTACACATATTCTTTATTGGCTGCTACATTTGTTTTTTTATGTGACTTCACCTTAATTTGTGCACGCTCAACGCATAACTTCATTTTGAAAGTCTTGACAAGAAGTCACATTGATCCAGAAACACATTTGAGTTGCAAAGAACGTTAGAAGTACTCTTGATGCAGTCCCATGACTTTTGTGGTGTACTTTTGTTCTTTTTGTTGTTATATATTTTCTGAACAGGAATGCTGTTTACTTGCCTTTTTTTTGTATTGAGAAAAAAATGTAGAACTTGCTCTTTTTTCTCTTTCCCCCACTTTATCAATGAAGTGGAATTAATAAAGTAGAAAATCATTTCACAAGTGATATTCTATGCTGACCCTGCTCATGGTAAAATAGAAATTTGTTGTTTTTTCATGCAGATTTGTAGAGCTGATCAATTGTGTGGACAAAATCAAGCACATTTGTGGGACAATAAGACCTCTTCTTCATTGTGTAGCAGTGCGTGCATTCTTGAGGTGTTTGTGGGCTGTTTGACTGAAACCTGTTTCTTTGATGCAGCTTCGGAGCATTGTCTGCAGCTCATGTAATGTCAGCACATTTTTCTTGGTTTGGTACAATGCAAACATGTTTTCAAGACTGCCTGACATGAAGGTCACATTTACCTTCTGCAAGGCCTCCTGTTAAATCCCTTTTGAAAGTGTCCTTATCAACATTTTTAACTCAAATGATAGACACCAAATAAGATGGAGTCCTTTGAGTACCATACCCTGTTTACCTGAAAATACTGTTTTTTGTGACATTACCAACTCTGTTGCTGTCACATCCTTCCTGCCTGGTGCCCCTTTTTTCCTCAAAAGTTCCAATTTTTACTTTTTTATTTGAGCCTGGCAATTTTTCTGCTCATGCTTATATTCAGTTTGTTATCATGTTGCTGTCACTCAAGTCAAGTATAAGTGTTTGCAGCTCCCTTTAAACGAATATTGCTATAAAAATCGAGACAAAATTGCAAAAGTGACTGACAGTAATTTTCTTCCAAAGTGGTTTATCTTGAGTTTTTTTTGAGAAAAGCTACATTATATTGGAAATAAACTGTGTTATTGTCACTTTACACTTATTGTTGCTTTTTCCTAGCAATGTGAATCTGGCAATAATCAGAACCCCCTGTATTAAACAAGTTATAACAATAGGCAAACTTAAAATGAGTAGAAATAACTTTACACGCAAAGTGATGAAAGATACAAGTAAAAAAGGTACAAGAAAGGTTGAAAAAACTTGTGCAAACAGGTGAAAAGAATAATTTAAGGCTGACGACTGGATCTCAAGTTTTTTTCTGCTCTTAGTTACAGTTAGCTGAGGTACTTTCAGCAAGAAAAAAATATGATGTTAAAGGACTGTGTTATAAAATAAAATAGGGTAAATTCAAAATTAAAGAATGAGAGCTGTCGTTTGATTTTTGAAATTTTACATTGATTAATAAAGGGATTCTTTTGAGCAATATTTCTGGTCATCAACAAGAATTATTCTCCAGTGAGTACTTTTTTAAAAAAAAGTAATATAGTAAAATTAGTACCACTGCAGCAAATACCTTAAGGTACATGAAAAAAAAACTGTGTATACATTTTTTTAAAGTACCAAAATAATTGTGTGTGCTTATTTTTGGAGGACTGTATATAACACTGAATTTTAACCCTGGTTACAAATATGTGTGTCCTATTGTGTTTGTACATGATTGGAATAACTGTTTTTCATTTGGCACCAAATCCTGTTTGTATTGAAGAATAAGACTGTTTATCTCACAGCAGTTTGGTTGTGATTTTGGCTTTTAGATTATCAATTGACAATAGACAACAGATTGTGCATTCTTAACATCTGTTACTGAGCTTTAGTAATTTGTTATGGAACAAATAAAAGGTCGTTATTGGCTTGAAAGAAAGGTGTAAATAGTATGAGACAAACAGCCAAAAGAATGATTAGTAAATGTAAGTATCGATATGACTTATTGTGGGTTTGATAGAGAAAGTATATATATATGTATACAGCTGAACTTCTGAGTTCCTTCTAATTGGTAATATTATGCAGATCATATTTTACATGCATGGTTAAACAAGTTGTAGTAAAAATCAGAGACAAAATCAAGCATTCCAACATCTACAGTGCTACCGCTTCTTCATTATTCAGTTATATAAAATTACATAGAATGTACAGCACAGAAACATGTCATTCAGCCCAACAGGTCTATGTCGGTGTTTGTGCTCCACACGAACCTCCTCCCATCCTTCTTCAAACCCCATCAACATATCCTTCTATTCCTTTCTCCCTCATATATTTATCTAGCTTCCCCTTAAATGCATCCATGCCAGTCGCCTCAACTACTCCTTGTGGTAGCGAGTTCCACATTCTAACCTCTTTCTGGGTAAAGAAGTTTCTCCTGAATTCCCTATTGGATTTCTTTGTGACTATCTTATATTTATGGCCCCGAGTTCTGGTCTCCCCCACAAGTGGGAACATCTTCTCTACGTCTAACCTATCGAACCCTTTCATAATCTTAAAGACCTGTATCAGGTCACCCCTCGGTCTTTTTTCCAGGGAAAAGAGCCCCAGCCTATTTAATCTTTCCGAGGTATAACTTTCAGTTCTGGTATAATCCCAGTAAATCTCTTTTGCACCTTTTCCAGTGCCTCTATATCCTTTTTATAATATGGAGTGCAGAACTGTTCACAGGACTCCAATTGAGGTCCACAGTACTCCACTTCAGATAAATAAAGTTATAATTTAGATGTAAATATATAACTATATGTACAAGTGTCTGAGTTGGTTCAGTGATGCTACTCTGAAATGTATTTTTCTCAGTGCTATCTGAATTATGAAGTCATGTCCATGAAACAAGAAAAATATTTTCTAGTTGCAGCAATGTATGTGATATAACCTGCATTTACAAGTATGGATGCCTGAAATCCAGCACATGCCGTCAATCTATTTGTATCTCAATTGCTGGCAACAAATACACAGCAAAAGAAGATCAGGCCACAGCTGCTCACCAACTCCTTACAAGACCATAATGAACATGCGAATTATAATGCAGCAGTACAATCGTACTGAAAAGTGATTTCATAAAATCATAGAATGATTACAGCAAGGAAGGAGGCCATTTGGACAGTCGAGTCTGTGCCGGCTCTCCGCAAGAGCAATCCAGCTAGTCCCACTCCTCCACCCTTACCCTGTAGCTCTGCAAATGTTTTTTTTTCAAGTACTTATTCAATTCCCTTTTGAAAGCCACGATTGAATTTGCTTCCACCACCCTTTCAGGCAGTGCATTCCAGATCATAACCACTCGCTGCGTAAAAAAGTTTTCCCTCATGTCGCCTTTGGTTCTTTTGCCATTCACTTTAAATCTGTGTCCTCTGGTTCTCGACCCTTCCGTCAATGGGAACAGTTTCTATGTACTCGGTCCAGACCCCTCATGATTTTGAACACCTCGATCAAACCTCCTCTCAACATTCTCTGCTCGAAGTAGAACAACCTCAGCGTCTCCAGTCTATCCACGTAACTGAAGTTCCTCGATCCTGGAACCATTCGAGGAAATCCACTCTGCACCCTCGCCAAGTGCGGTGCCCAGAATTGGACAAAATACTCTAGCTGTGGCTGAACCAGTGTTTCATAAAGGTTCATCATAACCTCCTTGCTTTTGTACTCTTTGCCTCTATTTATAAAGCCTAGGATCCCGTATGCTTTTTTAACCGCTTTCTCAACCTGCCCTGCCACCTTTAACAACCTGTGCACAAATACCCCCAGGCCCTTTTTTTTATTCGTTCATGGGATGTGGGCATCGCTCGCGAGGCCAGCATTTACTGCCCATCCCTAATTGCCCTTGAAAAGGTGGTGGTGAGCCGCCTTCTTGAACCGCTGCAGTCCGTGTGGTGAAGGTTCTCCCACAGTGCTGTTAGGGAGGGAGTTGCAGGATTTTGACCCAGCGACGATGAAGGAACGGCGATATATTTCCAAGTCGGGATGGTGTGTGACTTGGAGGGGAACGTGCAGGTGGTGTTGTTCCTATGTGCCTGCTGCCCTTGTCCTTCCAGGTGGTAGAGGTCGTGGGTTTGGGAGGTGCTGTCGAAGAAGCCTTGGCAAGTTGCAGCAGTGCATCCTGTGGATGCAGCCACAGTGCGTCAGTGGTGAAGGGAGTGAATGTTTAGGTGCTGGATGGGGTGCCAATCAAGCGGGCTGCTTTGTCCTAAATGGTGTTGAGCTTCTTGAGTGTTGTTGGAGCTGCACTCATCCAGGCAATTGGAGGGTATTCCATGACACTCCTGACTTGTGCCTTGTAGATGGTGGAAAGGCGTTGTGGAGTCAGGAGGTGAGTCACTTGCCGCAGAATACCCAGCCTCTGGCCTGCTCTTGTAGCCACAGTATTTATATGGCTGGTCCAGTTAAGTTTCTGGTCAATGGTGACCCCCAGGATGTTGATGGTGGGGGATTCTGCGATGGTAATGCCATTGAATGTCAAGGGGAGGTGGTTAGAATCTCTCTTGTTGGAGATGGTCATTGCCTGGCACTTGTCTGGCGCGAATGTTACTTGCCACTTATGAGCCCAAGCCTGGATGTTGTCCAGGTCTTACTGTATGCGGGCACGGACTGCTTCGTTATCTGAGGGGTTGCGAATAGAACTGAACACTGTGCAATCATCAGCGAACATTCCCATTTCTGACCTTATGATGGAGGGAAGGTTATTGATGAAGCAGCTGAAGATGGTTGGGCCTAGGACACTTCCCTGAGGAACTCCTGCAGCAATGTCCTGGGGCTGAAAAGATTGACCTCCAACAACCACTACCATCTTCCTCTGTGCTAGGTATGACTCCAGCCACTGGAGAGTTTTCCCCCTGATTCCCATTGACTTCAATTTTACTCGGGCTCCTTGGTGCCACAATCGGTCAAATGCTGCCTTGATGTCAAGGGCAGTCACTCTCACCTCACCTCTGGAATTCAGCTCTTTTGTCCATGTTTGGACCAAGGCTGTAATGAGGTCTGGAGCCGAGTTGTCCTGGCGGAACCCAAACTGAGCATCGGTGAGCAGGTTATTGGTGAATAAGTGCCGCTTGATAGCACTGTCGACGACACCTTCCATCACTTTGCTGATGGTTGAGAGTAGACTGATGGGGCGATAATTGGCCGGATTGGTTTTGTCCTGCTTTTTGTGGACAGGCCATACCTGGGCAATTTTCCACATTGTCGGGTAGATGCCAGTGTTGTAGCTGTACTGGAACAGCTTGGCTAGAGGCACAACTAGTTCTGGAGCACAAGTCTTCAGCACTACAGCTGGGAGGTTGTCGGGGCCCATAGCCTTTGCTGTATCCAGTGCACTCAGTCATTTCTTGATGTCACGTGGAGTGAATCGAATTGGCTGAAGACTGGCTTCTGTGATGGTGGGGATATCGGGAGGAGGCCGAAATGGATCATCCACTCGGCACTTCTGGCTGAAGATGGTTGCAAATGCTTCAACCTTGTCTTTTGCACTCAAGTGCTGGACTCCGCCATCATTGAGGATGGGCTGTTTACAGAGCCTCCTCCTCCCATTAGTTGTTTAATTGTCCACCACCATTCACGACTGGATGTGGCAGGACTGCAGAGCTTTGATCTGATCCATTGGTTGTGGAATCGCTTAACCCTGTCTATAGCATGTTGCTTCTGCTGTTTAGCACGCATGTAGTCCTGAGTTGTAGCTTCACCAGGTTGGCACCTCATTTTTAGGTATGCCTAGTGCTGCTCCTGGCATGCTCTTCTACACTCCTCATTGAACCAGGGTTGATCCCCTGGCTTGTTGGTAATGGTAGAGTGAGGAATATGCCAGGCCATGAGGTTACAGATCGTGCTGGAATACAATTCTGCTGCTGCTGATGGCCCACAGCACCTCATGGATGCCCAGTTTTGAGCTGCTAGATCTGTTCTGAATCTATCCCATTTAGCATGGTGGTAGTGCCACACATCACGTTGTATGGTATCCTCAGTGCGAAGACGGGACTTCGTCTCCACGAGGACTGTGCGGTGGTCACTCCTACCAATATTGTCATGGACAGATCGATTTGCGACAGGTAGATTGGTGAGGACGAGGTCTAGTAAGTTTTTCCCCTTGTGTTGGTTCGCTCACCACCTGCCACAGGCCCGGCCTGGCAGCTATGTCCTTCAGGACTCGGCCAGCTCGATCAGTAGTGGTGCTACCGAGCCACTCTTGATGATGGACATTGAAGTCCCCCACCTGGAGTACATTCTGTGCCCTTGCTACCTTCAATGCTTCCTCCAAGTGATGTTCAACATGGAGGAGGACTGATTCATCAGCTGAGGGAGGGCGGTAGGTGGTAATCAGCAGGAGGTTTCCTTGTCCATTTTTGACCTGATGCCATGAGATTTCATGGGGTCAGGAGTCAATGTTGAGGATTCTCAGGGCCACTCCCTCCTGACTGTATATCACTGTACCGCCACCTCTGGTGGGTCTGTCATGCCGGTGGGACAGGACATACCCAGGGATGATGATGGAAGAGTCTGGGATGTTGGCTGAAAGGTATGATTCTGTGAGTATGGCTATGTCAGGCTGTTGCTTGACTAGTCTGTGGGACAGCTCTCTCAATTTTGGCACAAGTCCCCAGATGTTAGTGAGGAGGACTTTGCAGGGTTGACTGGGCTTGGTTTGCCGTTGTCGTGTCCGGTGCCGGGTGGTTCGTCCGGTTTTATTCTTATTATGACTTTTTTTTAGCGAGATTTAGTTCATATTGCCTCTCCTTGTTCTTCCTACCAAAATGTATCACTTACCACTTTTCTACAATAAATTTCGTCTGCCACGTGTCTGCCCATTCCGCCAGCCTGTCTATGTCCTTTTGAAATCTTCCTCACTGTTCACTGCACTTCCAATTTTTGTGTCATCTGCAAATTTTGAAATTGTGCCATGTATACCCTAGTCCAAGTCATTAACATATATCAAGAGAAGCAGTGGTCCTAGTACCGACCCCTGGGGAACAACACTGTATACCTCCCTCCAGTCTGAAAAACACCCGTTTACCACTACTCTGTTTCCTGTCACTTAGCCAATTTCATATCCGTGTTGCCACTGCCCCTTTTATTCCATGGGCTTCAACTTTGCTGACAAACCTATTGTGTGGCACTTTTATCAAACGCCTTTTAGAAGTCCATATACACCACATCAACTGCATTGCCCTCATCAACCCTCTCTGTTATCTCATCAAAAACCTCAATCAGAATCAGGTTGGTTGAACACGATTTGCCTTTAACAAATCCGTGCTGGCTTTCCTTAATTCATCCACACTTGTCCAATTGACTGTTAATTTTGTCCCGGATTATTGTTTCTAAAAGCTTCTTCACCACCAAGGTTAAACTGACTGGCCTGTAGCTGCTGGGTTTATCCTTACACCCTTTTCTGAACAAGGGTGTAATATTTGCAATTCTCCAGTCCTCTGGCACCGGCCCCTTACCTAAAGATGATTGGAAGATTATGGCCAGTACCTCTGCAATTTCCACCCTTACTTTTCTCAGCAACCTAGGATGCATCCCATCTGGACCTGGTGACTTATCTACTTTAAGTACAGCCAGCCTTTCTAGTTCCTCCTCTTTATCAGTTTTTAGCCCATCCAGTATCTCAACTACCTCTTCTTACACTGTGCCTTTGGCAGCATCTCCTTCCTTGGTAAAGACAGATGCAAAGTGTGCCTCAGCCATGTCCTCTGCCTCCATGAGTAGATCTCCTTTATGGTCCCTAATCGGCCCCACCCATCCTTTTACTACCCATTTACTGTTTACATGCCTGTAGAAGACTTTTGGATTCCCTTTTATTTTGGCCGCCGGTCCATTCTCATACTCTCTCTTTGCTCCTCTTATTTCCTTTTTCACTTCCCCTTTGAACTTTCTATATCCTGCTAGTTCTCACTTGTATTCTCAACCTGACATCTGTCATATGCCCCCTTTTTTCCCTTTCATTTTACTCACTATCTCTTTTTGTCATCCAGGAGCTCTGGCTTTAGTTGCCCTACCTTTCTGCCTCGTGGGAATGTACCTAGACTGTACCTAGAACCATGTCCTCTTTAAAAGCCGCCCACTGTTCAATTACAGTTTTGCCTGCCAATCTTTGATCCGAATCTACCCGGGCCAGATCTGTTCTCATGAAATTGGCCCGCCTTCAATTGAGTATTTTTACTTTAGAGTTGCCCGTGTCCTTTTTCATCACTATTCTAAACCTTATGATACTATGATCACTGCTTTCTAAATGCTCCCTCACTGACACTTGCTCCAATTGGCCCGCCTCGTTCCCTAGAATCAAGTCCAGCATTGCCTCCTTCCTCATTGGGCTGGAAATGTACTGGTTAAGAAAGTTATCCTGAACACATTTCAAAAATCCCTCCCCCTCTTTTCCCCTTATATTATTATTGTTATCACAGTCTGTATTAGGATAGTTGAAGTCCCCAGTTATCACTCCCCTAAAGCTTTTGCACCTCTCTGTAATTTCCCTGCAAATTTGCTCCTCAATATCCTTCCCACTAGTTAGTGGCCTATAGAACACACCCAGTAGCACCTATTTTATTTCTTAAGTCTAACCAGAGTTCTTTCCAGCACTGCAATATTCTCCTTAATCAATAATGCCACCCCCCCTTTCTTTTGTTCTCTATCTTTCCTGCACACCTTGTACCCAGGAATATTTAGTACCCAATCCTGCCCTTTTTTGAGCCAGATCTCAATTATCGACACAACATCACATTCCCATGTCACTGTTTGCGCCTGCAGCTCACCAACCTTATTTACCACGCATCGTGCGTTTACACACATGCACTGTAAAACTATCTTAGACCTCCTTGTAGTCACTCTTAGTCTGATCCCACCTAATACTGTACTATTTCTTCCGCTCATGCTATCTGTCTCTCCCAATCCTTTGTGCACCTTGTTTTCCCTTTCCATTGCTACATCCTGGTGCTCATCCCCCTGCCAAATTAGTTTAAACCCTCCCCCACAGCACTCGTGAACCTCCCCGCGAGGACATTGGTCCCGGCTCTGTTGAGCTGTAACCTATCCGTCCTGTACAGGTCCCACCTCCCCCCAAGCCGTTCCCAATGCCCCAGGAATCTAAAGCACTCTCTCCTGCACCATCTCTCCAGCCACACGTTCATCTGCTCTATCCTCCTATTTCTACACTCAATAGCGCGTGGCACCAGGAGTAATCCGGAAATTACTACCTTTGAGGTCCTGCTTATTAATCTCTTTCCTAGGTGCCTAAAATATGCCTGCTGGACCTCATCCCTCTTTCTACCAATGTCATTGGTACCGATATGGACCACGACCTCTAGCTGTTCACCCTCCCCCCGAGAATGTTCTGCAGCCGCTCAATGACATCCTTGACTCTGGCACCAGGGAGGCAGCATACCAACCTGCTCTCACATCTGCGGCCGCAGAAATACCCGTCTGTTCCCCTAACTATTGAATCCCCTATCGCTATTGCTTTCCTGATCTTCCTCCTCCCCCCCCCACTACAGCTGAGCCACCTGTGGTGCCATGGACTTGGTCTGGCTGTATTCCCCAGAGGAACCTTTGCCCTCACCAGTATTCAGAATACCAGTTAGAGAGTGAGATGCACTCAGGGTACCTCTGCACTACCTGCCTGGTCCTCCTTGTCTGTCTGGCAGCCACCCAGTCCCTCTTTGCCTGCACTCTCTTAAACTGCGGGGTGACCACCACCTGAAACGTGCTATCCACGTAGCTCTCAACCTCGCGGATGCACTGCAGTGACGCAAGCTGCTCCTCAAGCTCGGAAATCCGGAACTCGAGCTCCTCCAGCTGTGACACTTCCTGCAGATGTGGTTGTCCAGAACATGGGAAGCGTCCTGGAGTTCCCACATGGCACAGGATGTGCAGTGGACGGGACTGAGGTGCCCTGCCATGCCTCTATTTATTAGATTACTAACCCACTTAACAAAAATAAACTAAAGACTGAAATTCTTATTAATTTACTTACTGTTTACTTACCCCGATTAACCTACCCCTTTTTAGTTTCCCAGCTGTGAGTTTAAACCAATGCCCTAATTTGGAGGGAAAAAATAACGGTATACTCACCAACCAATCACTTACCTGCTGTCCTGTGACGTCACGCCTTGGTCTTCTGTTGTTTTTGATCCCCTCAGGTCCGCCGCCACTTGTGAACAACTTTTAGTTTTGATAAGTTGAATTTGTCGAAGATTTGGATCACTGAAATTGACACGATGTAAGTTTTAAAAAAACTGGTTTTATGTAAAAACAATGAGTAACAACAAACTTGCATTTATACAGCACCATTAACGTAGAAAAAGGTACCAAGGTGCTTCATAGGATAATCAAAAAAGCAGTATTTTGCAGCAACAAAAAAGATACTTCCTTGTGTTTGCTGTTGGGAACAGCAACATACTTTTTTGACACCCATTGAGATTTTTTCCTCAGTTAAATTCAAGAGTATGTGGTCTTTTATCAGACCAGGTGGCATAAAGCCATCTCTAACAAGGTCTAGTGTGAAGCCTATGGAGGGATGATTGTTGTAAATCTGTAACTCTGCATCTCCATCTGAGAAGCCTTTAAAATGCCTGATAGATTTGTTCATGTTCAAAATGAGACTTGGCCAGTGGCAAGAACACATTTAAATGAGGTAGACTTGTGAGGCTTCTGGGATCCATTATGGGATGAAATGTTCTTAACAGACAATTAGTCAGCACTGTTAATCAAGTTTAACAGGTGGTGTGTAATGAACTAAGACAGGGCATCTGCTGTGGCCAGCCTAAATCTAATCTGGTTAGGGAGGTTTATGGCGACTGAAGCTCAAAATGCTTTGGGATGTGGTCCAACATCTTATCATGATGGTGCATTCATTAGTCTTCTGATTGTTCAAGGATGCTGACACTGGCAGCAGGAACCCATAAGGAACTTGTCCACAAATCCCAAGATACGAAGTATTGCTGCAAATGAGTCTCTTACTGCACTGCTCATGACTTGCAGGAGCTTGTCTCAGCCAAAATTCGATGTGGATTCTTCACTTAGGGATGAAAGAATTGGTGCCCTCTTTAGAACTGTTTGCCTTCCACATTACATAATTCTTAATGGAACTTGATAAAAAGGCAGGAGATTTTGAGGTTTGAAACATGGACATATATTGAAATCTATAATATCCCACACTTCAATCGTCACTTCAGTTTGAAATTCATTCCACAACTTCTAAATGAACTGGCAAGGCTTTCTGTGTATTTGGGCTGATTGAAGAGTAGAACTGTTAACTAGATTACTGCAATAAATTTAAGGCTTAGACCATTTGTAAGAAGGATGCTAATCTATATTCAGAGTCTCTTCAAATTGCAATTAAGTGAGAGTCACCTTCAATTGCTATCTGTTGCTTCACTGTGTGCAATAGACAAGAGGTGACATTTGGACTACATTTTTGTCTTCACCACCTGGGCGGTAATCTGGCGGAGTGGGTCGTCTGCCCGTTATAGAACTCACCTGATTTTCATTCTGTTGATTTCATTTACATGAAAATCCAGCGGATTTTATAATGGGTGTGATCCATTCTGCTAGATGACTGCCGAGGCGGTGAAGATGAAAATCTATTCCTTAAAATATTAATAGTTCTGATTTGGCTAAACTCTATTTAAAAAAACTACTTCAGGATCCCTATCAGATGTGACTTTTTTTTAAAATGGTTGTAATTGTACAAGTTTGTGTTGTAAATTGTAATGTAGGATATACAGAGGATGCACTGAAACCTCAGTTAAACAATAATTTATATATTCACACAAAAAGCTTCAGATTTTTATCATTATGCAATTGAACATCATAACAATTCAGAATGATTTTTAGAGGTCAAAGTTCATGTAACATTGAAGGAGTCACAAATAGAATTGAACACCTCCTTATATTCATGATACCCTGAAAATTTCTTTGCATGTGATCCTACAGCCAATGTAACTTTCTGTTTTATTGCAAGTAGAGTGAATATCTTTATCACAAGTTTCCATTCCTGTATTAGATGGCAATTATAGATGATAGCTTGATCAAGAATGTAATTAGATTATGACATATGGGGGGTGATTTTCGGTTCGTGTGGACATTGGGCACGTAATTGCTGGAGTCAGTGTTGCTGGCAGGAGGCCCGATTGATTTTAGTGGTCAGGCCTCATTATAATAAAATCAGCAAGCTGCTTGTGTTTTTGGAATGGCTTGCAGCAGTCGTTTCAAGACCCTCGGTTAAGGCCATTCGATGCCAAGTGCCAATGGGTGGAGCGTGCGTCCCCTTTCCTGTATGATTCTGGTACAGGTCGGCTACCATCTTAATGCATCCCTTGGCTTTAAAAAAGGTAAGATCTAGAAATTGAGCAAATCAGTGAAGTAACATGTGTGAAAACAATACGGAGAGATTGGCAGACTTCAAGGCGACAGAATGATGAAGAGACTTGAGAAAGAGTAGACAGAGCGAGAGACGTGAACAAACATTGAGAGAAGGAGTGAGAAAAAGAATCACACATAGCGATATTGGATAGGATAAAAATAGATAAAGAGGAGGTACTTAAAAGATTGGCGGTACTCAAAGTAGAAAAGTCACCTGGTCCAGATGAGATGCATCCGAGGTTACTGAGGGAAGTAATGGTGGAAATTGCGGAGGCTCTGGCCACAATCTTCAAATCCGCCTTAAATATGGGGATGGTGCCGGAGGATTGGAGGATTGTGTAGGTTGCACCCCTGTTCAAAAAAGGAGAGAGGAATAAACCCGGCAATTACAGGCCAGTCAGCCTAACGTCGGTGGTGGGGAAACCTTTTGAGATATTAATCCGGGACAAAATTAATTGGCACTTGGAAAAGAATGGGCTCATAAATGAAAGTCAGCACGGATTTGTTAAAGGAAAATCGTGTTTGACTAACTTGATTGAATTCTTTGATGAAGTAACGGAGAGGGTTGTTGAGAGTAGTGCGGTTGATGTGTACATGGACTTTCAAAAGGCAATTGATAAAGTACCACGTCATAGACTTGTTCGCAAAATTAAAGCTAACTAATTAATGGATTAAAGGGACAGTGACAGTGTGGATACAAAATTGGCAAGGGGACAGAAAGCAGAGAGTAGTGGTGAATGGTTGCTTTTCAGACTGGGGGGGAAGTGTACAGTGGTGTCTCCCAGGGGTTGGTATTTGGACCACTGCTCTTTTTGATATATATTAATGACCTGGACTTGGATACAGAGGGTATAATTTCAAAGTTTGCAGATGACACGAAACTCAGAAACTTGTTGTAAACAATGTGGAGGATATTAGCAGACTTATAAGAACATAAGAACATAAGAAATAGGAGCAGGAGTAGGCCAATCGGCCCCTCGAGCCTGCTCCGCCATTCAATAAGATCATGGCTGATCTGATCCCAACCACAAATCTAAAGAACACAAGAAGTAGGAGCAGGACCCGGCCACTCAGCCCCTGGGCCCTCTCCGCCACCCACAGGGCATTGACCGATCCGAGCTCAGCTTCATGTCCAATTTCCTGCCCGCTCCCCATAACCCCTAATTCCCTTCTAGGAAACTGTCTATTTCTGTTTTACATTTATCTAATGATGTAGCTTCCACAGCTTCCTGGGGCAGCAAATTCCACAGACCTACCACCCTCTGAGTGAAGAAGTTTCTCCTCATCTCAGTTTTGAAGGAGCAGCCCCTTATTCTAAGATTATGCCCCCTAGTTCTAGTTTCACCCATCCTTGGGAACATCCTTACTGCATCCAGCCGATCAAGCCCCACTTAAGGAGGACATAGACAGACTGGTAAAATGGGCAGACAAATAGCAGATGAAATTTAATGCAGAGAAGTATGAAGTGATACATTTTGGTGGGAAGAATGAGGAGAGGCAATATAAACTAAATGGTACAATTTTAAAGGGGGTGCAGGAACAGAGAGACCTGGGGGGTGCACATGCACAAATCTTTGAAGGTGGCAGGATAAGTTGAGAAGGCTGTTAAAAAAGCATATGGGATCCAGGACTTTATTAATAGAGGCATAGAATACAAAAGCAAGGAAGTTATGCTGAACAGCAACAACAACAACTTGCATTTATATAGCGCCTTTAACATAGTAAAACATCCCAAGGCGCTTCACAGGAGCTTTATCAAACAAAATTTGACACTGAGCCACATAAGGAGATGTTAGGACAGGTGACCAAAAGCTTGGTCAAAGAGATAGGTTTTAAGGACCGTCTTAAAGGAGGAGAGAGAGGTAGAGAGGCGGAGATGTTTAGGGAGGAAATTCCAGAGCTTAGGGCCTCAGCAGCTGAAGGCACGGCCACCAGTGGCAGTGTGATTAAAATCGGGGATGCGCAAAAGGCAAGAATTGGAGAAGCGTGGAGATCTTCGAGGGTTCTAGGGCTGGAGGAGGTTACAAAGATAGGGAAGGGCGAGGCCATGGAGGGATTTGAAAACAAGGATGAGAATTTTAAAATCGAGGCGTTGCTGGACCAGGAGCCAATGTAGGTCAGGGAGCACAGGGTCATGGGTGAACGGGACTTGATACGGTTAGGATAGGGTAGCAGAGTTTTGGATGAGCTCAAGTTTATGGAGGAGGGAAGATGGACGGCCAGCCAGGAGAGCATTGGAATAGTCCAGTCTGGAGGTAACAAAGATGTGGATGAGGGTTTCAGCAGCAGATGAGCTGAGGCAGGGGCGGAGATGGGCGATGTTAGGAAGGTGGAAGTAGGCGGTCTTGGTGATGGAGTGGATAGATGGTCGGAAGCTCATCTGAGTGTCAAATAGGATGCCAAGGTTGCAAATGGTCTGGTTCAGCCTCAGACAGTGGCCAGGGAGAGGAATGGTGTAGGTGGCTAGGGGACGGAGCTTGCGGCGGGGACCAAAGACAAAGGCTTCGGTCTACCCAATATTTAGTTGGAGGAAATTTTTGTTCATCCAGTACTGGATGACGGAGAAGCAATGACAGACAGTGGAGGGGTCGAGGGAAGTGGTTGTTAGGTAGAGCTGGGTGTCATCAGCGTACGTGTGGAATCTGACGTCATTTTTTCGGATGATGTCGTCGAGGGGCAGCATGTAGATGAGAGAAATAGGAGGGGGCCAAGGATAGATCCTTGATGGACTCCAGAGGTAACATTGCAGGAATGGGAAGAGAAGCCATTGCAGATGATTCCCTGCCTACGACTGGATAGATAAGAACGTAACCAGGCGAGCACAGGCCCACCCAGCTGGATGACGGGGGAGAGGCGTTGGTAGAGGATGGTGTGGTCAACCGTGTCAAAGGCTGCAGACAGGTCGAGAAGGATGAGGAGGGATAGTTCACCATCATCACAGTCACATAGGATGTCATTTGTGACTTTGATAAGAGTTGTTTCAGTACTGTGGCAGGGGTAGAAACCTGATTGGAGGGATTCAAACATGGAGCTGCGGGAAAGATGGGCACGGATTTGGGAGATGACATCATGTTCAAGGAGTTTGGAGAGGAAAGGGACGTTGGAGATGGGGTTGTAGTTTGCAAGAACAGTGGGGTCAAGAGTGGGTTTTTTGAGGAGGGGTGTGATGATGGCACATTTGAAGTGGAGGGGAACAGTACCTGAGGAGAGGGAACCATTAACAATACCAGCTAACATGGGGGCCAGGAAGGGAAGTTGGGTGGTCAGCAGTTTGGTGGGAATAGGGTCGAGAGAGCAGGAGGTGTGTCTCATGATCAAGATGAGCTCAGAGAGGGCATGAAGGGAGATAGGAGAGAAACTAGAGAAAGATGTGAGTTCAAGGCTAGGGCAGGGGGGAATCTTAGGGGAAGTTTGGCTTGGTGGGCTAGGGGAAAGGAGGGAAGCAGCAGTGGCAGCTGAACATATGGTCTCAATCTTAGTGACAAAGAAGTCCACGAGCTCCTCACACTTTTCATTGGAGCTGAGGGTGGAGAGGACAGGAGAGGGGTTTAAGAAAACGGTTTGTAGTGAAGAAGAGAAGCCAGGGATTATCTTTACATTCCAGGATGACCCTGGAATATTGAGCAGTTTTGGCAGAGGAGAGCAGGACCCGATCGTGCTTTATGTGGTCCACCCAGATCTGGCGATGAATGGCTAAACCAGTTGTCCGCCATAAACGTTCAAGTCTACATCCTTTGGACTTAAGCGAATGGAGATGAGGGCAGTACCAGGGGGAATGACCAGGGTGAGAGAGAGTAATGGTTTTAATGGGGACAAGGGCATCAAAGGTGGAGGTGAGGGCGTGATTAAACCAATTGGTAGCTGCAGAAATGTTGTGGTGAATGGAGGGCCAAAGGCTAGACAGTTGGGAATTTGAAAGTGCCGTTGTAAGTGACCTGGGTTTTATCCAGGGGGGAACATAGAAGGAAGTGAGGTTGGAGGGGGATGTGGGATGTGGGTGGAGAGGGATATAAGGATGTGATCAGAGATGGCCTTATCCGTGATTGACACAAAGGGAGGAGAGAGGCCGCGTGAGATGGCAAGGTCGAAGGGGTGGCTATGAATATAGGTAGGGGAGTTTATATAAAGGGAGAGATTAAGGAAGGATAGGAGGGCAGTGAACTCAGAGGAGAGAGAGCATGATGAATTGAGATGGAGGTTGAAATCACAGACGATGAGAAGTCACTCGGTGCAGAGGCTGAGGGAGGAAAGCAGCAATGATATCTCGGTGAGAAACTTGGTGTGGTATTTTGGTGGGCGGTAGAGAACAAGGATTTTAAAGGAGAGGCGAGAGGGGTGGAACAAGGTGAGATGCTCTGAGGAAGAGAAGGTGCCAGAGGAGTAGGGGGACAGACCAAAGTGTGATTCGGTGATAAAGGCCACACCACCACCGCAGCAGTCTGGGCAGGGCAAATGTTGAAAGATATAGTCAGGCGGGGACGCTTCATTAAGGGGGAAGGTATCATCATCCGTCAGCCAGGTTTCCATCATGGCCATGATGTCAATGCAGTCATTCACAATAAGCTCATGGATGGCAAGGGCCTTGTTCACAAGTGAATGGACATTCTGGAGAGGGATGCGGAGAGGGGTGATGATAGCTGATCCATTGGCAGAGTCCACAGGGTCAGCGCTGGGAGGGGTGAGTGGGACGGGAATCGAGTGCCTTGATGGGCCCTTCGGAGGATGCCAATGGAGGCATAAAGGGAAGCTGTCGACTTATCTAAGAGGGAATCAAGCCTGGGGTGGCAGCTGGAGAGCAGGAATGTTGAGGAATGCAGAAGGATTGGGGTAGGGATGAGGGGGGGGCGGTGCAGAGTACCTGAGAGGGGAGAAATGAAAGGAGACATGGCAACAGGAAAGCACTTTATAAAACACTGGTTCGGCCTCAGCTGGAGTATTGTGTTCAATTCTGGGCTGCACAATTTAGGAAAGATGTCAAGGCCTTAGAGAGGGTGCAGAAGAGATTTACTAGAATGGTACCAGGAATGAAAGACCAGTTCTATGAAGAGACTGAAGAAGCTGGGGTTGTTCTCTGTAGAACAGAGAAGATTAAGGGGAGATTTGATAGAGGTGTTCAACATCATGAATGGTTTTAATAGAGTAAATAAGGAGAAACTGTTTCCAGTGGCAGAAGGGTCGGTAACCAGAGGACACAGATTTAAAGTGATCGGCGAACGAGCCAGAGGCGATATGAGCAAACATTTTTTTTTTACACAGCGAGTTGTAATAATCTGGAATGCACTGCGTGAAAGGGTGATGGAAACAGATTCAATGATAACTTTCAAAAGAGAATTGGATAAATATTTGAAGGGAAAAAATTTGCAGGGCTATGGGGAAAGAGCAGGATGGTGGGACTAATTGGATAGCTGTTTCAAAGAGCTGGTACAGGCACGATGGGCCGAATGGTTTCCTCTTGTGCTGTATCTATTGTGATAGTATGATTGAGTCTCCAGTTTACAGTGATAAAGTGAATCTAAATGTAAACATGTGCATGGCTCGTCCAGAAGTAGACATTGTACTGTTAGTTGCTTTTACAGTCTTTAATTCTAAGATTTAACTACAGAACTTAATATCAATGAATTATTTTTGTAAACTGATTTCCGTTATTATTTCTCAATCTTAGTCTCTTAACATGTGGAGTTGGGGATGTGTCAGAAGTTTGGGAGTACTCATGGGGAAAGGAGTCCAGGAGTCCTGGAGTCGGGAGCTTCAGGGCACTCGGGCTGGCTGCTGTGAGAACAAATACCACAAGTTAAACAATTGTAAACAATTTTACAACACCAAGTTATAGTCCAGCAATTTTATTTTAAATTCACAAGCTTTCGGAGGCTACCTCCTTCGTCAGGTGAACAATGTGAAAATGAAATTAAAGAGGAGGAAGCCAGCATGGGGCAGAGTGTGTTTCCACATTTGTGAAGAAGAGCAGGAGGTGTACTGAGCTCGAGCACATGCAGAGGTTCATAAAATATCAGGACCCGAGGCTTAGCTGAATTATTCAAGGTCCATGGATGGCGCTTAAGGCAAGCTCAAGGCTCCTGAGTGGGCAAAAGGTGTTACAGGTTTTGTTAGATGTATTGGGTGACTTTATTGATAAGTTTTGTGGCTTCTTTTCACAATTGAAAGGATGAACAAACTTGTATTTATATGGCACCTTTGATAGCCTTAAGTGCTCCATCGTCAGTGAATTACTTTTGAAGTATAATCACAATTGTTATGCAGGCAGACACAAGAACCACATTGCACACAGAAAGAGCGAACCAACAATGACCATTGATTTTTTTTGTGTTAATGTTGATGTACATTTTATTTCTAGGAGTATACAGTGGGATGAATGTGGAGTCAGCATGGATGTTGAAAGGAATTTGCAATTTTTTTCTCCAGACATTTGGTTGTTTCATTGGTGGTTGGTTGGATTTTTAATGAATGGAAGAATTTTGTGAGGAGATAATAGTGAAATTCCACTTAGGCGGGGGTGTGAAACTGGCAGAAGCGGATCAGTTAGACTGCGGATCCGTTTTATTTTCTATTGATTTCAAAATGCTAAAGTCAAATTTTAGCCCTAATAAGTGAAAATAGTGTAATTTTGTTGATTAGTGGTTTTTGATTGGTTCATTTTACAGATCATAGTTTTTGATCGGCTTTTTTTTGTGAATAAGGTATTTGGGCCAATCAGTATGCTTTGTGCTTCACAGCCACATTGGACACTTTTCCATGCCCTATTGACACCTGCCTAATCAAAAAACATTTAATCATACATTAATTTTGTACTGCAATTTACGTATCTGCTCACAAATATTTGCTAGCACCTACTGATTGAATGAAAAGTTTATGGCGTATTTCTTGAGGCTGATTGCTTCCTTGTATTTAAATGAATTACCTTGTTAAAAGTAATGTGTGCTATTCGAAATAACGTGCAATTTATATTGTTTTGTTTTGCACCATAAGCTGCTTTTGTAATGACAGTATTGGTATGAAATGCTATTTTCATCACACCCAGCTTCACAATAACCTAATTGCAATTAACAGATGTGAGGGATGACGCATACTGAAATTGTTCTCTTAGGAACAGTTGATGGGATTTTAAAAGCTGTTGTGTTAGACAGCAGCTGCAGGACTGCTGCTACATAAACATCACTGTACCTGTGATCAACTCGACACAGTCCGAGATTTTTTGCATACAGTAACAAAAGACCACTTGAAGTAGATGTAAGAGATTGCAACCAGTGATTAAAAATCCTATCCCCCTTCTTTTTAGGGCCCTCCCATTGCTGTGTTTTTTCTTTCAACCAAATCCAGGATTGAGGCTTCCCTATTTCAGCTGCAAGATAATGCTGGAGAGTCAGCGAGGATTGGTCCTTCTAGTTATTCTTCACCTACTTTCAAATATAGATAGGCTTGATTAAAAACTGGCAAACAATGACTAATTTCAAGAGGTGAATTTCACTGTCAATCAATTTCTGACTATTCATTAGAAATTCAGTGATCTCAATCTATTCCAACTACATTACTTGCAAAGGGGATCATGTGAAAGTAAACTAACCAAGGCTAGTCAGTACTAGGTATCCTGCCTGTCAGCTGCTGTGTCAATCTGCACAGAACTGTATATAACACAGTCAATCATCAGCCATCATTTTTGGCACCTGGCACAAACTCCTCTCCCTTGACACTGACTCCATGCCCCTCCTCAACCATTTGCCCAGACTTAATCAAGCCATGAGAAACCCCGACATTCTACGTACCAAAGTTGAGCTTCAAACCCCTGATTCATCGATTACCATAACTGCTAATTTGTGTCTCTACAATATTACGTCCCTCTACCCTAACTTTGCCCACACTGCCGCTGAAGCCTTTCTTCATGTTTTATCACTTCTAGACTTGATTTTCCCAATGCCCTCCTGATCAGCCTTCCATCCTCCCCCTGCAATTCATCCAAAGCGCAGCATTTACGGATCAGGCAGTTAATTTTGCACATCTTTACCTCATGTTAACAAAAAGGGTGAAGTACACAGCAGGCAGATTATGCATAGTTCACAAAGGGAATAGGCTTGAGGGCTGAATACTATTTACTTGTTCCATGTTATCTTCTGTTCTTGTAGATCAGAAATGGACCAATCTTCAAGCTAGATGTGTTTAAAAACTATTAAAAAGATAGAGATCAAATGTTGCACTCGTGCTGCTGGTATCATCGAAATATCATCCATGGAAGGCGACTGGGCAGATTTTAATAATAGAGGTTCAGGTACCTATTGTATAGTTTTGCTGGACTGTTTTTAAGAGGTCAGATTATACAGATTTTAGAAATTTTCTTTACACTAAATGAGATGTAATAAATTGTAGCCCTGTGGAAACAATAGATGGGTCTACCGGGGTGGGGTGGCGGTAGGTGGAGATCAATGAGTTAGCAGACTGTAAAACTAAGGAGATTTTTAACTATAAAATATATGTCATCTCCATTTAATTTAATTACCAAAGCTCTGCTTATAACTCAAGTGGGCCGGCTGTTTCGGCCAATTCAATGAGCTTTTGGGTCTTATTAGTGCGATTACGTGCTGTTAACTATTCACCTGAGCAGCTGAGTGCTGTCCACCCCTTTTATCTGTTTTTAATGCCCCAGGAACAAAGAATGTGCCACAAAGAATTTAAAAAACCACATACAGTGCAATCGGTAGCGGGAGCTGTCCATCACCAGAGGCCAGGAGGGGTACGGCTGGGTTTCCTTGTCCTCTTCATCAAGCGCGGCTGCTTTTACCTCAACTTTCTCCATGTTCACCGCCAGCCCCCCAACACACCGCTCCTTCCAGCAAAGTTTCAGATGGATTTAGCGCCACTGCATATAGCGGACAAATCGCATTCGCACGAAGGCACCTGCTATATGCAGTGGGGACCATACATAGAGAGATATTTATATTTGCTGGATTGCACTCAACCAGACACTGTGCCGAAATTTAAGCCATTTTCTGAGCCACTCTTGCCAACAGGAATTTATGTTGAAATTTCCTGTGCAGCTGATTTGTGTATGCCGGAATGTACAAACTGGCGTAAAACAAGCACAAATTCAGTGCCACCAACAATGGGCTGCTGGCTGCTGCCATAGTGCCTCCTCCTCAGAACCCTTTATTTCTGCTGTTGCTCTTTCTCTTCCATTATTATGCAGAACAGATATGCCCATTGAGAAGGCTATTCCAGCTGCTTTGTCCTGGAGCAGGGTTCCAAAAAATTTTGGCTGTACTGCCACTGAGAACACTTTGGTGAAGTATAGTGCAGGTGTCACTAAGAAAAAAAAATCAAAAATATTACAAAAAAATTGCTATCAAATGCTAGAAATCGCTGATATCGGGTGATTTGGGCTGTGCTGCAGCAAAAATTTTGGGTGCAAATCTGCACCAGCGCATCATTTGAAAATAAACAAGAAACCCGTGTGAGCTGGTCTTTTATATGAGTGGGTGGGCTTTGCGAATGAGTTGCAGAGTTTCGTTGGACATATCTCGGAGGTGATATAAACAAAAGTGAAAATATGCACAGTGATGTTTCAGCATAAATCAGTTATGCACAAATATCCTTGGGGAGAAAAGACACAACGCCGCTCTTACACTATAGTTATGCCAAAATTTTCCAGGAGATCCTGGGCCATTCTTATTTTCTTTCCATAGAGCACAAATTGGGGCAAATAATTGACAAGGCCACTGATTTGCAATTTTGATGCTAAAATATTTGGAATCGTTGGCTACCATCCTAAAAACACTCGCAATAATCCTGGAAAATCTTATTGTTCTATGTAATAAAAATAGAATTTGACTTACTGTAAAACAGTGGCCTCAAGTTTACTTTCATCCAATCCAGAATTAAATCCTGTTCCCTCTATTCATTAGAAACATAACGTCACAGAAAGATTTTGGTTGTGGACTTAAACTCCTGTGATATGGAAAAGATTTGATTTGTAAGCATAGTGAGGAGAATCATTTCCATTGTTAACTAGCTTTCAGTCTTATTACTATGCTAAAGAGAGATTATGAAAGAACCATATTCATTATTAGTGAATGGTACTTGTAGCAATGTGTCATTGTAAAGGCTTGCCTGAAGTACACTTCAAATATTACTGCTGCATACTAATATATTCCATGAACCAGTCTGTGCATTTCAGAATATATACATTAGAATTCATATAATGTAGAGAGAGCATGGAGAATCAACGAAGGTTGTGCTTTGCTGTCAGAGGAGTACTGTATGCCTGCACAGGGACTGGATGAAATTATGATATAAAAGAAATTAGGCTATCCAGTTTACATTTTTATTACTGAAAGGTTCACTTTTTTTATTATAAATGTTCAATTTGTCCATATAATCTTTTCAAATTGACAATGTTTTACACTTCGCTTATCCATATAGCAAAATGTGACTTTTGCCCGTCTCATCCAATCACTGAGTATGATCTTGAACTTGATCAAGAGACCAATCAAAAACAGATTACTTCTGTGGCCTTTAAGTCATGTCAAGCTGGGACTCCCAATATAATAAGTGGAAGGCAAAACGAGACAAGAATATTCAGAAACTTGCTTAGAAAATCTGATTCTTCAGTTCATGCAGCTGAGACCCTCAAGCCTGTTGGAGGAGATAAACTAATTTTCTGCCTCCTGTGCCCACCTCCAGACAATAGCCCTATTCTGAGAAATATGATAAAAGTAACTGCACTCTGCAAAGCATTTAAACTATAGCAAACACAGGTAGCTGCAGAGTATTGGACTTTCAATAGGTGGTCAGGGTTTTGAATCCCATTCTCAATTCATGTACAAGTACTCTTGCCCTAATTTTTAGCAGCTTGTGACTGTACGACTGTTCGAAGAATTGTGTGATAGTGTTCAATTTGAGAAGGGAAGGGAGAGAGTTGAGTGAAATCTCATGGAACCTACAGCAACTACAAAATGGCATTGACTGAAACTGTGCATAAACCTACAGGCCTAGGTATTGCATCCTTTCACTGGAAGGAAGAAGCATGGTGCGGTCAAGCAGCAGTTTGGATTTAACACACATACATTTTATATATACATAGAGTGGAAAAAATATCTTAACCTAATTTTGAGCTTCGATGACGTTAACCCCTTCCATACTAAGGGTAAGTTTACTTATCTGAGCATAATCTTCTATCTTGATGTGTTTTTGTGCACCAGAGGTTGACCTGGTTATGTCCATGACATAACACTGTGAATCTTCAGGCTTTGGTTTGGCGTTTAGAAGGTGCCTTTGACTGTTGGAGCCATTAACTTCCAAATTTTTTTTGGAAGTAGCTCCTGCCTCCAAATAGGCATTGGGAGTCGGTAGGTAGATGAAACAAAGTAAATGAAGAGTTTCAAAATTATTTGTTTTAAAAGAAAAAAATAGAAAAATACTTTGAGTAGAAAAGATGAAAGTTAACAAAATGCAAATAGGACAGAGAGAGAATGGGAGAAAGCAAAATAGAGCAAGCAGAATTGAAGTTCAGAATGTTTTATTTTTAAGGTCAAATTATATTTTAAGTGTTTATTTTAGTAGTGCAGTTTTAATAAAGCTACCCTTTTATATGTGTAGCATTATTTCTGCAATATAAGTGTTTGTTCCAGTAACGCAGTGCACGAGGTGACAATTTACAAAACTGCTCTACATTTCTCTTGCTCAGTAAAGCTTAATGGTTAATTACACTTGCATCTGCTTGCTCTTTTGTACTGATTTCTCAATTATCAGCCTCTTAATCCCTCTTTTGAATCTTTTGGAAAAAGCCAAAGGGATGTAAGCCACTGTCTGACGGGGAGGAGGTGGAAAATCAATACATCTGAAAGCCATTTATGAAACACAACTACTTTGATTGTGGGAATTAGGTACGGGGGGGAAGGGGTACTATGTGATTTAAACCACGGAACTAAAAGATAAACTATCAATTTTTAAAACTTAAATAAAAAATACATAATTTTAAAATAAAATTCTAAGTCGAAGGGGAACATAAGGAGAGCCGCGCGAGAAATCAAAAAAGTCAAAAAGAGACATCACAAGACAAAGAGGCGCGCCGAGGGTCAGTCAGTAAGTATTTAGTTCATTGGTTAGTGTTTTTAGTGGTTAGTGGCTTCAATGGTTGATTAGTGGTTTATCGTGGTTAGTGTTTTAGTGTGAGATAAACAATAAATTGCCTTAAAGTTAAACAAACAGTTTAAATAACTGCAGCTAACGTGGCAGGACAGCTGGGGCCTGTCGCATGCGCATCCTGTGCCATGTGGGACCTCCAGAACACTTTGTGTGTCCTGGAAAACCACATGTGCAGGAAGTGCCACCAACTGCTTCAGCTCGAGCTCAGAGTCTCTAAGCTTGGAGCAGCTGGCATATGGGAAGCTGAGAGTTTCATGGATAGCATATTTCAGGAGGTGGTCACCCTGCAGCTACAGAGAGTTCAGGCAGAGAGGGAGTGGGTGACCACCAGACAGACTAGGAGGAACAGGCAGGCAGTGCAGGAGTCCCTTGGGACTGTGGCATTCACAAACCGGTATTCAGAGTTGAATATCAGTGAGGGTGTTGACACCTTGGGGGAGTGCAGTCAATAGCAAATCCACGGCACCGTGGGAGACACGGCTGCACAGGGGAAATGCAGTTGTTATAGGGGATTCGATAGGAGGATGGACAGGCGTTTCTGCTACTGCTGACCTGAGTCCCGCATGGTGTGTTGTCTTCCTGGTGCCAGGGTAAAGGGTATCACTGAGAGGGTGCAGAACATTTTGAGGGGGAAAGAGGAACAGCCAGAAGTCGTGGTCCATGTGGGAAGCAATGACGTATGAAGGAAAACGGTCAAGATCCTGAAGTCAGAGTTTCAGGAGCTGGGGAGGAAGTTAAAAAGCAGGACTTCAAAGGCAGTAATCTCCGTATTACTACCAGTGCCACACACTAGTGAGTATAGAAATAGTAAGATAAGACAGGTTAATGAGTGGCTGGAGCAATGGTACAGGAGGGAGGGCTTCAGATTCCTGGGGCATTGGGACCAGTTCTGGGGCAGGAAGGATATGTTCAAGATGGACAGGTTGCACCTCAAAAGAGAAGGGAGCAATGTTCTCATGGGGAGGTTAACTCTTGCTGTGGGGGAGGGTTTAAACTAATTTGGCAGAAGGATGGGCACCAGGATGAAACATTAGAGAGGAGAAACAAGGTGCACAGAGGACTGGGAGGGACAAATAGCACTACAGTAAAGAACAGTTCAGAAATAGGAGGGATCAGACAGAGGGCAAATGCAAGGCAATCTAAGATGAGTTTCGAATGTATGTGCGTAAATGCACATAGCATGGTAAATAAGGTTGGTGAGCTGCAGGCTCAAATAGTCACTTGGGACTATGATATAATGCAAAAACAAAGACCTGGCTCAAAGAAGGGGAGGATTGGGTACTTAGTACTCCTGGCTACAAGGTATTCAAAAAAGATAGGCAAGGAAAGAAAGTTGGAGGTGGGGTGTGGGGAGAGGGTGATGGTGGAAGTATTGATCAAAGAAACCATTATAACACTGGAAAGGGATGATGTCGTTGAGGGCATCAAAGACACACTTTATTTGGTTAGAATTAAGGAACAATAGAGGAGCTATTATGCTATAGGAGGTGTATACTATAGGTCATCAAATAGTGGAAAGGAGATAGAGGAGCAAATTTGCAAGCAAATTACAGAAAGATGCAAGAACTATAGAGTAGTGATAATGGGGAACTTCAATTATCCCAATACAGACTGGGACAGTAACAGTGTAAAGGGCAAGGAGAGGGAGGAATTTCTGAAATGTGTTCAAGAGAACTTTCTTGATCAGTGTGTTTCTGCCCAACCAAGAAGGAAACAGTACTGAATCTAGTTCTGGGGAATGAAGTGGGGCAGGTGGAGCATGTTTCAGTGGAGGAGCATTTGGGGAACAGTGATCATAATATCATTAGGTGTAGACGAGTTATGGAAAAGGACAAGGAACAATCGAATATGAAAATGCTTAACTGGAGGAAGGCTAATTTCAGTGAGTTAAAAAGGGATCTTGCCCAGGTGGATTGGAATCAAAAATTGGTAGGCAAAACCGTAATTAAACAATGAGAGGCCTTCAAGGAGGAGTTGGTTCGGGTATAGATTAGACACATTCCTATGAGGGGGAAAGGAAGGGCATCCAAAGCTAGAACTCCCTGGATGACCAAAGCTATAGAAATTAAAATGAAACAGAGAACAGAGGCTTATTATTAATGCATGGTTTATAATACAGTAGAGAACGAGGCTGAATACAGAAAGTACAGAGGAGAGCTGAAACAGGGAATAAGAGGGGCAAGGAGAGAGTATGAGAATAGATTAGCGGCTAACATAAAAGGGAACCCAAAAGTCTTTTATAAACGTATAAATAGTCAAAAGCAGGGTGGGACCGATTAGGGACAAAAAAGGATATCTTATTGTGGAGGCAGAGGGCCTGGCTGAGGCACTACATGAATACCTCACATCCGTCTTCACTACAGATGTTGCCATTGTAGCAGTAAAGGAGGAGGTAGTAGTGATGTTGGATCGGATAAAAATAATTAAAGAGGAGGTATTTAAAGATTGGCAGTACTGAAAGCAGAAAAGTCACCTGGTCCAGATGGGATGCATCCCAGGTTACTGAGGGAAGTAAGGGTGGAAATTGCAGAGGCTCTGAGCACAATCTTCCAATCCTCCTTGTCTATGGAGATGATGCCTCAGGACCAGAGGCTTGGAAATGTTACATCCCTGTTCAAAAAAGGGGAGAGGGATAAACCCAGCAATTACTGGCCATTCAGCCTAACATCGGTGGTGGGGAAACTTTTAAAGACAATGGGCCCGATGTTAGCAGGGCTGCGGGTTCTCAGCGGGGGGGTTACCCACGCGCCCGGTGAAATTAGTCAGCTTCCCGCGCGATTGTAGCAGACAATCCACTAATTGGATCCACTTACCTGCTCCTCCAGGTTCCCCACTGCTGATCTGTGCGTCGGGCGGGCTGCGCATGCGCAGTAAGACCTGTCTGCTGGAGGAGCTCTATTTAAAGGGGCAGTCCTCCACTGACAGATGCTGCAACAAATAGAAAAAATTACAGCATGGAGCAGCCCAGGGGGAAAGCTGCTCCAAGTTTAATGCTGCCTCACTCCAGGTATCATTACACGGGGTGAGGAGGAGGGGGAGGACAGAGATCTTCCCCCCCGGTGGGCGGGAGGAAGCGGCCTGCCTCTGCCACCAGGAAGGCCTGGCTTGAGGTGGTAGAGGAGGTCACCAGCGCAACTAACATATCGCCCACCTGCATACAGTGCAGGAGGCGCTCCAATGACCTCAGTAGGTCAGCCAAAGTGAGTACACGTAGTCTTTCCCCTACACTCCGTCTGCCACATCACTGCCCCCACCCCACATCTCCTTCTGCACTGCCAACAGTACTCTGTCACATCACCCCTCATACCCACTCAAACCTCATCCTCATCTTACCTGCACCTACTCACCTCGCCAGTACTCATCCCGCCACTACCACTCAACCCAATCCTCATACAATCTCATGGCTCTATCTCATACTCACCCTCTCGTGCATCTCTTTCACGGCCGGCCTCACTCAACCTGCCACTACCTGTGCTGCAGCCACAGGGCATGCATCACATATGTGCAGTAGGCAGCGTAAGGCAAACGTGTCGTGAGCATGAAGGGGATGCACAGGGTATTTGAGAGTTTGTCATGGGTGTTACTTACATTGAATTTCTAACCAACTCACATTACATATTATTTTGGCACCACTACTGCCATGTCTTCGCGAATCTTGTCTGGTTTGTGCAATAATGCCCTCTCCTGAGGATCACTATGAGGACCCACAACTGATGCCACCCATTGTGTCACTGCAGAGTGGATGTAGGTGTATTTGCAGGGCTCTTTTGTGCAGACGACTGAGAGACATCGGCGATGTCCCCGGTTGCACCCTGGAAGGATGCGGAGAAGTTGTTGAGGGCAGTGGTGACTTTGACAGCGACAGGTAAGAAGGTGGTGCTCGGGCCAGCCAGGAGCAGCTCGGCATGAAAGAGGCTGCAGATGTCCACGACTACATGTCGGGTGACTCTGAGCCTCCGTGTGCACTGCTGCTCAGAGAGGTCCAGGAAGCTAAGCCTCGGTCTGTGGACCCTGTGGCGAGGGTAGTGCCCTCTGCGATGCATCTCTCTCTGCTGTAGCCCTCCCTCCTGCTGTACAAGTGGATGTGTCACAGCACTGTGTTGTGGAGCTCCACGTGTCAGAGGTGGACGGCGTGGATGGCGAGGCTGGTGATGCTGTTCACCCTCTGAGGAGGTCATGACTGCAGCTACGGCGGCCCCCATCCGCAAGATGTCCATCTGAGGGGGTCCGCAATGTAGGTTGGTGACTTTGACTGTCAGGAGGAGGGTGGTGGAGGCCAAACTTTGTCCAAGGTGACAGAGTGGCCTCCTGCAATGGGTGAGGGTCTCCCCCCCCCCCCCCCCGCCCCACACCTGTCAAATAGGCCTTTGCAGCTGCCACAGGCTGACAGCTGCAACACGTCCATTTGACCTGGGAGTGTTTCCCCCAGTGTGGGAAACAGTCCCAGTTTGCTCTAAAATCCCACCCCTCCTCACATAATCCCTTAATCAGGTCAGTTAATGACCTGAAATACCTAAATAAATACTGTCAAGTGGCATCCCGCTGGCTTTAATTGCCTGCGGGATTCCCACCAGCGGGGGCTGCGCGCGCACGCCAGCGCGTCAGCGGGGAACCTGGAAGTGCGCGGGTTCGGGGCGGGCTCCGGTCCAGCTCCGGGATTCTCCGATTTTCGGAGCCCCCCCGCCAGGAGCGCACCCGATAGCGGGTGCTAAAATGACGCCCAATAATCCGGGACAAAATCAATTGGCATTTGGAAAAGTATGGGCTAATAAATAAACGTCAGCACGAATTTGTTAAAGGAAAATCCTGTTTGATTAACTTGGTTGAGCTCTTTGATGAAGTAACGGAGAGGGTTGATGAGGGAATTGCAGTTGATGTTGTGTATATGGACTTTCGAAAGACATTTGATAAAGTACCACGTAATAGACTTGTTAGCAAAATTAAAGCCCATGAGATTAAAGGGGCAGTGGCTGCGTGGATGCGAAATTGGCTAAGGGACAGAAAGCGGGGTGTAGTGGTGAACGATTGTTTTTCATTCTGGAGGGAAGTATCCAGTGGTTTTCCCCAGGGGTCAGTATTAGGACCAGTGCTCTTTTTGATATATATTAATGACCTGGACTTGTGTATAGAGGGTATAACTTCCAAGTTTGCGGATGACATGAAACTCAGAAACAATTTGAAGGATAGTAACAGACTTCAGGAGGACATAGACAGACTGGTGAAATGGGCAGATACATAGCAGATAAAATTTAACAGATGTGTGAAGTGATACATTTTGGTAGGAAGAATGAGGAGAGGCAATATAAACTAAATGGTATAATTTTAAAGGGGGTGCCGGAACGGAGAGTCCTGGGGGGTGCACATACACAAATCTTTGAAGGACAAGTTGAGAAGGCTGTTGAAAAAAGCATATGGGATCCTGAACTTTATTAATAGAGGCATAGAGTACAAAAGCACAGAAGTTATGCTAAACCTTTATAAAACACTGGTTAGGCCTCAGCTGGAGTATTGTGTTCAATTCTTGGCACCACACTTTAGGGAGGGTGCCAAAGCCTTATAGAGGGCGCGGAAGAGATTTACTTGAATGACACCAGGGATGAGGGACTTCAGTTATGTGGAGAGACTGGAAAAGCTGGAGTTGTTCTCCTTGGAGCAGAGAAGCTTCAAGGGAGATTTGATGGAGGTGTTCAAAATCATGAACGGTTTTGATAGAGTAAATAAGGAGAAACTGCTTCCAGTGGCAGAAGGGTCGGTAACCAGAGGACACAGAATTAAGGTGATCGGCAAAAGAGCCAGAGGCGACATGAGGAAACATCTTTTTACGTAGTGAATTATAATGATCTGGAATGCACTGCCTGAAAGGGTGGTGAAAGCAAATTCAGTGGTAACTTTCAAAAGGGAATTGGATAAATACTTGAAGGGAAAAAATTTACAGGGCTATGGGGAAAGAGCAGGGGATTGGGAATAATTGGATAGTTCTTTCAAAGTGCCAGCACAGGCATGATGAGCCAAATGGCCTCCTCCTGTGCTGTACCTACTGTGATGATACTTTGATTTGTAACAGAATAGCTGTGATATTTCCTTAGCTTTCTGATCAAAACTTAAGCTGCTGTCACAAAAACTCATCAAACGCCACAATATGGAAGATGATGCAAATGCTATTGTTTAGTTGTGAAACTGCAGGGGATCTCAATTTTACAACTCTCTTTCATGTAAATCTTGTTAGTGAAGCTTGTACATATTCCAATACAAAAGGAGAACAATATAAATGTAGACATATACTATTACTGATGCTGGAACAGATCTTCAATAAGGTACACCATATGAAATGCACAATTGTACACAGTACTAAGATGGGAAGTTTTCGAACACATATATACCACAGTAATACTGCTTTGTGACATCACAATGCTAGGATATTAAAGAGGATTTCTTGGAGATGAATAGTTGAGTTCAGTATAGGGCCATTGACAGTCAAAATAAAAGAAAATTAAAACCTTTGCCAAAACTGGGAATCACATTTTGGATCATGATACAAAGAATAGCAGCTTTCAAAATAGTTTAATGCTTAGGGCGATAATTGCAGTACAGAAGGTCAAAAACTCAACCCTCTCCAGAGTGTCAAAATAAGTATACAACAACAATAATTCCAAGAAAGAAAGATTGATTATTTATGACAGGTACACATCACACAAATAATTTTTCCCTCTTGTTGCTAAATATATGCTGGATGAATAAGCACGCATCTATGTTTGTTAATACAACAGCCCCCAAGGATTAACCGTACATGACAGTAAGTTATAAGTGTGCAGAGTTTTTATTTTTTGTCCAAGGCCCAGTAGTCTGCATTCTACAATTTACCGGTGTACACATAATAATCTTTGCTTAGAAAAGGTGATTGTTGATAGACGAATTGGGGTTTTTGATTGTATGGGTCGGGTAACTAATTCTATAATTTATTTTTTTAATAAAAAATCTTGTTGGATAAAAAAGGCTGTTTTAGAAGATAAAGAATTAGGAGATTGCTGTCCACATACGGAAAAAATAAATTCCCATTATGAATATGGAAAAAATAAATTCCCATTAGGAATAAAGAAAAAATAAATTCCCACTAGGAATACAGAAAAAATAATTCCCACCAGGAATTGAATCAGCAGGTTTGCAATGCCTGAAGTAAAAACTGGAAATGAGGAGTAAGTTAGTCTATTTGAAAGAGAATGATAAGTTAACATTTCAGACAAGACTTTCCATCAAAACTGTCAGATTTCTTTTTATAACTTGCAGTGTTCGACCCACATCTTAAAAGCGTTTATTCTGGAATTAAATACTCTCTGTGCCAGTATGGTGTTTGTGTGTGTTTTTTTTTTAGCGTTTGCGTATGGCATATGATTGGTCTGTTATAAGCCTGTAAGTTTGAGTAATTCTTTGGAAAAACCTCTTTGAGGATGCAGGATTTCTAGTAGTAGGCAACTTGGCTGCATTGTAATGAGAGATGTACGAAAGTTAGGTGAAAAAAAAAAATTGAAAATCAATCTCAACGTGATTTTCTCATTTGTGTTATTCTGAAAAGTGCCTTGAGTGGAAACCAGTGTAACCTGACGGTTTACCTCTTTATTTCAGAGAGGTTTTACTTTGACTTTATTTGAGAGGTTTTCAACCTCTATGTAATATTTTTGTAAGTCTCTTGAATAATATCAACATTAGTTCAAGAAGCAAAATATTTCTCAAACAAAAAGCTCTGATGTACCATTGTAGAAACGGCTCGAAAAATTAGGTGAACCTTAGCTTGCGCAGAAACAGAAGTAGCCAAATACAGGATACCACGTGAGTTTGACTTGTCAGTGTCATGTAAGTGAGAAAAGCAAGATGGCTTGAGCATTTCAATGAATTCCTTAATTTTGTACTACTAGATGTGGATACAATTGAAAAAGACAGCTACAAAATAACAGTGAAAGCTGCCAAGGCAGTCAGTAAGTAGACTGCTTAAATTAAAGCCCCCAGAGTGAATTTAATTACAACTGAGATGTTAGACTGTGAAGTTTGTGACATGATAAAATGGCTGCATCAAATTTTACCCCTTTTGTGCGAGTCTGGAAAATCCTTGACTGAACACAGCAGGCAATTATTACCTTCTTCGGGGGGCCGTAACAGTACTTTCAGCCCTTGGGTTAAGTCCTTTTGAAAGCAATGTTCCTGACCTGGTAAATACTGCACTGACCAAAATTGTCACAGTGAATCATAAGAACATAGGAAATAGGAGCAGGAGTAGGCCATACGGCCCCTCGAGCCTGCTCCACAATTCATAAGATCATGGCTAATCTTCATCCTCAACTCCACTTTCCCACCCGATCCCCATATCCCTTGATTCCCCTAGAGTCCAAAAATCTATCTTTCTCAGCCTTGAATACACTCAACGACTCAGCATCCACAGCCCTTTGGGGTAGAGAATTCCAAAGATTTACTACCCTCTGAGTGAAGAAATTCCTCCTCATCGCAATCTTAAATGGCTAACCCCTTATCCTGAGACTATGTCCCCTAGTTCTAGACTCTCCAGCCAGGGGAAACAAACTCTCAGCATCTACCCTGTCAAGACACCTCAAAATCTTATATGTTTCAATGAGATCACCTTTCATTCTTTTAAACTCCAGACAGTATAAGCCCATTCTACTCAATCCGTCCTCATAGGACAACCCTCTCATCCCAGAAATCAATCTAATGAACTTTCATTGCACTGCTTCTAAAGCAAGTATATCCTTCCTGAGATAAGGAAGCCAAAACTGTGCACAGTACTCCAGGTGTGGTCCCACCAAAACCCTGTATAATTGTAACAGGACTTCCTTACTTTTGTACTCCAACCCCTTTGCAATAAAGGCCAACATACAATTTGCCTTCCTAATTGCTTGCTGTACCTGCATGCTAACTTTCTGTGTTTCTTGTACGAGGATACCCAAATTTTTCTGAACACCAGCATGTAATAGTTTCTCACCATTTAAAAAATATTCTGTTTTTCTATTCTTCCTATCAAAGTGAATACCCTCACATTTCCCCACATTATACACCATCTGCCGCCTTATTGCCCGCTTACTTACCCTGTCTATATCCCTTTGCAGACTCCTTATGTCCTCCTCACAGCTTACTTTCCCATCAAGCTTTGTATTGTCAGCAAACTTCTCGGTCCCTTCATCTAAGTCATTAATGTAGATTGTAAATAGCTGAGGCCCAAGCACTGATCCTTGCAGCACCCCACTAGTTACAGACTGCCATCCTGAAAATAACCTGTTTATCCCTACTTTCTCTTTTCTATCTGCTAACCAATCCTCTATCCATGCTAATATATTAACCCAAACCCCATGAGCCCTTGCGTAACAACCTTTTATGTGGTACCTTATCGAATGCTCTTTGGAAATCCAAATATACTACATCCACTGGTTCCCCTTTATCTATCCTGCTAGTTACACCCTCAAAAAACTCTAATAAATTTGTCAAACACGATTTCCCTTTCATAAAACCATGTTGACTCTGCCTCATCATATGATTTTCTGAGTGCCCTGTTACCACTTCCTTAATAGTGGATTCCAGCATTTTCTCGTTGACTGATGTCAGGCTAACTGGCCTGTAGTTCCCTGTTTTCTTTCTCCCTCCTTTCCTGAATAATGGTGTTACATTTGCTACCTGCCAATCCACTGGGACTGTTCTAGAATTCTAGAATAGGGAATTTTGGAAGATCACAACCAATATCTCTGCAACCACCTCTTTTAGAACCTTAGGATGTGGGCCATCAAGTCCAGGGGTTTTGTTGGCTTTTAGTCCCATTAGTTTCTCTAGTACTTGTTCTCAACTGTTATTAATTACTTTAAGTTCCTCACTCTCATTAGCCCCTTGATTCTCCACTATTTCTGGTATGCTTTTTGTGTCTTCTACTGTGAAGACAGATGCAAAATATTTGTTTAACGTCTCTGCCATTTCCTTATTCCCCATTATAATTTCTCCTGTCTCAGCCTGTATGGGACCAAACATTTACTTTTGCTGCTCTCTTCCTTTTTACATACTTGCAGAAGCTCTCACAATCTGTTTTTATATTTCTTGCTAGTTTACTCTCATATTCTATTTTCTCCCTCTTCATCAATTTTTCAGCAATTCTTTGCTGGTTTCTAAAACTCTCCCAATCCTCAGGCTTACTACTATTCTTGGCAACATTATAAGCCTTTTCTTTTACTCTAATACTATCCTTAATTTCTTTAGTTAGCCACAGATGGACCACTTTTCCTGTGGAGTTTTTATTTCTCAGTGGAATGTATATTTGTTGAGAATATTGAAATATTTCTTGAAATGTTTGCCACTGCTTATCTACCATTATACCTTTTAATCTAATTTCCCATTCTACCTCAGCCAACTCACCCCTCATACCTATGTAATTTGCTTTATTTAAGTTTAAGACTCTAGTTTCGGACTTAAGTATTTCACTCTCAAACTCAATGTGAAATTCTATCATATTATGATCATTCTTCCCCAGAGGATTCTTTGCTATGAGATTACTAATTAACCCTGTCTCATCACACAAGACAAGATCTAAAATAGCTTGTTCCCTGGTTGGTGCTACGACATATTGTTCTTGGAAATTGTCTCGAATGCATTCCGTGTACTCATCCTCCAGACTACCTATGCCTATTTGATTTGCCCAGTCTATATGAAGATCAAAGTCCCCCACGATTATTGCATTACCTTTGTTACAATCTCCTATTATTTCTTGATTAATAGTCTCTCCAACAGTATAGCTACTGTTTGGGGGCATACAAACTACTCCCACCAGTGTTTTCTGCCCCTTGCTATTTCTTATCTCCACCCATACTGATTCTGCTTCCTGATCTTCCGAGCCAAGATCCTTTCTCACCACTGTCCTTATGTCATCCTTTATTATCTGAGCTGCCCTGCCTCCTTTTCCATTCTACCTGTCTTTTTGAAATATCGAATACCCTGGAATATTTAGTTTGCAACTTTGGTCACCTGACAACCATGTCTCTGCAATGGCTACTGGATCTCTAATTGTGCCACTAATTCGTCTATCTTGTAATGAATGCTTCATGCATTCAGAGAAAGAGCCTTTAATTTTAATTTTTTACCATTATTCCCTGCTTTGACCTTATTTGCTGATGCACTATTACCATTAAACTCTCTGTCCTGTCACACTCTGCTCATCTTCACCCAAATCGCTATATTGCTCTATTGCCTTGACTTTTCTCTTTAGATTTCTCAATTTCCCCTCATCTGACCCCTTTCCCGCCCCCCCCCACCCACCTTTTAGTTTAAAGCCCTATCTACAGCCCTAGTTATTCGATTCACCAGGACACTGGTCCCAGCCCAGTTTAGGTGGAGCCCGTCCCAATGGAAAAGCTCTCTCTTTCCCCAGTACTGGTGCCAATGCCCCATGAATCAAAACCCCTTTCTCCCACACCACCCTTTGAGCTACGCATTTAACTCTCTAATCTGCTTGACCCAATGCCCGATTACCTTTGAGGTTCCGCTTATTAATTTAGATCCTACCTCCTCAAACTCCCTCAGCAGAACCTCATTCGTAGTTCTACCTATGTCATTGATTCCTATGGGGACCAAGACAACTGGATCCTCCCCCTCATGCTCCAGGTTCTTCTCCAACCGCGAGGAGATATCCTTAACCCTGGCTCCGGGCAGTTAACACAGTCTTCGGGACTCCTGCTTGCGGCTGCAGAGAACAGTATCTATCCCCCGGACTATACTGTTCCCTACCACTACCACGTTCCTTTTTACTACCCCCCCCCGCCCCCCCTTGAATGGCCCCCTGTACCACTGTGCCGTGGTCAGTTTGCCCATCCTCCCTGCAGTCCTTGTGCTCATCCATACAGGCAGCAAGTACCTCATACCTGTTGGACAAGGTCAAGGGCTGAGGCTCCTCCATCTCCACATCCTGGATCCCCAATCAAATGGTAGAGGAATGTGTGGAGATTAATGAACTGGCATTGGTTAATTCACTGGATATTGAAGTAACCCACAGTTCTCTTTATTGACACTCTATCTAAATAATATTTCAACTGAACAGATATCTGTTGCAGTTGGTGCACAATATACTGAATATCTCTGATAATAGGGAGTGCTTTGCATGTGTGGAAATTGAACTAAATATTTATCTTTTAAAAATGTCAATGAACTGTATTGTTAACAACTAGACAGTGGAGCAGTTGACTGAAAGCAACTAGGATGGGATTTGTTGAGGATATTCCCAGCTTGCTGACTTAGATTTAGTTGTTGATTTACAAGTAGAGAATTCCCTTTAGAAAAAATCACTACCAGCTGAGTTCCCCCAGCACACTCAACTGGGAGAGAGCAATCTGTGCTTGGGTGGCACTCGTTCACTTTCAAGTTGGTCTGAAGTACTGCCTGTAAACTTTCTTTTCCCTTTAAGAGACAGAAAGGAGAAATGCCATGTACAGGAAACACCTCAGCCATAAAATTGCACAGGCAACATAAAGGGAAATTATAATAAGCAAATAAGATGTAAAAAGATGGTCAAAGAATGTGCGAAAGAGGCTTATTAAATATTTAAGCCTCAGGTTTTGCAGAGTGCGCTGTAGAACCAGCTGTAATAGTGTTCCTGGCCGTCACTGCTCCAGAGCAAGTACCAATGTCAAAACCAGTACCGAGAGTACAAAAGGTCCATAAGCATCTCATACCGATTATTATAAAACATAAATAGGGTAATCTACAGAAACTCTGAGGAGCAAGTTTAAATAATTGTTCTTGTAATTACTACTTGGCACCCAATTGCTATCAGTTATTTTTCAGAATGAATATTGTTTTTTTTTCTGTTTTCTGATTAACTTGTTGAGACTGACTTCTCATTATTGCTGTATGCTTCTGCATCTCATAACTGTGGGGAGTTTTGTTTTAATGCGTGAGTGATCCAGTATTTATGTATATTGTGGTTTGTCTAATAAAACTCTACAAAAGTTTCCAGTAACTAGCTTTTTAACAATCTACATGAACATGATTCAGGCATTCAATTTTCAATCAGGTTTTGTTTCACATGCTGCATTTGTTTGTGCTATTTTAGACAGAAGGTTGTCTTACATGTGAATGGATTTCATCTTTAAATCATTACATTCCTGCTAGGCACAACAGATTCTTTGAGTTTTTGCAGTTGACAAAGTGGGCAAAGACAGTGTGACGATTTGGGCTCCTTCCCAAAACTTTCACTTGTATTCACAACAAATGGCAGTTTCCATAAATAGACTGAGACTGCTTTGAACACAAACTCGCACCTTTACAATTAATGGGACACCACTTAGTTACAGTGTAAGACATCAAACACACATGAGATGTTCACCATGCTCTCCTATCTACCCCCAAAAAGTAGGAAAATCCACACTGTCGGACAGGTACATTCAGAGTAAAATTAAGAATTTTATTTGCAAGTAAAATTGATGGTATAAATATTTAAAACAATAAAAGTTGAATCAATCCACAAGAGTTTAAAATATCTTCTTCAGAATGTACTTCTTCCACAGTGTGATAATCTGAAAGACTTTTGGAGAAGTAACTCTTTCGTATACTTCCCAATGTAATGGTTGTATGTCAGTGAGATGGCATTCCTACACACCTCCTGAAGTCCAAGTGCTAATGCTAGAATATGATTTTAAACACTGAACTAAAGATGAGCAGATATAACAGTACCTTGATGCCAAAAAAGCCTTTTGTGGCACAGGTGTTAATCTTGAACATTAACTGTTTTCCTCTCCAGATACCTCCTAATGCATTGGCCATTACAGATAATTAATTCATCAACTTCTCCCCATTTGTAGCTTTACAAACATTAACATTTCAGTGTACTAATGGTGCAGACATGAAACAAACTTGACTTAATTCGTTTCTGAACAGATAGGATTGCCAACAAAAGCAGCCGGCTGATTCTAATTTAAACTGTGGATGAATTAAAACAATCATATATTGGTTACTTCCTGGTCACTAAGACAAAATAAATGTTTTTTCTGCTAAAGGTATCTGAAGCTAATTTTAAGTTCATGTTTACTCTATATAAAGTCATTTCGGAAAAATGGCACTTTTTAAAAAAAATATATTTGACCCAGGACAGCATCTGTGCTTAATATAATTTTAAAGGAACAAGGACCATCAAAGACTTTGTTGAGTCCAAAAACTTTAAACATCTTTGAAGAGTAAAAAACTTCTTGGGGCACACTTCCAGTGGTTTTATCCTGGTGGATGATAGACCGGTCCTGAGGCATGTGGAGCATAAACGATATTGAAAGAATGAGCAAGACCATATCAAAAGGTAGGTCATCTCTGACAAAATGTATCCATGACTGTCTTAGCTTGTATTCAGATTTAGTTGACTATTGTTAACAATGCCCCCAGTCTTGACAAGTGGTTAGAAAATTTGCACAATTTACACAGAGTACTAAAACAGGACGTCAAGTTAGACTATTCACAGTTGCATCATGCGAGCATTTTGAATTACAAAAGCGGCTCACACGGCTTGAAATGCTACAACGGCGACTGCAGTACCAAGATTGTTGTGCATATTTTGGTGTCAGATAATTCGGCCAATTTGCCAACAAACTAAAATTATATTCTAGTGATGTTTTGGCTTTGACTCTATTAGTTAACATTCCTGTTAGAATGTTCATTTCTCGATGTATGATGTTATCAAACAATTTCTTTTACGTTTAAGATCAATGAACTAGGCAAAAGCCTGGCCTCATGAATATTAGTTGTAGCTCCAAAGCTTGATTATGTTGCTACGTAGTATGTGCTGGTGCAAGGATGACGGCTGCCTGCTATAAAATACGCTGTTTGGCTGCAAGTCCTGCTGGCCATAAGTCCCACCCCACCGCCAACTCATTGGCTGATACAATGGTGTCAATCGACTCGCCAAAGGATGTCATCCCTTATGAGAAGGCCAATCAGTCAGATTTCTATCCTCATTTGTTATTTATGCTGTGACACTGACATGCTAAACCTCAGCAAGACACTGGTCTTGCAGCTTGTTATGTTTGGTATATTTTTTGGTTTTTTTTCTCCTGGCCGGTGTCCCACCTGCACTATCCGTAAACTCGAGCTCATCCAAAACTCTGCTGCCCGTATCCTAACTCGCACCACCCCGTTCACCCATGACCCTGTGCTCGTTGATCCACATTGGCTCCTGGTCCGGCAACGCCTCGATTTTAAAATTCTCATCCTTGTTTTCAAATCCCTCCATGGCCTCACCCCTCCCTATCTCTGTAACCTCCTCCAGCCCTACAACCCTCTGAGATCTCTGCGCTCCTCCAATTCTGGCCTCTTGTGCATCCCTGATTTTCATCACACCACAATTGGTGGCCGTACCTTCAGCTGCCTGGGCCCAAAGCTCTGGAATTCCCAGCCTAAACCTCTCTGCTTCTCTACCTCTCTCCTCCCTCAAGACGCTCCTTAAAACCTCTCTCACCCATCCTAATATCTCCTAATGTGGCTCAGTGTCAAATTTTGTTTGATATTGCTCTTGTGAAGTGCTTTGGGACATATTACTACGTTAAAGGGGCTATATAAATGCAAGTTGTTGTTGTTGTCACCCCTTTTCTGGAGCTGCTGGTTCCATTACCTTGTGCAAATATCCATTCTTCATCCTCGGCTTATCTGGTGAGTGACAGGAGGATATTTAATACGATGGGCATCACAGCTGAACCTGATCCTGTCCTCATCACTCTTTTCCACTTTCTCCTGAAACTTCTAACTCTGGTTGGGGTACTATAAGATTTAGTTAAAGATTTTAAGTTCACTTTTATATAGGGGCTGGCATGATCCCTGACATTGGGAGTTTTCTTACATGCATTTCCAGTAAGCAGAATATATTTCTGCCTCAAGATCTGTGGCCCACAATTGTCTTATAGAATGAGCTTAATACCATTCACTTTCTTTAAACTCGGGATTACATTTTGACAAAGTATATGTAATTTGAACACACGGGTATTAGATGCTTTTCTGCCATTTTCATCTTTTAAAGACAGCCTTCAGTTAGATGTATCATAAAACTGGCAATTTGCTTATACTGGAGAAATGGGAGGCAACCAGTATCTTGTCTCGGTCTAAATCAGCAGCGGATAATATCTATTTGCATCTCGATGTGTCCCAGTTGTCTTATCCTATTGCAGATTTGAAAGTGGAAATGCTTTCTTGATTTTGGGGCCTGATTTATTAAGGAGTTGTTCTGGCATTTGTGGTTTATGTGCAAACAACGGTGATACTAAGTTCACTCCCTCTGTCATCTCTCACTCATTCCTTGGTCATCTTTGTGTTCTCATGTAGGAGGGTGTTATTATTTTATCATTGATTTTAACTCACAAACCAAAAGTACTTCTGTGGACAGGAAAACCACATTGATCCTATTAATCTGCAAATTAATTGTCCCTTATCTGCACAGCATAGTTTTTTAAATCTATAAACCTATGTGGTGAGAAAACGATCTTTGAGACTAAAGATTCAAGCTAGCATCATATTCATTTTGATTGTCAGTTTTTCCTTCGAGGTATTATCATTAGTTGGCAACACTGGAGGTACATCTTGATTTGATGGAGCTGTGCTTGCAGGTTAAGAATCTTTATTTTCTCTTTGTATGGTGAGAATTTTATACCCAACTAATGCAAATTTGCATTGGGCCAATTGAAGGCAAAATGTTCCGATGACACTGGGAAGCAGGTCTCAAAATAGAAGGATGGTCTTGAAACTGATTCAAACTTCATCATAACTGTTTTGTAAATCCCTTCCTCTTTACAAGTATATGTTTGAAGAATTAATTCCAGGTTAATCATGAATGTTATCTGTACATTAGGACACTATTCTTGCCCTCAGCATCAAGATGAATCTCTTCAATTCTTAGGTGTTCCCTAATTCTTAAGACAATTACATACTAGTGCAAGCACATAAATGAGAGGCTTTGGCGAGTAATTGGGCTGTGATGTAATGCTGGCAGTGGGCTCGGGAAGGGTACGTGTTCATCGTGTGAAGATGTTCCTGAACCCAACTTTAAAAGAACTAGAAAAGACCCGTGGAATTCATTGCTGCCAACAAATTTATGCACAGTTTGGGCTGTCTACGCTGTATCATAGTGCAGTATCTATGACATATAAGTTCAAATTGTTGCTGCTCTTGCTGTTGTTATGGAATTTTCAGGAAGAAACTTTTGTGAAAATCTTCCCTGATCACTGAAGGTAACAAAAGGAGAATTCAAAATATTAATCCAGCATTATACCTTATTCACCTTACATTATTCAACCCTAATTGTTCATATTAAAAAGTTGATATTTCTGTGGTACATATAGGACTAGACTCATATATATAATCTTATGCACTATTTCATCATCTGTGCACCAACAATCTTTTACATTACACAATATTCATCTAGCTAATTTCTAAAGGTGTCAGTCAACCTCGCGTTGTAAACTAAGTCTGTTCCATCTATTTACAACTCTGTGGGGAGAACATTTTGTCTAATGTCATGTCTTGCTTGAGGCTTGTCAGCCACTTACTTGCCTCTTGTCATAGGAACTGAGTAAGGGAAAGTTGGATTAAAAGATGACCTGAAGGTGAACAGTTTCAATTAAATTATCCGCCTACTTAATTTTCTGATTCTGTACACTATTCAAATTAAGTATTGTTGCTTGATTATAGTTAAGAAAGTACATCAATTAAAACTTTGGTTTTAACCTTTCCAAGGACCTCTAATTATGCACACTCTTCGGTTTTGTTGCTGAGGTAAGTGATTGATTAGTATCAGGTGGTATTTTGGAGTGTTTTATTAGGATGTGTTTCATTGGATTTTCCTACAAAAAAACAGATTCACATCGGATATATAATAGAAATATTTACAATTTATTTTTTGGAGGAAGGCAGATCTCTCAAAGTTACTTAGGAACCACCTCATACATTGGTATGATTCACAGCATAAAAGTATAGTAATACTCCAGAAAGATTGGTCAGATAGGTACGTAGCTTTAAAAGACTGTAATGTCTATCTAATAAATATAAAAACAAGTAACACAATTAACTTCCCTTCCTTTATATTAAATGTCAAAAGACACTTGTTTAAAATCTGTAGGATGATTTTATTATTCACCTCCCTCAATTAAAATCTAATGAGTCTCATTTTATTGTGAGGATGGTGATTCATGCTCTTTTTTGAAGATTAATTGAAACATCACTGAGATGGTTGAATAGTTGAAGGCAAAATACATTTTTTTCTCATTCTTGGAATCTGGGCATCGCTGGCAAGGCCGGCATTTATTTCCCATCCCTAGTTTCACTGAGAAAGTTGTGGTGGGCCTTCTTGAACTGCTGGTAGCAGTTTGATACAGCGGAGTGGCTTGCTAGGCCACATCAGAGGGCAGTTAAAAATCAACCACGTTGGTGTGGGGCAGCCCAAACTGGTAAAGATGATGGGTTTTCTTCCCTAAAGGACTTAGTGAACCAGTTGAGTTTCTTTGGCAATCTAACAGTTTCATGGTTACTGATCGCAGCCTTTTTTCCCCAGATTCTTTTGTAAACTGAATTCAAGTTTGCAAACTGCCATGGTGGCATTTGAACTCATGTCCTCTGGATTATTAGTCACTATGCTACCACTGGATTATTATGGAATATTGACATTGTATTGTCAGCTAACAATATTAAGAATAACAAGTTCACTTTATTGATAAATATTACATGTATTTAAGTACATGTAACACATAATGCTGCAAATGTGTCCTGTGATATCACATTTTCTGTTACATGATTTTATTGGACATCTTGAGGTAGATTTTGAACTTGCTGCCTGGGCACAAAACTAGCATTGCAGATTGGCCACCTGTTAAAGAAATTGCCCAATGAAGAGAGATGAAAATCGGGTATTTCTGTAACAAGTGGCCAATCTATAACATCAGTTTTGTGCCTGGGCGGCCTGTTGAAAATTTACTCCCTTATAACTGAGCATATTAATTCTGAAGCTCTTTAAGTTTGAAGCCAACATACAAAATTGCTTTGAGAACTGAAGTCAATTTTTTGTACGGAAGTAAAACACCACACTGCAGGAAAGAACTATTTTGCACTTTGGACAAAATTTCTAATTCTGCTTTTACTACATTAAAGGCACCATATGAATGCAAGTTGTTGTTTATGCATATTGTGATCACTTGGAAAGTTGCAAAGTATACCGATTTCTAAAAAAGCTGTAACTATTAGATTGTGATGAATGGCATTGTCCTAATGTCAGCATCAAGTACTCCCAGCTTAGGTAATAGCATGGCCAGATGCAAAGCAAAACTCCCTTCCTTCTGCCCCAAAGCATGCTTAAACCCCAACAGAGCCTCCCTGTTGTGCCAGTGTGACATTTTTTTCTCACAACAACCACCCCTAGGCCTGCCTAAGTGACATAACCAGTTAGTGCTGAGTTAGGGGCAGCTTTGTGCTTAGGCCCAAGGCCACTAAGAAGCTGCACTGAGACTACCTAAACTCATTTTATAAAGGATCCTCACAGCCTGCGGGCAGAGGATACTTGCATTTCATCAAAGAACCCAGATCCGCTACAGAAAGAGCCTTTGCAGATATCGGAGCAGTGTCCAAGTCTTGGATGGCCTAAGCTAGACTTGAGTGTGAGTCGAGAGTCCAGTGGACTGACATTGTGTCTCACAAATTTTACCACTTAGTAATCTAAGTATCTTCTACAGGTCACTGTTAAACATTTGAGCAATAATGGTGTAATTCAGAAATCATTACACTGGCAATCAGTAATACTTTCTATTATTAAAGAAAGTTCTACACAGTACAAAGTAATTCAGAGATGTACAGGATATTTTAAAAATCCAATCTATTGTTTCCATTTTTCAGTGACTTATAAAGATTTGCAGCAGGCTCGTTCATGATTGCAGGATGTGGCATTGTTCATAAGACAGAGACCCTGAGACCTGTCTGCGAGTTTGGTGTACGGGTGAAAATTAGCCTGTCACTTGTGTAATTTAATTTGAAGAGAAGACTTTCACCATGTGCTCGCTAAACAACCTGATCCTTTCCTCCCTCTGAGGACAGGTTGATGGAATGCAACAAAGAAGGTCAGTCTTACGCATGTAGTGGATAAAAGCAAATATAAAATGAATGTTGAAGTGATGAGTAAACACAGATTGGCCATCAAAATTTATTGCAGTGCATTCCGATTCTATTGTAGTGAATGGCTTGTTTTGGACTGAAGACCATGCAACTGATTTGCAATGCATTATTGTCGCAATGGATTTTAGTTTTGCAGCTACTGACACACTGCCACAATAAAACTTTAAATATCTGCAATCTCATTCTTTAAAGTCTCAATTAAACATTGGGGCTTATTTTTGCATGAACCAGCTAAAATACAATTGAACATTTTTAATTGATTCTTTGCAGACTCTGCGTTCTTGGTCCAGCAGTGTAGCTATTCTTATCTATATGAACAGTGTCAAGTAGAATTTACTATCCATTCAGCTCTGATATTTAGCTTCCTGTGAGGGGAACAAGCAAAGTTCAGGTTTGGGCCCTGGAGACCAGCAGGAGTCAGCCTGCTGCAGTTTTTTCAAGAGTGCAACCTAGAAATTACTGTTGACGATATTACTGGATGAGTATTTAATACATTTGTATAACATTCCTCTGTCTGCTGTTGTAATCGAGGTGTTACAGAGGAATGTCATCTGAATACTTTAAGTGATGTGCAGGTAAGATGCACATTTTCCAGTTTTAAAATGGGACAATGTGTACCTTATCTGCATATGCTGGTAACTCAATTAGATAATCTGAAGAAACCATATTAAAACTAAAAAAAATAATTTTGTCGGACTTATTCTATTCCATTATGGCAGATAATTGAGGTTCTACTACCGTGGCCTTTAGTGTGGCACATGGTTATGTTTTCATTGATCTAGATAATAATTTCAGATGGGGAGGACTATGGCAGCTAAAACTCAATACAGATAAGTGCAAAGTCTTATATATTGGAAGAAAAAAATGATAGATATACTACAATCAGGGTGTGAAACTGGCAAGGAAAGGGACTGGAAAAATACCTGAGAGTGATCGAAAACTCAACACTGCATTCAGGTCCAATCTCCAAGGCTCAAAGGAAACATTCAACCCCTAGAAGCAGAGCAGAGAAGGACCATCAGGCTGATCCCTAATGTCAGAGAACTGAGTTATAAGGAAAGATTAGGAAAACTTGGACTCTTCATTCTTGAAAGGAAGAAAATCGGAGGAGGCCTTATAGAGGTATGTAAGATACAAAGTATCTTACATGCAAAGTATCTTGCATGCCCGCATGCAGCAAGACCTGGACAACATCCAGGCTTGGGCTCATAAGTGGCAAGTAACATTCGCGCCAGACAAGTGCCAGGCAATGACCATCTCCAACAAGAGAGTGTCTAACCACCTCCCCTTGACATTCAACGGCATTACCATCGCCAAATCCCCCACTATCAACATCCTGGGGGACACTGACCAGAAACTTAACTGGACCAGATAAATACTGTGGCTGCAAGAGCAGGTCAGAGACTGGGTATTCTGTGGCGAGTGACTCATCTCCTGACTCCCCAAAGCCTTTCCACCATCTACAAGGCACAAGTCAGGAGTGTGATAGAATACTCTTCACTTGCCTGGATGAGTGCAGCTCCAACAACGCTCAAGAAGCTCGACACCATCCAGGACAAAGCAGCCTGCTTGATTGGCACCCCATCCACCACCCTAAACATTCACTCCCTTCACCACTCCCTTCACCAACGGCGCACTGTGGCTGCAGTGTGTACCATTCAAGGCTTCTTCGACAGGACCTCCCGAATCCGTGACCTCTACCACCTAGAAGGACAAGAGCAGCAGGCACATGGGAACAACACCACTTGCACGTTCCCCTCCAAGTCACACACCATCCCGACTTGGAAATACATCGCTGTTCCTTCATCGTCGCTGGGTCAAAATCCTGGAACTCCCTTCCTAACAGCACTGTGGCAGAACCTTCACCACACGGACTGCAGCAGTTCAAGAAGGCGGCTCACCAGCACCTTCTCAAGGGCAATTAGGGATGGGCAATAAATGCTGGCCTCGCCAGCAACGCCCACATCCCATGAATGAATTAAAAAAAAGAAAAAGGTTCCTTCTAAGCACTATTTTGAGTTCAGCCATGACTGCAGGATAAGAGGATATAGATACAAATTGGTAAAAGGCAAGCTCGGAACTGATGTCAGGATCCCACTTCTTCATTTAAAAAGTGAATAATACCTTCCACATGGAGTGGTACTGACAATCATTCAAGAACCTGTTGGATGCTGGGGAGTTCTGTGGGATTCGATAGAAGGATAAGCTGAATAGGCCGCATTGTCTTCCTCATCTGTACTTATCTTTTGTCATCCCTGAGTTGAGTAAAACAGTTCTTTGCTTTTGGTTTTCTGTATCAACAAATGCATGGGAATCCCCTTAGAGTGAACATAATATCTCTTTACCCAGTCGTTACCATTAAGCAAACATAATAAGCGTGTGTATGGATCTTGATTGGCAGTAACCACTCTCAAAAGTACTTGAGACTAAAATCAATCCATATTGCTGCCAAAGTTTCATTCAATAATAAGAGGATGTAAAGCTCACCAATTGAAGTCCTTAAGATTGAGAGCTTTAGATGGTGATAGTGGGAGGTTATGAAAAATGTATTCAAACGTTTCTTGCTATACTTGATGTATAATGGAAAAACCAAATCAGGACTCATCACAAGGAGTATTATAGCCTGGTGAACTATCTGTAAATTAAACCATGTTGCTTTCGTTTCTAGCAGATAGATAGCAACAGATATGATTGAAATAAGTGAAATCAATCAATACAACTTGTCTTTGTGCAATAATATAAAATAATGAACCTGATACACTAGCCTACATTATCTGACTTAACTTAAAACTTAAAGTTTCTTACTTAGAAATAATGACATGCTTCAAATTCAGTTAGTTGCACAAAAAGCTAGAAAGAGTTATTGAAATATACAGTCACAAATGCCACAGAACATTCTGTCTGATTACGTTGAGCTTCTTAAAAAAAATAAGCGCAGGGTTTCTGACAGCTTGAGTGTAGGATCTAGAAATTGGCAGGTCAGCGCGAACTGGGTGCAGGGAACCAAACCTGCGCCAGAACGGGTAGGCCCGAGGTCCACCCAATTTTGTGTCTCGGGCTTCATATACATGAGGCTGGTGAACTGTAGACCCCCGCTGGACATCCCCTGGCAACTTGCCGATGAAGAGGATTTCAATTTCGGGCTGCTGCGTAGGTTCTGGAAGAGGGGCGGACGTGATCGGGAGAAGGAGGGTGAAACGATTGAGAGAGGGAAATGGGCAGTGATCGAGAGAGGAGGGGGTCAGCGATCTGAAGAGGAAGGGGAGAGAGCAGGACCAGGCAACGGTCTTTGGCACTGCAGTGGAGCTGGGAGGAGAACTCCTGCAACTCCCGGCTTCATATTCAGGTTAGGTATCTTGTAAAAGAGCTTACATTTGTGGTGGCAGACTCTTGCGGTCCTGGCGCTGGCTGCGTTCAGGGCAGTCCAATTTTACAAAGGGGGTCTCAAACAGGCATCAGGCCTCCTACTTGTATGTGCAACGGGCCTAACGGCTGTTTCAGATGTAGGTTCTGGATGCCTCTTTTTCTGCTCGTATGAATATAGCGGGCAGCGCACTTCCGGCAGGTAATGCGAATGCATGCCCCAGCTGCCATATAGGATGCTTAGGTGCCTGTTTTGCATCTGAAAAACGGGTGAGGCGCCATTGAATTTCTAGGCCTTGGTCTTCTACACCAATCTGTAAATCTATTGGACAATAGCTCAGGCCTGCAGGCTGTTTACAGCCATAATCTTGAGAGCTACAGATTGAGGTGTTATTGTACAAGAAGATCAGAGAGGTCACACACAAAATGAAATTGAAGTTTACTCTTGTCACATGAAGTTAATATCAAAATAATCTTCCAGTTTTTTTTTAGCAGTGCTAATAGGTCTGTGTAAAATATTTTGACAAACATTGTGTTTGGACAACCTTAAAGCAATTAATTCTGAATATATTTTTTTCTACAAATGCTGTAGGTAGTTATGTGAAACTAATTGAGCATATTTTGTTGAAGCAATGATAACCTGATCCCTCAAGATATAGATTGATTGAACCACTTGCATAAAAATACAATGTAAAGGTATTAGAATCATAGAATCATAGAAGTTTACAACATGGAAACAGGCCCTTCAGCCCAACATGTCCATGTCGCCCAGTTTATACCACTAAGCTAGTCCCAATTGCCTGCGCTTGGCCCATATCCCTCTATACCCATCTTACCCATGTAACTGTCCAAATGCTTTTTAAAAGACAAAATTGTACCCGCCTCTACTACTGCCTCTGGCAGCTCGTTCCAGACACTCACCACCCTTTGAGTGAAAAAATTGCGCCTCTGGACCCTTTTGTATCTCTCCCCTCTCACCTTAAATCTATGCCCCCTCGTTATAGACTCCCCTACCTTTGGGAAAAGATTTTGACTATCTACCTTATCTATGCCCCTCATTATTTTATAGACTTCTATAAGATCACCCCTAAACCTCCTACTCTCCAGGGAAAAAAGTCTCAGTCTATCCAACCTCTCCCTATAAGTCAAACCATCAAGTCCCGGTAGCATCCTAGTAAATCTTTTCTGCACTCTTTCTAGTTTAATAATATCCTTTCTATAATAGGGTGACCAGAACTGTACACAGTATTCCAAGTGTGGCCTTACTAATGTCTTGTACAACTTCAACAAGACATCCCAACTCCTGTATTCAATGTTCTGACCAATGAAACCAAGCATGCTGAATGCCTTCTTCACCTGTGACTCCACTTTCAAGGATCTATGAACCTGTACTCCTAGATCTCTTTGTTCTATAACTCTCTCCAACGCCCTACCATTAACGGAGTAGGTCCTGGCCCGATTCGATCTACCAAAATGCATCACCTCACATTTATCTAAATTAAACTCCATCTGCCATTCATCGGCCCACTGGCCCAATTTATCAAGATCCTGTTGCAATCCTAGATAACCTTCTTCACTGTCCACAATGTCACCAATCTTGGTGTCATCTGCAAACTTACTAACCATGCCTCCTAAATTCTCATCCAAATCATTAATATAAATAACAAATAACAGCGGACCCAGCACCGATCCCTGAGGCACACCGCTGGTCACAGGCCTCCAGTTTGAAAAACAACCCTCTACAACCACCCTTTGTCTTCTGTCGTCAATCCAATTTTGTATCCAATTGGCTACCTCACCTTGGATCCCGTGAGATTTAACCTTATGTAACAACCTACCATGAGGTACCTTGTCAAAGGCTTTGCTAAAGTCCATGTAGACCACGTCTACTGCACAGCCCTCATCTATCTTCTTGGTTACCCCTTCAAAAAACTCAATCAAATTCGTGAGACATGATTTTCCACTCACAAAACCATGCTGACTGTTCCTAATCAGTCCCTGCCTCTCCAAATGCCTGTTGATCCTGTCTCTCAGAATACCCTCTAACAACTTACCCACTACAGATGTCAGGCTCACCGGTCTGTAGTTCCCAGGCTTTTCCCTGCCGCCCTTCTTAAACAAAGGCACAACATTTGCTACCCTCCAATCTTCAGGCACCTCACCTGTAGCTGTCGATGATTCAAATATCTCTGCTAGGGGACCCGCAATTTCCTCCCTAACCTCCCATAACGTCCTGGGATACATTTCATCAGGTCCCGGAGATTTATCTACCTTGATGCGCGTTAAGACTTCCAGCACCTCCCTCTCTGTAATATGTACACTCCTCAAGACATCACTATTTATTTCCCCAAGTTCCCTAACATCCATGCCTTTCTCAACCGTAAATACCGATGTGAAATATTCATTTAGGATCTCACCCATCTCTTGTGGTTCCGCACATAGATGACCTAGTTGATCCTTAAGAGGCCCTACTCTCTCCCTAGTTACTCTTTTGCCCTTTATGTATTTGTAGAAGCTCTTTGGATTCTAAGTTGATATGGAACAAGTACGATGTGCTATAATATTTTGCAATATAAACTCTTCAAATGCTATTCAGTTAGTCTTTGTGCTAACTATATTAAGTTATTTCTTAGTCAACAATATGGTTAAAAATTGATGAAGAAGAGGTACTTGAAAGGCTAGCAGTACTTAAAGTAGATAAGTCACCTGGTCCGGATGGGATGCATCCTAGGTTGCTGAGGGAAGTAAGGGTGGAAATTGCAGAGGTACTGGCCGTAATCTTTCAAACATCCGTAAATACAGGGGTGGTGCCAGAGGACTGGAGAATTGCAAATGTTACACCCGTGTTCAAAAAAGGGTGTAAGGATAAACCCGGCAGCTATCGGCCAGTCAGTTTAACCTTGGTGGTGGGGAAACTTTTAGAAACGATAATCCGGGACAGAATTAAGAGTCACTTGGAAAAGTGTGGATTAATTAAGGAAAGCCAGCATGGATTTGTTAAAGGCAAATCATGTTTAACCTCCTGATTCTGATTGAGGTTTTTGATGAGGTAACAGAAAGGGTGAATGAGGGCAATGCAGTTGATGTGGTGCATATGGACTTTCAAATGACGTTTGATAAAGTGCCGCACGGTCGGCTTATCATCAAGATTGTGGCCCATGGAATAAAGGGGGCAGTAGCAACATAGATACAGAATTGGCTAAGAGACAGGAAACAGAGAGTAGTGGTGAACCGTTATTTCTCGGACTGGAGGGAGGTGTACAGTGGTGTTCCCCAGGGGTCAGTACTGGGACCACTGCTTTTCTTGATCTATATTAATGACTTGGACTTGGGTGTACAGGGCACAATTTCAAAATTTGCAGATGACACAAAACTTGGAAGGGTAGTAAACAGTGAGGAGGATAGTGATTGACTTCAAGAGGATATAGACAGCTTGGTGGCATGGGTGGACACGTTGCAGATGAAATTTAACGCAGAAAAATGCGAAGTGTTACATTTCTGTAGGAAGAACGAGGAGAGGCAATATAAACTCGAGGGCACAACTCTAAAAGGGGTACAGGAACAGAGAGATCTGGGGCTATATGTACACAAATCATTGAAGGTGGCAGGGCAGGTTGAGGAAGCAGTTTGAAAAAGCATACGGGATCCTGGGCTTTATAAACAGAGGCATAGAGTACAAAAATATGGAAGTCATGATGAACCTTTATAAAACACTGGTTCGGCCACAACTGGAGTATTGTGTCCAGTTCTGGGCACCGCACTTTAGGAAAGATGTGAAGGCCTTAGAGAAGATGCAGAAGAAATTTACTAGAATGATTCCAGGGATGAGTGACTTTAGTTACGTGGATGGACTGGAGAAGCTGGGGTTGTTCTCCTTGGAACAGAGATGGTTGCGAGGAGATTTGGTAGAGGTATTCAAAATCGTGAAGGGTCTAGACAGAGTAAATAGAGAGAAACTGTTCCCATTGGCAGAAGGGTCAAGAACCAGAGGACATAGATTTAAGGTGATTGGCAAAAGAACCAAAGGTGACATGATGAAAAAACATTTTTACACAGAGAGTGGTTAGGATCTGGAATGCACTGCCTGAGGTGATGGTGGAGGCAGATTCAATCATGGCCTTCAAAAGGGAACTGGATAAGTACTTGAAAGGAAAACATTTGTAGGGCTACGGAGAATGGGCTGGGAAGTGGCACTAGCTGGAGTGCTCTTGCATAGAGCCAGCGCGGACTCGATGGGCCAAATGGCCCTTTCTATGATTCTATGAAAGAGTGTATGGAGATACCAAAGACCAGTGTCACGTAATACAAGGCTCACTTTATGATCTCGCCAGATCATTTCTTCTAACCAAATGTACATATTTTTTTAATTATTGAGAGAAGACAGATCAGAGGCAGTCCCCTGAAGCAATGCAGAATCTTTCATCTGTCTCAAAAATACACTCCTTCTTATTATTAACTGGAACTGCCTTTCCACTGCTTCTGCCATAGAAATCAACTGACTAATTGTGATGACAAAATAGGAGATGAAAAGAAATCTAACCAGTTGTGATGCACAGTAAACTCTGCCTGTATTCCTGGTGATTCTCTTTCTATAAGGTGATACTATTAAGGATACAATGAGGGTGAAGCAATTGTGCATCGTTAAGCTGAATGGCTCTTACTACCCATGTCTGGCTATAATCCACAAAAATGCAGAGACCAACGAACTAAGTTCAAGTTAATGGGTTTGGCTGAACTGTTGTAGTTGTTTCAGTACTGCCAGCCTGAACTCATCACACGGTAAAGAATGTGATAGATAGAAGAGACCTGTTGTCAGTAATTGGATGTGATTGACCTGGCTTCATACCCTTTCGCAATGAAGTTACATGGTTATGTATGTCATATCATAAATGGAATAGTATCTGTGTCTCACAAACAAATATGTTGGCTGTTGACACGACATACATATTGGCAAGTTTAAACAAAGGGCCATAATTTGCTGTGACAGGGCATCTAACTGCATCTGCTGTTAGTTAGACTTGCCCTTGCCCGTTAACGTTTTTAAATTTTTTATATGGCAAGTTGCTGAAAGTGCGAACTGATAACCTCGCAGCGAGGGAAATAGAGCATCTGGGACCTGAGTGAACAGGGCAAGCAACTGTGTGTCTCCTTAAGCAATCAGATTGAAGGATTGTGAAATTAACAGCACAAGGACTAAGGAGGAAGGGTAAATTAGAGTGGGTGAATTCAATGCCAAATCAGGTTCAGAAAGAGAAATAAAGGGGGTGATTTTAAACCCAAGAACGGGTGGGTTGGGGGCAGGTGGGAGTTGAAAATGATTGTTTTTTGGATTGCGACCGCAAGCCGGCTTTATTTCCGGGTTTAACATCGGTGCGGAAATACAGGCTTCCCATTGGGAATGCCAAGTCCAAAAATTTTGCGGTCACGGCCCAAAAAAACAACTTTTTTCATCTCCCACCCGCCCCCAACCCACCCATTCTTGGGGTTTAAAGTCACCCCCAAAGAGAGGGAAAGAAAGATTGGATTGAGAGAGAAAACAGAGACAGTGAAGAAAACTTGTTAAAAAAGATTAAAAATATTAAATTTAACATTTTTAAAATCTCCAACAACAATTAAAACCTGAAGGAATGAGACTCCAAACCAATTTTCAGTGCCAGAGATGTTACCTGGCATTAATTAACACATATCACATCATTAACAGGGTATTTGGACTGAAATGGACAAGACTGAACTTTTTGTGGCGAGTTAATTCATATGTACCGTGCAAATACAGCAACTTCACGCCGTTCAATGCATTTCAGTGAGGCAGGCAGCGAGATGTCCGTTTTCGCGAAGTTAATGGCAGCTCATGTCGGATAGCAACTTTTGGATTTACGCATTTAACCACGCATCTGCCCCTCGCCTGAAGTTGCTATAGCATTTATGCATAAATAACGGAGTGTGCCATTAGCCTCACCATTATTTTGACAGCAAAATCTGGCCCAATGTATATAAATGTTTGAAAACTTCTTGGATGATTGAACTTTTTGTATTTGATACATTTTATATGGATTCTTCTTTCTGCAGAACTGGGTCTATTGTCACTTGAAGTTGTTGGGCGGTCCAGTCTAACTTGTTCTATTGTTAGGCCCTATTGCTGTGTTGCAAGTACCCTGTTTGTCATCCTATTCAGTGGTTTGCGGAATCATTTTTATGGTATATATTTGTTAGTCAATTGACATGCAATGGACTGCATGTTTGATCCACACTTTTCAACAACAAGTACAATGCTAGAATTTGAAATTAACTGTAGTCAAACTTTTATACTACTAAAGAGCACACTTGTGGAATATTAGTGACTCATTAGTGCACTTATAGGGAAACTTCTAAATCTTTCTCTTTTTTTTGATCTGCATGATAATATCAGAGAGTAACAAGACAGCTAGAGGTTCAAATCTGACAAGTGACTGCAAAACAGAATAAATTCAAGTCAATGTTTCATGTTCCTAAAGTAATGAGCTGACTTGCAATATCATAAATTTACAATCTGACTTGATGGTGAATAAGCCAATCTATATAAGTTGGGTTATTTAAACAGGATATATTCATGGAACAACAATTTCTTGTTAGAAAAATTTAAATATATGGTTTAAAAGACCTTTAGCATTAAGAAGATATTTTTTGAGTTCGATTAAAGACTGATTTACACAGTATTTTGGTGCAGAATGAGGATATTGATCCCGCCTCTTTGGACATTTCCTTCACCCCTCTCCATCCGATCTGCATTTCTTGAAGTATTGATTCTGCACTTAAGATGAATGACTCCAACTGTCATTCTGTTGACTGTCAAAGGAATATTGCATGTTTCCAAGTTGAGCATTTTAAACTGCTTATGATTAGAGGAAAACTTACATGATCTTCTTATTCCGTGCGAGGAACTGAATTAATCAGTTGTTGATTGCACATTTTTGTTGCAGCCTGTACTACAATTTTCTTTCATTTTATTTGAAAGATACTTTTATCAATTGGCTTGAGGGCCAGGAAAGAAAAGAAAGGAAGATTTGAAACCTAGCACATGACAACAAAATCTCACTTAGACAACTATCGAGAATCCTTTCACTTCAGTTTGCAAAATAATCTCTTGTACAGGTGGTGCTTCACCTTTCAACCTCGGGTGTGTTAATCCATGGCCTTTGTTTAGCAATGCAGCCTTTTTAAAATTTCATTTGAAAATCAATTTCATAACAAAGGCCAGTTGTTATGATCAGGTACGGTGTTTTGTTGAGATAAATTTAGTCATCATGCAGAACCATGATTTATTATTCAAGCCAATTGTGTCTGCCTCTTTTCATTATTATTTGTGAAAGTGCATTTGTGATTCAAAAATAATGAATTGCTGAATTGTTTGTTTTTTAAATTCATTTCTGTATAAAGTATGTATTAATTTTGCTTCAATCAGAAAAGTTTAATGCATTGGAGAGAATTTTAATTAAACAATTGAAGAGGTACAGTTAGACAAAAAGACATTGGGCCATAAATTGCTCCGAGAGGCGAATGAACGGCGCTCGCCGCTCCGTAGATTTATACTCACCCACAAACTAACCACGGTCTTTACTGCAGGAACTTCCTGTAATGCGAACCTGAAAAGAGGCCAGTGTTAATTCCAGTGAAGCTAGGACCATACACGCGACGAGAAGATCGCTCTCTCTCCTTGACAGATCAGATTACAGCATTATTGACAAGCCACAAAGAGTCAGTGCAAGCCGCAACGAGTCAAAACCATGAAGTGAAACCTAAAACAGTAAAATCATTGTAAAAACAGTTAGAGACAGCAAAATAAAGAGAGGGTAAGAAATATTGAATTAAAAGACAGAGATAAAAGAGACAAAGATAAAGTTTTCATTCTTTAAAAAAAATGTCCAACAACTATTAAAATCGCAATGAATGAGACTCCACATTTTTTAAATTTAATTTTCACTGCCAGAGAGTTTGTTTGGCAGTCATTAAGACTTACCACGCTGTTAAAACTTAGCTTAGACTTGATATATTTGAGCGTACCTGTTTTGTGGCCATATTAGTTCGTTTCCAGCTGGGCAGGAGAGCAAGTTGGCGCTGGTCCATTGATTCTATTCGTTGCAGCTGGCGATGTCCCTTTAAGGCAAAACTGTCAGATTGTCAGTGAACCAGGAAGAGCAAGTTCTGGATTTCCGCGTTTGACTGCGCATGTGCGGTTGCCGGAACTTGTTCTTCAATTTCGTCACTAATAACGGCGAGCGTTGTTGTGATTTCCGGCCCAATGAGGGCTGTCACATAATACAGCTTTATCCTTCAGCAGATAAACTAACACAGGATGAATGCATGGACACTTGAAAGTACTCATGAAATCCCCATGTAGTTGCAATGGTACAAGTTCCAGGTCAACACGATGCAAAGTATTAGGTGAAAACCTATGTCTTTCAATTGAGAACTGTGGTTGTTTCTTTAACACAATCACTGCTGGAGGAAGTGGTAGCTATAATGGCTACTGAAATTGACACCAGTATCGAGAGGCTGATAAGGAGTATGTTACTTTTTAAGCTACTTAAATAAATAGCATTCTGACAATGCAATAATTTAAAAAAATCATGAGGCAATTAAGATTTACTATTACACCCTTACTGCTTAGTGTAGCCTTATCTTAGCCTAAAGACTATTATAATATTCTTTGCTTTTTTAAAAAAGTTTTCTAACTGATGGCTGATAGTGGCTTCGTTGTTGTAAATAAAATCTGAAACTTGAAAGCAAGTCAGTGTTGTGAATTGAACAAACTATGCAACAAGAAACAAGCAAACAACATGAAATAAACTGCCGTGATAAACATGGACCCTTATTAGCAGCACTACAAGTTCTATTTGTTTCCTGCCCTTTTATTCCAGTTTTAACTACATTCATATACAAAAATACATTTCAGATTCCTGTTAATTTAATGTTCTGGCTGTTGGAGATTTGAACAGCATCATAAAAAGATTGGTCTGGACATTCGGCTGCAGAGCCCCTGTCTTTCGAGTGCTAAGCGGCCTCCTAGTCTCCAATATGGCAGGCAGGAAGCGCAGTCTCATTACGAGCCAGAAGTGCGCCACCCACCATATTGGTCAAGGCCAAAAAATTGGCATGCAGTGCCCACACTTGAAACAGGCATTAGTCCATTTGCATGGGCAAATAAGCAGCATAACACCTGTTTAAGGCCCCCACTGTAAGATTGGTCTGGCTGTTACTCTCCGCAGCTCGATGGAATGAGGTCCAATATTAGGATTGCATCAGACATCACTATTCAGGCGCAGGGATCGTATCTTGCGCCCTCCCCATACGGGCCACCCGAATTTCTAGGCTATTATAATTTGGAAGGGGAGACAGAACTTATATATGAGAAAGGTAAAAAAACATTGGAGCTGTGCTTGCATTCTTGCAAGAAGTCTGATAAATAAGATGTGCGATTTGAAGGTCTTGATAGATTAGACATCATTAGTATCACAGAAACATGGTGAAATGATTCCAATCAATGAGATCCATATCTAGAAGGATACAAATTGTGTAGAAGAGACCGTATTTGGAGAAAAGGAGGTGGTGTGGCAGTATCTGTAAACTCCAGCATTGAGGCACAAGTGAGAGAGGCTATAAAAAAAAGGATAGGGCAGACACAGAATCACTTGGGGTAGAATTAATGGATGGTAACAGAGGTAAACTATTGCTGGGGATATGCTATAGACCACCAGGCCAGGGTGAAAGCTTGATCAGGAACTGTGGGATGAGATAAAGACGGCAACGAAAAAGGGACCAACTATTCTAGTTGGAGATTTCAACTTACCAGAGATTGCCTCTACTGGTAATACAGGGAAGGGATTTCTAAAGTTAATGGAAGACTGTTTTATGACTCAGTTTGTAAAACAGCCAACAAGGGGGGAAAATATCCTGAATTTTATTGAGTAATCTTCAACACAAAGGTGGATGAGGCTTTAAGTATCAGTGATCATAATATGATCACATTTGACAGAACAAGAATAGGAGAGGTTACTAAAACCCAAACAAAATTGAAATTTTAAGAGGACCGACTTTAAGTGCTTGAGATGTCCTATCAGAGTGGTCTCAGAAGATTTAAATATGGCTAGACGAGTAGAGGAACTGTGGAGTTACTTCAAGGAAGTGATTCTGAATGTAATGGACCAATGTGTACCCATGCAAAGGTGCTAAACTTAAAGGCACTCCTACCTGTTGAATGGGACTACCTAGCAACTCAGAGAAGGCAAAAAAAAAAGTTTGAGGCCATGAAGGAAAATGGCACAGAATTAAGATTGATTTAATACCAAAAGGTATGCCAGGAGTGTAAAAAAGGCATCAGAATGGCAAAGAAACTTATTGAATTGAATATGACAAGAGAAGTGTATTTTTTCTAATAACTTTTTAGTTATATTAAGATAAAAAGAAAAATAGAAAGTGGGATCAGATGAGGGCATGACAACTGATGCTACATAGGCTGCAAAAGTGCTCAATAAGTTTTCGCCTCAGTTTTTACATAGACAGGTAACCTATTTGATCTGGAAAGGGTACTGGAGGTTGTTGCAGAGGGAAGTTGTGACACTATTCGCATTACAACCATTACACATTACTGCTGTGCAAATTAAAGTTGAATAAATCTCCAGGGCCGGATAAGATGCATCTGAGGATTCTTAAGAAAATAAGGGAGGAAATTGCAGGAACTCTGGCAAAAATCTTCCAGAAATCACTGAATACTGGAGGGGTGCCTGGGGACTGGAGAAAGGCGGAAGTTAATCTTATTTTTATAAAAGGTAGCAAAAATGACCCAGGAAACTATAGACCAGTGAGTTTGAGGTCCATTGTGGACAAAGTTATTAAAGATAAGATCATGGAGCATCTGAGTAGAAATAAAAGATAGCCAATATGGGCTCATGAAGGGGAGGTTTTGCCAATCTAATTTACTGGTTTTATTTGAGGGTATAACAAAGGAGCTTGCTGGGATAAGGCAGTGGATGTGGTGTATTTGGATTTCAGTAAGGCCTTTGATACAGTTCCTCTGGAAAGGCTGCCACTGAAAATCAAGAAAGCGGGAATCAGTGGTAATATTTTACAATGGATAGGTAATCGGTTGACCAATAGAACCCACTAGAACTGTAGTGGTACAGGGATTGTCATGAGATTGGGAGAATGCTACCAGAAGGGTCCCATCGCGATCTGTTTTGGGACCTCTTGTTTAATATCTTCATAATTGATCTGTAGCTCGGAGTCATAAGCACAGTGGCTAAATTTGCAGATGATACAATGCTAATGAAGGTGACATACTCCAATGTTGAACAGGATAATCTGTAAGAGGATTTGAATATATTTGGGAATTGGGCAGACAGGTGGCAGATGAAATTCAATGTAGAGAAACGCAAAGTGCTTCACTTCCAGAAAGGGACTATTACTTAAATGGAAAGAAAATATTATGCGTGGAAAATTAAAGCAATCTGGGGGTCCTTATTGACAATAAATTGAAGCTAATGCAACAATGCTCAGTGACAGTGAGTAAAGCAAATTAGATGTTGATATGTATTAAAAGGTCAATATTGAGCTGAAAGAGTGATGTATTCCTGCCACTTTATGAATCATTGTTGCGACCACACTTAGAATACTGTGTACAGTTCTGGTCACCACAGTACAAAAAGGATATTGCAGCTATTGAAAGGACACAGAAGAGAGCAACCAGAACGATTCAGGGGATGGAGGGATTGGATTATGAGGAGCGATCATGTAAATTGGGCATGTTCTCACTGGAAAAGAAAAGGTCAAGAGGCGATATGATTGCTGTTTTTAGGATTCTAAAGGGATTAGATAATGTAGATCATGACAAACTATTTCACCTTGTCGAGAGCAGTAGAACCAGAGGACATGGCCTGCGCTTGAAGGGGGGTAAATTCAAAAGGAATCTGCAAAACAATATTTCAGTGAGCGAGTGGTCAATCTATGGAACTGGCTCCCTAGGGAGACAGTGGAAGCAGTTAGTATTGATTAATTCAAATGCAAATTAGATAGATTTCTTTCAGAAACTAACATTTTAGGATACAGTATATGAGTAATTTGAGACATGAATGGCAAGTGTTGCATGCTTGGAAGGAACAGGTGACTTTGGTCCTGTGGTTCCCAAAGCTCTCTACGACTGGGTCTCTTGCAGACTAATTGATAGATTGATAGCTATGATTAGTCAACAACTCCAGTTTCGCATTATGGGACTACCAGGATGGTAGAAAGCAAACTAGATGGATCTTAGTCTTTTTTCGTCTAGCAGTTCCTATGTTGCTAAGTTCAAACTTATGGGTAAGTCAGCGGTTTGTGAGCATGTTTTGTGGTCGTCAAATAACAACAGCTTGTATTAAAATCTGTTGACAGATAAATTAGAGATTTTAAACTCAGCCTTTTTGTATGGTTCGGTTCATGCCATAACAATACTTTGTGCTGAAGTTGACAAGCATTGAAGTGCTGTACCATAAGTTCTTATTAAGGCAGTAATTGGTAAGTATGTAGCATAAAAATTATGTACATAAAATTTTCAGAGTTAATTATAGTTACCAGAATTCATATAAAATTGAAGCAAATCTAACCTGGGTTTAGCTTTGCAATAAATGTTACAGCAAGCAGCCTACAGTTATTGAAATATGTGAAGCATCTCTTTTTTTTGTTACAAGTATTTTCACATTTTTTGTTGAATGCATTATATTTGCTCATTTTCACCTTTTTTTCTGGGTGTTTGGGTCACTTGACTGTAGATTCTTCTACTCCTTTCCACACTGTTGACTCTCTGTGGCTGAACTATTAGGACACTGGACTTTTAAGTCAGGAGCTGATACATTTTTAACAAACTTCATTATCACCGTTGGCAGTAATGCTGTACTACAAAATCTACAATAAATGAGTAGGCACTCTTGCTTCCAGAGGCATAGAGACCCACCTTAAGGGGTAGTTTTCTTCTAAGTGTCACCTTCTTTCTAACCATGTCCTGGCTGGACTCTCAGCCCCCTTGTACAGGCGAACAATGCATGCCTGTTTGGATCTTTCTGATATTGAGAAAAGTCTGCAGCTAGAAAGTTGAATTTGCAAATGCAACTTTTTGACAACTGTGCATGAAAAGAAGATACATATAAATATATCAATATATACGTTGTGCAAGGGTGGAGCAAAACTGTATTGACAAATGCTTTCTGTCTGTGGAGATCCAAACACAATTTTAAATTCTCCCTCAATTCATTGATGAAACAAACACTTTGGTCTTTGGGTCAAAGCACAGCATCTGATCTTTAATTACAAATGCAATGAGCAATGGAAAAAATCATGATCATGACATTGAGGCAGGTTAGATGGATGGCTGCTTGGTGATCTGTTCGGTCGGGTTCAATGTCCTGCCTTTAGCAGTGTGATTCACAAAGGTTCCTTTCTCAATCGATACTGTGTCCGAGTAACTGGTTCAGTGTAAAACAGAGCATGAATGATGATTGGACAGCTTGGGTCCACTGGCAGTTTATATTACTTAACTCACCAACAGTGTTTGATGGAAAATTTGTGTCTTAAAAATGAAGACTACCCACTTTGTCATGAACTGTATCATGCAGTGGATATTTGTGGGCCTGCATTGCTTGAGATCCAGGTAGATTCCTGATAGTTGTCGTTCCAAATCTCAGAGTTTCTTCATCAATGGATATCTCCCTTCAATGTGGTGGAAAGACCCCCTCTGACCATTTTGCACTGTACCAGCCACTCCAATGCTGTGAACCAGGCTTACTCATCACCAACTACTTAATCTAGGTCTTCAAGTGAGGGGTTTTGGCAAAGAAGCATGCTCATTGTGAAATAGTTCACCTTCAAGTAGAATCAATGACGTGTCTGTCTAATCAGAGCCATCCCTCCCTTCAGATGCTTATTTTTTTTGCTGCAAATCCTTGGTCATTGATCTGACACATGGACCAGAGGAAACCCTGGCACCCCATGCCTAGGAATCTGAACCATGAAGGACAATTGTTAGGAGTTGTGTGTTAACACCCAAAGTGCCCTGGCAACCCCACAGCATAACTTGGGCGTACTGACAATGTGAATCATGCTCTGCAGCTGCCTGTAGCATTGTATAATTGGAGCATTTGTAACTATCTATCAGCTGTCACTTACAGTAAAGATTAGATGTGTTTGGAACTTTCAATTACTTAGGATCTTATAGGATCAAAAGGAAAAAGTGTACTGAAGGCTCTCTTCCATTTAACTTGTTTGCAATCAAACTCTAGAGCGGTACATCTCCTTAAAAGTGAGAGGTGGAGTATTGGGCTGACCCCAGGGCACATCACCTGGAACCCGTGTATTGAGGTCTTACACAGTTTGGATTGTACTGTGTCTGTCAGTTGCTATGAGTCAATTAATTGAATACGGAACAGTGGTTGATAAATCTTGCAGTGTCAAGAATGCAGATGAAAATCTACCAGCTGCTTATCTTTTTCTACTGCTGTGCTTTGTACATGCTGCAGTGTATGCAGTTTTCCAGATAATATGCTGAAATATTATTGGTGTGATCAGAAAAAAATAGGAAACATAAAACCTGAATTTTATGCTTCTTTTCTCCAATGGTTATATTTCTGTTGGATGATTTTCTGCTCATTCTCTTATGTTTTATTTTTCTGTCAAAAGCAATTCTACATCTCGTTTCACTTGTTCTGTGTCATTGTTTTCTTCCATCCTTATAGTTCTTGAATAATGCACTGTTGTCACTGAAAGTTAAGGGCAGTAATTTCGCACCCATCCAATAGTGTAAAAATTATATAATTTTCAACTTAGGTGTGGTTGGGAAATAGTTGCAGGTCAGCTGTCCGTTATAATATTATGGACAGGAAAATCAGGCAGGATGCATAATGGGCGGCTAACCTGCTACCACCAATTTTCCGACCCCATCAAAGTTGAAAATTACCTCCTCAAGACTGACAATGAGTTCTGTGTAAGAGTAAGTTTAATCCATTTTCACATCACTCCTATTGATCTTCATGCCACTGATTTTCTGAGGAGAATATCTTATTTGCTTATCAACATTTTTTCCCCACTGCACTGCATTCTACTGATTTAAGGTGACCTTGTACCTATGGTCCTGTCGTCTGCACTGTTAATCAACCATTAATGATTCATAGTCACACAACAGAAGTCTCAGAATGTAGTAATGGCCTCATTTTAAAAAGGACGTGTCGTCCTACTTTTGCCATCAGTACAACTTTCAAAAATAAAATTGTCACGAAAATAAATGACTTTGATGTCTTTTTGTTTTTTAAAAAATATATTTTACTTTCAATAATGAGTGCTTCAGACAACATCAGAACCCAACAGCTGAACCCAACCACACGAGTGACTGAATATACACATACTGCTTTTTTTTTCCACCTCTGATTTTCTCCCCTTTGCTCCAGAGAGTACTGACTCATGCTGGGATAAGTATAGGGGTGGTAGATGTCCTCCAATGCTTCATCAAAGTGGCCACTCGCCATACATGAACTGAGACAAAGAGAATTGGCAGGCTATTCGACAATGTGGAACATTACAGCTAAATTTGGTGCAGTCCTTTCCCAATGTCCAAACAGACACATTTTCCAGTGGGCTCATGGATGCTGATCACAAGCAGGAAACCTGATTTTTATTCCCGTCAATCAGCCTAGGAGTGCTGAGGCCAATTGTCGCATCATTAAGGCACCTCGACTGGTATCAGCTCGTTCAGCACCGACCAGGGATTGAACTTGGGACCTTCTCTGTCTTTTAAAATTAGTTTTATACTGGACAATGAATTTAGCAGAGAGCCATTAGGTAAATAAGTTGTTGGTATACGTAGTTGAAAGGATATGATTGCTGAAGCATTCATGATCACTACCAATGTTGATTCAGATCTCTTACATGGTCAAACTGAGCAACTCCTCTCAGATAGTTCCCAAATGAGATCACTCGCACTCTTCTTTAGATTATAGAAAGGTATTTTTTCTGTTTGCTTCTCCCCTTTGAGATCAGCTATGCCAAACATCTTCGTTGAATTAAGAAGTTGGGCAATGAAATGCTTCCAGACCTCTGTCAATGTCTGTTGAGCTGGTTGTTAACAGGTCTAGCAGGATGGCCTTAAAACTCTTGTTAATTTTTTTCTTTTTGATTTGTACTGATTGAATCAAGTGAGTCAGATTATAACTGTTGCACTGTATGTTCACTTGCTGTCTGTGAAATAAAGCAGCCGAACAATTCATCTCTATCCTCGTCTTACCCAGTATTTCCTCAATCTACCTTCGAAAAGATTGGAGAGATGTACATGTGAAAGACATGAATATCCAGTTGATGTCACAAGGGAGCCTGTTAATATATCCCTGGGTTACACTATCATATTATTAGATATTGGGCAGTACGGGCACAGCCCTAAATAAGACACTCAGAGATCGCTTACTGGAGTGACCAACACTATCGCACCCAAAAGAATATGTAAGACGAGACCCGAAACTTGTAACAACAGAGAAGTTTAGAAACCCACAGGCATGGATTTGTGCTCTGCCATACATGTTGGAGCACGGCTATGCCTGCCAGCACTTGTCAAATATTCCAGCGTCGGCACACTAAAGAATGTATAAAGCTAATGGTAAGTTGTTCTAATTGCTGTTTAAAAGAGATCCTGATGGTGAGACAGCGTCTTTAAGTATTTGGTAAACTCCACCTTCAATACTGTGCTTTGAGGCCAAGTGTTGAACATTTGGTGAATGTTCAACAGCCTAGCATAAAATGCATCTTGGTAAAGCCTGCAGTGAAAATCCATGAGCCTTAATACAGTTATAACCGAAAGCTTCATAATGAGGCTCCGGTGTGTAGTTATTTTTAGGAGCATTCCCAGTACCTGTCAGCTGGTTATCTAGTACCTTGTTTACATTTTTTTCATATAACTGTTAGCATTTTCTTAACACAACCAACTACAATGTACAGACAAAGCAATGAATATTTACTAGATTTACCCTATACATCATATCTGAGCTGTAGAGTTACTGAAAAACAGAACTGGAAGTGGAATTTTACAGCACATCACTCGGTCACACTGTCAAAACTGTATGAAATACAGCTCTCCCATTATGTACAGAAGAATAGGAACAGATATCATATATCCTGAAATTTTTATTGCTCCAGCTGGAAAGAATACAAAATTATCTCCAACTGGGCCATTTGCCGAAGTATGCCAACTCATTCTCCAGTGAACACAACAGCCTTTCACCCAAGCTCTCAAATACACCATCAGATGCCGTATAAAATGAAGTCGAAACACCATTACGCCCGAATCAGTGCATGATCCTCATGCTGCGCCATGACCATGGGAAATTGGTTCGCCGGCCTCATTTGTTTATTACCGGTGAGCTGCAGGCGCCAGTCGTGACTTCAGAGGCAACTCGTCGGTCCAGGGAGGCACAAAGATCGTCTGGCTCGGACACTGGTCAGGACACTCTTGCTCCTCCCGAAGTGAAAAAAATTAGAACTTACCTTGCTGGTGGCAGCCTCCAGTGGCCCCTCTAAGGACCTTTAGTTTGGCTGCCAAGTACATGAGAATACTGACCATAGCATGCACGGCACAAATGAACTTTGCAACAGGGGCCTCAAACAGGCGTTAGGCCCCCTTTATGCAAACGTAAAAGACCTAACACTTGTTTTTGGCGTGCACTCTGGGCGCCAAAGCAGGATCCTTTACCAATATGGCGGGTGGTGTACATCCAGCACGAAAGAGCACGCGAACACCGTCTGCCATGTTGGATCCTTAGGCCTCCGTTTTTACACCTGCAAATCGGGCGCAGCGCAATCAATTCCTAGACTCTATGTTTTGGAGAATCAAGTGGCACCTCCATTGAGAGACTAAGCAACTGATTTTTTTTTTCCAGATTAGTCACTGTAATGACTTTAATCTATTTCTGGACTCAGTAGCAGTACTCCTTATAGTTATTTATATTGTGAAGGATGCATCAGACCAAAAATTGCCCAAAATTCAATCATCATTTGATAATCAAAATCAGGTAAATTAAATGCACCAAATTGCTACCAGTAGTTCCAAACCTATTGGTAGCAATAGGTTTTATAGCGATGTTGGTTCAGATACGTGTCGTTATAAACTGAAGCTATACTTAGAACTGATGTTCCTTATCAGCAGCTAAAAGGGTAGAATATATGAGTTTTTTTCTTAAAGTTACAATATTTGTGATGTGTAAATTATTTGTTGCCATGGTGTAAGATTAACGGAGCATTGTCACTGTACGGGAGAGGTTCTGACAGGTAAGTTCCATTCGGATAAAAAAAGTTATTGGGTAGAGACTGTCATGAAGCAAATATTGCATGGTCCATAGAACAAATGCTTGATAGGCTGAGTGGCTTTAGCTCCCAGTCATACAATGAATGGTCCACACTGAAAACTGCCATGCTTACACTGTGGATGATTTCTCTGTGAATCTTTAGTCTCTTCAGTTTTTTTTCTGTCTCATGTTTATTTTCTTATTGTTCTTAACATGCTTTCTTTTTTTCTGTATTCTTACTAGTATTGACTGCTATTAAGAGAAGTCCCAGTGCCCTCCGAGTGTTACCTCAATATTACTAGATCAGTGCAACTTGGTGATCAGCCAAGGAAAGTGAGTCAAATGGTATTACATTTGCACAGTACGCCTTCTTTGAACTGCCTGATAACATACACAATTCACCCTACTGAGGCGAGTGGGTTTCAGTGAACTATTATTTCATTTGGTGTCAAGCGCAAACCCATCTATCTGCTGGACTGCAGTTATCCCCTTAAAAGCATTCATACAGAATGTTTTGCACAAAATTATATTTATTAATGTTACAGTCTATGGAAAACAGGGTTAACTAGAGTTCAATATTTCTGCCTGTTGTGCTGTACCCCCTCTCATTCTGTCACACTTAATGCTAATGTTTCATCAGCTTTCCTCAGAGAATTTGCGTTCAGCTTCATTTATTTCCAAGCATGTGGCTGTTTCTTGCATCTTTAACTTCTCATTTCTAGTGGTGTCTTTGAAATACTATTTTAATGAATGTATGCATCATGTCATTATATTCTACATTTCATTTGCTTATGATGTGAATGATAATATCAATCCATTAAGTAAATGCTTTTCAAAGTATCTCAAATGATAAATAAAGAAAACCTGTCAGTCAGAATATTGCCCTTTCCTTGCTAAGTATCATGCCACACAGAAGGAAGTTGATATTTTATGATGGAAGCAATTAAAACTTGCCAATATTTTGTGGGTGGGTGGATCATTAGAATGTAATCCTTAGACAGTACACTTTGATTAAATGAATTAGAGAATGTTATATTCAGAAACAGAAAGTTCTCTTTCAATGACAGTTATTGATGGTCACTCTGGGCTTTAGTTTGGTGCACAGTTATCACAAGTTAACACAGAATTCAAGTACCCTGATGGCTTGAGTTGAGTGTACCATTCCTAAGCAAGGACTTGGGGGATTTAATCCTACTATCTCCTGCCACTTGAAATTATTTGCTACAGTTGAGTATTTCATTAGCTTGGACTGATGTACCAGATGGAGACTGACGTTGTCCAGCTCACACTGCTTGAATTGCACCTCCTTCTGCTTGTATACGAAACAATGTGGTCATTGGGTAGGCCAGAGGTTGGACTCCCTTTCCCTGCCAGTTGGAGGATGCAGACAGGTGGACAGACGGCAAGAGAGAAAATATGGAGTAAAAACCTAATGTCTAATCATCTTGGCTTGATTTCAGTGCGTCTGTTCACATGAACTTGATGATGTTGGTTTATTTATCAACCACATTAAATCAAAGTCAATAAATGGGAACAATCCATATTCTCATTTGTTTACATGTAGTCAATGTTTTGTTAACTACTGTGTTTTTTTCTCAGTCATCAAAAGAATTGGTGACATTGATGAACATTTTACACTTATGAAATAATACCGCAATTCTGGTGCTTCTGCAGCATTATATTCATTGTTTCTCCTATTTTTTCTAAATCAGCATACTTGCATGCTTTTCATATTTTCAATTAAAAAAAATAGGTCTAGCTTTTTATAAAAGGTATTTTATGCCAAGTTGAAGTATAGAGAACACAAAATGTCATGGCTGAGTAGAAGTTTATTGGGGTCATGTGGGTGTCATGAGGCATATAAATTAGTAGAAAGGAGAAATGCAGCATGGACAAGAATTTAATTCCACTGCAAAAAAGTAAAGCATTAGGAATTGTGCACTACAGCGCATTTGAGGTGTAGATCATATATAAAAATTCATAGCTTAGTAAAGATCTGCAATTTATTGAGATTGGTGTGCTGTGTGATTACTGGAGCTGGTCGTGTTCTAACATTATATGAGATACATCCTGCTCTTAGCAGTGAAGCAGACTTGTATAAAGTACTTGGAGTTGCTGACCAACATTGTCTAGAATGTAAGCACTGCAGGCAATGTAGATATTAGGCAAGTCAACTGCTGTGTCCCTTTATCCACAGTTTTGTTTAGTGGCAAAAATGAAAATTCACAACATTAATGTTTTTAAAGTTCAGAGGACCAGTCACTTGGGTCAATTTACCCACCTCTAGCGACCGATTTTCGGATGGTGGAGCGGGTGCATTGTGGGCTCCTGGAATCGTACAAATTTGGAGTTGGTTCAGAGCCCGGCTCCAACCCGCTGACTTCCGGGTTCCCCAGTAACACGTCCGGGTGCACACGCGCCTCCCAAATGCGGGAGTCCCACTGGCAATTAAAGCCGATGGGATGATCATTTACATAGTTCTACAGATAGTTAAAGTACTTGAGATACTTGTAGATATTTTGGCAGGGGTGCAATTTTGAAGGATCTTCAGCGTGTTTCCCGTACCGTGGGAAACACTCCCTGTTCCAACAGACATGTTTCAGCGAGCAGCCAGTGGGGGATGCAAATGATTATTTGACAGGTGGGGAGAAAACCTCATTTATTGCAGCAGGGCACTCTGTCACTTCAGACTGCAAGACTTTTGTGTTTCCACTCAAAATTCTTACTTTCCACCGAAAACTCCGCTGTGCAAACATATTTACCTACTTTGCAGACACCCTCAAACTCACACCGTTAGGATGTGGTGTGGGGGGGGCGCCATGGCTAAATTCATCACTTCATCCAAGAACGAGCAACATCACCAGCCTCGCCAGGTACGGTGTCCACCTCCACCACATGGAGCTCCACAACACAGTGCTGTGCCACAGGCACCTGCACAAGAGCATGGAGGGCAACAACAGAGAGAGCGACGTTGCAGGAGGCACTACCCTCGCAACAGGGTCTACAGACCGAGGCTCAGCTTCCTGGACCGCTCTGACGAGCAGTGCATATGGAGGCTCAGAATCAGTCGCCAGGCAGTCGCAGACATCTGCAGCCTCCTTCATGCCGAGCTGCTCCCAGCTGGGCCGAGCAGCATCTCCTTACCTGTCGCTGTCAAAGTGACCGCTACCCTCAACTTCTTCGCCTCCGGATCATTCCAGCGTGCCACTGGGGACATCGCCGGGGTCTTCAGTCGTCTGCACACAAGTGCATAAGGCAAATCATCAACGGCTTGTTTTGCAGGGCCTCGCACTACGTTAACTTCCCCACGGATGACCTCAGCCAGACGGAGAGGGCAGTGGTATTCCATGCTATGGCTGGCTTCTCACGGGTGCAGGGTGTAATTGATTGCACTCATATAGCGATACGAGCACCTCCACACAAGCCAGGTCCGTTCATCAACAGGAAGGGCTATCACTCCATCAACACTCAGCTCGTTTGTGACCACCGCAAGAGATTCCTCACGTGTGCACCAGATAGTCTGGCAGCTGCCAAGATTCCTTCATCCTCTGGGTATCCAACATCTCTCCCCTCTTCCACGCACCCGCAAGGGGTGGCTCCTTGGGGATGAGGGATACCCCCTGCACACGTGGCTCATGACACCTCTGAGGAACCCCACCACCGAGCAACTGCATCGATATAACAACAACCAAATCGCAACCAGATCTACAATTGAGCATACCATAGGGCTGCTCAAGATGCGCCTCAGGTGCCTTGATCGTTCTGGGGGAGTGCTTCAATATGTACCAGACAGAGTGGGACGCATTATAGTCGTGTGTTGTGCCCTGCACAACATGGCACAACAGAGAGGAGTGTCACTTGAGGAGGCCCCATCCATATCTGCCACCCACATTGAGGAGCAGGAGGAGGAGGAGGAGCAACCCATGGGCAGAACAGCAGCTCACCTGGCTGCTCGTGAGGCCAGGATATGTGAACGGTTCTCTTAACATCAGACAGAGTGAAGAGTCCAGTCCTCACCACCTGGATAGAGCAGCGGCCACACCAGCCTCCCCCACCCCTCCCTGCACAAAAAAATCCTGCAACTACACATACACCCACTGTAGAGTAACCCACTGGGTGGCATTAAGTGTGGGCATTCATGGTGAACCTCATGAAAGGGCCTTATTACAGAAGCCAGTCAAGCATGGCCAAGATGTGGCAGTAGTTGTGACAATAATAATATTTAATGTGCATTTAACAAAAAGCAAATATAAGTTTAAAAAAAACATGACCAACCGTCAACCACCCTTGTGCATCCCCTTTGTGCTTACAAAACTTTCGCTTCCGACTACGTCTATGTGGTGCATCCCTTATGGCTGCAGCAGATTGCTCTTGTTCATGCCCTGACGGATTAGATGCTTTGGGCCTACGCCCTCTGGGTTCCAGTGCCCCTCCAAAGACTGCTCCACCTGCACCTGAGGAGGCAGTATTGCAGGTACTGGTTGAGATGGGGGCAACGGGTGAGACATGTGGGCGCTTTGAGTGGCGTCCCCACTTCCATGTCACCTTTCGCCATCATCCCTCCCCTGGGCCAGGCCCACACCACTCCTACCACTCTGCTGAATAACAGCTTGGAGGACATGTGTGAAGCCTTGTAACGCCAGTGCTAGTGTATCTGCCTGCCTGTTTAAGGCGGCAGAATGTTGTTCACCCTGAGTCCGAACAGCCATTGTCAGGGCCTGAATGGACTCATTTGTGATCCGTGCTTGAATCTCCATGAAGGCTAGCCTACCCTCCATCGCAGACATTCCTGCACTTACCCGCGACACTATCTCAGAGATGCCCTCACTTCCTTGTGACAGTATCTCAGAGATTCCTTCCCTTACTTGTGCCACCATTCCACTCATGCAGGAGTTGGACTCCTCCATCCTCTGCGCGATTGTGGAGAGTGCACATGGCACTTGTTCCAGCACCTTGCAAATGTGCTGCTGCCCCTCGATCATTGTCCTTTTAAAGGATGGCCCCCAGGGTTCAGCATCTGTGTCCTGCTGAGCAGAGCATGGAGAAGAGTGCTCCCACTGACACGGACTCTCCACAGCTGTCTCTGCCACCAGTGTCTGCTTGTGCTCATGTGTGTGGTAACTCACCATGTGTGACCCCAACTAACTGTGGACGGGGACCCATCGAGGTGTGTGTATCTGCGCTGGTGGATGGCTCACTCAGATGTGACAGTGCACCCTCAGAGGCCAGCAAGTCCTCTGAGGAATCGCCCTCCGTTGTCACAGCGGTCGCTGAAGGCCCTATAAGAGAACAGAAGGCAATATTAAGCATGATCGCAGATGTTGAAGTGCTGAAGATGGCAAGGCACGTTAACATCAATTCATACTGTGTGTGCTGAATGTTAAAGTTCTGTCACCAGACGTTTGTTGGGTGCCAGTCTCAGCGTCCCCGACGGACAGGTACTTGAGGGCGCGGCTCAGTTCCAGTGCCTCCTGCTCCGCCTCTGTGAGGATGACCAGATGTTGCGGCCCCCCTCCGGTCCTCGCCCTCTCCCATGGGCTCTCTTCTCCCATAAGGGGAGAAAGTAGAGACGTGTGAGTGAGTGATGGTGACGTGGCCAACTGATGAATGCATTGGTTTGGGTGCAGCTGACCGTGAAAGAGATGCAACAGACAGTGAGTATGAGACAGAGCCATGACATTGTATGAGGATTAGGTTGAGTGGCAGTGGTGGGGTGACTAATGGGGAGGTGAGGAAGTGGTGCTAAAGTGCAGGTAAGTTGAGGATGAGGTTTGAGTGGGTGTGAGGAGTGATGTGATCGGGTAGTGTTGGCAATGCAGAATGAGTTGGGGGGTGGGGGCGTTGATGTGGAAGACAGAATGTAGGAGAATGAGTAAGTGTACTCACTTTGGCTGACCTAGTTAGGTCAATGAAGCGCTTCCTGCACTGGATCCAGGTGCGGGAGATGTTGCTTCCGCTGGTGACCTCCTCTGCCACCTCGAGCCAGGCCTTCTTGGTGGCAGAGGCAGGGCACTTCCTCCCGTCCACCGGGTAGAACACATCCCTCCTCCTCCTCACCCCATCCAGTAGCACCTGGAGTGAGGCATCACTAAATCTAGGAGCAGCCTTTCCCCTGGGCTGCTCCATTTTCTATTTGGGTGTTTGCTCCAGGAGCAACTGTTGGAGGATTGCCCCTTTAAGTGGAGCTCCTCCAGCTGACAGCCTGTGATGCGGGTGTGCAGTCCACCCGCTGCGCAGGTTTCAGATGCCAAACCCGGAAGCCATGTTAAGTGGCTCCAATTTACCCGCGATTGCGTAGAGAACGGACAGATTTTATTAGGTGGGCTACCCACGCGCCCAATCACCACCACCCCCCCCCCCCCCCCCCCCCCACCGCTGCCATCCCGCCTCCCCGTTAATATCGGGGCCCTAATGTCTGGTAAAAGAGCAGCATTGGAGAAGGTCAACGAATAGCTCCAGGCCATCTCTTGGGTTACAAGATGGCACAGAATGATGAGACTTGGGTTCGTGCCTATAGTTTCTCTCATTGTGAGCTCTTATTCTCAATCATGTAATCAGGGAACTTGCCAAATGGAGGGAATATCAGAGGGCTGGTCACAGAAGTCAATTTACCTAACTTCTAGTGACTAGCAAAAGAGCAGCATTGGAGGACTTCATAGCAAGGTCCCACAAAGAGCAATGAGACAATGACCAGATAATCTGTTTTAGCGATGTTGGTTGAGGGATAAACATTGGCCAGGACACCAGGAGAACAACTCTTCTTTTCCTTGAATAGTGCCGTGGGATTTTTTATGTCTACCTGAGAGGGTAGATAGGGCCTCGGTTCAACATCTCATTCGAAAAATGATGCCTCTGACAGTGCAACATTTCCTTAGCGCTGCACTGAATTGTCAGCCTAGAATTTGTGCTCAAGTCTCTGCAGTGGGACTTGAACCCACAACCTTCTGATTCAGACGAGAGTGCTACCACTGAGTGAAGGCTAACGCCTTGTTATTGGCTTTGGTTTTTAATTCATTGCCATTTTTATTGTGTGGTTATTTTTAATTATCTTTGAATCTGAAATTTCAAAGTATGATTGTTCTTTAGGCCCCTAGGAAGAACCTCAAAACATTTGAAAATTTGTGTATCCTTCTGACCTTCAACAGCACCACTGCCGCCGAGTCCCCCATCACCTCTATTCTGGGGGTCACCAAGCTTAACTGGACCAACTCATTCAAAGCTACTCCACCATCTCCAAGGATAAAGTCAGGGGAGTGATGGAATATTCACAACTTGCCTGGATATGTGCAGCTGCAACAACACTCGAGAAGCTCAACAGAGAGCAGTCCGCTTGATAAGCACCTCTGCCATTGGACTCAATATCCATCCCCTCCACGACTGGCGCACAATGGCTGCAGTATATACAATGCAGGAACTCGGCAAGCTTGCTTAGATATCCTCTCCTTCCCCTGCGAGCTCTACCACTGAGAAGGACAAGAGCAGCAATGTTATGAGAACATCATCACTTCCAAGTTCTCATCCAAATAACATCCTTTCCTGACTTGAGGCATATATCATTGTACCATCATCATCATAAAGCTCTAACAACTCTATGTAAAGAAATTTCTCCTTAATTCACTCATTACCAGCTCCCCCACCAGAGGAAATGGCCTTTCCTATTCACCCTATCAAAACTCTTCATAATTTTAAAAACCTCCAATATATCTCCTCCTAGCCTTCTCTGCTCCAGCAGAAACAGTCCCAGTGTCTCAAATCTCTCCTCATGATTATAATTTCTCATCTTTGTAATGCCTTTTCTATAATGGGGCTTCCAAAAATGCGCACAGTACTCTAACTATGGCCTAACCATTGCTTTGTACAAACTTATTGGGGCCAATCTTCCTCTCCTGTTGAAGTCTGGGAGCAATTAGTGTGGAGCGCTATGTCGAATATCCTCATTGCCTGGACCCTCATTATAATGAAGCAGGCTCACATCAGCAGTGCTTTTGGACGCTTTTGGAAGTTGGTGCACTGCCTGGGCCTTAATGGCATTAGCACCATTAATGGGAATGGTTTGGTGAGAACCAGAAGTATTTTGATTTTTTTTCAGGTCAATAGGACAGAATTTTGATCTGGACCCTTCCATTGATAACTTTATAATTTGATTAATGTGTGATGCTGTAATTTGTAGGGACAAAAAGCAAAATCTACAGATGCTAGAAATCTGAAATAAAAACAGAAAATGCTGGAAACACTCAACAGATCAGCCAGCATCAGTGGAGAGAACAGACAAGTTGAAGTTTCAGGTGGGGACCCTTTGTCAAAACTGAAAGATACTCCCGATGCACAGATTTAAAAAGAACACAACAAAGGAAAGAGGGGAGGGAAAAAAACCCGTGCATGGTGTTTCCAGGGATTGGTGGGGGGGGGGGGGGGGCGGGGTGGGGGATGATCGGGTTGAAATTTGGGGTGTGGAACCTTCATTGGAACATCGTGCTGGCAAGGTAGTCAGCAACATCTTTTTTTTCTTCTACCAGGCTCCTGTGCTGCTGGAACAGCTCCACTTGGCCAATTTTTCATACTTCCATTGCCTCATTTCCCCCACCTCTTTCAGCAATTCACAAACATCCTATGTCTCAAATATGTCTTTTATTTCTTTGATTTCCCTTATCATGCTACCTATTGTCTCATCCAGTGTCACTTCTGCCATTTAACCATCTCCTGTTTTCCACTTTATGGTCATTGTATTTTTTCTTTCTCATGTGTGTGTGTTTTCCCTCCACCTTCCCTTTATTCTGTTCCTTTTTAAATGTTGTTCATGGGTAATATTTTCTAGTTTTGACAAAGGGGTCACACCTGAAAGGTTAACGAATATGTTCTCTCTGTTGAAGCGGTCTGACCAGCTGTGATTCTTATATTAGTGGTCTTCATATGTATTTAAAAGTTTTGATGACTTTATTCTGTACACTATGTGTCACTCTGGCTTCTTGAATTTTCTCATGAGCATAAAATAAATTACAGTACTTAATGAGTTGTCACTTTAAAAAAAAATGCTTTTATTTACGTTCCATTAATCTAATCAGCTTGTCCAGTTGGGCAGACAGATGAAATAAAATAAGTCAGATCAACCTGTAATTTTCACCGAGGTTATCCATTAATGCATGAAGCCACACAGAAAGTGGATTTTATTGAAGAGGTGGATGTGGAAACAAAAACTTTACCTGACCTTCAGTATGTTTCAGCAAGATGTAACAACTGCCACTAACCATATCCATACTTCAGCCTCTGCAAAACATTCAGCATTAAAGTACATTTGTTTCGTTTTTAGAACCAATTGCCAAGATACATTTTTCATAACGTTGAAAGTTTATTTGTAAATGTGTGACAAAACAATGTGAGAATTGCATGTTTTTGTTATGAGATGTGGTTCAAATAACCAAAGAATGCGGGAGCTTCAAAAAAGTTATCAGGTCTTGTAATGTCTTACTTTTTAACACTTTTAAAGGTGCTAAACTAAACCATGCTGCCTAAATATCCTTAAAACCCTTGAAGACAGGTTCTCTGTTTTACATTAAAAATAAAAACTACTTTTATAATCTGCATTTATGTCAATATAATACGTTTATGTCCAATTGTAAAGGAAATTCAGGAGTTAAAGGTATTATCACCTTGTAGACAGGCATTACGTTTGTTCTGTATATCAATACATTACGTTAGATTTTGAAGACTGTGCAGTGGCACAGCAAGCATTTTAATATTTTTTCTTCAAAATAATATATTGATTCATTAGGGAATTTTATCGTGAAGGGAAGTTCATTTGTGCACATCTGTTCTGTTACTGTATCCAGTTAATTTCAGCTTTTCGTGTTTTGCTGCACAGCTATTGGGAAATATAAATGACAGTTTTTCATACTCTTCCCAGCTTTGTGTTATGTTGGTGAAGCAATATTTTTACCCTAATCCTGAAATTGCATGTTAACAACTTCAAACCAAAGGGCTCATCAATATAACATAACAAAGCCGAGTGAAGATGTAAATTATGAAATATTGTTCTCTTTCAGCTCCATTGACTTAAGTGAAAAAATAGACATTTTTTGCATCAAAGTAAATGGAGTGATAAACATGCCATTTCTCATTATGTATAAGTTTATACCTAGGGGAAACGGCAGGGAAGAGGAAAAGAGCTTCTTCACCATCTTGACTTGTGGAGAAGGTGAAATTTTTGCCATAGTCCAATATTGCCCATTCAAAAAAAAGATATTTTCTCTTCTGAGGGTTTCCTGGCAAATAGCATTCACTTTTTAAAAAAATTGTTCAGTGATTAATACTTCATTTAATTCTAATACACTGCAGCTCCTTTTTTGATTAATTAACATACACAAAGATATTGTCTGAGTTCAAAATAGAACTTGTTTCTTTGCAGTTCTATAACATCAGCTCAATGTGATTTTTGGTAAGTGGTAAATGGTCTTTTACTGCATTGTTGCTCCAGTATAGATAGAAAGCAAATGGGCTTGGCTGTGAAAATTCTCATCCTAAATTTAACGAACTTGAATTAGTCATTCACCCTGTATTTATTTCAGTTTGTTTTGTTTTAGTTATTCACAGTTTCTTTGATACTATGGCAACATATTGATAGCATGAGTTTAGTCGTCATAGTTGGGGAAAAACACAATTGCCATTTTAAAATTGTGCTGGTCTACACCATAAATACAATATTGAATGCAGCACTAGTGTTGAAAAGAGCTACCTTTACTTGGCTTTTCTTCAAGGGCAATTATACCAGTGATAAAGTGGGCAAATTTAAAACTTGCTCACCATTACAGGAAGTTTTGTGTTTCACCAGCTGGCGAGCTGTGTTGCACCTAACAACTGTGAAATACGCAAGGACTTAAGTATTTCTGTTCTGCCCTTTGCATAGTGATGAAGTCATTGAGGACAGGAAGTTCCTGTTGCAAACACTTACTGGGACAGATTCTCTGTAGCAACTGTTTTCTCCCTGTATGCTTATTAAATGATATAAGTAGCCACTTGAAAACAATAAAAGGCAGACAAAACATGGAATTTGTTTAAATATTTTCAGAAGATCTGAAGACTGAAAATGATGTTTTCTTGGTTGTCTTTTAATCTTTCAAAGCAAGGACAATGAAGTTAACACCCTGTGGTCTGTTTACAATGTTTGATGCAAGTATCGTGGTTCATTGGGACACAAACACACAGTGACTGTTACAGAGTGACCTTTCAGCTGGCCCACAGTTATGTTTAATGTTTTTATTTGTCCTTTAAAATAAATAATGCAAAATAGAATAGACAAATCTGACTGTAAAAAAAGGCACAAATATATGGAAATCTCCCAAATGAATGTGTGGACTAAGTTAATGTATAAGTCAATGTATAATGTAATGTTATAACGTATTCTTATTCCATTGATAAGATATTGTGTTCCTTTATAAAAATGATCTGCACTTGGTGTATAAGTCTATGTGATATGTAGTCCGTAGCAGGTAGGAAAATTCAACTCAACACTTAACCAGGGGAGTTTTATCCTCCAGCAATGGGCTGCAAAGAAAGTTCATCAGTAGGTACAGCACAGAAGGAGGCCATTCGGCCCATCTTGCCTGTGTCATCTCTTTGAAAGAGCTATCCAATTAGTTCCATTCCCCTGCTTTCTCCTCATAGCCCTGTAATTTTTTTCCCTTCAAGTATTTATCCAATTCCCTTTTGAAAGTTACTATTGAATCTGCTTCCACCACCCTTTCAGGCAGTGCATTCCAGATCATTACAACTTGTGTAAAAAAACATGTTTCCTCATGTCACCTCTGGCTTTTTTGCCGATCACCTTAAATCCGTGTCCTCTGGTTACCGACACTTCTGCCACTGGACACAGTTTCTCCTTACTTACTCTGTCAAAACCATTCATGATTTTGAACACCTCTATCAAATCTTCCTTAACCTTCTCTGTTCTAAGGAGAACAACCCCAGCTCCTCCAGTCTCTCTAAATAGCTGAAGTCCTTCGTCCCTGGTATGATTCCAGTAAATCTCTTCTGCACCCTCTCTAAGGCCTTGACATCCTTCCTAAAGTGTGGTGCACAGAATTGAATACAATGCTCCAGCTGAGACCGAACCAGGGTTTTATAAAGGTTTAGCATAACCTTCTTGCCTTTGTAATCTATGTCCCTTTTAATAAAGCCCAGGATCCCATATGTCCTGCCACTTATCCGTTTACTATTTATATGTTTATAAAAGATTGTTGGGTTCCCTTTTATGTTAGCTACTAATCTATTCTCATGCTCTCTCTTTGCCCCTCTTATTCCCTGTTTTAGATCTCCTCTGTAATTTCTGTATTCAGTCTGGTTCTCTACTGTATTATGAACCTTACATTCGTCATAAGCCTCCTTTTTCTGTTTAATTTTAATCTCTATATCTTTAGCCATCCAGGGAGCTCTAGCTTTGGGTGCCCTTCCTTTCCTCCTCATAGGAATGTGTCTACTCTGTATCCGACCCAACTCCTCCTTGAAGGCCTCCCATTGTTCAATTACTGTTTTGCCCACCAATTTTTGATTCCAAATCACCTGAGCAAGATCCCTTTTTAACTCACTGAAATTAGCCCTCTTCCAATTAAGTATTTTCACATTTGATTGTTCCTTGTCCTTTTCCATAACTATTCTAAACCTAATGACATTATGATCACTGTACCCCAAATGCTCCCTCACTGAAACATGCTCCATCTGTCCCACTTCATTCCCCAGAACTAGATCCAGCTCTGTTTCCTTCTTGGTTGGGCTGGAAACACACTGTTCCAGAAAGTTCTCCTGAACACATTTCAGGAATTCCTCCCTCTCTTTGCCCTTTACACTGTCACTTTCCAGTTTTTATTGGGATAATTGAAGTCCCCCATTATCACTACTCTATAGTTCTTGCATCTTTCTGTAATTTACCTGCAAATTTGCTCTTCTATCTCATTCCCACTATTTGGTGACCTATAGTATACACCCAGTTGCATAATAGCTCCTCTATTGTTCCTTATTGCAAATCAAATAGATTCTGTCTTTGACCCCTCAACTACATCATCCCTTTCCAGTGCTATAATGGCTTCTTTGATCAATACTGCCACACCCTCCTTTCTTTCCTTCCCTATCTTTCCTGAATACCTTGTAGCCAAGAATATTAATTATCCTATCCTCCCCTTCTTTGAGACAAGTCAGTGTCATTGCCACTATATCAGTCCCATGTGGCAACTTGAGCCTGCAGCTCACCAACCTTATTTACCACACTACATGGTTTACACACTTGCACTCTAACCTCATCTTCAGATTGCCTCACATTTGCCCTGTGTCTGATCCCTCCTGTTTCTGAACGATTCTTTACTCTTATAGTTACTTATCCCTCCCAGTCCTCTGTGCACCATGTTTCTCCTCTCTAATGTTTCATCCTGATACCCATCCCTCTATCAGATTAGAAGTAACTTGAGTGCACTTATTACGCTATTTGAAATCCCTCATTTTATTATTCCCTGCTGCATCTCATCATTTGCGACCTGTTACACCTACCCAATCAGCTAAGTCCAGTTCTATACTGAACATATTTTATCCCTTTCTATGATATTCTGTTAATACTTGATTTTTTGCCAGATAGAAAGCAAATTTGGTAATTTCCTTTCATAAATATTCATTCAGATAGTAAAAAACTTTTAAAACCTAAACCCAATACTCAGCTACAGACAGGTCCTAGTAAAATACTCAAGTTCATGCAAGTTGATGATAGTAGCCTGTAGCTCAAAGTAGCCAGAAGATAAAACTTCCATGGAGCCTAGTTTTCTTCCAGGTTGCATGTTTAATTGTTTATCACTGACTAAACACTGAAAATAATATTTATCCAACCATGCCTCACAGTTTAAAAAAATGCTACCTGAAATAGCATTGAAAAAGTAAAGTAACACTGAATGAAAGTCTATGAAAAACAGCTACTACTTGCTCAGACAGCTAGAACGTAGAAGATCTTTGACCTGGACATTTTGACCAGATATATTTTGTGTTAGCGCAAAGAATATAAATGTGCAGATTGGTTCAGGTGTAAACCATAAGGGATAGTTCCAGGGAGAGGTTTTGTTCGGTGATTGAATACTGGTACTTGGCATTGTCTAGCGAAATACTTGGTTGCCTTAATGGAGAACAGCTGGTGTTATCAGGATATAATCATTTTGAAAGCAAGCACAAGGTTTTAATGTTCTATGTCAAATCTTTCAGGATGAATTCTGGCTTAAAATGTCAAACACATTTATTTCTGTCATTTTTAGTAAATGAATTAACACTAAAATGAATTTCTGGGCATATTTTATAATTTTTTTAAAAGTACATTCATTATAAAGACCTATTATAAAACCATCTGTGCTTAATAAAACTAATTGAAGGTATTCATGTTTGACAAAGAATTTCTGTCTGCACACACTTCAACTTACTTCTGCAATGACATCATTTGAGACAATCACCAGGAGTGTTTGTGGTTATTTTTATAAAGTTATGTATGTCCTTTGCTGGCAAAGTGAATTATGTTACCCTTGAACATTGAAGTTTTTTGAGAATTTGAAACTAATGGACATAATTTGCCTCACACCATTTATCCAATATTTAGCATGTAATGCCTAACCTATGTAAACCTTTGGTTGGATTGCAGTTGGAATATAGTGTCTAGTTTTCAGTGCCATATTTTAGGAAGGGTGTCAAAACCATGGCAAGTGTACAGAAGATAGTCATAAGGTTATACCTAGGGTGGGAGGCTTTAGTTATGAGAAGAGAATAGAGAAACTGGGACCTTTTCATTAAAACAGAAAAGGTTAAAAAGAAATCTGATACAGATGTTCAAAATTCCTGAAGGTTTTTGATAGGGTAAATTAGGAAATACTATTTTGGACAGTGACTCGGTAACTAGAGGGCATAAATTTAAGATCATCACCAAAAGAATGAATAGAGAGGTTAGAAGACATTTTTCTTTAAGAAGTAGGTTGTTCGGGCATGAAATGCTGTACCAGAAACAGTGGTGGAAGCAGGACCTATATTAGCTTTAAAAAGGGAAGTGGATAAATATTTGAAAAAATAAATATTTAAGAGATTATGGGGAAAGGGCAAGGAAATGAGACTAAGTGGATAGCTCCTTCAGAGAGCTGGCACAGGTGTGAGAGACTGAATGATCTCCTCTGTGCTTTAAAATTCCATGATTTTAATGGATTGATTTTTCAAAAAGTTGACTTTTTTCCTGTTCAGTTAAACCTACACGGAAAGCCTCTGCTGGTATAAATCTTGGGCCTTGGCAATGAGCCAATCTATATTTGTATTGAAAAGTAGAGTGACCCACAAAGAGCAACTTGGCTGACCACAAACATTCAAGGCTCCTCCGATTTAAAAAAAAGTGTTCACCACACTGTTTTCCAAAACAATTACATTTTGAATATTTTGTCAGAATTGGGAAAAGCACCACGTTCATACTCACTTAAATGTAACGCATATGGTTTTCAAACCATAGGGGAAATCCCAGGGGCCACGAAGCAATCAGATTCTTGTCTGTCCAGGGTCAGAGATACAGTGGGCTGTGTGTGAGCAGTGTCCCAAGAATTTTGTGTTCTACATGTTTTATATATTTGTTGGCTTGCTAGCACATTATTTATGTTGCTATATAATAATTTTAAAAGATACGACTGCAATGACGATATGGTTTTCCTTTGACTCACTAACATTGTCTTTAGTTAGGACACTGGTTCCCTAAGAGACTATCAATGCCTGCATTGGGTCCCTGGGAGTTTATTATGATTTGCAGAGGGTTCCCCACACAGTCATGTTTGAGAACTACTGCTATAAAATACATACATGTTTTTGTACCAGCACCCTGTTTTAAAAATGTATTAGTCAAAAATGTTTCGGTACTGCATTTAGTTTTTGTATCCATTTAGTACTTGGCTCAGTGGTAGCATGCTTGCCTTTGAGTCAGAATATCATGGGTTCAAGCCCTATTGCGGGACTTGAGCACATATTCTAGGCTGACACTTCAGTGTCGTACTGAGGGGATGGTACCATCTTACAGATGATACATTATACTCAGACCCGATCAGTTCAAGTTGATGCAAGAGATGGGAGTTCGCCTGGTGTCCTGGCCAGCATTTATCCCACAAGCAACATCAAAACCAGAAATTTTTGGTCATTACCTCATTGCTGTTTGTGGGCCTTGCTGCGTGAAATTGGCTTCCATATTGCCTACTAAACAACAGTGACAACACTTCAAAAAGTAATTCTTTGGGGTGTCTGGAGGACAATGGTAAGAAGCTATATAAATGCAAGTTTGTTCTTTCTTCTGTATGCTTTGCATTGCTTCACGTATATTAGAAACACAACCGAAATGTTTTCAAAAGAAATAGAATATCCGCACAAAACAGCTGCAGCGGAAAATTCATTTAAATTTAATCTTTATCAACAACTATGTTGCTGTCATTAGATGATTAATGAGCCACATAATAAACTAAATATTTTAATCATGTTATCATTGTAATTGTTGATGTCCCAATATCATAGTTGACTTGTAATGTTCTTGTATAATATTGTTGTTTTATGTATCTTGTGTGTTCTTTTAGTGTGATTGCAGAAAAAAAATATTATGAACATGAAAGCTAAGATGCAGACCGTTCTAAGTTAATCTTTTATTCATGAATGCCTTTTTAAAAATTTCCATTATGAAACCAATGTGGAAAATATTTTAGAAAGTTAGCAGTTTTTATGTGTTAAAATGCAAAAGAACTACAATTGATATTGTATTAAGTAATCAAAGTAGACCTGTACGATAACCATAGAGTTGATTCTGATCTTCCCATTTTTAATGTTTTTTTGGTCTCACTTAGGCCTTTACGTCTTGTAGCAAAATCATTTTTTAAAGAAGGGTTTTAAATTGTTCTTATCAAACCTGGACCAAAGATTGGTACTAATAACAGAGTTCAAAATTGCAGTGAGTTGCAGTTCTTTTGATGTTCTTCAGAATATTAAAGTAATGTTTACATTGACTCTCGTTTTGAAGACCTAAAACTGTTCTATTGAACAATTCAGAATTTGTACAGTTTACAAGTCATTTCACTTATGAAGTCACAAAAGACTGAATAGTTTTCATGAGTGAATGTCCAACAACATAGGTTCTGTAAAGCAGTGTGATAATATAGTTTCCATAATGGAAGACAGCAATAATTTAACTACAGATACAATATCCTTCAAGAATTGGCTCCATTTGATGGGCAAAAAGTGGTGCACTTGAGATGTCATCATGATCTGAAGTATTGTAGCAATGAAGATGAGATGAAGCACATTTGGGTGAAAATGCTTTGTCTGCTTCAGATCTCATTTCAGCAAATGGGATGTTCCTTGTTATTTGTAGAACTTGAGCGTTGAAGAGCTATGGAGCCCACTTCTAATGACACCTCTGAGCAAATGGCATGAATACCTGACATAAAAGCATTGAAAGCAGGCCTGCCATTTGCAAGACCTCCGTTTTTTTCTGTCATTTGCAGAATCACTGCAAAGACAATTAACATTTTCTAAACATTATTTTGAAAGTGTCTAGCACTTATGTACGAATGCAGCAATGGAGTCAGCCTTGCATGTTTCTCCCACCTCTAGCTCTACAAATATTTCAGCCAAAGAAAATAATCAAAATGATGCTGACTATGTCACTGTGCATTTCTGGCAGTTCATTAGTTGTCAAAGAAAGATATTCAGTTTTTCATTAATTCTTTAATCAGTACAATATCAGTTTCTAAAACTTCAGGAAGATACTTATGCCTCTGAGTACACGAAGGCAGGATGCTGGCAGTTAACACCCTTTTCCAAAAATAGCTGACCTATTTTGACGTCAGTTTGGTTCAGACTAATGTAAGATTGCATAGTAGTTCAAACAGTAAAAACAGTTCCAGAATTTTCCTCTCAGTGTTGTTTTATCAGTAATTCGACATCAAAAAAGAAATCCTTAATTACAACAATTTTTTCCCAAAAACTAACAAAAGCATTGTAAAGAAAGTAATATTGTTACAATATTTATAACTGAATACATGACTTAACAGAACAAAGTAATGCCTTTGACTCACTGAGATTAATTAGAAAGATGTAGGCTAGTTTTTGAACACTAATGAGGAGGCAATGCATTTTATAGAATTTGTCCAAATATGTGCCTGATCTCATAAGTGAAAAATCTATGGAAAGAATACACATAGCTAATTTTTATACCAGTTTCACTTGTGATTATATGCATGGCTAACCCAGCAGCAACATGAATATTAGGACATATCATTGAAGCTGTTTCTCGATATCATTCGAAGCATGTGATCATGTTCCAGAGACTATGGCCCAGAATTTACTGTGAAAATGATGGTGAGGCTAACAGCGCTCACCATTAATTATGCACAAATTGGACAGCAACTTCCGGCGAGCGCACATGCGTGGTTAAACGCAAAAACCTGGAAGTTGCTGTCCGAGATGCGCTGTCCCTCCATCAGCTTTGCGAAAGCGGCATCTCGCTGTCTGACTCACCTTTCAAATACATTGAACGGCTTGAAGTTCCTGAACTTACGTGGTAGATACGGACTAAACTTGTCACAAAAAGTTAGGGCTTGTCCATTCCATTCTAAGCACCCTTTTAACAATGTGATAAGTCTTAATTATTGGCAAACAACCTTTCTGGCACTTAAAATTAACTTTTACGAATGTGGAGTGTAATTCTTAAAAATGTTTTTCTTTCTGTCTCTTTTTTGTCTCTCTCCCTTAATCCAATTTTTCTTTCCCACTCTTTATTTCGCATTCTGTATCTGATTTGACGTTGAATTCACTATTCTAACTTACACTTCCTGGTTCAGCCTCTGCGCTGCTCATCAACGATTCTTCAATCTGATTGATTTAGAGATACACAGTTGCTTGTCCTGTTCACACAGGCCCTAGATGCCCGGTAGAGGGTGCTGCGCTGTTTGGATCTCTAACTTCTGGCAACTTTCAGCGCAAAAGCTCATGGAAAGTCTGTGGGCAAGTGCAAGTCGAACGAATGGCAGACTATCACTTCAAGTGCACCTGCATTGTAGTGCAATACTAAAAGCTCAATTTTCATAGTTTCCTTGCTATTTTGATACTGTTGCCTTGGATTTTTTTAGTGTAAGTTGTATGATCTCTTCACCCTGGAATTAGTTCAATCGATAGATATTTTATACTGCTGCATACATAGTAATTTGTCTACAAAATAAAATAACATGCCATTATGGACTCGTTCACAAAGAATCCGTAGATACATCTGGAACTTGAAACACAAGAGAAAATAGGGACTGCAATTATTAAACAATTAGAGGGTGGATTGGAAACATTGCTGGGTGGCGAGCGAATGCAAGAATTGTTGGAATATTACTTAGCTTTGTCTGAAGATAATATGGAGTGTGAAAGATTCTTTTGACTCCATCCAGTATTTGCATTCAGATGGATGGTTGTGCACTGTGATCCAAATACACCTCTCTCATGAATTGATATCTTTAAATAAGCCCAGTGGAACTTACTTGCAATGATCGACTGCTACAATTAATGTCTAGGGAGCCTAAAATCAGTTCTCACCGGGTAGGTTAAGTTAAAATCGGGGCAATATTTACTGTTGTCATTTTGTTATTTCTTCTCGTGGTGTGGGGGAGCGCTGGCAAAGCCACATTTATTGCCCATCCCTAGTTGCCCTGAAAATATGGTGATGGGCCTTGTAGATAGTGATTGTTTTTACAAATGCTTGACTTACTAAGCCTCTTCAGAGGGCATTAAGAGTCAACCATGTAGTGTGAGACGAGTCATATGTAGGCCAGACTGGGTAGGGGGCATAAACTGGTTTCCACCCAATGACTTTGCTTTGCTGAAGGACGGTATTGAACCAATTGTATTTTTTTAAAACAGTTGTCCAACTTTTATTATAATTTTTTCTGATGTTAGCTCACGATTAACAGATTTCCTGAATTCAATTTCACAATCAGAATGCTGGGATTTGAACCGAAGACCTCTAGGTTGCTTATCTGGTACCTGGTCAAGTTAACAGAACACTTTACGTGTTGTTTTTCACCAATGAAGATCTCACCCCAGCTCAAGAATTTGTTCACAATAATCATTTGTTTTTAATAATTTTAGTCTTCCCAGTGAAAGAACCATCTGATTTCACAGTACATGGTTCCCGGTTCAAGAATCCAAACTCCCGTCACTAGTGGTGAACTTGCACTATTAAAAATAACAATGCTCAATTCTCAGGGACACGGTGATTTGTAATACCAAAAACCTGCATATTGGATTGGTGCACAGGAATCTATGGGAATCACTGGATGGAAATCATTTTTTCCCACATTAAAGGAGTAAGAGGAAATCGCATTGAGAGTTGTCGAAGGCACTGACTTTGGAACGGCAATGGATTAGATGTGAGAGAAGGTTGTCTGCTCACGTTGTTTGCTGCAGGTGGCGTGTCTCATGGGAGACAAATAAAGAGGAAAAGGAGGCAATATAATTAATGAGCGAGTCTTACAACGGAATTACAACGTGTTATCTGCCAGGTAATGAGGCAAACTGTCTCAGTAAAAGGACATTGTAGAGTAGATTTTCCATGATTCAAAAAAGGGGTCTAACACCAATTTCAAGCTGGGCTGATTGCTTGGGAATATTTGGGGTGGATTCTAATTAAATATTTAGGTGAGCTTCCAGTCAAAGAGGCCAGCAGGAAATTGCATTAGCAAACATCACTTAAAGGATTGCTGGGAAAAGTTAAAGGGATGTGGTTGCAGATATGAGCAAATTTTTTTTAAAAAACTTTTTCAACAGCTGTAAATATTTCAAATGTATATTTCAGCCTCCCCAAAGGTTGCTTAGGACAAAATAAGTGATTGATTGGGAAATAAATGTAGAAACAGGCACCTGAACCCCTTTTTTGATGGCTAGTGAAGAGGAATTGGCATTCCAGGATATCTTCCTCAGAGAACTGTAGTAGAGTATAACCATGTAAGGGGTGGTCACACTTGGCTTCACTTCAATTTATTATAGGGTAAATTCATCCTTCCTGCATTCCCAGTGGATAACTGGGCATGAAGGGATGACAGGTTGGAGAATCAGTGCTACAACATTATTGTCGCCTTATCTCTAACCCTATTTCTCCCAGCCAGAAGCATGAGATTGGTGAATGTACCCATATATTTAGACAAAGCCTTGGTTTCTTTTCAGTGAGACCGCTTTAGTCCAATCTAAAATGACTGCCAGAAAATCATACTCTGCAGTGAAGTGGATATATGTGGATCTTAAGCCACATTTTCCACTCCCCAGGACTTGTTCTACTCTTACACCTCTGGCCTTTGGGACTGGGAAATTGAGGGAGGAAAGCCTGACCCAGATAGCTTCGCTTGCTTTAAACACCTCTTTTGAAAGCTGACAATAACGCTGCACTGACAGTGCTTAAAGAGAATCCTGTGACATCGACTGTTCTGCCCTCCCAGCTGAAAGAAGCTCTGTGGCAGCAAATGGCTCCTCAGTGAAATGAAGAAAACATTAGGGATAAAAATACATTTTGAGGGTTTCTTTTGTTTTGTTTTCTCGCTAAAAGAATTTAATCTCCATTCATTTTTTTTTAGCAGAGAGGGCCAGTGGGACCAATGACTGTTGCTACTGGCCCTCACACTTCAGTTGTTGAGAGATTCACTTTCCATGGGCTGAATAGACAAATCAATTTTTCTTTACTACTAGCTGAGATGTTGTGTTTCTGCAAACAGTCCCTGCCAGCACTTCAGCTGACAGCAGACAAAAGTCCTCATAAAATAGTGCTACACAGTTCTGGGATTTAAACCAAAGATGACAGTAATATGAAGGAAGTATTTTAACTTCTACTTTACCAGATTATTCACAATGAACATTCTTTAGTTTATTTCATATTGACGTGGTGAAACGGACCACAATTAATATACAGAATATTACACGGTCATTATAACAGAGACCGGAACTTCAGATTGGCATGAGTAGATACAGAGCCATCTGACTCTAACAAAACAAGCTAATAGCAGAAGTTTGCAGCAGTATCCAACTGGTAGCATGTATTGCTGGGACTTGGCAGCTTTAATTCTACTCCTAGGCCATTCAGAAATGTGGTCCTTATTGAAATGAATGGAATTATTCGAGGACATAGACAACTTTTCCTCCCATCAGAAACATCACTCAAGCGACTATTTCTGATTATATTTGTTACACATAAAGTTGGGGGGAGTATTCCGAACAAGAAACAGACGCCTGGACATTTCCTTTTCTTCGTTTTAATTTTGTCAGTCTTCTTCCCTCCCCTCCTGGAGACATTTTAGCCAATGTTTCTGTCCTTTGCACCTGGGGAAGACTCAAACCCAAGATGCTACCCACCTGCCTCCCTTATAGATTTCCTGGAGATCTCCTGCCTCATTTTCTTCCACGTTTGCTGGGCAATTTGGAGGTGCACATGGAACAAGTTAGCAGTAGCACTTGCACCCAGCCCCATTCAGATTGGAGGATCTGATTGGTGCCTGGATGCCACTGGGAGACAAGCCAGAAGGTAAGTGCTCTTATTCCACAGGGCCACCAGGAAGACTCTTGTGGCAAAAGGCCTTCGCGCTGCCCCTCTTGGACAGCAGCCACAAGGTCCTGCAGTCAGCAACCATTACTGCTGATGCAGGCCACCCCACCTCCAGAAACTAGGTCTGCACCAAGGGAGTATCTGGTCCAAGATAATGACCCAAATCTGGAAATCCAGGTGGGTTCGCATCATGTCAGTCAGAGCATACTTTTGATATGTTATACCTGACCTGTGTACTGGTGGAAAGGAGGGGAGGGGAGGGGGGGATGGGAAATCAGGGTCAATGGGTTCCTGTTGCCCTTTGATACCACATCCTTGTCATTCTGCTACCTGGATGTATCTGAAAGCCCTAACATTACGTTTTTTGCAGAGTCAAATTGTCCAAAATAGAAGAAATGAATTTTACAGTGCAGAAATTGGTAATTTGGCCCAGCAAGTCTGCGCTAATGCTCTTCTCCACAAGTCACCTAGTCTAATCCCACATTCCTGCTCGCTGCCTATACTTTTTAATATTTTTAGAAGCATATTTTGGTCTTTGTTTTCCTATTCTAAGGAAATTACTTGTGGATTTTCACTATCCTTTTAAATTGCAGTTCCACTTCAAAGAATTGTTTTTTGCCCATGGATTTATGATTGCAATGATTTACAGTTGTACTTCTGTGTTAGTCTATCATTATGGGAACTGTTGTTTCTTTTTTTTCTCTCTGTTCCTCAGTTCACAAATGCTAACTTCAGGCACTGGAATGTTTTGCTTTGAATTGATTTGGTTGTAAATTGTAATCACTGCTTACAAAGAACAAATTTAAGAAGTGACATTTTACTGTTAAAATAGATGCAAGTTCATTCCTCTGAGCGAAAAGAGAAAGAGCAAATCAACCCCAGTGTCTATGTATACAATATATATTTTAATCCAGAAATGCTGCCCTTGGAATAAGAGTCCATTATAGACAATGGAGGCAGTAAGAAAGAGCAATGAAGCAACACAGGTGAGAGAGGTAAAATAGGATGAAGCTGATAGTCCCGCAGCCTTCGGTTCACTTACGGCTCTGGAGCTCCCAGACTTCCTTTTCTCTCAGGCTTTAGATTTAAACTAGTGTTTAGGATTGACGGAGAGTTTCTTTGGAATGACAAGTGCTAGACTGTGAATGAAAATGAGATGCCGTAGGGAAATATCACCGCCACAACAGCAGGATCCATAAAGGAGTTATGACCTATTTGAATCTTGATGGAGCATCACTGGTTTAACTCATAGGAAGTCAATTGTCGAAAAGATTTGAATCATCTGTTTGACCAATGAGCTTAGAAATCCTTTAATCTAGTATCACTTATTTGTATACCAAAATTATGAAAACTTTGTGTATATATGTAACAGTGGAAACCAGCTGAACTGATGTTAAGCCAAACACTGAAATCCAATGTGGTATAAATTCAAAATGTGTCCTAAAATAATAATCGGAATGCCATTGTGCCTTATGATAACGTATCTTCCCCGATTGGATGATCAACCAGAAGGTTTACGTTAGGTTACTGTAACTATCATTTAGACATAATAGGGTAGATTTTAACTTATGTTGCTGAATGGAAAACTGACCTTTGGGGATTGGCCGCTCATTGTACACCCTACTTGATTTTCTTTTCCATTAACTTCCATCCCGACTTGGAAATATATTGCAGTAACTTCATTGTCGCTGGGTCAAAATCCTGGAACTTCCTTCCTAACCGCACTGTGGGAGAACCTTCACCACCCGGACTGCAGCGGTTCAAGAAGGCGGCTCACCACCACCTTCTCAAGGGCAATTAGGGATGGGCAATAAATGCTGGCCTCGCCAGCGATGCCCACATCCCATGAACGAATAAAAAAAAAACTTCAATGGAAATGAAAACTGGTCGGGATGTATAACGTATGGTTGATCCACTACAACCAGTTTTCTGCCAGGTGGTGAAAGTTAAAATTTATCCCAATGTGACATAAATGAAGCATTTTTGTCAATGGTGTATTGTTTTATTCCTTTTTTTGAGTTGCAATACACACAATGTTAAAATTGGTTAGAGTTAGCTGACTTTTCAAGGTGTTGGAAATATCCTGAAATTGGGCCTCATTAACATTTTTTGCACTAGCTGCCTCCATGGGCAGCTTGCGCATGTGAAGAGAACCAGTATCGGGCCGCTTGCCTCGCCAGGGACTGTGGAGTCGGGGGAGCACTCCTGCTCCTCCTGGCTCCACAGGAAGGTTTTTAAAAAGAATTCTTAAAAAAAACTTACCTTTAATTGGTGGGCCACTGCTTAGGCCTCAGCAGCTGCTAAAGAATCCCGATACTTGCCCCATTCATCACTGCCCAATTTCTGTGACGGGACCTAAAACAGACGTTAGGCCCTCATTTACATATGTAAGGGACCTGACGCCTATTTTAGGTGACTGTCGGGGATGCCTGAAAAATGGCCCGACCCAATTTCGGGTCAGGTGATTTTGAGGCGCAGGACATTAGTTCCTGAAATTGGGCCTCATTGTGCCCTTTTTACGCCTTGGCGCAACAAGGTCCAATTTTACCTAATTATCTATTTTATTCCTATGAAGCAAAAGGGGGTTTAATATGCTAACATTGGTGTCTTCCTTGGTAACTTCCTCCAATCACCCACGCTCCTGATCTTTGGTCGCCCGGTGAGGTGGGGGGGCAGGCAGGTCGGTGGACGTCCTCGTGGGCCTGCTCCTGGGCCTGTCCAAGATGGCTATCCACAGGTCCAGGTGAGACGTGGCCCGTGGGGGTGGTCGCTCCGACTGTCTGCCTCTCTTCCACGGAATTCTCCGCGCCCGGGTGGCCCTGGAGAGGGAGGATGCAGTGTCTGCTGGTACGCTTGAGGCTTTTCGCGACCGGTGGGCACCGCAGGGACTGGAATGCATCCTGGACCGAGATAATAAAATTTTAATTTGACACTTATTTTGGGTTTATTGGTTTTCTGCACATGAGCACACCCTACTCCCCCCCCCCGCCTTCTTATAAAAGGGGGGCCCAAAACACAAAAGAAGAGGAAAAAACTTCCACCAATCACAGCTTGATCAAAATGTTCTGGCCAGATCAGTTGGTCAAGCTATTCTGTTCAATTCAAACATCCTATCTGATTGGCAACCGTGGGAATTTTTTTTAAATAACGGGATTAATTGCTATCCGTTTTGAAAGCTTGAGTCAGGTTTCTGAGAGGGACAGGGCCATTATTCTTTGTAGACCCTTGGATGGACAGCTTTATCACCATAAACAACAGGTTTTGGATTTACATTTGGCTGCCTGCACTTAGTTCACTAGTCAGCCTCAACACATCAGGTGTGCTAGCCTGGTTCGAGCAGCAAGATAAGTAAGCAACCGTGTTCCAAGGGTAAGTGCAAGAGATGTGTCTTTATATTTTTCACATTTCGGGGAGATTAGTAAAAGTTTGTAATTACTGTAAATATATTGATTACTGTTCTTTTACCTGTTTAATGTTCAGTAAATTTGTCTAGTGATTTATAGCCTGAGCCATGTTATTTTTCCACCAACCGAAGTTGAGGAGATCACGTGGCGACAGGTAAGTTGGAGTAATCTCAAAGGGGACAATTTTAATCTAACCCATCAGTCGGGAAACTGACTGGATCGGGTGTAATGCTGGTTTTACATCCCGCCTGATTTTACACTCGATTGAAGTCAATGGAGGGTAATATCGAACGGGTTGTAAAACCAGCGTTTCACCTGATCCTGTGGGTTCCCCACCCGTAAAGTTACATTAAAATTACCCCCAAAGTTTCTCTGTTTCACCCCTGGGTCTTGCTACATTTACCTAGATATTGGTAATGGTACATTTAGGTTCATAGGGAGAATGGAAGCCCTGCTGATGGGACTGACCAAGATGCTGAACACAAGGAAAATATTTCGTGTAAGAACCCAAAAAAGATAATAAATCAACACATTAGATGAATGTTACGGGCAGCAGAATACTCACTTCTACAAAGAAAAAGTTGGTAGAATCAATTCAAAGCATATTAGTACATTTCCTCTTATGTGACAGTGATGAGAAAGTTTCAATCCCATGTCCTCCCAATGGGTGGAAAGAAGCATAATAGAAAATGGGAGTGATGGCGAGTTCAAAGGGAGCAAATTAATTAAACACAAATGTCATTTGTAAAGAAAACTAATCTTGGTTTGTGGTCTTTGTGTTCCAGAAGCCATACTATATTTTTCCACTACTTGACAACATTTGATGAATTGTCATTGTTCTAGTTGTACGCAGCATTTTTAAGCAGCAGCCTGTAACTATAAAATTGTAGTGAATTGTAAACAGACATTAATAGTCAATTATGATTGAGTTAACAGTCATTAACTGGCAATTGTTTGAAAGTTTTTCTGCAGTCATATTATATTTTTATTTGTTTTGAACTCCATCAATGTTGTACCTGCAAATTCTGAAAGAGTGTTTCACTTATTAACCTAAATGGAAACAATAGGCAGCCAGAAAAAACAGAGTTACAGGTAACAACTGGAGCCTGTTAAAAAAACAAAACAACAAATTAGTTAATTGGTTAAACAAATTGATAAAGCAATGGATTAACTCAAGTTGTAATGTTTTGTGGGTACAAGACATGTGTTAATTCATGAGTTTATTCGTGAGTGAGTGACATTTTTCTCAAGGGTGACACTTGTCTAATTAAATGCATATGTGAAATTAATAAATGCAACAAAGGACAGTAATTTTTGCTGCTTATTTAAATATCTGGAAGATGCAGTAAGTATCACAGCAACGAGATAATGGATGCACTCCGTTCTTTTAAAGATAAGAGCTTGGATTGAGTAATTATCTGGCAGTTATTAATCAGTGTATTATTTTGCCATATTAAGTTAAAGGCATTATTCACGTTTGTTAAGCTGGATTTCACTGCTTTTGAATTATAATGAACGCAACCTTTGATTAGTATGACCTATTCTAAATGACCCATTAAATGGCAATGTAAATTGAGACTATGTCAAATATGTAAGTGGAAATATGATGATAACACTTAACATAATACTTGAATATTAGGTAGCTGTGTTTCTTCTTCTAGTGTTACTTCTTGATGCATGAAATACTGGGAACTTGTCTCAGCTGTTGCAGATTTCAGTGAACCTGATTTAGGTTCGGATCTCCTTCCAGTGAAACAATTCTATCCAAGGAATTATGTTTGTTATTTTTTGCATTTATAAAAAAGAGCTCAAACTATATGGGCACCGTTCTACTACAGTTGCCTCTTCAGAGCAACATAGAGCCAGCAGGCTTGATTTACTTCATATTGCTCTTTGGCTACCGACATCTGATTAAATTTTAATGTGAACTGAGTCAATGGGGCAGTTGTGTCTCTGATGGCATTTAAAAGATTAAAAGCCAAGCTTAATGGAGTGCCTGAGAACTATTTCAGCATCACTTAGTACTGGTTTAAGTTATACTGTAGACAGTGTGAAGTGAAAGTGGTACAAGACTAGATTCTGGGCAACTTCACATCTGAATTACATAACATACTTCATATCAATAATGTGCCTGTTTTGCATTGGCAAAACTGTGTTGGATAGCTGACTTATAAGCCACAGATGATTTTCTTCACAAGTTAGATTTTCTTCTCACATCAACAAAAAAATGCTTATTTTTGTTTTACTTGTGTTAAAGATTTTTTTGACTTTTATTTCAGAAGCAAAGGGTCAATAGAAGCCCACAACCATGGATTCTACACAAACTTACATACTTGAGTCTTCCAATATTTAGTTAAAGTAAACAATCCCTACATTTTCAGATTGAAAAACTCTGAATCAAAAATCAGGCTGGCCCATTTTTGAATTATATCTAATTAAATAGTCAGTTTTCAGGGATGGACAATAAATGCCGGCCTTGCCAGTGACAGCCACATCCCAAGAACGAAAAGAAAAATTGCTCACCACAATTCAGATAATGTTAGTCAGAAGCACTTATGCTGTCACATTATAGAACTCTGATTCAGGCATGTGACAGAATGAATAAAAGACCATTTAAAGATCTCTAATTACTGTAATGAATGAATGAATCAATGTATGTAAATGTCAACTTGATGCTTGCCTAATTAATTCTTCCATAATTTTTCTCATATAATCAGCAAGATATAGTTTGAACAAGAAAGCACTGTTAGATATGGAAACATGATTCAAGTTCCAGGTTGAAAGGGAATTTTTCTCTTGTAGTGGATAACATGATCTGGAGAATCTCTTTCAAAAAGGAACAAACTTTGCAGTATTCTTGGAATAAATGGGATTTGGGTCCCCAGTGCCATGCTGCATTCCCAGAACCAACTGGAGAATTGGTTCCCTGTGGATTCTGTGTGACACAATGTGTACCATAGTCCATTAATTGTCTTGAAATGAAGCAGCTGCAGACCAGCATTGGGAGTTGCTTTCCTTGCTATTGATCCAGATGTTACTCATTGAAGATTGAAGTATGTTGCATTTAAAATCATTTGCCCCATAATGCTTGTCTTTTGCTTTACTGTACTTTCTCTTGTGAAAACAGCTTTGTTACAAATTTGGGACTGTCCCCAGGTTCCACGACAAAAGTGTGAGCCTGAGCAAAATGTTAACCTCTGTAGGTTAACCTGCTATACAAGCCTGGAAAGAGATACTGTTGGCTAAGTTCTGTTTTTCAGTCAGTAATGGTTTAGCTAAGGTTGGCTGTCCTTGGTTCAGCCTGTTATTGGTCAATGAAGCTGCTCCAGGATGCACATGGGCCAACTCTGTATCTTTGGTCGTGAGAGTGGCTTGGCAAGGGAATAGTGACCATAAATTCCAGGTATACTCAATAAAAATAAGTTGCAAAAGTAAAATTCTTACTAAAAGATATGACAATTGTATATTTTAAAAGGGAAATGGGGGTTGAGGGATGATACAAACAAAGTACTTTGTCCAGCTTTTCCTTCTCTTTTAATGTAATTTCTGACATTTTCCCAGGCTACAAATGAGGCCTTTGGGATCATTGGGAAAAACATTTTTCTTTCTCTAGAGCTAAGTTCTAAGTTCAAGCACTTTTGTGGCATTTTAAAATATTTTGTGACTTAAGATTTTAAAATTTGCTTGTTTTCTGCCAAGGGTAATAATCATACAGCTTATCTGTATGCAAATAGCTATGCAGCCAGAAACATATTGGTGGATATGGCCTAGTTTTGTACCCCCATAAGAGATCTTCGAGTAGCACTCAGATAAAGTGGAGGAACGGTTTTTAAGCCTTTGCATGCAAGTCATTCTGGTAAGGGTAATTACCAACACATAATGCAAGATACAGTTAGTGAATTCCTAAACCCACAGTGCAGTGAAAAGGAAGACTTATTGAGGAAGTCATATTAGAGGGTAAACAATGTATTGGTGCCCAAGAAAGGGATGGGGCAGTGGTCTGTTAAACTGCCTACTCTCATCGGGTCATTAGACTTTTTCCTGCACTGGTTTGCAGTTCTGGGGTGAAAGAGGTGGCACTCAGTAGCTCCACATGGCTCGCAACACAGTTCTCTGACATTTCCTCCCATGTTCATCCAGCAGTCTACCTCTCCCCTGCTGCATTTCATCCAGGAGCCTCAAAAGGTCAGACTCATTGAAGTTTTGGCCTCTTCTTTCCTGTCTTCTTCAAATTTCCTGCTTCCTTCAGTAGAAATATTCTTTAAAAGTGCCATGAAATCTCAGAAGAGACATTTAAAACCACTGACTAACATTAAATTCAGTATTTCATGAGTTTCACTGCTTACTTGCTGCGTCCCCAGCTTGCCGCAGAAAATTTTACGTAATTACTGATTTTTAAAGGCTGCATCTGAAGTTTCCTCCGCCCCTTCCCCCAACACAGTCCTCCCATAAGAACATAGGAACAGGAGTGGGCCATTCAGCCCCTCGTGCCTTCTCCGCCATTTGATAAGATCATGGCTGATCTGTGATCTAACTCCATATACCTGCCTTTGGCCCATATCCCTTAATACCTTTGGTTGCCAAAAAGCTATCTATCTCAGATTTAAATTTAGCAATTGAGCTCGTATCAATTGCCGTTTGCGGAAGAGAGTTCCAAACTTCTAGCACCCTTTGTGTGTAGAAATGTTTTCTGATCTCGCTCCTGAAAGGTCTGGCTCTAATTTTTAGACTGTGCCCCCTACTCCTAAAATCCCCAATCAGCGGAAATAGTTTCTCTCTATCCACCCTATCTGTTCCCCTTAATATCTTATAAACTTCGATCAGATCACCCCTTAACCTTCGAAACTCCAGAGAATACAACCCCAATTTGTGTAATCTCTCCTCGTAACTTAACCCTTGAAGTCCGGGTATCATTCTAGTAAACCTACGCTGCACTCCCTCCAAGGCCAATATGTCCTTCCGAAGGTGCGGTGCCCAGAACTGCTCACAGTACTCCAGGTGTGGTCTAACCAGGGTTTTGTATAGCTGCAGCATAACTTCTGCCCCCTTGTACTCTAGTCCTCTAGATATAAAGGCCAGCATTCCATTTGCCTTCTTGATTATTTTCTGCACCTGTTCATGACACTTCAATGATCTATGTACCTGAACCCCTAAGTCCCTTTGGACATCCACTATTTTTAACTTTTTACCATTTAGAAAGCACCCTGTTCTATTCTTTTTTGATCCAAAGTGAATGACCTCACATTTGTCTACATTGAATTCCATTTGCCACAGTTTTGCCCATTCACCTAATCTATCAATATCGCTTTGTAATTTTATGTTTTCATCTATACGGCTTACAATGCCACCAATCTTTGTGTCATCGGCAAACTTAGATATGAGACTTTCTATGTCTTCATCTAAGTCGCTAATAAATATTGTGTATAATTGAGGCCCCAAGACAGATCCCTGCGGGACTCCACTAGTCACATCCTGCCAATGTGAGTACCTACCCATTATCCCTACTCTCTGTCGCCTTTCGCTCAGCCAACTTCCTAACCAAGTTCGTACTTTTCCCTCGATTCCATGTTCATGGAGTAGCCATGCAACAGTGGGTATGCAAGTGAGCTGACCCTATGAATTAGGACGGGGTCAGCGCTGCAGTGGATTGGGAGGCAAAAGTCCCAGCTGACGGGTACATCTTCAGCACAACTGCCCCAGTGCAATTTTGGGGCCATGGTGGCCCTCTTCCTGTCACTGCTCCTGCACCTGTCTCCAACACTCTATTTCTGTGTCTCTTTTTTTGTTTGCTTTTCACTCTTCATGTCTGTCTCCTTTCTCTGTTTTTTTGCTCTCTATGTATAGGTCTCAGACACTCTCTTTTGTTGTCTCTAGTGTTGCTACAACTCACAATGGAAAAAAAATGTAAAGATTATAGGTTGATAGCAAAATTAGTTAACAGGCAATTTTATTCAGAATTAGCATTGATTATGCACTGTTCTAATGGGTACAATTCATAGGGATAAACGGGAGTGAGTATTCTGTGTTCTATCACTGTGAATTGTGCACATTAATACAATTGTGCAAAATGAATAAATTAAGATATTGTTGAGAGTTGGGAATGGTGTGTTTCTGGATCTGTTTGTCTTGGCCAGGGTTCTTTTAATAATCAGGACCAGATTGTGTGTGTGTTGTTGAGGCTGCTGCTGCATTTATCTTTCCCTGCCAACAGATCATATTTGTGAGTCAGTGGTCTTGTTTTTCAAGTAGACAGTGGATTGGAGCTTTTCCAATTCTTAGCTGCCGGGTCACAGATTTTGCACTTCTTGGAGCTAAGACTTGTGGATGATCACAACTTTTAGTTGTTCTTTAGGAGGATTAATGGAAGGAAATTGTATGGGGATGTGAAGTGAATGCGAAGTGTGAAGGCAGCTGACCGATGGATAAGAAAAGTGCTGGTGGCTATTGCCAGTGGGTTGCACTCTTAAGTGCATAATCCTTGTTGGGGAAGGCTGGGCTTGACAGCAGTTGGTGGGGAAGGCCAGATTCAGGAGCTGGTAGCAGGAAAGGTTGAGGTCAGAAGCAGCTGGTGGGAATGTCCTGCGTCAAAAGCTAGTGGTGGGGGGGCTGCTGGGATGAGGAGCCAGTGGGGAATTTGAGAGTGAAAGGTTGGCCTGCAGGAATTGCAGCATCAGGTACAGACGAAGAGAAGTTGGGGTTGGGAGCTGGTGGCGGGTAAGTAGTTAAAGTAGTAGCTCCTTTATGTACTATTTGGAAAATATGATATATACTGAGCATGCTTGGAAATGGCTGTTTCAAAAAAGGAAGCAAAAATAGAAATTGTACAGAAGAGATGAGGGTATGATTTGAAGGGTTGAGGGTGTGATTTGAAAAAGAAAATTCAGAAATCAGTGAGTGAAGTAACTCTCATAAATTAAGACTCAGGCTGCAGACCAAGTAGTCGACATTAGGGAGAAAATGTTTTGCATGGATTTCGAACACTGCACACAAGAGTATATGAGCAACAACAAGAATTTTATTGAGAAATAATTTTCACTTATATTAGACATTAGCTTTATGTGCAGATTTGCTAAATGTTGGTTCTACCTGTCAATCTGGGGTTTGAATCTTCCTTGCTAGTGTTAAGTTGTGATGTGTTGCTGCTATATGAAAATTAAATTTTCATATAATCCAATCAGTTGCAAAAATTTCACCAATGAAATATAGATTTGGTATAATTAAGTGTGATACTAAAGTGTGACACCAAAGGTGTGATGGACAGATATCAAATGTCTGCATATGTACTGTGTTTTTTATATTGAGATAGATAAATGTACCATGTTATGTAAATGAAAATAGGCATTGCAAATCTCTGAAAATTGGGTGCTGTGTCAGACCTGCCACTCACTCACTTTGGCTTAAGCATATTTTGATGTATATCACACTTGCAAATAAACAAAGCTGCATACATTTAAATGGGTTTGCAACCTGTGACATTCTTGTCAATCATAAATGTAACTCCTGACATTTCCCTGATGTTGACACCTCTGCTATATGATAGGATTGAGCACCCTTAAAAAGGACTGAAGGAACAGGATATGAATGCTGGGAAGAGTTGCTTTTATTGGACAGCTGTCGTGGTAGCAACTATTTGCTCGTTGATAAAACCCCAGCTTATAGAAAAATCCAGTTAGCTAAGGCTAGGAGTATAGCGAATGTACAATGCGCTTCACTCCCATTATTAAGGACAAAATCCAGTTACAGAGATTCTTGACTCCACACGAAAGATACAAACAGTAGATTGAATCACCAATAAATATTTAATGTTAGAAGTAAACATGACAGAATGAAATTGCCATGACCGCAGGGTGGTAGCAAAGTAAGTTAAAACTGGCTTCTAAATCAGTGAGATTTTAGTAGTGAGGTAGTTTCTGAACTTGGGTGAGATTCCTGAAAAACTTGCTTTAACTGATCTCAGAACAGGTATCTGTAGAGTGAAATGTACATCTGGCAGACAGGGTTATGTTGCCAACTGCACATCACTGCAAGTTGAAGTCTGGTCAGGAACAAAGGACATGCACATGCTGCCAAATTTTTTAAATACTGGAAAGTAAATTTAAAAAGTGCCCAGGAGTTCTATAGTTTTAAAATCCACCCAAAGGCACTTCACACTGATGCCTAAGGTTTTTGATTTTTATTTTGTATTTCTTGTCAGTGTTTCAACATTTTATCCTGGTGGTTCAGTGCATAAATTCACAGCCCTAAGTGTTACTGAGTCATCCAGAACATGAAGGTTCTAACTTAAATTCTTTGGCTATGCTGAGTTATTTGATCTCAGCCAGTGCACTGGTAAGGGCTCCAGTTGGCCCCAGCACCCTGAGCTAAAATAAAATTAGAGTGTCTGCTCTTGACCACTACCAGTGATCTGTGCTGTGTGTTTGCGCACGTGTGTGTACGTATGTGTCAGGTGAGAACATAATGGGGGTAATCTTAACTTTCGGCGATGGTGTAAAACAGGCGGTATTGGACTGGCAGCCCATTATACACCCTGTCCGATTTTCCTTTTCATTGAAGTCGAGCAGAGTGTATAATGGGTGGCCGATCTGATTTTACCTGTCTTATACCATCGCTGAAAGTTAAAATGACCCCCAATGAGTTTTGGTTGTGAATGCCCTCTGAATGCCCTGCTGACACACACTGTCTTGCAACACAACTGAAGAGTGAATGCTTAGATGAGGTGCCCAAGATGCTGTCAGTGCCTTTGGAGCCATGCCATAATTTGACCCAGTGCCTTTAGGAAAGGACAGGAGAAAACAATGTGGGCAGAGTGAATAGATATAATTTTGCTCAGCTTCATTCTAGTGATGTTTTAAAAAAAAATCTGTGATTGAATCATACCAAAGCATGGGAATGGAAGTATTAAGAAGATAAGTTTCAAAATTACACAATTTGGAATAAGGTAACTGAACTGAGATTGTATTCAGTAACATGGATCTTGAATTATGACCAAAAAGATATTGTTGATGCATTTCTAAAACTTACCCTTGGCAAATGAATCATTTTAAAATTGTATTATTAGCTTATAATAAAACAACTACTTTACAAGATTTTTGCTACTTTACACAGACCCTGTCTCTGTTGAAACCAAACAATAAAATATGCATTATCTTTGATGGAGGAAAATTTGAGTATCCCTGAAAATTTTGGAAAATATTTCAAATTAAGATTGCACTTGTTGCAAAATCAACAAAGATGTATGTACTATTATAGTTGTGTTTCCAGTTTCACAAAGAAGTACAGTTTAGTTATTTGAGGAACACGAGAAATTTATGTATAACATCATTTTATTTTGACATAACATGACCTCACATTTTGTTGGTGAAAGAAGTGTAAGGCAGATTATTTTAAAAGGTCTCAGCCTTCTCAGATTTGATAGCATTTGCTTCGTCTTTATTTCAAAGCCTCACTCGCACACACATGTATAGCATACCTCAAGGATATTGTTTCCTGATATAATTCAGATTTTGTGATGCCTGACATGAATGTTATCATTTGGATCTGCTTTATCCTCTTAATACAGATTAAGACTTTTAACTAATTGCAGAGAAACATGAGCCTTTCAGGAATAACCAATAAAGCCTCTAATTTAATGCTGGTTACATATCTCCTACTTTTGGTATTAAGCATATACTTATTGTTAAGAGAGAATGATTAGAGAATTAAGAACATCAATGCACCCTTGGTTAAGTGAGTGGTAATGAACTTTCTAATCATAATGATTTATAGCTAAAAAATCACAGTTGTCTCATGCACTCCTCACCTCCTTCATTGGCTAAACTCAACATGATCATTGCTGTAAAGTTGTATTGATTAAAGTTGCACTCTGAATTTGCAATCCCGACAGGGAACCTCACCACAAGGAGCACGTATCAGAAATGTGGCTGTGCACTGCAGATGATTTTCCAACCATAACGATTGGAAAATTGCATGCAGTGCGCGACCGAATTTCTGATCTGCGCTTTTGGTGGGCAAGGCTCTCTGCTGGGTTTATGAAGTCAGAAGATTCCAGTTTAAGTGACTCTGCATCACAAAATGGTGTTTTTCTACTTTATAATATACATAATAAAATATTTCCAGTCGACGTTTGCATCAGTAGGCACTACAGGGCTGATAATTGCCTAGATTGCAACAATGACTGCACTTCAAAAAAAGACTTAATTGGCTGTATAGCTCTTTGGGATGTCCTGAGGTCATGCAAGGCGTTATATAAATCTAAGTTCTTTCTTTGGTGCTGATGGCACTGGAGCTGTCTCCTCGCTTTATGAGACACTGAAGCCTGAGGTCTGCTTAGCGTCCCATGCGAATGGCACATTATGGGGGTAATTTTAACTTTCTTGATGGTGTAAAATGGACAATATAAAATCGGCCGTACATTATACACCTTGCCAAAAGTCATAATTACCCCTTATAAGCTAACAGGGAAGTACTTGTGGCAATGACAGCCTGCACACCAGTTGTGCACTGGGCTCATTAAGGGTGTGAAAGAAATGAAAATCATGGTTGGACCTCCAAGTGCCTGGGTCTTTGCTCTTTGGGCTTGCTGCAAGTGCTTGATGTGGAGATTTTCAAATAATTTATTGCTTCTTTGCTGTTCAGCTGCTTTGCTGTTGAGTTGTTTTGTCACAAACAAACTTGCAGTCGGCCTCTTAAAGCTACACTCCATCTGCTTGTTTCCCCAGGGATATTTCATTCTGTGTTATCTGTATGGGTATTGCTCCGTGCATCCTTCTGTATTTGCAGATTTTGAAGGAGGAGGTAGGTGGAAGATCAGAGGCAATATAGCAGGAAAGTGCTTTGCACCTGCGAGGCTCAGTTAAAGCCTGCCACCCTTTTGTACAGGGCCAAACGGTCATACGTGGACATGTCCAAAGACATCTGCATGTAGAGACAATGCATACTCCTGACAATCACTTCCATGGCAGGGATAGCTCTATCAGTGGCTGTGAGAGTAATTGAACTTTTACACCAGCAGATCCTTCCAAGTGAAATCAGTCAAATCTCATAAGTTGCAATACACAGTAGAATCATGCATGTCACAGATGCCTTGTTTGCCCAAGCCAGTCAATGCAGCTATTTTGCCATGGAATAAAATGCAGCAACATGAGGGAGTTTAATCATCTTTTGGGTCCTCTAAATTGCAGAGAAGGGAAACTTCCACCCCTACCTTGGCTACATGTGACTCTAATCCCACACTATGGTTGACTCTTAATGGCCTCAACTCGGGATGGACAATAAATACTGCTTTGCTAGTGTCGTCCATACCCCAGAACAAATACAAAAATACACAGCCATATGGGCTCGTACTCCTATTGCCACCTCTTCATGAATATAACAGGGTTTCATTCCATATTGCATGTGAATATCTGCTACCTGAAAGTTGCCATAGTTCATTCATTTTACACCAAACCCCAATGCCATCATTATTTCAAGGGCCAGAAAGACTGGATGGGTGGCTGCACGTGATGAGGGCTATCTATTTTAGCTATGGGTGCTTCCGCATGAGGAGGAGTATAATGAGGCACACACTACTACCACGTCTTGGGAGAGCAGACATGAATCTCTACCTAACTGCACTGTGGAGCAGCACACGGACTATAGTAGTTCAAGAAGAAAGCCCACCACCACCTTCTCAGAGCAACTATTTGTCTTTCATTGCATTGCTGTATTTGGAATCTTTCTGTGTGCAAAATGGTTGCTATATTCTCCTACGTAGCAACAGTAATTGGCAATTCAAAGTGATTCATTGTATGTAAAGCGTTTTGAGATGTTTCTTACAGAAGGGACAAACAACAACGTAAATTTAAGTCGTTTCTAAACTGCTGCGGTTATAAAACTGTGTTCTTTTATTTTCCAAATGTGGTGCTCGTAATGAAGGAATTTGTATGTCACCTGAGTTTTGTTCTATTATAGGACTGTTTTATCACCAAACAAATATATGATCCCCTATGGTGTATTTAGGCCATTCTGGTTGAGCCTCATTCATGTGGAATAGATCTTGTGTAAAATATAGCAGAGTGAAAAAAATCTATGAGAATAGATTAATAACATTTTTCAGAAGGTGGTTCAAAGGTTCAGAACTGATGAAATGAAAATAGTCAGCAGTCACCAGGCTGTATCCTGATTAGCAATTTACTTTTACGGACAGGACAGTCTAATAAAGATAGAATGATTTAAACTGTCATATGTTGAAAGAACATTGATAGAAAAGTGTAAAATGGCACCAGCTATTCTTCACGATAATATGAGTGTGACCTAAGCCCTCAAATTAGATCAGTTGTTATCTGGTTCACGTGTATTTTCCTTTCTGTGGTATTTAACAAATGCAAGTTGTTTCTTAAAAGAGGAAGACATTCTAACAGGGATTGTACAAAGGCCTCCACCAGGGTCCATATGAAAAAATGTATTGTCAGAAATATATTTACTACCCCACTGGGACCTGCCATGTTGATTCTTCCTACCAAAGTATGCTGCATGCTTTGATGGTAGCATGTTTTCATGTACTTTTGTGTCTCTAGATTGGTTCTGAGCCAGTCTAAAGTGGAAGAAGAGAAGAGGGAAATAGTTCCAACACAGCAAACCTCCACTGAAGTGGGAAATTTGCCATTTATTTCAAAACAGGTCAGGAATATATCATGAATAATACATTTCTCTGTTAAAATTGGACATGACAATAGATATTTGGGGAGAACCAGATTAAACCAGACTGACTACAACAGAGTTCTGAACAAGACAAAAAATCTGTGATTTCCTGTTTCAGAACTTGTTTAATGACTGACTCTCATGATTGATAGGTCCTTCATCTGGCTGGAAAAAAACATGATAGTAATGCAATAAAAAGGAGATGAGTAAAACTCTGAAAAGCCAAAATCATACCTCTTGTGTACAATAAGCAACAATCCATGACTGACAATTCATTTGGTGGTGTACAAAGGTCACAATTTGTAGAAATTGATATCGTCATGTGTAATTTTAATAGAGGATATTTTGAGAGTGAATTACAGATATTGTCTCATTCAGTGTATGAGACTCATAACTCATGATTGCTGGAGGTATAACTGAGTTGGTATGGTTTTCTTTACAGGTGAGTTGATACCTAGAATGATCCCTATGACATACCGGTTAAAACTGTGCTTATGTACATACAATTCCTGCTGGAACAAAGTTATTAGTGGCTTCATATGTGTGACCGTTTGGCTGGGTTCTCCCTCCCTGGTTCGATCTGCAGTGTAAATGTAATGGGGTGGACTTTGCACCTGCCCAACTGCGCTATTGCTGACCCTGACAGCATTTCTGGGGTTAGCCTGAATGGAAATTCTTTCACTGGGCTCTTGACTGGAATTCTTCCTGCGCTATGGAGCTTGCCTCAGCTGAATGCAAGAAACGACTGTTGCTGCAGGAGACAAATGATTGCAGCAGCTTAAAGGGAGAAAAGCCGTCTACACTGCAGAAAGAAAATGTCCATGCTGTAATGAATGATCAATATTTGACTATGTAGAACTGTCAACCCACCATGCCTGAATCCATTTCTCATTCTGTGTTTCTTTCAATTTGCTACCCACAGCAACACTAGACGATGGTTAAATGCTGTGCTAAGTGTAGCAGCAAGCATTGCCAAGATGGTAATGATGGAAAATGTGACATATGATATCGTTTGGTCATTAAAATATGCCTGCCAATATTTGGGCAGCTGAAAAATAGGTCAAAGAAAGAAAGAACTTGTATTTAAATAGCATCTTTCACATCCTCAGGAAGTCCCAAACTGTTTCACAGCCAAGGAAGTACTTTTGAAGTGTGGTCACCGTTATTATTTAAGCAAATATGACAGTCAATTTGTGCACATCAAGGTCTCACAAACAGCAATCAGATAAATGACCAGTTAATCTGTTTATTGGTGTTCGGATAAATGTTGGCCAGCATACTGGGAGAAGTACCTCACTCTTCAAATAGTGTCATGGGATCTTTTACGATCACCTGGCCAGGCAGACAGGATCTCAGTTTAATGTTTCATCTGAAAGATGGAACCTCTGAGCCTACTGCACGGAAATGTCATGCTAGATTATAGGCTTGGAGTTAACCCATAATCTTTTGACTCAGGTGAGACTGCTACCACTGAGGAAAGCTGGCACCAAGGGTAAAAATGGGCAGAAATCCAGCATAATGGACCACTGCCAAATTTTCCACCCCTACCCCATTATTAAACTTACACTGGTGGAAAAGGTGGGGGAATTTCTGCCTTGTCTTATTTTTGTGAGAAGTTGTCATCTTTGGGAAATGCATCCCTTGTAGAATATTACATTTGCAAAAAAAACATAATTTACAAGCTTTAGAGGCATACATCTTTCTCACAAGTTAAATAAATCCAGTAGAATGCTCACCTTTATCTGCAAAAACTGATTCAAATTACTTATTAAGCATCTCTGCTATTCCCTCACTTTTAAGTACATGACATCCTTCACCTCTAAGTGGTCTTACCTTTTCTTTTACTATCCCTTTTGAATAGATTTTCTCCAATTACTATGACTTATAAGGAGTCTGCAATATGAAATACAGAGTCCAGGTGAAATTGTCCTGTAGGAAGAACCGTTTTTTTTGTCTGGGAAGAAATTGCTCCTCATCTTTTTTTAAAATTTCTGTGTCCTAATTGGCAGGGCAAGAAATTTGATATTTTACAATATGCAGAATAGGGATAGAGGATGCAGTTAGTAATTTGCAGAAAGGAAGCAATTGAGGAGAAAATGGCAAATTAAATTTAATTCTGATAAATGCATTGTGTTTTAGGAGAACAAATGAGCAACAAAGGTACATGATGGTGGGAACAGAATTAGCGCAGGGAATTTTTTTAAAAAGGAACGTGGGAGTAACAGTAGACTTGTCACTTTCAATTTCAAAACAGTGTTGAAAAGCTATTACAAAAGCAAAGAGGATGTTGGGATACATGACGGGAATAGTGGAGTATAATGATGCAGTCACACTGGCCCAGATCTTCCTGCAACGTTGAGATCGGTGACGTACACTGAGAATTTTGCCATCAAGGGTGTCAATCTTGCCATTGATAACTGACTCCTTATTTTGCAGGTTTTCTAATTAGAATACTCTGCAGTGAGCATAGCAGTGAATCAGAAGCGGCACAGCCAATGGCCATTGAATTAAATGTTATTCATAGAATCACAGAATCATAGAAAATTTACGGCACAGAAGGAGGCCATTCGGCCCATCGTGTCCACGCTGGCCGAAAATGAGCCACCCAGCCGAATCCCACTTTCCAGCACTTGGTCCATAGCCATGTAGGTCACGGCACTTCAGATGCACATCCAGGTACTTTTTAAATGCGTTGAGGGTTTCTGCCTCTACCACCCTTTCAGGCAGTGAGTTCCAGACCCCCACCATCCTCTGGGTGAAATTTTTTTTCCTCAGCTCCCCTCTAATCCTTCTACCAATCACTTTAAATCTATGCCGCTTGGTTATTGCCCTCTATGCTAAGGGAAGTAGGTCCATCCTGTCCACTCTATCTAGGCCCATCATAATTTTGTACACCTCAATTAAATCACCCCTCGGCCTCCTCTGTTCCAAAGAGAACAATCCCAGCCTATCCAATCTTTCCTCATAACTAAAATTCTTCAGTCCTGGCAACATCCTCGTAAATCTCCTCAGTACCCTCTCTAGTGCAATTACATCCTTCCTGTAATGTGGTGACCAGAACTGTACACAGTACTCAAAAGCTGGGTCTACCCAGTGTTTTATGCAGTTCCAGCATAAGCTTCCTGCTCTTATATTTTATGTCTCAGCTAATAAAGGAAAGTATTCCATATGCCTTCTTCACCACCTTATCTACCTGTCCTGCTACCTTCAGGGATCTGTGGACATGCACTCCAAGGTCCCTCACTTCCTCTACACCTCTCAGTATCCTCCCATTTATTGTGTACTCCTTTGCCTTGTTTGCCCTCCCCAAATGCATTACCTCACACTTCTCTGGATTGAACTCCATTTGCCACTTTTCTGCCCACCTGACCAGTCCATTGATGTCTTCCTGCAGTCTACAGTTTTCCTCCTCACTATCAACCACGTGGCCAATTTTTGTATCATCTGCAAACTTCTTAATCATGCCCGCTACATTTAAGTCTAAATCATTAATATATACCTCAAAAAGCAAGGGACCTAGTATTTTTTTTATTCGTTCATGGGATGTGGGCGTCATTGGCGAGGCCGGCATTTATTGCCCATCTCTAATTGCCCTTGAGAAGGTGGTGGTGAGCCGCCTTCTTGAACCGCTGCAGTCCATGTGGTGAAGGTTCTCCCACAGTGCTGTTAGGCAGGGAGTTCCAGAATTTTGACCTAGCGACAATGAAGGAACAGCGATATATTTCCAAGTCGGGATGGTGGTGTGACTTGGAGGGAAACGTGCAGGTGGTGTTGTTCCCATGTACCTGCTGCTCTTGTCCTTCTAGGTGGTAGAGGTCACGGGTTTGGGAGGTGCTGTCGAAGAAGCCTTGCTGCAGTGCATCCTGTGGATGGTACACTCTGCAGCCACTGTGCGCCGGTGGTGAAGGGAGTGAATGTTTAGGGTGGTGGATGGGGTGTCAATCAAGCGGGCTGCTTTGTCCTGGATGGTGTCGAGCTTCTTGAGTGTTGTTGGAGCTGCACTCATCCAAGCAAGTGGAGAGTATTCCATCACACTCCTGACTTGTGTCTTGTAGATGGTGGAAAGGCTTTGGGGAGTCAGGAGGTGAGTCACTCGTCGCAGAACACCCAGACTGAGCCCTGTGGAACCCTACTGGAAACAGCCTTCCAGTTACAAAAACACCTATCGACCATTACCCTTTGCTTCCTGCCACTGAGCTAATTTTGGATCCAACTTGCCACTCTCCCTTGGATCCCATGGGCTTGTACATTTTTGACCAGTTTGCCATGTGGGACCTTGTCAAAAGCCTTGCTAAAATCCATGTAGACTACATCAAATGCAGTACCCTCATCAACCCTCCTTGTTACCTCCTCAAAAAGTGCAATTAAGTTAGTCAGACACGACTTTCCCTGAACAAATCCATGCTGACTGTCCTTGATTACTCCATGCCTTTCTAAGTGACGGTTTATCCTGTCCTTCAGAATTGATTCCAATAATTTGCCCACTACCGAGGTTAGACTGACTGGCTTGTAATTACTCAGTCTATCCGTCGCTCCCTTTATAAACAATGGTACAACGTTAGCAGTCCTCTAATCCTCCAGCACCACGCCTGTATCCAGTAAGGATTGGAAAATGATGGTCAGAGCCTCCGTTATTTCCTCCCTTGCTTCCCTAAACAGCCTGGGATACATTTCATCCGGCCCTGGTGATTTATCTATTTTTAAAGATGCTAATGCCCTTAATACTTCCACTCTCACTAGGTTTATCCCATCTAATATCTCACACTCCTCCTCAACTACAATGTCTGCATTGTCTGTCTCTTTTGTGAAGACAGATGCAAAGTATTCATGAAGAACTATACCAACATCTTCCGCCTCCACACATAGGTAACCTTTTTGGCCTCCAATAGGCCCTACTTTTTCCTGAGCTATCTTCTTGCTCTTTATGTATTTATAAAACATCTTTGGGTTTTCCTTGATTTTACTTGCCAATATTTTTTCATGCCCTCTCTTTATTTTCCTAATTTCCTTTTTAATTTCACCCCTGCACTTTTTATACTCCTCTAGGCTTTCTGTCGTATTGAGTTCTCGGTGTCTGACATAAGCTTTCCTTTTCTGCCTTATCTTACCCTGTATGCTCCTTGACATCCAGGGGGCTCCAGATTTGGCAGCCACACCCTTTTTCTTTGTGGGGACATGTTTACTCTGCACCCCATGAATCTTCCCCCTTGAATGCCTCTCACTGCTCTGACATTGATTTACCTCCAAGTAGCTGTTTCCAGTCCACTTTTGCTAAATCACTTCTTAGCTTAGTAAAATTAGCCTTTCCCCAATAGAGAACTTTAACTCCTGTTCTATTTTTGTCCTTTTCCATAACTATGCTAAAACTAACTGAATTGTGATCACTACCACCAAAATACTTTCCCACTGATTTCCTTCCACCTGCCCAGCCTCATTTCCTAAAACTAAATCCAGAACTGCCCCCTCTCTTGTTGAGCTTGCTACGTACTGGCTAAAAAAGTTCTTCTGAATGCAATTTGAGAATTTTGCACCCTCTATACCCTTCACAATGTTTGTGTCCCAGTTAATATTAGGGTAGTTGAAATCCCCTACTGTTTTTGCACTTCTCAGAAATTTGCCAACATATTTGCTCTTCTATCTCTCTCTGACTGTTTGGGGGTCTATAGTACACTCCCAGCAGTGTGACTGCCCCTTTTTGTTCCTTAGCTCAAGCCATATGGCCTCATTTGATGATCCTTCTAACATATCATCCCTCCTCACAGCTATAAGTGTTTATTTAACCAATATTGCCACCCCCCCCTCCTTTTTTTAATCCCCTTCTCTATCTTGTCCAAAAACCCTGTAACCAGGAACATTGAGCTGCCATTCCTGCCCCTCTTTAAGCCATGTTTCTGTAATAGCTAAGATATTGTACTTCCTCGTGTCTATCTGTGCCCTTAGCTCATCTGCCTTATTCGCTATATTCCTTACATTGAGGTATATACCTTTAAGCACTGCCAAACTCCCTTGCTGTTTATTTTCTAACTTTTGTTTCCTCTGCCTTCCTAAGTCACTTATTAATTTTCTGCCTTCTATCTCCAGTTCTGATTCTGTCCCATCTGAATCTACACGCAGGTTCCCATCCCCCTGCCAACCGAGTTTAAACCTTCCCCCACAGCACTAGCAAACCTCCCTGCAAGGAAATTGGTCCTGTTGAGGTGCAACAGGATTGTACAGGTCCCACCTCCCCCAGAACCAGTCCCAATGCCCTCGGAATCTAAAGCCCTCCCTCCTGCACCATCTCTCAGGGGACTCCTGCACTACCTGCCTGGTCTTCCTTGTCTGTCTGGCGGTCACCCAGTCCTTCTCTGCCTGCACTTTCCTAAACTGTGGGGTGACCACCTCGTGAAATGTGCTATCCACGTAGTTCTCAACCTCACGGATGCACAGCAGTGATGCCAACTGTTGCTGAAGCTCCGAAATCCTGAGCTTGAGCTCCTCCAGCTGACGACACTTCCTGCACCTATGGTTGACCAGGACACGGGAAGCGTCCTGGAGTTCACACATGGCACAAGATGTGCATTCGATGGGTTTGAGCTGCCTGGGCATGCCTCAGTTTATTAGATTATTAACCAAACTTAACAAAAATAAACTGAAGACTTAAAAAAAACACTCACCAGAAAATGAAATACTCACCAATCAGCTAGTCTAAAATCAGATCCTTCCCTTGTGTTGACGTCACTTTAGTTTTTTTTCTCTCTTCCTGACGCTCGCGCTCAGCCGCTCCTCTGCTCCGCCTCTCAGCTGATCCTGTGCTCCTGACTCCCTCCTTTTTATGGGCCACTCCTGCTCCGCCACCTCAGCTTTAGACACATTTAAATCTGAAAAGTAATTTACTGTGGTTAATATGGCAATGAAATGAAAAAGCTGGGGAATATCTAATGGCTTTTGTAACATTGCAGCCCTTACCCTTCAGTTCCTCTTTGTTCTGTTCAATTTTGTTTTTTTCTGTAAAGATATTATTACCTCATATATTTCAGCAGTTTACTAATGAAGTCTTGGAAGATAATTTTCTTTGAAACCTGGAATTGCAGCTCTAAACATATCCAACGCATGATCCCCAATAAGTTGCTGCCTCAGATTCTCATGAACGTATTGATAGAAGGGCCAGTGGTTGCAGATGAGCTCGATGTTTTTTGCACAAATGGACAATTATGTAATGAAGGCAAAGTTGGGCAATCCTAATGGAATTGGATGCAGGCGTGCAAACTGCAGGACTGCGATTGTTCTCAAGTTAATTTTGTTATCGGTTACCATTGCTGATGCAGTATTGTTTAATCTAATGAAATGCATCGCCATGTTAAAATTAAGTAAAATGAGGGAAGTGATATACACACCCATTATATGTTATACAATACTATATAATGTACACTGTTGTATAGAAACTATTCAGTGTACTGCTGTATGAGTATAGTACTCTGTGTAATATTTCGCGAGTTGTTGCATATAATGTAAAGTATATGTATATATATTGCATAGTGTAGTGCTACATTTATAGTGTTTAATACAGTGCCTTGTAAACATATTTCGTGTAGTAGTCTATGGACAGGTTAGATATATCTCTGTATAGATATGATTAGTTTTGTGCTGTATAATAATGTTTAATATAGTGCTATACAGATATTATTAGTTTTGTACTGTATAGACCAGTGTAGTATAGTACTCCATATAATATATCATTTTGAGACTGTATATGTAGTATTAAATACAATATTTAATGTTTAAAATGCTGTACAGATGTAGATATTGTTTCGTGCAATACTGCAAGTATAACACTTTAAATTGGCCAGTATAAAAATTAGCACATGGTTTAAATGCAATCAGAGAATACATTTCAAGTCAATAAATCACACCGCTGCCAGGCCTCCAGCGACATTAATTTTCAGTCTAAGTGGCAGCGGTGTGAAAACTGGCTTAAATGCATGATCATCATTGATTTTAATGGGGGTGGAGCTATGATAATTACCTTCTAACTGTTTTCAGCGAGATTAACGGCAGTTCAGTGCAGAAGTCCCAGGAAAACATGTAATGACATAATTAATGGCGTAAATCACTTACTCCATAATTTCCTCTGTTCAAGGATCTCTACGCCATAGATGCGCCTTCAGAGGAAAATCTGGGCCAGTATAACTGTAGTGTTGGTATGAAGGGGTTTTGCTTCACACCAGTAATGTAATAATAATGTAAATCCAATGTCAGGGCCTGACTTGGCACCAGAGCGAAGAGGAGTGAGCCTCTCTGGAGGTCATAGAAATAAAATGAAGTCTCCCCTTCATTTTATAGTCAGTGTAGTTTTGACACATGATTTACATTCCATAAGTTTAGTGGCGCTGATGCTAAATTTGAATGTATGAATGCACCATAGGTGTTACAGAAGTTACACTGCTCAGAGCACCATTTGAGTGCTTCATACAATTTTGGGCACTACACTTCAAACAGGACATGAATGCATTAGAGAGGGTGCAGAAAGATCAATGAGAATGATTGCAAGTGTAAAGGGGACAAGATTTGAAGAAAGATTAGCAAAGTTTACACTCTGCAGTCTTGAAAGAAAGTTGTTAACTGGGACCTCATTGAACATATAAAGGAAAGGACTTGCATTTGTATCGCGCCTTTCACGGCTTCAGGGTGTCCCAAAGCACTTTGCAGCCAATGAAGTACTTTTGAAGTGTAGTCACTGTTGTAATAAAGAAAAAAACAGCAACCAATTTATCCACAGTAAGGTCCCACAAACAGCAAAGAGATAAATAACCAGATGATCTAGAAAAGAAAGTTTTAGGTGATGCTGGTTGAGGGATAAATATTATGCTAGGACACTGGGAGAAAGCCCCTGTTCTTCTTTGAATAGTGCTATGGGATCTTTTATGTCCATCTGAAAGATTGTTTAATGTCTCAGTTTAACGTCTCATCCAAAAGACGGCACCTCCCTCAATACTACACTGAAATGTCAGCCTGAATATAAATATCAAATGGTATAGATTTGGTGAACCCAGACTATTACTTCAAAGTAAATCATGCCAGTAGGACAAGAGATCATAAATGGAAGCTGTGTTATGCATGGATATGTGACAGCCTTGTGATTGTGTGAGAAAGGTTAAAGAGTTCCCATATGATCATCATGCATCCAAAGTCAAGTTGAATCTGATTGAGGTGAAAAGGTGTGTTGCAATCATAACACAGCATTGCAGTTCAAGCAGCTACATTCATGGTATAGTTACAGACTTCCTCAATGTGTGAAACTTTTACTTATTTGCCGTGATGGCCTCCTCATAGGCATTTACCTGCTTGGTCACCTCTTTCCAAATCTTCCTTCCTCTCTGGGTTCTGGCAGCACCCTCAGCCATCTCTTTCAAGGCTGTGTGTAAATTTTGCTTGCTGCTAATTTGCACTGTTGGAATTGTTGTTGCTCTTTAAGGCACAGCAGCAGCTCTTTAAATTTGCTGCTGTGCCAGATACGCTCCCTCCGACAGACTGCAAACTCCCAATGCAGGAGCCATCCTGTGCTTAGAGATATGAATAATTATGCAAATACATGCGATTATCACAAAATCACAATATCTGAGGTCTTACACTATGTTCCTCCGGTGCCATGTGTGCTTGTGCACTTCTGAATGTGCCACCACAGTGCCTTGAGTGCAAAATCAGTTCTTATGCTGCGAACCTGGAATTTTGGAGAGTTTGGTGATGCCATTCAGCCTTAATACTCCAAGTTCCTTTCTATTATTTTTGTTTTTAAAAAATTGACAACTAAAAGCTGGCTTTTAAAAAAGTCTGAATTGTTATTATTTAATTGTACTTGCCCCATTGTTCTATCTCAAAGTAGATGAAAGCAAAATGAAACTTCTTTTATTACAGCACATTTAAAATATATTGCCTCTTCTATGTCACGCAATGAATTCAGGAAACTATTAGTATGCAAGTTATGAAAGTTAAGTTACAACAGTTGAACTCCAGCTGCGTTAAGCTGCTGGTAACTTCCCAACCTACATAAGTTAGTTCACTTTAATATTATTGTACCAAATCACCTGTGACCTAAACTGCCCATGCATCATTGTTTGATGACATTTGTTAAAATTCCCAGCACAGAGACATAGCTCTAGGCATTTAGGCTCAGATGCCATTATGGTTGTTCACCATAATGGCATCATTTAGGTCCTTTATGGTTGTTCACCATAATGCCTGTTCTATCAACAAATCAATCTATGGTGCTTGTCACCTGATTCTGGGTCGCTCAGAGACCTTGATTTATTAGCATTCATGACAACAGTGGAACTAAACACATTGTTTCAAATCCAATGACAAATGCATGATTGAAATATGGCTTCATCAGACACCAGCTGTGAAAAAATGTTAGATGTGTGGTGATAATACATGAACCCATATGGAGCATAATGACAGACTTTCACTATAGTTTAAGCAGTTCCTTGCAGCATGTTTCAGAATGTTTTGTTCAAAGTCTTTTACATTTTAAAAACAGGCATGTGAAGCCTTTAGGATTTCATTAATTTTTTTTGAACTTCTGAACCTCTCAAGACCAACTGTATTATTTCTACTTGATGGCACTAAATCTGATTGACAAGATTAGCATTTTTGCAAGACTTCATACAATAGTATTATATTTTATGTAATCCTTCTTTTGAATATTCATGACGTGATTTCAACTAAGATAATTAAATTACTTTATGTGAAACCTGTGTTTTAAATCCCATGTGAACGAAAAGACAGAGCAGGCAGAGTACATAATTTATTCTGTGTTTTACACCCTTCCTTAGAATATTCATGATTTTACATTTACAAAGATTAATTAATAACATCAAGTATGAAGAAATGGCCCGTTGCTATGCCACAAAAAGAGAATCAAGTGTTCAAAAGCTGGAATACCAATCCCAGTGGACATTTTTGACATTGATGTTGTTCTTTTATTTATGAAATCCATTTAGTCTAATTAAAGGTCATTACAGGTAATTAGCTGGTATTTTACTTTTCATAGGGACTATAGTTTTATAATGCAGAAGAACTATGCATAGGTTCTTAGTCATTTACTTGCGCAAGGACTGTACCACATGTACTTACATTCAAGTGTTTTTTTCTGAAAAAGGGAACATCGTGGTGAGTTTTGTCTCTCCGTATTACCTTTTACATAAGTAAATGAGTCAGAATTTAGAGATATGGTGGTCTCCTTTGAGCTGTTGGATTCATTTTGCAGAAGCTGACGTTGTTGATAAGGCACCAAGATCATGTTCCTTTCTTCTTCATAATTAAAAGCCTGGGTTAGTATGAGCTAATGAGGGCAAATCTCTCACAAGGTAATTTATGTCATCTGCTAAGGCTAAAATTCTGAAGTCCCTGCTGAAACCAGATTAGTTGAAATCCTAGATTTTCTTGAATGCAGGTTGACCTTTAGCCTTTTGGATTGTGTTAGAAGTAATTTAATAATGGAGGATCTGAATACAATCAGGCTAGTTACAGTTCTAGAGTTGTCTTTATTTGTATAACTCTCCTGCTAATTACCTTTGACTACTTCTTTTGAAAATTCTAATTTGTACTAAAATTAGATGATAGTGTTTTCAGTGCAGTAGTCCAAATAATATTGACGGTAATTATAAGCGTGACCCAAATATGCCTGTGTCACTGAGTGAGACGGTCGGACCAAAGGAAACGAAAGGCACATTGGTGTACAAAAAATTTATGTTTGAGCTCATTATCAGAGGTATTTCGAAGGAGCTCTTCATTGCATTTGACCTGTGCTATTTGTAACCTAGGAATGCTTTACATCATTACCGGGTGGAATGTAGAAGAATATTCCTTCACCGATATAGTCAGTGTCACCTAGGATTCTGAAACCAAGAATCCACTTAGATTGCCATGCTGAGTACTGGGTGCAGAAAGTCAAAGTAGAAAAATTGTTACAATAATGTGCCATTAGATGTCTTTAGCCTTTCCTGTAAATGTTAAACTTATAAATAATATGTCGTAGCAGAGGATGAATACTGCAAAAGACTTTTTTTTATTATAGACAAGCTGCCCGATTAAGCAACTTTACTCCTTTCTATTGTTACTGTTTGGAATATCTGTTGCTCATTAGATAAGAAGATTGAAACGTAGGAGCAAGAAAATGGTCTTCAATTCATTCAGTTGGGTTCAATCATTTAGGTCCTTTTTCAGGACTTGATCTGACCATAGCTGTAGGTGCTTAGATCTAACACTATTGCCATCTATCCCTTTGAAGGGTATTGCACTCGGAAAAGAGAAAACACTATTATGCATTAAGTGCTGTTTAACTTTGTAGTTTGGCACATTCCTACTTTTTAAAATAGAATCATAGACTCTTACAGCATAGAAGGAGGCTATTCTGCTCATCGTGCCTGAGTCGAAAAAGCTATCCCCGCTCTTTCCACATGGACCTGTAAATTTTCCCCTTTCATGTATATATCCAATTCCCTTTGAAAGTTGCTATTGAATCTACTTTCGCCATCCTTTCAGGCAGTGCATTCCAAATCATAACAACTTGCTGCATAAAAAAAAATTCTCCTCATCTCCCCTCTGGTTCTTTTGCCAATTATCTTAAATCTGTGTCCTCTGGTTACCGACCCATCCACCAATGGAAACAAAACTGCTCATAATTTTGAACACTTCTATTAATTCTCCCCTTAACCTTCTCTGCTCTAAGGAAAACAATCCCAGCTTCTCTAGTCTCTCCACATAACCGAAATCCCTCATCTCGGGTATAATTCTGGTAAATTTCCTCTGCACCCTTTCCAAAGCTTTAACATCTTTCCTAAAGTGTGATGCCCAGAATTGGACACAATACTCTAGTTGAGGCCTAACCAGTGTTTGATAAAGTTTGAGCATAGCAGCACCGGCCTTGCCAGTGACGCTCACAACCCGAGAATGAATTTAAAAAATAACTTCCTTGCCTCTATTTATAAAGCCAAGGATCCCATATGGTTTTTTAATAGCTTTTTCAATTTGTCCTGCCACCTTTAAAGATTTGTGTATGTGAACCCCCAGGCCTCTCTGTTCCTGTATCCCCTTTAAAATTGTATCATTTAGTTTATATTGGTATTCACCACTTTAACCACTTTACACTTCTCTGCATTAAATTTCATTTGCCATGAGTCTGCCCATTTCACCAGTTTGTCTATGTACTCCTGAAGTCTGCTAATATCCTCCTTAATGTTTACGACATTTATTTTTAAAGCATGAGCTCATCTGTAAGTGCTTATCTTAACATTGACTGCCAGCCATGCAAACATATCTATTTAGTAAACTAATGGTTAAAAAAGAAAGATCAAGGACTGAAAATATGTGTTAGTAAATATTTTTTGCTGAAAGGAAAGCAAAAATTGGAAAAACAAATTGCAGTGAGCTTTATGACATATTTGGATATGTTCATAGTTGATGAAGTTTTAAAGAAGAAATGGGCTCTTTAAGGATGAATGGCATGAGCAGGATGCCAACTTTTTTTTTACAACAGAAAACTCGTCAAGCATTCCCAGTCCAGCAACTGGATGGGTATGATTCCCAGTTCAAGAAGAAAATAGAACACATTGATAAAATGGTCATTAAAAAAACAGGAGTATTTAAATATTTATAGGGCACCAGAATCAAATGGAATCTAAATGGAGGTATTAAAAGAAATGACAGGAGGAGCAGTGGTGGAAATGTTTTGCATTTATTGGACACATGGGTGGCACCAGAAAACAGGAAAGTAACTGTTATTTCAATCTTTATAAAAAAAAGTCAGAAGCATCATTCTGTGAATTATAGCCTGTCATATTGGCATCTGTAGTCAGACATATATTGGCGTCTATTATAAATGAAACAATTCAAGTGTATCTACTGATAATACAGACAACAAATCCAAGTCAACACTCATTTCAGGAAGGCAAATCACATCCAACAAATTTATTAGAATTGTTTGAGGATGTAACACAAGTAGTGGATTATCTTAATGTGGTTGACTTTATGTATCCTAACTTACAGAATATTTGATAAGTGCTGGGATATTCCTCGGGGCTGACCCCGTTACATTGCTGCAATTACACCAGAAGTGTAGCAGAAACCCTTTGCGTATGCATTACCGTGAAGTTAAATTTATAAATTGCACAACAGTTTATGAGAAAACTCTTGCACAATTTTTAAGGAGTGTCCTAAAGTTTGAAGCTTATGGACATAAGGAATGTATTGATGAATGGCCATTACAAAAAATTTCATTACTGTTTCACAATGATAAATACAGATAAAGGAGGTCATTTGGCCCATCTTGCTCATCCTTCCATGGGAATCTACTATTTTCCCAACACAACATCTAACTACCTCTTGAATGATTACAGAGCTTTAGCATCCATTATATTACCCAGAAGACTATTCCAGGTAGTAATCATTCTTTGTGTGAAAGAATGCTTCTTTATATCAGTCTCAAATTGCCTCTTGCCAGTTTGTACCTATGACCCCTTGTTCTGCACTTGTGGTTTAACTTGAAATATTGTTCCACATTACCCTTTTATATCCCACTTACCACCGTACACACCTTTGCAAGGTCCCTTCTCATTCACATCTTATAAAAGCTGAAGAGTCCTAAGTTTTTCTAATATTTCCTCATAACTCAGCTCTCTGATACTTGGGATCTAACTTGCGGCTATCCTCTGCACCCAATTTCAGGGCTTAGTTGTTTCACTGTGCCTACATGAACAGAACAGAAAACAGCATTCGGTGTTGATTAACCAGAGCTCTGTACAGCTTCAGCATGATGGCCTGAAACTTGTATACAACTGATTTAGCTCAGCATTCTGTTTGCTTTGTTGATTGATGGTATTATTACAGTTCAAGTTCAGATGGCATACTGTTTCTCATGCCCAACTTAAAAATCTGCTTCAATAGATAAGCTCACACTCCCTATGAACTAAAACATGGCTTTATATGAAATGTAATCTGGCACAGCAGGCAGCAAAATGAACAATGAACTCTTGTTACCTTTAAGATGTGCACTGGAAATCATATAGGATCTTGCAATGTACTCCTGATCTCACCAACTCAAGGAGAAAAAAGATCTGACGGAACATATCTCAGGCTATAAACTAATGAATTAAGTTTATTAAGAAATAAGATTAACAAAAACAAGATTAATCTGAACAGTGGATTTTAGCTAGATTAGAATGCCTCGTGTAATTCCTGAGGTTTCTTTTAACACAATGGAAGTGAAGAAAGCATTAAGAATTTTTTGAGGTGCTTTAAACAACCTGGGGTCGATTTTCACTGCCTTCGCTTGGGTGCACCTTCCTCTAGAAGACTGTATCCAGCCATTCCCCTACTTACAGAATAAAGTAGAACTCTGAGTCCTGTAAACAAGGCTCCCCATTGAGGCAGATATCATGGTACCAGTTTATTTGAAGGCATGGTTTAATTGTAATGCAAATAGTTGTTAATATGGGAAAAGCACAGTCTGGTAATCATTATTAATTGTTTCTATTACTGAGTGGGCTGTGAATCTTCTCTTGCTTATTAAACAATAGGGAGCGAGAACATCCATTTCACATCGCTGCCCTACTCCAATTCAGACATATTTTCTCACATGTAATAATAAACATTGGGAAGAAAAGGAACTCAAAGTCAAACTAATTACATAGATATAAGCCAGTGATATAGGAGTCTTGGTTTGGATAACGTGTTCTATTATAATAGTCTGCTCCAGCAAGAGTCACCAATTTATTATAATGGCAAAGCTACAAACCATTCCCCTTCGAAAATATAAGTAGCATTGAGATTATTATGAGTTTAAACAGGACAGAACTCTGATCTGTCACATGTATGTTCCCCATTTTTCTTCCAATGTTCAACTTCTTGCACTTATCTGTATTGAATTTTATCTGCCATACTTGTGCAAATATACTTTGCTTTAAAATGTAGCCCTTAAATGTAAATTTTTTCCCAAATCCTTTCTGTGCAAAAATATTCAAAAAATCTCAAAATGTGATATCTAGGTACACATCTGGGCTGTCCGACCTTTTGTAACAGAGGCCCAGATCCTTGCGATGCAACCAGTGAGTGGGCTATGTCTGATTATGAGTGTAGTTAGACTATAACTTTAGCTTGGGTGTGAAACAGAGATTGCTTTTTTCTAATGCTAGGAATTGACAGTAAATGTAACCTATATTGCTTTTTCCTCCTTCATCTCAGTCTCTGTTCCTTTACTTCAGTCTTTATCTCGCCTCCTTCATTTCAGTCTCCTCCTTTAATTAGATGTCACTCTGCACATACATTTCTGTCTCCACAATTATTTCTTCCCTCTGCCTCTCTCTGTCTTCATGACCACCTCTCCCCTTTTTCATTGTTCTCATTTTTTTCTGTTTCCCTTCCTTGTGCTTCTGTTTTCATTTCTGTCTCTAATTATGAGCAGTAAGAGGTGACTGCACGGGGCTCATGTGAGTGGCCCCGTTAGAAGCAACAGCATCATAGAATCATAGAAAGGTTACAGCACGGAAGGAGGCCATTCGGCCCATCGAGTCTGCGCCGGCTCTATGCAAAAGCAATCCAGCTAGTCCCACTCCCCTGCCCTACCCCCGTAGCCCTGCAAATTTTTTTCCTTTCAAGTACTTATCCAGTTGCCTCTTGAAGGCCATGATTGAATCTGCCTCCACCACCACCCCTGGCAGTGCAGTCCAGATTCTAACCACTCGCTGTGTAAAAAAGTTTTTCCTCATGTCACCTTTGGTTCTTTTGCCAATCACCTTAAATCTATGTCAGGATTCAAGTGGGTGGGCAGGGTTTTAAAAATTCATTCTTGGGATGTGATCGTTGTTGGCAAGGCCGGCATTTATTGCCCATCCCTAGTTGTCCTTGAGAAGGCGGTGGTGGGCCTTCTTGAACTGCTGCTGTCTGTGTGGTGAAGGTGCTCCCACAATGCTGTTAAGTAGGGAGTTCCTGGATTTTGACTCAGCAACGATGAAGGTTAGAGGTGGCCATTGTGTCTGGGCATGGTGGGGAAGGATGCTAGGAGCACGAGGTGGAGTTCAACAGTCACTTGGTTAGTAGCCAATCGTAGGGTTTCAGGGGTGCTGACAACCTTAGGCTCAGCTTTTGTGGGCCTGGTCAGTCAGTTGCTCCAAGGTGGGCTATTCCTCTGCTCTCGCCCCAGTATAGATCCACAAACAAGTGGCTATTCACAGTGAACCTATTCACAAAAAGCATTTCTTCCAAAGAAACAACTGGTAGAAACAGCTGATCTGCCGGTGTGTTCGTGGGAATTGAAGAAAAAAAATCTCAAGGAGCACTACAGTCTTTGTCAATAGGAGTGCACCGGATTGACACACAGCTCCCACTGCAGCAGCACTGTTCTCTTTTAGTCTGAACCTCCCTCAGGAATCCACAGTACTGAAGGAGAGCAGAGTTGCTGGGCGAAGGCACTGCGTGGCAATCCAGTGTGCTTTAACTGAGAAAACTCATAGCGCTGCCTGAGATTTTTTCTTCATAAATCTCACAAAACTCTTGGCAAATCAGCTGTTTCTACCGATGGGAGGGCCCAAAAGCTGAAGATTTGCGGGATGGATCCGATACGGTCGAGGGCTGGATTTGGTGTGGAGGTCACAGGTCGGATATCCCTGCAACACATCATAGGGCATTCCACTGTCCACTTGAGATGCCACTTCCTCAAAAAAAAATCGAGTGGGTTGGTCACACATGGCCTTCCTGTTCGAAGCCATTCTGGCTGCCATTTATTATGTTATTTTTATGTAGTAATCAGTTCCATTATTTTGCCACTTAGATGTCCTTCTCTGGGAATGCTGCCATATCTGACTGAATTGACTTCTGCTTGAACCAATATGATACAGTTCAGTAAAGTCCAAGCAAAGTTCTTCAGTTGCCAGACTTGAAAAAGTCAGGAAGTAACTTGTGTCCAATTGGTGTGCAGACATGTTGGACCAAAGAACCTTAGTATGCATTTGGCTCCAGTTCATATCTAAAGCCAGATCCTTCCTAAGCAGTGGTGTCCCTTTTTCTCAGGGTACAATATTGGGAGCAATTAAGAAGAGAGAGGTAACATTGAGATTTAGTGGGGGTAACAGCAGATAGCTCTTGGTTAAGCAAAGTTTTTTCTTGGAGAAAGGGCAGCTATTTGTTTGGTTTTAAGTATGTTTTTACTGAAATCTTATCATTTGTTTTGAGATTAGCCTTTATCTAATAAATATATTTGACTTATACAATGTAAATCTAACAGGTAAGCATTGTATGTTAGCAAGTGCATTTTGTCCATTTTTGTATTGCATGGCTGAGTTCTGAAATATCAATAAATATATAATAAAATTATGAAGTTAATCCATGCGTAGGATAACCCAGGGGTATAATTATAAACTGTGGACTTTGAAGAGGAATTTAGCATGTGTGGTTGTCAATTTGCACAATTCAATACCACTTTGTGCTGGGGATGTGTGAAGCACTCCAAAAGGAAATGGGCTTTAGTCCTGAGAGCTGAGAATTCATGAATCTCAGGAGGGCCAATGGTGCATGAAAAATGGTTTGTGATGTCTCGAAAAAGGCCAACATGATAGGGTAATCCTCATGTGATGAAATAGCTTTTTTTTGCATACATGGAGTTTTGTGTCAAAAATATATATTGGTGATGGGGGGGGGAGGAGGGGGGAGGGAAACAGAATGGCAGTGCTCTGTATAAGCTTTTGAAAGATGATATTAAAAGTGAAGTCCTCAGCAGTCACACCAAAGCAATATCCACAGAGTTTTAGTGTTTGAAAGCCAGTTAGTATTTTTAGTTTTAAAAGCTGACATTCAATAAATCTTAAAAAATTAATTTTCTGGAACATTCTTATTAGTATGATACACTTGTCTCTAAATAATTGGTGCAATATAAAAACACTATTTTCATGTGTCATATAAATAATTACTATTTAATTTGTTTCTTAAAAAATTGTGAAATGCAGATTACATTTCTCACACTCCTTTCTACATTCTGAAAAAAAAGTGAACAAAACTCCAGCACCAGTAGTTAAATTGAAAGAGTAACTTATTGAAGCATAAATGACAGACTGGAAACCTTGATAGGAACTATGTTATTGCAAATGTGGAGCTGTAAAGACAAATTTAAAGCAATACACTTGGAGAGCGACTAACACAGTTGAAACATAAGAGTTTGCCAAATATATTGGAAAATATAATTGTGTTACTTACTGTATCTGGGTTACCACAACAATTTTCCATGACGATACCACATAATGTGGTATCATAGGAATTGCTCGACAATAAAAACCAAGTTACATCTAATTCGCCTTCTACTCTCCTCGTAGTCTTATAATCTTAGTGAACTTGTTCTGCCGTGATTTATTTTACTTAAAAATATTACAAATATCTCTTCTAAATTAGGCAATTTATATTTTGAATGGTTTCCCTAACTACAACAAATAGGTTTGCCAATGTGTATATTTAGATTCAATCTTTTGCGAGCTACTGGGCCATTTGAGCCCCCAAATCAAAAACAAAACAGAATGATGACAACTACCTCATTCTAAGGATACAGTGAATTAGAAATGTTTGCTTTCGGACATGTTTGCAGTTCTGTCACAGCATTTATTGTTAGAAAGCGACATCAATTTTTTGGAAATACTATATGAAATAGGTGTGCATTTGAAGCTGAAGTTATCTTATTACTCAAAAGGTAATATTAATCACTGTCAGATGATTATGTAGGTTGCATTGAAAAGCACAGAAAACAAACTGCTAATTAATGCAGTGTGTTTTTTGTCTTTATTTGTACATCAAGCAGCTCATTTTAACAGTCTCACTACTACTACACTTTTGAAGAAGTTGACAAATGTAGCAGATGCACTGAAAACAAGAATCTAAAACATAAGGTTCAGAGAATCCTAACGCAGTTTGCCCTGCCGCAACTAATGACATCAATGAAAAAGTACAGCAATTAATAAAAGAAAAAGACAAAAGTTAACAAGAATCTCCATCATTTTGTAAATGTGTTATTTCACAAATGCAAAGCAGATTGGATGATAAATGTGCAGCACCATGCATTGGTGGGTCCAGGATTGACTCAACCTGATCTCAATCTTACTGCAGTGGGAAAGTCCCAAGAAAAGCCAGTGTCACCTGACAGGGTGGAAGGGAAAAAGGGGGCCTGTGCATTTTCTTGTGACTGAATTGCAACAGCATTGATGGATATTTTGGAGCGTGATGACTGCAGCTGCAGAGAAACTAAGGATTCCTTGGAAGGGATTCTGTGCCCTCAAACAAATAAAATGTTACTTTGCAGAATCATATAACACAGGAGGCCATTCAGTCCAACATGCCTCTGCTGGCTCTTTGAAAGAACTATCCAATTGGTCCCCTGCTGTTTCCCTATAACCCTGCAAATTTTTCCTTTTCAAGTATATATCCAATTCCCTTTTGAAAGTTACGATTGAATCAATGGGCTGGATTTTGCTCTAGAAATAACGGCGAACCGAACAGTGCTCACCGTTACTCCAGTGCAAATGGTAGAAGAACTTCTGGTGACCGCACATGCGCAGTTAAACACAGAAATCCGGAAGTTCCTGTACCAGATGCCCTGCTCATCCAGAAGCTTTGCGGGAAGATGATCTTGCCGGCTGACTCACGGGTCAAATGACTCCAATGGTGCAAAGTTCCTCTCCTGCCCTGCTGGAAACAAAGTAATCTAACCAGAAAAAGGTATATCGAGATTTTTAAGTGTAACCAAAATTTTAACAGCATGGTAAGTCTTTATGACTGCCAAACAACCTCTCTGGCACTGAAAATTTACTTTTACAAGTGTGGAGTCTCATTCCTTCACATTTTAATTGTTGTTGGAAATTTTTTTTAAAATTAACATTTTTATTTTTTTACTTTTTCTTTCTGTCTTTTTTATCTTTCTTTTAATTCAATATTGCTTACCCTCTCTTTATTTCACTTTCTGTAACTGATTTTACATTGAATTCACTATTCTAACTTATACTTCCTGGTTCTGTGTCTGCGCTGCTTGTTAACATGCTTCAATCTGATTGGTTAAGGGGAAACGCAGCCACTTGCCCTGTTCACACAGGTCACAGATGCCCAGGAGAGGGCACCACGCTGGATCAAACACCCCATGAGGGGAACTTGCCATGCAAAAGCCTATGAAAAGTCTATGGGCAAGTCTTGTGAAATACAATCTGATCAAAATAATAATCTTTTTATGTAGTATTGTGCTACCGTTGTACATGGCATTATGGGATGTTCATAGGATGCAGTTTGTTTTGATCGTACAAAAATCGTGCTGACTGCGTTTGTGATCATCCTAGCTTGGCAGCCAGTTACAACGCAGTGTTGGCGGAGCTCTGGTACTGGGTTCACAAGGTTCTAAGGTACTCCAGAAAAATGCTGCTTAAAATTTATTCTGTTCAAAGGCAGCTCCCCCACCACTGGTCTGGATCAGTCCTCATTGTTCATGACCCAGAAGGATGTTGTATGTTCAGTAGAATTAACTATGAATGATAATTAGTTTAACATCATAACTGTATTGTTTCTATGCTTTTTAAGGCTATGTTTAGTTTTTGCTACCACACAGAAAACACAAACAGCAAGATAGTTAAAACTACACAGGGATATAAAGATAAACGTACGATCAGGAGAGTGAGAGCAAAAATAGTACAAACATTGTTTCCCCTCATTTGAACTTTCAGTACTTAATTGTTAAAAATTCATGACCATTTTACAGAATGATGGAAACGAAAACAAATGTCACTTGTGATTAAAAAGCTACAAGTAGAGGGTGATTTAATGGGGCAGAACTTGCTCCTGAAATAACGGAGGAGCTCAACATGCTCTCTGTTTTTAATGGCGAATTGAAGGAGCAAGCTCACGCGTTTTCAGGTGCGCACTAAAATGCGGAAATTATGAACTTGCTCCTATTGGTTCGCCGACGATTTGACAGCTTCGAGTTAAAGGGCCATGGCAAGCTGCAATCAGAGAAATCATTGAAAATCGCCAACTTGCTCATCTGCCCAGCTGGAAAGTAACTAATTATGCTACTAAAGAGGTATGCTTAAAAATACCAGGTCTAAACTAAGTTTTAAAAGCACGGTTAGTCTTAATGACTGCCAAACAACTAAAAATTAATTTTTTTAAAAGTGGAGACTCAGATTACTCCTTATTTTAATAGTTTTTGGTCATTTAAAAAAATGTTTATAAAATTTTTTCTCTCTGTTTAATTTAATTCAATTATTTCTTTGGCTTTTTATAGAAAAGATTTAAAATTTTTATTTACAATGACATCCAGAATACTAACTTTAAATGAATGAAGTCTGCTTGCCTGAATCTGTGTCGTGACTTCTCTTGCTGACAGATTTTGTGGGCATGTCTTCTGTTCCATGTGTATCAACTCACGCTGCTCAGAGTTGATAGCGCACAATTTTTTTAAAAGTTCAAAATCAAGCAAGTCGATGCCACAGAGCCTGCAGTAAGTATTTTCGTTAATTTAATTTGCAGGAGCTGCGGTGAACATTGCCTCATCACTCTGTGCGAATTCTGGCCCAATGTGGCTTTTTTTGTTTCCATAATTCTGTAAAATGAATCAACCTGAGAGACCGTACTTTCAAAGTTCAATCTGCTTTGTCCTTGTTTCAATGGATTAAATATCATCTGTGAAAGGTACTTATTGTGCAATGACTGGCTGATGACATGACAAGTAATAGGATTTGCACCTCAGTGTATTCCCTTTGTATTGAAAAAGCGCAGTGCTTTTCAGCAAAGAAGTTGGCAATAGATGTCAGGGCCACAATGCACCATGATTCTGTGATAGTGAAAACCTGCTGTCAAATGTACTTATAGGCTTTTTACCCTGCCATTTTTTTTCAGGCACTTAGTACTGGGACTTGCTGCTTAGTTCCCACTCACTGTGCTTGCTGACTGAACTTGTGATATTGTACCTTTACTTACCAACTGTAATTGTGCTGCTGTCATTAGGGCTTGCAGCTTTGCAGATACAACTGGCATCAAAAGTACACTCTATCAAGTCCAGTTGAGCAAAATGCACTGCAATCAGGAGAAAAAAATACACCAGCATCCCCCAAGTGTAGTTTCAAATGAATTCCCTGCTTATCCTGAGATCCAGCCCCTTCTTTACTACACTCTGTCCTCTTCATCATACTTCTCATTCGTAGCTGCCTTAAGAATATTCTAATCCACGCTCCCACAGATCCCCAACACTCCAACTTCCCACACGCACCTTTCACCTGTGTAACTCCTGGTGTAAGAGGCACAGTTGCCCTGTGCCTAGGCACAGGGCATCTCTTGTGTGATGTGACTTACCCAGAATCCATTTTGCAGGTTCTCTTCTTTTGTCAAATATCTCAGATAGGGGTAATGCCATTTAGGAAACTTGTTGATGATGTTAATGGTGCTGGGGGTAAAACAAATTGAATAAAAGGCACAAGGCTTCTGCAAGCCTAGGTGCCAGCAGAAAAAAGGTAGTAAAAAATAAAATTAGTAAAAACAGTCAAAACTTCAGTTAAAATATTGTGGATTCAGTGTACTTACCTCTTCTCTTAAAATCGGCTTTTGATCTGTCATCAAGTTTGTTAGTAACACATATCTCTGCACAAATATGGTCACGTAGGAATAAGCAGACCAGCTCAGTTTGAGGCCATGATATGCCTATCTGCAGTGCCTTGATGACTTTTTCATGTGTGCTCAGCATGTGGTTTCCACAGAACCTATTAAGCTAAGCAATGCTCCTAGTGGAGCATACATAAAGAAAACTAAATCAGATAAGTTATCCAGCTTCTGTAATGTCCTGTAATTTATGAAAATCCGAACACTATAAATTGTACATTTTTATGTAAAAATGAGCAGATTATTTTTCTGCAGTATAGCACCTCGACTACTTATTCTGGGGTTGCACCTTACAACATTGAAGGAGTACCTTTGACCCATCATGTCTGTGCTGGCTCATTACTAGAGCAATCCTTGTATGACCATTGCTGATTAAATCTTAACTTGTGCAGTCACTTATCTGTAACCTGCTTTTACCCCTGTATTAAACAAAGGAAATAATATATATTTCCTATATTGATGAATGAATTACAGACATGGAGCTGGATCTTCATTCGTTTTGAGTTTGTAAATGCACAAATGGTGAATTGAAATCAATTTAGGACCACAAGCATGTCTGCAATCCATCCCTATTGCTCTGTTATACCAGACATAATTACTTTCATTGTAACCAGTTTTCATCTGGGTAAAATAGTATTACTAATATTAGTCATTTTATTTTATGTTATATTGGTCAGTTTATTTATATTTAAATGCTACAAATATCCAAACCAGTAAGAATTGGATCAGAATGCTTATGTGAATCCAGCTGGTGAACTCCATAACAAAAGCAGCTTACCTTGAACTAAGTTAAGTTTCAATTATCCCAGACCACAACAGAACTAGAAGAGCAGGTCATCCATCCACATTGCAAAGGTTACAAAGAAGGTGAATGCGGAGGCAGGCACAATTCACAGGGTTAATAAGCAGGCCAGATACGATACAAGCACAATTTCACCAAATCTGATCCTGCAACAAAAAAGTTGGCCTTAAGGTTAGATGGAGTGATGCTATTTTCTGGAATTAAATGAATTGTATGTGATAGACAGACCAAACTTTAAAGAATGACTGTCGAAGTCTCTCCTGAATGCCTTTGTTCCAATACAATTGTGACATAGTGGGAAAAATATTAAAGGCACAATAAATGTATATGACCAGAATCAGAAGAATCTTTCACTATCATACTGGGATAGAAAGTCCAGCTTGTACCAGGTAGGTGAGAAACAATGGATCTCCAAATACCATGGCCTAGAAATTTGAAAACAGGCGGGCAGGGGGTAGGGCGATGCTGGCACATTCTCTAAACACCTCAAAAGACCGTCACTGACACACTCCCTTAGCTATATATTTTCAATATTTTATGCAGAGTCATCAATTTTGGTATATTTGAGTCTGCAAAGAAAGCGGGGTAGGGTCATATTTTAATTGCAACCCCTAGTTAGTTTAAAAAAATCTCAAAGTTACAAAAAGGCAGGAAGGTTTTACATGCCTTTAATTATACTCTTGTTCTTTTACATTCTATCAAATATACTTTTCTGCTTTTACGCCCCATTTAATTGTATCCGTGTGTTCACAGTGCATCAACTGTGCCCTTCTGGTTTTACATTACCATTAGATAGTCCCTTCTGCTTTCTGAGCCTATCAAATGTGTCCGTCTGGTTTTACATCTCATCAGTTGTGCCCTCTGGGTTTGCCTCAACTGCATCCTTCTGCTACTGCATTCCATTTAATGTGCTCTTCTGTTTTTATATTCCAGTACTGTCTCTCTGGGTTCCAACTGTACCCTTCTGGTTTTCCATCCCATAAATTGTTCCTTTTCTATTTTTAACATTCCATCAACCACATCTTGCTGATTTTAGATCCCATCAACTTTTCTGGTTTTACAATCCACCAAATGTGCACTTCTACTTTTATATCTCATCAACTGCGCTTTTGGTTTTAAGTTCCATCAACCATGCCCTCCAGTTTTACATCGCGTCGACTGTGCCCTATGAATTTGCATTCCATCAACTGAACCCTTCTGCTTTTACATTGCATTATCAAAGACGACCTGATTTTATATCGTAAGATCTATAATCATTGAACGCTTGTATAAAAATGTTGTATTTAACAAATATTTTCACATCTGTTTTTTTGAAAACCCAATAACATTTCATTTTCATCATGTCTTCATTAATAAGATAGGATCCTAAATGTATCTGTGGTTAAGCATATACTGTGCTGTTATATTGTTAGGCCGTAGTCTGTTTTGCGGTCACAATAATCAAATAAATAATTTTCAAAATATAGTAAATACTTAGTTGTAAGACTTAGCTGTGTAAAAAAACAAATCATTGTATCCAGAAAATGATGAATGATCCTGGTTATCCCGTCCAAGTTGTTTCTGTCTGTTTATTGGATATAATCGCTACTATTAGTAGAGTACCAGATATTTCAATTTACTCACCAATTTAGCACTCTAGAGATGAAGGAGAGATTTAAACTGGAGTGGGTTTCAGGAGGGGCAGGGAAAGTGTCAACCCCACCCCCTGATGTTATCAATTTGGCATCCAGGCTATTTTAACTCCCGAGCCTCATTTACATCCCACCGGCCAGCTGCCCACCTGCAACTGGCCAAAAGAGGCAGCAGGCAGGTTGCCAGCTGGTGAAACTCAGGTGGCTCAGAGACTGCCCACAGGCTCTCAGGTAAGTCGTGGTTGGTGGGGGGGGTGGGCGGCGGCCTTCGTTAGCGTCTCGTGGGTGGGGAGCCTGGGACACTCCTGCTTGTCCTGGCCCCACTAAGGAAAGTTTAACACATGTCTGACAGGGCCTCTTCTTCCTGCAGACCTGGTTTCACTGAACTGACTGACACTTCCACATCCAATGAGAAATTATTATATTTGTACACAAAGAATGAATTTTTTGTTGTTTGAAAAGTTTCTAATTTCAGTTTACACAAACCAAGGAAGCATTTTTTGCACTATGATCTGTATTTTAAAACATGAGCTACAGAAATTTTAAAATGGACACTTCATTTATGAAATGTGCATATTTCAGACCTGGGTCATAAGAATTGTACAAGGTATGCCATAAATTATCAGTAAAACATAAGGTGAAAACTCCCCATTGTACTAGTTATAAATGATGTAATTTATTCCTGTTAACTTATTATTGTAGATTGATTCAATCTACAAATCTGAGTAAGTGCTCTTCAGCATTATAGAGAATCTGTTGGTTAATTTTGTCCAATAGGCTGTATATGACGTTGTCTTGATGTGACACACGTCAGATAAAATTGAATGAAGTCTAATTGTTCCAAACTCCAAGACTACTGTTTTCTTATCATAGTAGGTACAGCACGGGAAGAGGCCATTTGGCCCATCATGCCTGTGCTGGCATTTTGAAAGAGCTATCCAATTAGTCCCACAGCCCTGTAATTTTTTTCCCTTCAAGTAGTTATCCAATTCCCTTTTGAAAGTTACTGTTGAATCTGCTTCCACCACCCTTTCAGACAGTGCATTCCAGATCATTACAGTTCGCTGCGTAAAAAAATGTTTCCTCATGTCGCCTCTGGTTCTTTTGTCGATCACCTTTAATTTGTGTCCTCTGGTTACCGACCCATCTGCCACTAGAAACAGTTTCTCCTTATTTACTCTTATCAAAACCATTCATGATTTTGAACACCTCCATCAAATCTCGCCTTAACCTTCTCTGTTCTAAGGAGAACAACCCCAGCTTTTCCAATCTCTCCACACAACTGAAATCCCTCATCTCTGGAACCATTCTAGTAAATCTTTTCTGCACCCACTCTGAGGCCTTGACATCCTTGCTAAAGTGTGGTGCCTAGAATTGAACACAATACTCCAGCTGAGGCCTAACCAGTGTTTTATAAAGGTTTGATGTGGAGATGCCGGTGATGGACTGGGGTTGACAATTGTAAACAATTTTACAACACCAAGTTATAATCCAGCAATTTTATTTGAAATTCACAACCTTTCGGAGGCTTCCTCCTTCCTCAGGTGAATGCTGTGGAAATGAAATCCTCGAACCTCTCGCATTTATAAATCACAGAACAATACCTGGTGATTACAGACATTCTTTCCAACTGCCCGTTGCCAAGGCAATCAGTGTGCAGACAGACAGGTGTTACCTACAAGGTCTCCGAATATACAAACCACCAAAAAAAAACACAGAGATAGAGAGGCAGAAACATGGAAAAGACAGCAAATGACCCATTATATTAAAGACAGATAACATTTGTTCGCTGGTGGGGTAACGTGTAGCGTGACATGAACCCAAGATCCCGGTTGAGGCCGTCCTCATGGGTGCGGAACTTGGCTGTCTTTTCCATGTTTCTGCCTCTCTATCTCTGTGGGTTTTTTTGGTGGTTTGTATATTCGGAGACCTTGTAGGTAACACCTGTCTGTCTGCACACTGATTGCCTTGGCAACGGGCAGTTGGAAAGAATGTCTGTAATCACCAGGTATTGTTCTGTGATTTATAAATGCGAGAGGTTCGAGGATTTCATTTCCACAGCATTCACCTGAGGAAGGAGGAAGCCTCCGAAAGGTTGTGAATTTCAAATAAAATTGCTGGATTATAACTTGGTGTTGTAAAATTGTTTACAATTATAAAGGTTTAGCATAACTTCCTTGCTTTTGTACTCTATGCCTCTATTAATAAAGCCCAGGATCCCATATGCTTTTTTAACAGCCTTCTCAAGTTGTCCTGCCACCTTATATTTTGCTTTACAGAAATTATGAAATGCTTTTCCAAGTCTGAAATTAATGTCCCGAGTATGTAGGTAGGAAAAACACCAGCGTTTAATTGGAGATTGTAAGGTAAATTTATGGTGGCACTGCTGTGTCTCTGACCTGCACAGCTTATTTTTAGATGTTGCTGTGTGACAGCGTGAGGGAGTTGAATTAACGTGCATAGCTAAATGCAATTATTGCTGAAGTACATTGGGTTAATGACAGTTTTTACAATCTTAATTCAACTTGTGCACACTGTTGAGCTCAGGAACTCATTGCAAGTTCCCTGATGATATCAACACTCATTGTTTTAACAGAAATGTTTCCCTAACAAAAAAGGATATGAAATTTAATCTTCTTTCTAAAGGTTTGATTTCTTTTTAATAGCATTGATGGGTGAGGGCCTTTTTTAAGAGCCTTCAATAGCAGCAGCTCCTGCTAAACAACTAATTAACTCTGATTGCTCCAATATTTATTGTCAAATAATACAGCTTCAATGGAACTGCCAAAATGTGGTATAGTAAACCAGTGCCGTAACACAGACTGGTTACATCCTTGTAAAATGAAGATGACAAAGAAGACTTTTAATTTTACAGTAATTTTCAAATAAAAGCTTGCATAACTGGCATTTTCATTATTTCTGATGTAAAAATGACACCATAAAGGAAAATAAAAATTAAATTTCCTGCTTTCTGCCTCTCTTGAGTGTTGCCCGCAAATGTACTTGATTGTGCCAGCATTTTACAGATGGTGTGTGGATAGGCAAGAGGGAAGGCACTGATATAGATCTAATGATTCTTGCACTCGAGTCTCTATCTGTGCAAGGCCCTGTGGAATTTGGATGAATGGAAATTAAATCAACTGCTGACAGTTATCTCCTGTGCTGCACCTGGAAGGTGTATATTAGGTAAAAACAGTCATCACAAATCATTAGTCAGTCTCCTAAAGCCAATTTATATGGAATTAGGTTTTGCATTTGACCAGCTTGTAAAAATCCCTTTTTGCAGCATGCAATGGTACACTAATTTGGAGCCACAACCACAGAGGTGTGGAGTATAGGCTCATACCAGTGAACCCCTACATGCTGATTTCCTGATCTTAGTTGTTACTGTGAAGGGACAGAACGTCAGAGGGAGAATCACCTTGGCCTATTCTCCTGGACATTGGTTGGATTCAGATGGCATTGACGGAAACTTAGTACCAGTCTGCCTGCCTGCTCTGTCAACTGACAATGGGGTATTATTTAGGTAAAAAGAGATAGGGGAGAAGATGTATTAAAAAATAGGGCACATATCCTTTAGGAAAAAATCACTAAATAAACTCCTTTCTATAGGAAGTCAATGTATTCATATACAACAGCACCTCCATTATCTGCACTCCAATTATCCACCATCCTGATTATCCACCATCCTGATTATCCACCAGAACCTGTGCAGAACAATGTCTTCCATAAGATGTTGTCTTCTTACACAACCAACTAACATCAGTTTTTGCTTGTCAGATACAAATCAATCTCATAGCTCCAGGAAAATTAAATTCTGTTTATGTACCATACTTGCCTTCAAGCCTGTGCCGACGGTATTGCTGTATTAAATGCGTATGACCAAAATTCGGAGACTGTGGTTTATCTGCCAATTTACGTTATCCACCAGGGAATCCCCACCATTATGACAGGTAATGGAGGTTCCAATCTATTACTTAAAATAAGAAATAAAAAGATACAATTAACGAAATATTTTGGTATACCAGTGTGATGAGAAAAATATCCCACATTTGTATGAACCCCGAAGAGAACCCCTTCTCCCAGGTCCTACAGCTTAAATCTGCTGCATTCAAGAGCTTTTCAAGAGCTTTACAGCAGCATTGCTGCAGATGAATGAAACCGAAATGTAAGACTTTTTTTTCTTACGTTTTCTGGAGGGAGCTTTCTCTTTTAAAATATTGGAGCTAAATGTTCGTATGTTAACTCACTGATGAAAGAAACTATTTAGAGGCTGGGATGAATTTGATTATCTCTTTCTCGGTAATTTGCATAGTGATGGACTGACAAATGGAGAGAAATGAGAGGTAGTTGGCGTGACATAACCAGGAGTATTAACGTGCTCTGCAGGTTTACAGTAATCCTGATTGAAGCAAAATCAAACTAAAATGTTATTGATAGAAATTTTCCCTGTGCAAATTATACCAACAAAGTTCAAACAGTGAAAATGCTTTATATTGCATTGGTGACTTTCAGGTCTTCCTCAGTAGTAAACTAAACTGGAAACCCAATATGTATCCTTCCTATTTAAATGAGTATTAGGATCTCAGCATGCAAAATTCTTTATACTGTGCTGTGGAGGAAATTATTTGGTTTCTTTTAATCAAAAAGCGTTTGAAATAATAAGGCGTTTGATATGGAAACTAATTGAAAGTAGAGAAATTTTGAACTGAATTTCAACACTAACAGCCCATGTGGTCTTCAGATATGTGATGTGCATGGGTTTCACACTCTGCAAGATGTTTGACACAGCTTCACACACTTCACTGGTACTGCAGTCATGTTTCTCATCTTGCCTTGTGTGCTGTCTGATCTTAGAGAAAGGCTCAACATCAGGGCCTCTTTTAAAAATCAAATTGTTGCTAATAATTTTCATCAACTTTAACATCCTTCTATTTTTTTCTTGGTCTGTCTTGTTTAATTTATTTTCACGAAAAAAAGATTATTGGAACAGTACCAACAACAACAACTTACATTTATATAGCACCTTTAACATAATAAAATGTCCCAAATTTGACACTGAGATACTAGGATAGGTGATCAAAAACTTGGTCGAAGAGGTGGATTTTAAAGAGCGTCTTAAAGGAGGAGTCTAGAGGTAACAAAGTGCTTTAGGTGTCAGCCATGGCTCAGTGGTAGCACCGTCGCCTCTGAGTCAGAAGGTTGTGGGTTCAAGTCCCACTCTAGAGACTTCAGTACATAATCCAGGCTGACACTTCAATGCAGCAATGAGGGAGTGCTGCACTGCCGGAGGTGCCGTCTTTCGGATGAGACGATAAACCGAGGCTCTGTCTGTCCTCTCAGGTGGACACAAAAGATCCCATGGCACTATTCAAAGAAGAGCAGGGGAGTTCTTGCTGTGTCCTGGCTAACATTTATCCCTCAACCAACACCACTAAAGAAAAAACACAGATTATCTCATTGCTGTTTGTGGAACCTTGCTATGCACAAACTGGCTGCTGCGTTTCCTACAGTACAACAGTGACTACACTTCAAAAAAGTACTTCATTGGCAGTACAGCGCTTTGGGACATCCTGAGATCGTGAAAGGCAATATATAAATGCAAGTTCTTCTTCTGATAATCTCATCAGAAGAATTGGCTGGATGGCACTGCTCTCCCTTACAGTATAAAGTACCTGGATTAACACCAGTAAATATATGAGGCTAGAAGTTCCAGCCTTTGGGAGTAGGGAGGGGAGAATTGAAGTGTAGTTGTGGTAAGGGAGATTGCAATTTGAGTTAGAATCCTCTATGTTTCCACCCCATTAACAGTTAAAATTGGATAGCCATGTGGTGAAGGATAGAATACTAGAGCCTGGTCTTTTGTTCTTTCCAAGCCTTTATTCTCAGAGATTCCCCTGACACACACCCCACACCCTAGATAAGCTCTCCGATAAAAGGATACAAGAGAGTCCCCAATTGATACGCACCACCTGAACACAATTAACACTCATTGATATAAATCATACAATGAACACTAACGGTAAGATGGAAATTCTAACCCAGGTGATGGCAATGGTTCTTCTTCCTGCCAAATGCTCTTTGCAATCAAGCTTCTGCCCTGCATGGTGTTGCACACTTAAACCAACCCAAATAAGGTAATTGCATGGAGACTGCATAGATGCAAATGTAGGCTGAGGTAAGAATTCAAACTAAGGTCTGTATAAACACACACCACCTACTGACCTTAACAAAATACTTTCATTTTGTTTGCTGATATAACACGAGGCAGAGGCAGAATAAAGTTTTGTTGTCTGAATGAGCCTCACAAGAGCAATGAATGAATGAATGTTCCCCTTGCCTATAAATGCCATCCTTGTGGCTTTTCTGTGAGATTGCCAACTTAGTACCAATTTGTACTGAATTATGGGCAATTTTGTGTTGTTGGAATGGTTGAGACTGTCCAAGCTCAGTTAATGTGAGCCTTTTTTCATATTATACTTTCTTATATTCTTAAAATACCAAATAAAAATTAAGGAATTACATTCTCTTCATTAACAAATTTTTGGCAAGGAGTTGCAAGTTGCAGGTCAATCTCCAGGTTTAGATTCTCGATTGAGCTGCATCTTTAAGCATCTTCTCTGGTGCATGACCTATGCTTCAGTCACTCTCCCACAGCACATATCCTGCTTTTATTGCATTGATAGTCACAGCGACTGGTTCAAGTGCTAGAGGTAGAACAGTGGTTTAACAAATTGGATGATATTTCTTAATATTGCAGATTGCAAGGAAGTGTCAACCTAGAAAGTTTAGTTTTCCATTCATATCATTTTGAATGCGGTAGATTTCAGAATGTTTGACTGAGTCCTCTTTAGATTTCTTTTCGTTGCACAGACAAGATTCTATGTCTCGAGAAATTTTGGGAAAGCCTGGTGGAAATTCAGTATTTTCAAATGGCCATTGCACAGTGATGTCACTGCTGATAAAGCAATCAACTCGATATAAAACTAGGTAACAGAAAGATTGTGCCTTCTGTAACCTTTTACATAGTTTTGAAAGTAGTCTCTTCCTGTAAGTGTAAGTTAAGAAGTCCCTGTTCTTCAAACTGTCCAAAACTGTATGTATAATGTAAAGTTTGTGGTAGATTGATCAGTCTACCACCATCTAATATGACTCAGCAATGTTATCACATAATAATATTTTGCAACTGTGGTCTTTAAACTCATGCATATGGTTTGGCATTCTTGTTTATTGGAAGCTGAATTTGTCTACAACTAGTCAATGGGTGCAAAAACAGTTATCTGTATGAAGCAGACATTTTCTTTGCTGCTCACATTTAGCTTGACAGTGCCAGAAGTGAATCACAATGGGTTAGTTTTCTCCACTGCAGTTTTCATTGAATTAAATTGTATGTTTCTTTGTAACGACTGTCTCTGGAACCATTTTTTCTGGCTGAAAATTGCTTGCATTTAGCAGCATCACTTTATTGATTTCAATTCCACATGCCAGGTGTAATACAACACTATAATAGATCATAAGCACAATTATCCCTGATTGCATAAGTTAGAACATGCATCTCTTCAAGAAATGGAAATGTGGTCAGTTTCTGAAAGGATGTTGATTTAATGGCAATATAATAGGACATGCAGGCTAGAAGGTAAACTTAAATGTTTTGCATTCTGAAGAAAAATGACTCTGATTTGATGCAAAATACAAGAGAATTCATGCTATTACTGTGTATTTTACATCTATAGCTCTGAAATTTAGATAGTGTGGTGAACAAGAAAACAATAAATTGAGGGATAATATTACATGGAGTTCCAAATCACATCAGAAGCAGAACTCACACACCTAGCTGTTAAGATTTATTTTGATATTTGTAAAATTGAATGTAGAGTCCAGAGAGTTTGTAGCAGCCAGTACACAGCCTGATGATATTTGACTCTTTCCACTGCAATGGAAAGACACACAGCTTGTTGTGGCTGTGAATGATTGAGTAAAATTTTATTGAGTAAAAATGTTCAAAATAATCAGAATGACACTGAAGCCAAATATCATGTTGAGTAAAAATTACCAATGGATCCATTTATTGTCTCATGCAGTGCAAGGTACTGCAGTTCAGCTAATTGGCACTCTGGCCCTAATTTTCTGAAGCTTCACTGGCAGCATGAAGCCAAACCAGGACAAGCACAGGCTGGGAAATTGAGGACACAAGGTGCCATGCCTTACCTCACAGTGAAGTGAAATCTCAATCAATGAGAGGCGGCTCTCGTGTCTAGTGTAGTTTGATTTTAATATGCTAACTATGGTCATCAAATCCCACATCAAATTTCACATTGTTTTGGCCAAACTCTAATCCCAGCACTCACCTCATCCATATAAAATGGATGCATGTCTAATCCATTTAGGATTTAGGACAAACTTCCTTCTGAAGTTTTACTATGTTAAAGGTGCTATATAAATGCAAGTCGTTGTTGTTTGAATCTTAAAGCTAGGTATTTGTTGCAAAAATTGATACAAAACTTTGTGTTCAACTGCATTTTGTTCCCTGCATCACTTTCTTTTGCTCTGGAGGGAATTTCAAGACTTTCCTTGAGTATTGTTTCTTGCTACTTCAATCAAAGTTGCAGAAAACAGTGTAAAAGAAAGAAAGAATTTGCATTTATGTAGCACCTTTCACAACCTCAAGACGTCCCAAAACGCCTCCAAGCGAGCTACTAGCCGCTGCACTTCAGAGTAATTAATTGTATATGAAACACTTTTAAGATGTTTCTGAGAGACACGATAAGACATGATAAGAATACAAGTCAATTTCTCTCTCTCGCTCTCTCATTTTATGTCACCTCATCTCATCCAGGATCTGATCTGGTCGGAGTTGCTTTTGGAATCGCCTCCATTGTACATTTTATAACAGAATGGGGAAAACTATGTAACTCTTCCCTGAGAAATACATTGCCCATTAAGAATGACATGGGACATTTAAGCTAAGACCCTGAATTGCTCAGTAAATAAGGAGTGGCAGGCTGAGAGGTTGGAGCCTAGGATTGATAGTACAAGAATTTTTGTGACTGATATTATAACTAAACAATTAGATTAATGGTGTAGAAAGAAAATTATATGGCTACTTGTAATTTATTCAGTGAAAATGTAAAGTATGAACAATTTGCTTGTACCAAGATGTTAAAATATGCTCATTTTTTGGAAGTTAGAAAATTGAATGCCTTTCTGAATTCAACTCCTAAAACAGTTGACAATTGTTCATCTGCTAGACCTGTCACAGGAAAGGTCAAGTCTGATCACAATGTATACTTTTTCCAGACAGAGGCCTGTAATTGAGAATAATGACACACAATTTCTTTGGGCAGAGTAACTATTGGGCTGGCTTTCAAATGGCCATGTTTTTTTCATTGTTCATGCTGGAGATATTGAATACTTTATAAGGTCATATTCAATGCACTTGCAGCTTATCAGTTTCCTACCATAACAAGCTACCGAATGAAAAGACAGTGCTTAGAAATGTCTCTTGGAAGATATACCACAGTTGTATTGATCCAGTTGTAATTAATTTTCTAATAACTTTTGATGATTTTTGATTTTTTTTCTTATAGCTGTGAATATTTTAAGTAATATTGCAATGATTTAAATTGAGCCTAAAATATCACAGGACAGCGAAAGAAGAAAACTACTAGAAGTTCCAGTGCTTAAATTAAGCATCTCACAGTCAAGCATTAACGGTGAATATTTGAGATTTATCAAAACTAAGCATCTTTTTTGTCCCATTGAGAAACTATTGCATAGATGTATTGTTCGTCACAAGATTGGAGAAGAGCCTCAGGCCCACTTGATCTCATCCTTCCAGAATACCAAATATAAATAAGTCATGTCCTGCTCTCAAACACCCTGGGAACCCAAGATGTGGGTGGAAAAATGGATGTCCTATCACAAGACCTCAAAACATAACAAAGTAGGAAAAAGTAAAGGTCATTCAGCTAGCTTGATCCATTTCATATTCTGCACTCAAATTGAGCTGTTATTTTTTGCCCCTTCTGCGGCAGTGCCACGCTGGCATCTCTTTGTCACATGTAGAAGTGGGATTCTGTTCATTTCATTTTTGGATGATTAACCACATTCCCCAGCAGTCCAGTGCCTAAGATCAGAGTTGAAATAGAAACAGTTTTTCCTTCAGTTGTATGTAGCTCAGTTTCCTTGGCTCATAAGGATAACTGTGTAGCATCATTATAAGCAGCTGTCTTTCTTCACAAGCAGTGTTCCAAGAGATTCTTTGGCAAGTTTGTTCAGAAGAGCTGTATTTACTTTAATGGCTTAGGGTTCAGCTCTCAAAAGTGCTTGTGTTTTTTCTCCACTTTACTGAGATGGACTGGTAAAGTGGAAAGCAGAATGTAAGTCCCTTTGAAAGCTGATCCTCAGGAGACAATGACCTGCGAGAAATGCATGAGAGTCGAGGGTGAAGTATTTGATATGATTGTTTTATTGAAGAGTTTTTTATACTGATAAGATATGAAGCACAAACTGCATACTTTGAAATTGAACCTGCGGGTGCTTCAGGCATTTTATGTTTTTATTTCATGTGTTTCCTAGATTTGCAGTTTTTCTTTTTATTTCCATGGTCACTGAATGTTCAGCTACTAATAAGAGTTGAAATGAAATATTTTTGGTCAAACTTGAAAATTTGAAGTTCATGATGTGTGGTGATAGTTAACAAGGAAAAGAAAATGTTTTTTGATGTGGTAAAGAAAGTTTATCTTTGGTCTATAAGTCAAGCGAGAGACTGAGGAGACAGTTCAGAAGAAAAGCGTAACTTAGATTTGTGGATGAGTAGTTATTTCATCAAAATGGAAAAAGAGACAGTAAGATGAAAATTAAATGATCAATAATCCCATTAAAAAATGCGTAAGGATGAAAGAAGCTGTGCAGAGACTGAGGGGGGAGCTAACAGTGAATTGGGGGGAAAATTAGCAGGGAGGTAGGAGCGCCTGAAATTGGAGATGGTGTTGCCTGAATGATGCTCTGCAATTGTTTGCAAATTATAGAGCAGTTTCAATTGGAAGTGGTTCTGCAATATACTAGAGCTCCTGGAATCTCCCCCTCCCATTTATATTGTGGAACAGATTTCACAGCACTGGCATCAACAGACAAACATGCACAGTTGTTTTGAAAGTAGCAAATCAAAGATTTCGATTTTGGCAGCAGAATGTTTCTTTGACTGGGGAAGGCCGTTGTCCTGTAATGGTGGTCAGCCTGTCTGTGCCCAGACAAAATGGCAGCCCTTGACAGCAGTATATTTGCCACACCACTGCTACTTCTTGTTGCATTGCCTCACTTACATTACGACACTGCTGCCAAAGTCAGGCTTACCATCGGAGGCATCATTGTAGTGCAAAGGGGCCATCAACACATTTGAGGTGGAGCAGTGCAGTTTGATCATGGGGGAAGCAATGCAGCCTCAATGAGAAAGACTAAACTTGAATAGGATGCGTGATAATGGATTAGTGAATTGTACAACCAGAAATTAGAAGACTGAGTACCACAAGAACTTGTGTCCATGGCATTTTCTTCCAGAGCAAGGACATTTCCTCCTTTCAGAGCAGATAAAGAAATACTGAGTTCTGCTCAATGAATTTTCATTGTGTGTTAGAATAAAGGTTAAATGGAGATTGATTGCTAATGTTATTAATCATTGCCATTAAGTCTCAATATGACTGATGTTGGAATATGTAATGTAATTTACACATTCTTGGTATATTTACATAGTAATAACACACATATAATTCTTTCAGAATTGTATCACTGATTGACACTGAGAAAGTCTTATGTGAGGACTGAGGCATAATGGAACACACCATATCAGAAATAAATTGAATTTGTAGATTTAGGGTGTGTTGTGTTGGGATATTTCATGATGGAAATCAGATTCTTGATTTTATTGTCTTAACTCCTTGTAAACCTCACAAAAGTATTTTTAAAATCCCATGCACCATTCACAAGAAACATTTATTATCACTAATGGATTGACATTGTCAGGCCCTTCAAAGGTGGGGAAGCTGAAGTAGTGTAATTACTGCAAGGATGAAACCATTTTCCTCTGGTTGCATGAGTTGCTCATACTTAAATTAAATCTCATTCTATACAATCAGCTTACTAAAACAAAAAAAGACAGGCTAATGCCATGATTATAATCCAGGGAAGGAACATTTTAATATTTTAATATTTTAAACCTGTTTTAAGAAGTACGACACACGTTAAAGAATGCAATGATCTTTTTGCAGCTAAATTAAATGCAAATTTTTTTGTTTGTTAGAGCATAATGTGAATTGGAAAATGCGGTGTGATTGAAGGTGTTGAAGAGACTGGAGCATCAACATGAGATACTATACGGATACAGATTTGATCTTCATGTCGCTGTATTCTTGATCTTGGTTATTCTGCTATGTGTAGGTGCCAAGCACTTAGCTCCCAGATGGAGCCTCTCTAGTGAAGGGAAATTAGGAGGGAGCAGGTGTGACATTGGGGAGAAAGTGGGCGGGGTGGAATTCTTGTCCACATTAAAAAAAAGTAGTTTCTAAATTTTACTGTCAAATATTTAGAAGTAGGCATTTCAGAATGCCTCTGAGCAAATGAAATAGGGTGGAGTGTATGCATAATATGAAAGCTAAAATGTACATTCAAAACTAAAAGGATCAAACATTAAAGACAGTGAAAACTGTGAACTTACTGGAGCACTTCAAAAAAGTGGGAATAAGTGACATATTTTAATTTGTAATATAGTAGTGCTGCACAACATGAGGAAAATAAATTTGTGGGTTGAAAGTATGCCTTTGTTTGCAACAGACTCTGAAGAAAACAGTGAATTTGTATTTTGGATTGTTAGGAACACAGGAACAGGAATATGCCATTCAGCCCCCAAGCCTGTTCTGCCATTCAATTAAATCATGGCTGATCTGTATCAACTCCATTTACCCGCCTTGGTTTTATATCACTTAATATCCTTATCTAACATGCAGAAGTATTGCTATAGTCCTCAGAAGAAAATGTAAATCAGCATATAAAATATAATCTCAAACTTCTTTATGTTACTTTGCAACCTCTAAGCTAGAGAGTGTCTTCATTTGCTTACTTTACTGACATTTTAGAAAAATGCTGAATTTAAGAAACTGCTAGTTTTGTATGTTTGGGTATCATATTATTAAAAATTGGCAAATTAGAACAGAGAGTTATTACCAGATACTTAAAAAAAAAGGTACTCTTATCAAACAGAACAACATATACTTTAAAAAAAAACCTTACCAAAGAAAACAAATGTAAATCGACCAAAATGTCCAATTAATTTAACTTAAGATATATAGACTGGATAGAGACAAAATGCTCATCCTAAAAGCAGCTTAATGAAGTGATATTCCATCACTGGAATTAAACCACTTGGGGAAAATTATTCCATGCAAGATTTACAGTGCAGAAAAATAACATAAATTTGCTTGCTTGAAGAAATGTGAAATCTAAAAAGTGCAGCATGCAAGAATTAGGTTTTTGGGGTAGAAATTGGTCCAGCGACAATAACGACTGCCATGCCGAAACTGCTGCACAAGAGGACCTTGCAAAATTGGACCTCTTGTATCATGAGGATGTGAGTGGCGCTCTGGGACACCAGTCATGCTCCAGGAGATAGTGCACTCTCCTGAAGAGGACGAATGTCGGCCGGCGGGGACACAGACTCCGCGCCCAAGGTCAGTCTGGGGCGGGGAAGGAGATTGGGGCGGTGGGGCTGCAGCGGCGATTGGTGGCTTGCTCCTCCGAGCTCCACATTCAGGTAAGTACATTTTTTTTTACTTACCTTTTTGCTGCCAGCTTCCAGCATTCCCTTGAAGAACCACTGGTTTGGCTGCTTTCGGGCCTGTGAAAACTGAGCGCAGTATGCACGGCATTTGCTGCAGTCAGTCGAGATTGAATATGGGAAAGGAGCCTGAATTTTTGGATATCATATTATAAAAAACTGGCAGTTAGGCCCTGGATTTGCTTATGCTAGTTTCAGGCGTGCGCCCAGGGCACCCGTACCAATTTGGCATGCGGCACTCTCCTAATGCGGAATGAGCGCACATACACCGCATACCATATTGGACCTTCAGTGCCCGTTTTTCACCTGCGGGAGCTGCATTTATTGCGCACATTTGCTCAAGGGCGTAATGTTAGCTTTTATCCTTTTAAGTACTGAATTCTCATGATGCTTTTCAGAACTTGAATCAATTGGTGCTTCAATAAATAGCTACAATGAACAATATTGACTAGAAATATTAAACCTGAAAGTTATGAAGGTAGTGAGAAGGCTCGAGTTATTTTTCAGGTACCTTATTTTTTTATAAACAGAAAAGGCTGAATCTTGCTATAAATAAGCCAGATAATTAAATGATTTGGTGGAGTCACAACATCCAGTGAAGTTTGACCTTTACAATGTGAATGTGATTTTCTACCTGATCATTATAATTTTGTATTAAGTCTCAGCAGCAATGAAAATACTGGTATCTGAGTGATAACAAATCACTTTCCCAAATAGTAACAAAGCAGCTCACAGCAAACAGTTGTAATATATTTTGACCAGTTGTATCACATGGTATTATGGCATTTGTCTGTGTCATACAAGTTTGTAATATGGAGATAATTATGTTATTCCTCAAGGACCTTCAGGAATTTTGAGACTTGGAAGTTGGTGAGATCTTGAAGTTTTGACTTTTATGGCTAGGACAGATCCACAGTAATCCCAGCCTCAAGACTTCCCAAGAGCTGTCTCTGTCACTCTGTTGGTCTAAACCCCACAGAGCTTTACATAGTCTGACTTAAAGGTGTTCCTGCATTTATTCACATGCATACCACATAAGTAGCATAGAAATAGTTCCACTAAAGAAGCCCTTAATTATCTACCTGGACTATCACTTAATATAATTTTCTGCCATGAGAGGAACTACTCCTTTTTAGTCGAACAGTTACTGATGTTTGGCTCAACTGAAGTAAGCATCATCCAATAACGCAGAGTTCACAACAACATGATAAATGTAAAAAATGACAGCTAATCAATCGTAGTGAGCACAGTATAATTCTTTCAAATGCCTTCTATATAGGTCTTTGTGAAATAACCATGGCAACTTTTGATTTTGTGATATTTAGTGCTGGTACTGGACTGCTTTAGTCTGCTTTGCAAACAGTTTTATTGCATTCATGGGTGGTCTGGTAGGTCTGCCTTGGTAGAATGAGGGGGAGCAGCGAATAAGACAGGAGAGAGCAGGAGCATCTGGGGGAAGAAGAAGGAGGAGGAGGAGGGCACTGTGCAGAAGACCATACCCACAGCGGGTCTTCGGGAGGCACTTCTTGGACATTAACTTCACTGAAAAGCAATGTGTCAGGCATCTGCGGTTCATCAGGGAGGCTATCACCGAGCTATGTTACCTGCTGCAGCCACAGCTGGAACCCCTAACCAGGGCATATACAGCACTGCCTGTTAAGGTCACCGTGGCCCTTAACTTTTATGCCACGGCTTGTTCCAGGCTGCAGCAGGTGACATCAGCGACATATTGCAGTTTGCTGTGCACCGCTGTATCAGGGTCACCGAGGATCTCTATGCCAGAAGGAGTACATACATCACATTTCCCATGGACAGAGCAAAGTAGGATGAGAGAGCACTAGGCTTCGACACATTGTCTTGTGTGCTGCCCATCACCAGCCTGGCATTTCTCTCAATAGAAAGGGATACCAGTCCCTCAACGTCCAGCTTGTTTGTGCCCCCAGGTAGTGCATCATGCAAGTCTGTGCCCGGTTTCCGAGCAGCTGTCATGATTCATTCATCATGTGCCAGTTCTCTGTGCCACCTTCATTCCAATCAGGCCATCAGATCACAGGCTGGCTCCTGGGTGACAAGGGGTATGATTGCTATAAGGCTCACGATTACTGTTCGGAACTCGTCATAGACGCAGAGCTGGCATACAACGAGAGCCACGCCACCACCAGAAATAACAGAAATTGCTCATCAGTAAAGTGTATTAGAATCATGAATGGGGATAATGTGGTGTGCTTTGTTACTTTTTCTGTTATGAGGAACGTTACAAAATAGATGAAAATTTGAAGTAAACATTATAATGTTTGTTCACATTTTATACGTAGAATAAATCAGTTTGTTGGTTTACAGTTGGCCTCATCTCATTAGAGTGTTCATTGGTCCTCCCTTTGGAAGATAGGAGAAATGACAAGGCGACATGTGAGGTGACAGTATTGAGTTCACACAATTGTTTGATTTGAAGACATTGTTGCACATCATAGGGATATTTTTTATCTTCTTCCATTTATTGAGAGACCTTTGTTGTACTTGTCCATTGGCTACACCTTGAGCCTGTTTATAAAATATACTCACTCAAAGTAAGTGACAAGAATAGAGAAGAACATTGGTCTATCAAATAGGGTATTGACCAGTAAATAATCTCTGTATTAGCAACAGCTCTTTCAACTGGAAGCAGTGGATTGAAGAGTCAGTGCTTTAATAGCCAAGGGGATTTTTATAAAAGAACACTCTGCACTAACAGATTCCAATCATACTGATTCAATAATGACAATAATAATTATATTTTACCTGAGAAAGTCTAATTTTTTGATTGTTTTTCACAAACCCAGCGATCTCAAAAAATAAACTACATGTTTCTGTTTCTTGCAATGGGCTATTTTCTAAAGATCTTAAAAGTTGAAGTGAAGTGAGAGACAAGAGTCAGTTTTATGTTATTGAAGAAAGGTTTTGGGAATATACTTGAATTTTTATTAAAACAAGCTTTATTTATGAGATGTACTATAAAGGGTAAGAATAACATCCAAATGTATTTAAACTTCACAATGTGATGAGAATCAAAAGTTGCAACATTTGTCATGCTGGTGGAACCTGTCATCACTCCTGAGTAGCAATCTCTCTGTGCAGAATCAAGAATCCAAAAGCTCTGTAATCTACTGACAACTCAGTGACTGCAGCACACTGATTAGTGACAGCCATCTTATCCAAGAACAACAATTTGTGAGGAGGAACCCCTCTCTGACATGGAATAGGTGCCTTGAGTCTTTGCCTGAAGACTCAAGGCACCAATAGTTATTAGATTAATAATTAGATATTAATTTGTTCATCCACCTGAAGTGTCTTCTATAAATCTAGAATTGCTTTTACACATTACCAAGAAACGAAAAGTGCTTTGATTTTTTTTTTTAACAGAGCACAAGTTATTATTAAACATTGAAATTCTCTAAGACTGAAGTGTTGCTCCTCACTGCTCACACTCCTTACACTCCTTTGAGTTACAAATTGCTCTTGGTTCTTCAGTGCTGCTCAGGTGAATAACTTCAATGTGAAGGTTCTGAACTGTTTTGCTTTGTACAGAATGAATGAAATCTTTGTGTGGTCTGAACAAGGTAGTTGAAAGCTTCCTCTGCACCTGCTTGGTGTAGAAGTTGAAAAAGCTTATGAAGGGATTCTTGGTTTTTGTCGGCATCTAGATTTCAGTTTTGATTTTAATTTCCTCATAATCTTCATTTCAAATGGCTTTGACCAATTTTTGTAAAAAGTTATGAAAATCAGTCCATTTATTCAGCAGATGGAAGATTGTGGTTGCCCTGCATATCATAAAATGGAGAAATGCTGCAGTAAGCAAGATTATGTTTTTCATACTCCATGATAGAAATTCTGATTTATTATCTGAAATTGGAGTTCAGTGGAGAATTGCCTTTGATTTCTGAAAGGCACTGGCAGTTTTCCACTTCAAAAAAAAACAGCTGTATTACAGTGTTTGCATTTTCTCATGTGTTTAAGTATTACTGCTGAACTTGCATGGATACTGTAGAGGGAGGTTCTCTGGAAATTATAAAACGAGATGGATTTTTAAAATTTTTCTGTGTCTCAGCAAAAGCCTCTCATTGCCAAACAGTGTGTGGATTTGGCCTGGCAGGGCAATGCAGTGTCATGTAGTGGTGTGATGCAAGCTTCTGCTGCAGTCTCCTTCTGGTGAGATACTGATCCCAGGCTTGCCACTGTGAGGAGGTGCTTGCTGGAACCCAGTTGCTTCTCCAGAGAAAAAGAGAGAGAGAGAGAGAGGGCTGAGTGAGAGAGAGAAAGAGGTCTAAGTGAGAGAGAGAGTGAATGAGTGTGTTGCCCATCCCCTCTCCTGGCATTGGAAGAGGTTACTAGGTAGTCCCAACCTCTCAGTGGGCATATTGAACATGGCATGGGTAGAATTAGGCTGCAGACATTCTGCCAGTGGTGGGCTGATGACAGTGTACACTTGCAGATATGTGAGCTAAGTCAGCACTTGCTTCTTTCTGAGTTGGAATGTTGTGCCACATCACAAAATTCCCTTTAGTAGCTGGGCCAGAAACTGTCAGGACCCATTCTCAGTTATAGTGGATGGGTTTAGGGGTAGACAGATCCAGCTGAACATCATGATGACCAAGCTGGGAGGCAGATGATCTTTGTTTGTTGGGTTGGGGGGGGGGGGTGGTGGTGAGAAGGGGAAGAGAAAAGAGTGGCAATTTTCATACATGTAATGTATGAGTGTACATAGAGTTATTTTAATATTGTTGCCTTGTTTGTTGCACATATTACATACTGTGTTAGCACCTCGATATATTTGCATAAGTGCAATGATGATATTGAACGACTTGACAGTAATCATGCACTTTATTTTGACCGACAATTCAATATATTGGAGCAGTGAAAAATACTTAAAGCAGTATTTATTGTTTGATCAGTATGTTAACTCTGTCAGAGCCATCAATGTTCCCATGTCACGATGCTAGAGTACTTGTACAGAGACGAAAAATGCACAATAATTTTCTCCAAGTTATTTGCAGCATCAGTATCAGCTAGAAATCATTATCAGAGGCCTTTATTCCTTATTGCACTCCTTGGGAAATAATTACATCTCTTTTCACATTTAGATAACCTGCGTCACCAGATCAGAAGTGCTTGCTCTGCAGCTCTTCCTAATGCACACTACAAAGTAAAGCAAGAGCTTTTTGTGAGTTTTTCCATCTGACTGCATTTTGCTTTCTGGTTTATGGGTGATTGAGCTGTTAATGTTCTGACTACCATGGAGTACCTTGTGCCATCACTTAAACCACCTTCAGAAATGCAGGAAAGGCAATGATCTCTGCTGAACTTGTGGACAAATGATACACAACGTAATGATATGCCTGAATAAATAAACTTGGGATTTGGGATTTAGAGAGAGAGTGGGAGAGAGAACATTTTGAGGGGGGAAGGGGAACAGTGAGAAGTCGTGGTCCATGTGGGAACCAATGACATAGGAAGGAAAAGGGTTGAGGTCCTGCAGTCAGAGTTTCAGGAGCTAGGGAGGAAGTTAAAAAGCACGACTTCAAAGGATTACTCCCAATGCCACACGCTAATGAATATAGGAATAGTAGGATAAGACAGGTTAATGCGTGGATGGAGAAATGGTGCAGGAGGGAAGGCTTCAGATTCCCGGGGCATTGAGACCAATTCTGGGGCACGAGGAACTTGTACAAGCCGGGCGGGTTGCACCTCAACAGAGCTCAATGTCCTCATGGGCAAGTTAACTAGTGCTGTGGGGGAGGGTTTAAACTAATTTGGAAGGGGGGTGGGCACCAGAATGAAACATTAGAAAGGAGAAACAAGGTGCACAGAGGACTGGAAGAGACAAATAGCACTAGACTAAAGAATAGTTCAGAAATAGGAGGATCAATGTGGGGAAGTCTAAGACAAGTTTGAAGTGCATGTGTGTAAATGCACGTAGTGTGGTAAATAAGGTAGGTGAGCTGCAGGCACAAGTCGCCACGTGGGACTATGATATAGTGGCAATAACAGAGACTTGGCTCAAAGAAGAGGAGGATTGGGTACTTAATATTACTGGCCTGAAGGTATTCAGGAAAGATAGGGAAGGAAAGAAAAGGGTGGGGGGAGGCAGTATTGATCAAAAAAACTATTATAGCACTGGAAAGGGATGGTGAAGTTGAGGGGTCAAAGACAGAATCTATTTGGTAAGAATTAAGGAACAATAGAGGAACTATTATGCTACTGGGTATATACTATAGGCCACCAAGTAGGAATGTAAGAACATAGGAACAGTAGAAACAGGAGTAGGCCATTTAGCCCCTCGAGCCTGTTCCACCATTCAATGAGATCATGGCTGATCTGTGACCTTACACCTTACACCATACACCCGCCTTAGCCCCATATCCCTTAATAACTTTGGTTAACAAAAATCTATCAATCTCAGATTTAAAATTAACAATTGAGCTAGCATCAACTGCCGTTTATGGAAGAGAGTTCCAAACTTCTACCACCTTTTGCATGTAGAAGTGTTTCCTAACTTCACTCCTGAAAGCCCTGGCTTTAATTTTTAGACTAGGTCCCCTAGTCCTAGACTCCCCAACCAGAGGAATTAGTTTCTCTCTCTCTACCCCATCAGTTCCCCTTAATATCTTGAAAACTTCAATCAAATCACCCCTTAATTTTCTAAATTTCAGGGAATACAACTCTAGTTTGTGTAATCTCTCCTTGTAATTTAACCCTTGGAGTCCAGGTATCATTCTAGTAAATCTAAGTTGCGCTTCCTCCAAGGCCAGGTGAGGTGCCGAGAACTGAATACAGTAGTCCGGGTGTGGTCTAACCAGGGCTTTGTATAGCTGTAGCATAACTTCTATCCCCTTGTATTCTAGTCCTTGAGATAAAAAGGCCAACATTTCATTAGCCTTTTTGATTATTTTCTGTACCTGTCCATGACATTTTAATGATCTATGTACATGGGCCCCGAAGTCTCTTTGGACCTCCACTGGTTTGCGCTTTTCACCATTTAGAAAGTACTCTGACCTATCCTTTTTAGCTCCAAAGTGGATGACCTCTCACTTGCCTACATTGAAATCCATTTCCCACAGTTTTGCCCATTCACTTAATCTATTAATATCTCACTATAATTTTATGCTTCCGTCTAAACTGCTTATAATGCTGCCTATATTTGTGTCATTGGCAAACTTGGATATGTGGCTCTCTATCCCACCATTTAAGTCGTTAATAAATACAGTGAATAGTTGAGGCCCCAACACAAATCCCTGTGGGACACCACTAGTCACATCCTGCTAATTTGAGTACCTGCCCATTATCCCTACCCTCTGTCTCCTGCTGTTCAGTCAATTTCCTGACTGGGTCAATAATTTGCCCTCAATTCCACGAGCTTCAACTTCAGCTACCAGTCTCTTATGAGGGACTTTATCGAATGCCTTCTGGATGTCCATATAAACAACATCCATAGGCATTCCCCTGTCCACTACTTTAGTCAACTCTTCAAAATATTCAATCAGGTTTGTCAGGCATGACCGACCCTTTGCAAATCCATGTTGGCTCTGCCTAATCAGCTGAAAATTTTCAAAGTGTTCAGTCACTTGATCCTTAATTATAGACTCCAGTAACTCCCTGACAACAGATGTTAGGCTAACTGATCTATAATTCCTTGGTTTCCCTCTCTTATCTTTCTTAAATAGCAGATTGACATGTGCAATTTTTCCAATCTGAAGGAACTATTTCTGAATCAAGAGAACTTTGGAAGATTATAGTTAGGTCACCTGCAATGTTCTCACCTATTTCCTTTAATACCCAGGGATGGAAACCATCTGGTCCTGGGGATTTGTCACATTTTAGTGTAATTATTTTCTTCATTACTGTTAATTTGCTTACGTTAATTATGGTGAGTCCCCATCCCTAATTCAAAATTAGTTTCCTTGGGGTGTCTGGCATGCTTTCTTCTTCCATCTTCAGCCAGAAGTGCCGAGTGTGGCACCCAGGAGCCCTAATAAAATTGAAGTCAATGGGAATCAGGGGGAAAACTCACCAGTGGCTGGAGTCATACCTAGAACAAAGGGAGATGGTAGTGGTTGTTGGAGGCCAATCATCTCAGCCCCAGGACATTGCTGCAGGAGTTCCTCAGGGCAGTATCCTCGGCCCAACCATCTTCAGCTGCTTCATCAATGACCTTCCCTCCATCATAAGGTCAGAAATAGGGATGTTCGCTGATGATTGCACAGTGTTCAGTTCTATTCGCAACCCCTCAAATAATGAAGCAGTCCAAGCCCATATGCAGCAAGACCTGGACAACATCCAGGCTTGGGCTCATAAGTGGCAAGTAACATTCGCGTCAGACAAGTGCCAGGCAATGATCATCTCCAACAAGAGAGAGTCCAACCACCTCCCCTTCACATTCAACGGCATTACCATCGCCGAATCCCCCACCATCAACATCCTGGGGGTCACCATTATCCAGAAACTTAACTGGACCAGCCATATAAATACTGTGGCTACAAGAGCAGGTCAGAGGCTGGGTATTCTGTGGCGAGTGACTCACCTCCTGACTCCCCAAAGCCTTTTCACCATCTACAAGGCACAAGTCAGGAGTGTGATGGAATACTCTCCACTTGCCTGGATGAGTGCAACTCTAACAACACTCAAGAAGATCGACACCATCCAGGACAAAGCAGCCTGCTTGATTGGCACCCCATCCACCACCCTTAACATTCACCACCGGCGCACTGTGGCTGCAGTGTGTACCATCCACAGGATGCACTGCAGCAACTCGCCAAGGCTTCTTCGACAGCACCTCCCAAACCCGGGACCTCTACCACCCAGAAGGACAAGGGCAGCAGGTACATGGGAACAACACCACCTGTACGTTCCCCTCCAAGTCACACACCATCCCGATTTGGAAATATATTGCCGTTCCTTCATCGTCGCTGGGTCAAAATCCTGGAACTCCCTTCCTAACAGCACTGTGGGAAAACCTTCACCACACGGACTGCAGCAGTTCAAGAAGGCGGCTCACCACCACCTTCTCGAGGGCAATTAGGGATGGGCAATAAATGCCGGCCTCGCCAGCGATGCCTACATCCTATGAACGAATTTTTAAAAAAGTACTGGCACAAAGTAATTATTTAATCTGTCTGCCATTTCCTTATTTTCATTTACAAATAGTGGGAAGGAGCTAGAGCAGCAAATTTGCAGGCAAATTACAGAAAGATGTTAGAACTATAAAGTAGTGATAATGGGGGACTTCAATTATCCGAATAGAGACTGGGACAGTAACAGTGTAAAGGGCAAAGAGGGGGAGGAACTCCTGAAATGTAATAAAGACAACTTTCTTGATCAGTGTGTTTCCAGCCCAACCAGGAAGGAAGCACTGCTGGATCTAGTTCTGGGGAATGAAGTGAGGCAAGCAGAGCATGTTTCAGTGGGGAGCATTTGGGGAACAGTAATCATAATATCATTAGTTTTAGAATAGTTATGGAAAAGGACAAGGAACAATCGAAAATGAAAATACTTAACTTGAAGAGGGCTAATTTCAGTGAGTTAAAAAGGTATCTTGCCCTGCTGGATTGGAATCAAAAATTGGTGGGCAAAACAGTAATTGAACAATGGGAGGCCTTCAAGGAGGAGTTGGTTTGGGTACAGAGTAGACACATTCCCACGAGGGGGAAAGGAAGGACATCCAAAGCTAGAGCACCCTGGATGACAAAGGGTATAAAGATTAAAATGAAACAGAAAAAGGAGGCTTATGACAAGTGCATGGTTCATAATACAGTAGAAAACCAAGCTAAATACAGAAAGTACAGAGGAGATCTAAAAATGGGAATAAGCGGGGCAAAGAGAGAGTATGAGTATAGATTAGTGGCTAACATAAAAGGGAACCCAAAATTACTTTATAAAAATATAAATAGTAAAAGGGTAGTCAAAGGAAGATTAGGGACAAAAAGTAGATCATCTTGTGGGTATGGCTGAGGTACTAAATGAATACTTCACATTGGTCTTCACTGGATGCTGTCAATGTTGCAGTAAAGGGGGAGGTAGGAGAGATATTGGATAGGATAAGAATAGATAAAGAGGAGGTACTTAAAACCTTGGTAGTACTCAATGTAGAAAAGTTACCTGGTCCAGATGGGATGCATCCTAGGTTACTGAGGGACGTAAGGGTAGAAATTGTGGAGGCTCTGGCCACTATCTTCCAATCCTCCTTAGACATGGGTGTGGTGTCAGAAGACTGGAGGATTCCAAATGTTACACCCTGTTCAAAAAAGGGGAAAGGGATAAACCAGGCAATTAAGGGCCAGTCAGCCCAACGTCGGTGATGGGGAAACTTTTGGAGTCAATAATGCGGGACAAAATTAATTGGCACTTGGAAAAACATGGGCTAATAAATGAAAGTCAGCACGGATTTGTTAATGGAAAATTGTGTTTGACTAAGTTGATTGACTTCTTTGATGAAGGAACAGAGAGAGTTGATGAGGGTAGTGCGGTTGATGTTGTGTATATGGGCTTTTAAAAGGCATTTGACAAAGTACCACATCATAGACTTGTAAGGAAAATTCAAGCCCATGGGATTAAAGGGACAGTGGCAGTGTGGATACAAAATTGGCTAAGGGACAGAAAGCAGAGAGTAGTAGTGAATGGTTGTTTTTCAGACTGGAGGGAAATACACAGTGGTGTTCCCCAGGGGTTGGTGTTAGGACCATTGCTCTTTTTGATATATATTAATGACCTAGACTTGGGTATACAGGGTATAATTTCAAAGTTTGCAGGTGACACGAAGCTCAGGAATGCAATAAACAATGTGGAGGATAGTAACAGACTTCAGGAGGACATAGACAGACTGGTGAAATGGGCAGACACATGGCAGATGAAATTTAACGCAGAGAAGTGTAAAGTGATACATTTTCGTTGGAAGAATGAGGAGCGGCAATATAAACTAAATGGTACAATTTTAAAGGGGGGGCAGGAATAGAGAGACCTGGGGGTATGTACACAAATCTATGAAGATGGCAGGACAAGTTGAGAAGGCTGTTAGAAAAGCATATGGGGTCCTGGGCTTTATTAATAAAGGCATAGAGTGCAAAAACAAGGAAGTTATGCTAAACCTTTACAAACACTGGTTAGACCTCAGCTGGAGTGTTGTGTTCAAATCTGGGCACTAAATTTTAGGAAGGATGCCAAGGCTTCAGAGAGGGTACAGAAGAGATTTACTAGAATGGTACCAGGGATTAGGGACTTCAGTTATGTGGAGAGACTGGAGAAGCTGTGGTTGTTCTCTTTTTGGAACAGAGAAGGTTAAGAGGAGATTTGACAGAGGTGTTCAAAATCATGAACGGTTTTGTTAGAGTAAATAAGGAGAAACTGTTTCCAGTGGCAGAAAGGTCGGTAACCTGAGGACACAGATTTAAGGTGATTGGCTAAAGAGCCAGGGGCGACATGAGGAAACATTTTCTAATGCAGCGAGTTGTAATGATCAGTAATGCACTGCTTGAAAGGGTGGTGGAAGCAGATTCAATAGTAACTTTCAAAAGAGAATTGGATAAATACTTGAAGGGAAGAATTTACAGGGCTACGGGGAAAGAGCAGGAGAGTGAGACTAATTGGATAGCTCTACCAAAGAGCCGGCACAGGCACATTGGACCGAATGGTCTCCTTCTGTATCATTCTACGACTATGACTATATTAAGTGCAATGAGTGCACAGTGAGCAACCCAGTCATCGCATTGTGTCTGGAGATGTAAGTATCATGCAGCTAAATACAACATGTAGTAATGGTCTATGTAATGAGCAAATTATGAATATGGCACTGAAGTCTCCCATGAACCATCTCCTCCTTGAAGACTTCCCACTGTTAAATTACAGTTTTGCTTAGTAATTTTTGATTCCAATCGACCAGGACAAGATACCTTTTTAATTCACTGAAATTAGCCCTCCTCCAGTTAAGTATTTTTATGTTTGATTGTTCCTTGTCCTTTTCCATAACTATTCTAAACCTGATGATATTATGATTACGGTTCCCCAAATGCTCCCCCACTGAAACATGCTCCATTGCCCACTTCATTCCCCAAAACTAGATCCAGCACTGCTTCCTTTCTCGTTGGGCTGGAAACACACTGATCAAGAAAGTTCTCTTGTACACATTTCAGGAATTCCTTCCCCTCTTTGCCCTTTACACTGTTACTATCCCAGTCTATATTGGGGAAATTGAAGCCCCCCATTATCACTACTCTATAATTCTGGCATCTTTTCGTAATTTGCCTGCGAATTTGCTCCTCTATCTCCTTCCCACTATTTGGTGGCCTATAGTATGTATCCAATAGCGTAATAGCTCATCTATTGTTCCTTAATTCTAATCAAATAGATTGTGTCTTTGACCCCTCAACCACATCATCCTTTTCCAGTGCTATAATAGTTTATTTGATCAATACTGCCACTCCCTCTCCTTTCTTTCCTTCCCGATCTTTCCTGAATACCTTGTAGCCAGGAATATTAAGTTCCCAATCCTCCCCTTCTTTGAGCCGAGTGTTTGTTATTGCCACTATATCATTGTCCCATGTGGCGACATGTGCCTGTAGCTCACCAATCTTATTTACTACGCTACGTGCATTTACGCACATGCACTCCAAACTCATCTTCGACTGCCTCGCATTTGCCCCCTCCTATTTCCGAACTGTTCTTTACTCTAGTGCTGTTTGTCTCTCCCACAGTCTTCTGTGCACCTTGTTTCTCCTCTCTTGTGTTTCATCCTGGTGCCCATCCCCCTGCCAAATTAGATTAAACCCTCCCCCATTTATTCTGCGGCAGGATCAATGTGACTAAAACCACGAGTTGAATGAGCCCCTTGGAACCAGGTTGTATATTTTTGATGAATAAACTGAAGGTGAAGAGCAGTGAATTGCAGTCACTGTGTAAGGTTTACTGAGAGTAAATTGAGCACTGCTGCCTCCCATTGATAAATTTACTGACATTCTGTAAAAAGAATATTCATTTTTATAATCTATTTAAATAATTGCAACAAGGCTCAAGAGCAGCAGGCACCATTCTTGAATCAGAATCAATTTGCGTAATCTGTGTACACTTTGCCTTTAGTGGCACAACAAAGGTTCAGGTCAGGAGCACATTAAATTTGTTCTGCACGCCAACAATTAAAAACCAAGTTTTTATAACACATATAAAAAAAATGCCAAAGATGCTATGAGGGAAGGTGACTGAAGACATGGTCAATTGAACAGGATTTGAGTGGGCTTTTACAAATATACATACAAGCATATGAAACGAAGGATGGGCAAAGATCTTCAGGCCATCAAGCCCACTCATTCCACACAAGTACGCACATCACTGCAATCTGGAAGAGGTTTTTATGTCATGAGTAGAGAGGTACAGAGGGAAATGCAGAGCGTGACCAGAAAACATTCAACAGAGAAGGGGAGGGTAGCTCAGGTCCAATCAACTGAACGACAATAATATGTTTGGTATAATTACATGGAACGTGGATTCGAGCTCAGAAGAGGAAAGGTGAACAGTTTAGATTTAATTACTTTACACAAAGGGTAGTAAATGGGTGGAATAAACTGCCCAGGAACACAGTGCAGGTTGCTCTTTGTCAATAAATTTAAGAGGGAGTGGATGGAGTGGTGAGTGATTAGAATCCTATGTTATATTTTGTGGACTCCAGCATCAGCTTGATGGTCCTTCATGGTTTTTTCCTGTCCAGTACATTACTGTGTTCCTAAGCTCCTCTCCACTAATATCCTAGTGTTCTGTGGCTTCCCTTTCCAGAGTTACTCACTCTGCTTGTTTACATTTGCATGCATTGGCAGCTGTGCAGCTTGTTTCTAACATGGTAAAATGCATTCAGTGTGTAGTTTCTGAAGGCCGAGTCAGTCATTTCTCAGCAGATGTGAGCACACTAGCTTGGGAGTGATTGGCCACATTGAGTCCAGAAAAGATTTGTTTAAAAGAATGTTACAGCGTTCTATGCTATTCTTGTAAATTCTCTCTGCAAGCTAATTTGGCAGCAGCCATTGCTATTGGAATTGCCATTCATTTGGATAAGTATATTAAGATTATGTTATTTTAATAATGCTTTTTCCTGATTTGAAATAGTAGAAGCACGAACAAAACATTATGGCTTAAATAATTCAAACTTTAAAAACATTTGGTTGCACATTTTTATAAGGGATTTCAACCAGTGATTTTGGGTGCTACTTTTAAATTAGGTTAAGCTTAAATAACTCAAATAATACATGAAAGCTTGCAGCAAATCCCCAGTCAGGTTGCGGAAGTTAGTGGTGAGGAACTCCCTTCTGAATCCTGCACAGCCCATTGCTCCTGAGTTAAAATGTTCACAACTGTCAAGGGAGGACTGATACTGCAATTCACTCCCTGTCCCAATAGAAATGTGTAGCCATATGATCCTTAAAAATTTTTTGGCTGTTATTCTGAGTAATGCTACTGCAAACTAGCATGGGAATTGCCACTGCACAGCAATGAGGAGAGGTACACGTGCAATGGGAGACTGTTCGAGTGGCAAAGAAGAGGAAGGTAGCATCAGGAAAGAGAACATGAGAAGTTGCAAAAATTGGAAAGAGCTAAGTTCTTGTAAGCAAAGAAGGAGGCTGGGAAGCACAGTGATAGTGTTATGTAATATTAGGACAGATTGATGCTGCTTTTACATTACAGCACTGCCATCACTGTTGCTTTGGCAACACTGCTGTATCATACATGAGGCAGCACCAGTGACTCTCGCAATAGAAAGTGCCAGCTTGAGTAGGCCTTTCCTACTGCCGGCAGTGTCTGTCTGATGCTGGCAAACGTAAAGCATTGCTGAATGTCGGAGGCAGCCAATTTGTTTGGAGTGCTCAGCCGCTTTTACAAACCAATGTTTTTACATTGCTAGCCTGTCGTGTCCCTCCCAAGCTATTGGAAATGAAAATGAAAGTCACAAGTACAACTTTTAGATAATTGCTTGTGCTCAGTTTTTGTGTTGCTAATCATGCTCTGCAATCTGCCCTGCGATGTAAATGAGTTGGATTCCAGAGAACAAGCAGCCAAGATAAATAGAGTTGCTTCTATCTCAAGTAGTTAAGATGAATATAATTGAACCTTAAGAAAGGCTGCCTTGACACAGCCAGAGAGAAAGGTCTAGAACAGAATTTGTTTATCGTGCCTCTGGAGGTAACTTTAGAAAAAAATAGCTGTGGAGTTGTTCTTCAATACATCAAATGCAGCTGATCCCCCCTTCTCCAGATCAGCAAGAAAGACAAATATGACGACCAGCATTTTGCATGATGGGCAGCCTGGAAGCATTGCAATTATATTGCTTAATAATAAAAACTATCAAGCACTTCGTAAGTAGTTATTTATTATTCACAGTTAATTTACACTGAAAATTACAACATTAAAATATAGTTACAGAAACGGGGTGGGTCAGGTAGGAAACTATTAACATTTTTAGTTTCAAGTTTGTCATGGATCTTTGATACTTGACTATCTTAACGTGGTGTTTTTCAATGTAAATTAACTTGAATAATAAATAACTACTTATAGAGTGTTAGCAGACTGTATTTATTAAGTAAAATAGCATCACAATCAATTCACACTTTCTTGGCTCAATTTAGCTTTCATTAACACACAGAAAAGTGTTTAAAATTACACAGCAATGTTTCAGTACAAGACCGATCAGGAGCTGAGAGCCCTGAGCTTCATAACAATGGAGGTCTTTTAAACCTGTGGTACAGTATTTGCAACATAGCCCTGGGATCGCTTGCAGCCAACCTCCCCTTCCTCTGTGGCCCGCATTGGACCTGCTGCTGCATGTGGCTTCCATTTACAGTCTGGCAGCAATGACAAAGAGACACGAGGAGATAATGTCTCTGAACAAAAAAGTCCAAAAAAACCAAAATGTGTAAGAATGTGAAATGAAGCCAGTCATCACTTTGTATTTATTGCAGTCTGTACAAAACCATTATTGTTGAAAAGAAATACTCGAGTGTAAACTTGACTCCAAATCAGTCATTTGAACACCTCTTAGACACAGTATAATTTTGTCTTACAAATGCATTTAAGATGAATTAATACAAATGATAAAATTGAAACCTAGTGAACAACGTTAGAGAATATGTGGTAAATGGCCTCAGTAGATTTGAAGAGCTTTTTCCTTATTTCCCTTTTGTAACAGAGAAAGTGATGACTGCAGTGGTCAGTTAACAGCTACGGCATGAAGCACTGCAAGCAGCTGGTGGTGCAATTAGCTCGACAAGATCTTCCCACCTTTTCTATCCTGTCATTTTTTTTCCTTCAATTATCAACTGTGCTAATGAAGGCAATCGGTATCCTACCTTTGACTGTGCAAAAGGTTACGCAGGCCACAAAGTCCTTTGTGATCATGTCAGTTTTAATAAAGCAGTCAGGTGAACTCAAGTCTTTTTCTAATTTTCTATTAGGAAAGTACCTATGCACTGCTGAGCAGAACATGTTCATTGCTGCAATATATGGCTTGTGAGTTTAAGATTTAACATCTGGTAATGCTGTGCAGGCTAAATGTCACACCTGGGGTCCTGAGTGTATAATCACAATCCAGTGGAACCTCTGAAGAATCCATTTTGCAGTGTATCTGTATTGAATATTAGACGACAGTCTCACTGTCCATGATCCAGTTCGCAAAATTTTTAAACTTTAAACTGCTGTCGATTTTAGTAAGGAAAAGCAACTATGTAATGAAGTATAGGAATGTGGTATCCAGTGCAGTGCTGGTATACTGGTTTGACATTTTTTCAAGATCCTGCTTAGCTGCCATTGTACTTCGATGTGGAAAGGTTAAGTCAAAAGAGTATTCACGAGCTTGCTTCTTCCTCCTGCAGAACTGAATTTTTAAGGCAGGAAAGAAAAATATCACATCCAACAGGCTAAAAAAAAACCATTCAAATGCAATGACTCTTCATTTCTCTAATTGACTGACACAGCTATTCTAAAGAGATATGAAAATTTGGCCTTCATGCCTTTTATGAAACTGACAGCTTATATCAGGCCATGTGCCTATTTATGCTGAAGTATAACAATTAAGCTTGAACAATTCCTATTGTGCCAGGGATTGAAAGGTACAGTTTGTTTAGTGTGGCATTGATTTCACTTTTTTCGGTCCTGCTGCATTGTGCTGTACCTAATCTTTTTTCAAGGTGTCCAAATCATTACAGCTGATGATGTCCATTATAAGACAACATTGGTGGGAAAATACATTTACATTCAGGCAGAAAGTTGTATACACGCCTTGCCTGGAGACATACAGATTGGGGTACGGTTGTGTAATAGTTATGGCACTAGATTAGCAACCCAGAAGTTGTGAGTTCAAATCTCACATGACAAATTGTGATATTGAATTCAATAAATTAGCATGATTGCTGCTAGCCTAGTAAGCCACTTAGTTGTAAAATATCTTGCCAACATCATCTATGCCCTGAGAACAAATTTTTGAAAAGTAGGACCCTGGTTTTATGTCTGGCCTGTGCTCAGTTAACTGAGCTTAGTCAGGGTTGTGCACTGCAATTGGCCGAAGTGTTTCCAAGCTGAGGAGCGGAAAATCAGTCAGTTATCCCTCTCTCGATTGCTATTCAATGGCTTCTCCTGGAAATGCATGTGTGTGAACGTCAGGTGAGGCCAGGATATAATTGAATTGTGATGCCTCCATTGGTCAAACCCCCGGCAGAACACTCAAAGGTAGGGTCACACACGCAGAATGGAAACATTCCGAGGTACTGGAGGGCTGCTGGGACCTGTGGACCCATAACCCAACATAAATCATAATTTTGAGGAGAACAGGGGCAAGCAGTTGGAAAATTGGTGGGGAGGTGGAACATAAGTTCCTGCCTGATGTTGCTTTCTGGTTGGCAGACAGGAAATGTTCTTCCGAGGACCCAAATTGGATCTGCTCTTTTTTTTAACATGGCCAAGAACTGGTCAAAGGCACCACAAAAAGCTGAGTCGATAGCGAGGGCTGAAATCTCAGGTGAGAGGCTTTGGAAGTCAGTGTCGTATAGATGGAATGATGAATGAACCCAGCAGAACAACAACAACTACTTACATTTATACAGCGCCTATAACATAGTAAAACGTCCTAAGGCACTTCATAGGAGTGTTATCAAACAAAATTTGACACGAGCCTCATAAGGGGATATTAGGACAAGTGACCAAAAGTTTAGTCAAAGAGGTAGGTTTTAATGAGCGTCTTAAAGGAGGAGAGAGAGGCGGAGAGGTTTAGAGAGGGAATTCCAGAGCTTAGGCCCTCGGCAGCTGCAGGCATAGCCACGAATAATGGAGCAATTAAAATCGAGGATGCGCAAGAGGGAAGAATTGGAGGAGCGCAGAGATCTCGGCGGGTTGTAGGACTGGAGAAAGCTACAGAGATCGGGAGGGGCGAGGCCATGGAGGGATTTGAAAACAAGGATGAGAATTTTAAAATCAAGGCTTTCCTGGACCAGGAGCCATGTAGGTCAGCGAGCACAGGGGTGAAGGGTGAACAGGACTTGGTGCGTTTTGGATGAGCTCAAGTTTTTTTTTTATTCGTTCACGGGATGTGGGCGTCGCTGGCGAGGCCAGCATTTATTGCCCATCCCGAATTGCCCTCGAGAAGGTGGTGGTGAGCCGCCTTCTTGAACCGCTGCAGTCCGTGTGGTGATGGTTCTCCCACAGTGCTGTTAGGAAGGGAGTTCCAGGATTTTGACCCAGCGACAATGAAGGAACGGCGATATATTTCCAAGTCAGGATGGTGTGTGACTTGGAGGGGAACGTGCAGGTGGTGTTGTTCCCACGTGCCTGCTGCTCTTGTCCTTCTCGGTGGTAGAGGTCGTGGGTTTGGGAGGTGCTGTCGAAGAAGCCTTGGCGAGTTGCTGCAGTGCATCCTGTGGATGGTGCACACTGCAGCCACAGCGCGCCGGTGGTGAAAGGAGTGAATGTTTAGGGTGGTGGATGGGGTGCCAATCAAGCGGGCTGCTTTATCTTGGATGGTGTCGAGCTTCTTGAGTGTTGTTGGAGCTGCACTCATCCAGGCAAGTGGAGAGTATTCCATCACACTCCTGACTTGTGCCTTGTAGATGGTGGAAAGGCTTTGGGGAGTCAGGAGGTGAGTCACTCGCCGCAGAATACCCAGCCTCTGACCTGCTCTCATAGCCACAGTATTTATATGGCTGGTCCAGTTAAGTTTCTGGTCAATGGTGACCCCCAGGATGTTGATGGTGGGGGATTCGGCGATGGTAATGCCGTTGAATGTCAAGGGGAGGTGGTTGGACTCTCTCTTGTTGGAGATGGTCATTGCCTGGCACTTGTCTGGCGCGAATGTTACTTGCCACTTATGAGCCCAAGCCTGGATGTTGTCCAGTTCTTGCTGCATGCGGGCTCGGACTGCTTCATTATTTGACGGGTTGCGAATGGAACTGAACACTGTGCAGTCATCTGCGAACATCCCCATTTCTGACCTTATGATGGAGGGAAGGTCATTGATGAAGCAGCTGAAGATGGTTGGGCCTAGGACACTGCCCTGAGGAACTCCTGCAGCAATGTCCTGGGATTGAGATGATTGGCCTCCAACAACCACTACCATCTCCCTTTGTGCTAGGTATGACTCCAGCCACTGGAGAGTTTTCCCCCTGATTCCCATTGACTTCAATTTTACTAGGGCTCCTTGGTGCCACACTCGGTCAAATGCTGCCTTGATGTCAAGGGCAGTCACTCTCACCTCACCTCTGGAATTCAGCTCTTTTGTCCATGTTTGGACCAAGGCTGAAATGAGGTCTGGAGCCGAGTGGTCCTGGCGGAACCCAAACTGAGCATCGGTGAGCAGGTTATTGGTGAGTAAGTGCCGCTTGATAGCACTGTCAACGACACCTTCCATCACTTTGCTGATGATTGAGAGTAGACTGATGGGGCGGTAATTGGCCGGATTGGATTTGTCCTGCTTTTTGTGGACAGGACATACCTGGGCAATTTTCCACATTGTCGGATAGATGCCAGTGTTGTAGCTGTACTGGAACAGCTTGGCTAGAGGCGCAGCTAGTTCTGGAGCACAAGTCTTCAGCACTACAGCTGGGATGTTGTCGGGGCCCATAGCCTTTGCTGTATCCAGTGCACTCAGCCGTTTCTTGATATCACGTGGAGTGAATCGAATTGGCCGAAGACTGGCTTCCGTGATGGTGGGGATATCAGGAGGAGGCTGAGATGGATCATCCACTCGGCACTTCTGGCTGAAGATGGTTGCAAACCCTTCAACCTTGTCTTTTGCACTCACGTGCTGGACTCCGCCATCATTGAGGATGGGGATGTTTGCAGAGCCTCCTCCTCCCGTTAGTTGTTTAATTGTCCACCACCATTCACGACTGGATGTGGCAGGACTGCAGAGCTTTGATCTGATCCGTTAGTTGTGGAATCGCTGAGCTCTGTCAATAGCATGTTGTTTCCGCTGTTTAGCATGCATGTAGTCCTGAGTTGTAGCTTCACCAGGTTGGCACCTCATTTTTAGGTATGCCTGGTGCTGCTCCTGGCATGCTCTTCTACATTCCTCATTGAACCAGGGTTGATCCCCTGGCTTGTTGGTAATGGTAGAGTGAGGAATATGCCGGGCCATGAGGTTACAGATTGTGCTGGAATACAATTCTGCTGCTGCTGATGGCCCACAGCGCCTCATGGATGCCCAGTTTTGAGCTGCTAGATCTGTTCTGAATCTATCCCATTTAGCACGGTGGTCGTGCCACACAACAAGTTGGATGGTGTCCTCAGTGCGAAGACGGGACTTCATCTCCACGAGGACTGTGCGGTGGTCACTCCCACCAATACTGTCATGGACAGATGCATTTGCGACAGGTAGATTGGTGAGGACGAGGTCAAGTCAGTTTTTCCCTCGTGTTGGTTCGCTCACCACCTGCCGCAGGCCCAGTCTCGCAACTATGTCCTTCAGGACTCGGCCAGCTCGGTCAGTAGTGGTGCTACCGAGCCACTCTTGGTGATGGACATTGAAGTCCCTACCCTGAATACATTCGGTGCCCTTGCTACCCTCAGTGCTTCCTCCAAGTGGTGTTCAACATGGAGGAGGACTGATTCATCAGCCGAGGGAGAGCGGTAGGTGGTAATCAGCAGGAGGTTTCCTTGCCCATGTTTGACCTGATGCCATGAGATTTCATGGGGTCCAGAGTCAATGTTGAGGACTCCCAGGGCCACTCCCTCCTGACTGTATATCACTGTACCGTCACCTCTGGTGGGTCTGTCCTGCCAGTGGGACAGGACATACCCAGGGATGGTGATGGAAGAGTCTGGGATGTTGGCTGAAAGGTATGATTCTGTGAGTATGGCTATGTCAGGCTGTTGCTTGACTAGTCTGTGGGACAGCTCTCCCAATTTTGGCACAAGTCCCCAGATGTTAGTAAGGAGGACCTTGCAGGGTCGACTGGGCTTGGTGTTTTGCCGTTGTCGTGTCCGGTGCCGGGTGGTCCGTCCGGTTTATTCTTATTCTGACTTTTTGTAGCGAGATTTTACAACTGAGTGGCTTGCTGGGCCATTTCAGAGGGCAATTAAGAATCAACCACATTGCTGTGGGTCTGGAGTCACATGTAGGCCAGACCGGGTAAGGACGGCAGGTTTTTTTCCCTAAAGGACATTGGTGAACCAGATGGGTTTTTACGACAATCCGGTAGTTTCATGGCCATCATTACTGATACTAGTATTTGAATTCCAGATTTTTATTTAATTAATTGAATTTAAATTCACCAGCTGCCATGGCGGGATTTGAACTCATGACTCTGGATTTTAGTCCAGGCCTCTGGATTACTCGTCCAGTAACATAACCACTATGCTACTGTACCCTGGTGGATGCAAGATGGGAGGCCGACCAGAAGAGCTTTGGAATAGTCAAGTCTGGAGTTACAAGGGCATCGATGAGGGTTTCAGCAGCAGATGAGTTGAGGCAGGGGTGGAGACAGGCAAAGTTACAAAGGTGGAAATAGGCGGTCTTGGTGATGAAGCGGATATGTGAATTTATGTTTCTGCAAAAGAGCTGTCTGTTTCTTTGTATTTCAATTCCAAAGCAGAACTCTGCAAGTTAATATTGGAGACAACAGAAAAGGGTCGAGTTCCGAGCAGGTAAGTAACTTACTCGTTTTTAACTGCCCACTCGCCTGGTTTCCGTTGGTGTTACAGTTGACCCTGTACTTTGCACATGAATGCAATTTATGCCTCAAATAAATGTATTTACACCCTGGGAACTACAGTATTTGAAGGCTATAAAAGCAGTGTGGGTACAAATTTTATTAATGGAATAGTTCTTTGGTCTTCCTTCACGTACAAAAAATTCCAATACCTAGATTTTGCTATTTGTGAGTAACTCATGCTGTAAATCAGTCTGCTTACCTGTTTCATGTGTATTCTGTTGGTAATTAAAAATGATCAGATAACACTTAGCTGTTGATTAAATCAAAAGCTCAGCTAAACAGCTGATAGAAAGTCCACCTCAACAGCAAGAGGGGGCATTTCAACCACTGAATTTAATTCATGCCCCCCCACTCCGCCCAAACTCCAAATCCCATTTGAACACAGAGCTGGAGTTCTGCCTCAGAATGGGTATTGGTCTTCTCACTGCTTACACTGGAGATTGAGGGCAGATGGATGAGTATGTTGATTATGGACTCACTACCCTATTCTACCCCTTCTGATCCATGACAGTAGCAGTGGGAAATACAGTTAGAACTCCTCTGATTTACTTGAGCAAAATCAACTCTCTGGACTTTTTTTAAGGTCACATATTTAATCACAAGCAAGCTTGCAAAATACAGTGTATTTTTCATTAAAGAAACAAATACTAAGTGTAATTATGCTATTATGACTTTGCTGTATGTGCCTCTGATCATGACTGACCATTTCGGATCGGTCTCCAAGAGTAAAACCCATACAAATCCCCACTGATTGATCCCATGGCTGATGTCAGTGCGGCTCAAATCAAGTCCGTGACCAAACCGAAACCACTTGGTTTCCTTGAATTTTCAGCAATACTGTTAACAATAATTTCTCCTATGAGGTAGGTGATTTTTTGACAAATTGCATGGTGAGATGCAAGTGTCGGAAATATTTTGCATACTTTGCATTAAAATTATTCCAAGGGGAGTTTCTTCCTACAAATGTACAATTGATTTTCTTCATTTTTTGATGATTCTCAAGGGTGAGATTTAAGTGAAATATACTGATAAGATATGCTTTGTGCTGCAGTAGAAACTCTTTATTTAGAAACAGCTACAGTAATTGGACATTTTAAGGCAACTTAAAGAACTAAGTGCTGCTTCGTACTGGTTAGATTTGAGTAGTTAGTCAATAGTGGGATGCTCATTGTTCATCTAAAAAGGCTATTTTTAACAGATCAGCTTTTACAAAGGACTGAATAAGAGCAATTAATCTACCGTTTAAAATGTATTGTATATCTGCACGACAAAACTACAAACCAGCAGAACTAACTGTTTCTATTGTAGACTTGTCAGAACAGTTTTTCATGGAAATGAACAGCAGAAACATTGGATACTGTAAAGTTACATAATTCAAGGCATTGTCTTGGCTGCTGGGAAAGGAGGACAACCTCTGAGCTATAGGTTCAAATTGCACTCCAGGACTTCAGTAAATGAAACTAGACTAACATTCCATTGCAGTACCTGAGGAAATGCTGCATTGTTAGAGATACTGTCCAATACGTGAGACATTGAATCAAGTCTGCCTGTGCCTGTAGTTCAGGTGAATATTAAGGATTCCATGGCACTATTTGAAGAAGAGCAAAAAGTTCTCCTGGTATCTGAGCAAACATTCTTCCCTCAACCAACATCACCAAAAATAAAAACAGATTAACTGGTCATTCATCTGATTTTCTGTGTGGGACATTACTTTGCAAGAATGGTTGCCATTTTTGCCTACATAAGTGATTGTATTTCAATGCAATTCATTGTAGGTGAATTGCTTTGGGATGTCTTGACAGATGTAATAAAGTGCAATGTAAATACATATTCATTCTTTAACAGCACACAAGTGATGCTGATTGTTACATTTTTGGGTCTTTTTAAACCTTGTCATCTGAGATTATTTTATCTTTGATATCTTGGATCACTGTATTTTTCTATTTGAAATTTAAAATGGAGACTAATAAAAAAATTCACCAACTTTTATTAAGAGAGCCTTGGTGTAAGACTTTGGTTTTAGCAGGTTATTAAACTCCCTTTACATAATGACTAAGGATTGCGACCAAACTAAAACCTAGACAAAAATACATCATTTTTGTCACTGATATTTTTGTGATCCAGTCATTTGTTTTAGTGTGATTTGCTGGCACACCTTTTTGTGAAGACAATCTATCCCATAAATAGGGCTTCTGTATGACAGGCATAGATGTTGGTAAAGTGATCCTAATGAATGTTTGAAACTAGCTGTAACAGCACAAGGGAAGTAAAAAAGAACAGCTAGAATTAAAAGGAACAAAGTAACCTGCTGTAGTGCTTCAGAGGGTAGATTTCTTGGATTGGAAGACAGGTTTCATATCATAGTAGTTACAGCATTTATTAGCCCATACTTTTCCAAGTGCCAATTAATTTTGCCCTGGATTACTGCCTCTAAAAGTTTCCCCACCACCGACGTTAGACTGACTGGCTTGTAATTGCCGGGTTTATCCCTCTCCCCTTTTTTGAACAGGGGTGTAATATTTGCAGTCCTCTGGCACTGCCCCCATATCTAAGGAGGATCGGAAGATTGTGGCCAGATTCTCTGCAATTTCCACCCTTATTTCCCTCAGTAACCTAGGATGTATCTGGACCGGGTGACTTTTCTACTTTTGAGTACTGCCAGTTTTTTAAGTACCTCCTCTTTATCTATTTTTTTGCTATTGAATATCGCTACTACCTCCTCCTTTACTGCTACAATGGCAGCGTCCTCTTCTCTAGTGAAGACGGATGTGGAGTATTCATTTAGTGACTCAGCCATGCTCTCTGCCTCCACAAAAAGATCTTTTTTGTCCCTAATCGGTCCCATGCTTCCTTTGACTACCTTTTTACTATTTATATGTTTATAAAAGACTTTGGAGTTCCCTTTTATGTTAGCTGCTAATCTATTCTCAAAGTCTCTCTTTGCCCTTCTTTTTCCCTTTTTTGATCTCCTCTGTACTCCCTGTATTCAGCCTGGTTCTCCACTATATTGTGAACCTTACATTCGTCATAAGCCTCCTTTTTCTGTTTCATTTTAATCTCTATATCTTTAGTCATCCAGGGAGCTCGAGCTTTGGATGCCCTTCCCGTCAACCTCGTAAGAACGTGTCTACTCTGTACCCGACTCAACTCCTCCTTGAAGGCCTCCCATTGTTCAATTACTGTTTTGCCTACCAATTTTTGATTCCAATCCACCTGGTCAAGATCCCTTTTTAACTCACTGAAATTAGCCCTCCTCCAGTTAAGTATTTTCACATTTGATTGTTCCTTGTCCTTTTCCATAACTATTCTAAACCGAATGTCATTGTACCCCAAATGCTCCCCCATTGAAACATGCTCCACCTGCTGCAATGTGTAAACATAAATAATTTATTTTTATATTTTAATGAATACCATAGCATTCCATTGAAGAAATTAAGGCCTGTGGTCTCCAAAATTAATCTTGATAACCAATATGGTGGATAATCAGACAACTTTTAGGAACTTGGCAAAGTGAGATTTTTCAGAAGAGCTTTGTCCTTCTGAAAAATTTCTGATGTGGTCCCATGTCCCTTTAAGAACACATTTGAAATAAAATTTGCAATGGATTGTGGGTAGCTCATATATGCAAATCAATTAAAAAATGAGCTGCAAACGGTTAAGAGTCTTATTACAACTTTAATGGACACAGTTTGTTTGTTAAAAACTATTTGTTAAACACGGCAATGTGACAACACAGTTCACATCCAAACGCATCACAGATTTACAAAAATCTCAAAGTGATAAAAAAAGAATGCAAGGCTTTTCTGGCTCGATTCCCTTTGGCAATGAAGTCAATGCCTTTCTAGAGTCTCAAACATTGAAAGAGCAAGAAAACTTCAGATGGAAAATGCCTCAAATATCTCCCTTAAATAAAACATCTATATGAATAATTTTGGTTGCACTTGTCAGTGAATAATTCTGGTGAAAATATTTTTGACTTGCTGGTAAGAATTTCTGTGCTTGCAATATTCCACTGAAATGTGTACCTGTACCTGATTGAAGATTATCACAAGAAGAACGAAGAGGAATTTAGAAGAATTTTTTCACATTCAGGTTTATTAGAACTGGGAAGCAAGTGGCTATTGAGACAGAGACTGTAACATTATTTAAAAGCGAATCAGATAAGTATTTGAAAAGGAACAATATAATAGGGTATGAGAAAGGACAGGGAAATTTGATTAACGTGGATAGCTCCAATCAAAGAGCTAGCATTGGTGTGAGGGACCACATGATCTCCTTCCATGATGTAGTTTCTATGATTCGAGGGATTGTCTACATCAAGTGTTGTTACTATTTTCCCCATATCAATAGATCAATAAAAGTATCGGAATTCCCCAAAATGGCTTCCCATCAAATATCCAGCCCATTCATTCTTCACACTCAAATATTCTGATCTGTGCCCAAACCCAGCTTTGTGCTTATACTACGCATTTTCATGTATTCCGTAGAAAGAGAATTGGAACCTTTTTGCTGAATATACTGTACTTCTGATGTTATGCCTGTTTCCTTGCCATGTATTAGCAGAATGATAAAACTGGCAGCATTTAACAAAGGATGACCAAAAACATGATCCTGTTCAGATAAAACCCTCGCCTCGTGGTTCATGAAGTAATCTTTGCTAATGCAGTCAGAAATCAAGAATGTTGACAGTTTAGACCTCCTCTTCCTTGGTAGATGGGTAAGCCAACCGGCAGTGAATATGTGACATGGCTTGGAGCCTTTGCTGCAGTAGGGCCGGAAATAAAGGTTCTAACTTGGCAGGGGGATGGGATACAGAGTGGAGCGACAATAGGGGGTGATGTGCAGCCAAATATAGAGAAAAAAACAAGTCAGCTTGGAAGACAGGGCAAATATGTGAGGGCAAGGCTGGATGGCATCTATTTTAATGCAAGGAGTCTTGCGAATAAGGTGGATGAACTGAAGGTGTTGATAAACACATGGGAGTATGATATTGTTGCTGTCACAGAGACATGGTTGAGGGAGGGGCAAGACTAGCAGCTCAATATTCCGGGGTACAGAATCTTCAGGCGAGACAGAGGGGGAGGTATAAGAGGAGGGGGTGGTCGCAATATTAATTAAAGAATCAATTACTGCCATAAGGAGGGATGATATATTAGCAGGTTCCTCTAATGAGGCCATATGGGTGGAGCTTAAAAACAAAAAGGGGGCAAGCACTTTGATGGGAGTGTACTATAGGCCCCCAAACAGTCAGGGGGAGATAGAGGAACAGATATGTAGGCAAATCTCAGAAAATTGTGCAAATAATAGGGTAATAATAGTGGGGGATTTCAACTTCCCCAATATTAACTGGGATACTCAGAGTGTAAAAGGCTTAGAGGGTACAAAATTCTTAACGTGCATCCAGGAGAGCTTTTTGAGCCAGCATGTAGAAAGTCCTACAAGAGAGGGGGCGATACTGGACCTAATTCTAGGGAATGTGGCCGGCCAAGTGGAAGAAGTGCTAGTAGGTGAGCACTTTGGTGACAGTGACCATAATTCGGTGAGATTTAAGGTGGTCATGGAAAAGGACAGAGAGGGGCCGGAAATAAAGGTTCTAAATTGGGGGAAGGCCGATTTTAATAGGATAAGGCAGGATCTGGCCAAAATGGACTGGGATCAGCAGCTTGTAGGAAAATCCGCATCGGAGCAATGGGAGTCTTTCAGAAGGGAGATTGAGACCATACAATGGCAACATGTTCCCGTAAAGGTCAAGGGTGGTTCCAAGAACTCCAGGGAACCTTGGATGTCAGGGGATATACGAGAATGGATTAGGAAAAAAAGGAGGGCTTTTGGCAGATACAAAAGGCTAAAGACGGAGGAAGCCCTAGAGGAGTACAAAAAGTGCAGGGGGATACTTAAAAAAGAAATTAGGAGATCAAGGAGGGGCCATGAAAAAACACTGGCGAGCAAAATAAAGGAAAATCCTAAGATGTTTTATAAGTATATTAAGGGTAAGAGGATAACTAGGGAAAAAATAGGGCCCATTAGGGACAAAAATGGCAATCTGTGTGTGGAGCCGGCAGATGTAGGAGGGGTTCTAAATGAATTTTTTGCATCTGTTTTCACTATGGAGAAGGACGATGTAGACATAGAAATACGGCAGGGGGACTGTGATATACTCGAACATATTAACATCGAGCGGGAGGATGTATTGGCGGTTTTAGCAGGCCTAAAAATGGATAAATCCCCAGGCCCGGACGAAATGTATCCCAGGCTACTGTGTGAGGCAAAGGAGGAGATTGCGGGGGCTCTGACACATATATTCAGAACCTCTCTGGCCACAGGGGATGTGCCAGAGGACTGGAGAACCGCTAATGTAGTACCATTATTTAAGAAGGGGAGTAGGGAAAAACCGGGGAACTACAGGCCAGTGAGCCTAACATCAGTGGTAGGAAAATTATTGGAAAAAATTCTGAAGGACAAAATTAGTCTCCACTTGGAGAAGCAAGGATTAATCAGGGATAGTCAACATGGCTTTGTCAAGGGAAGATCATGTCTGACTAATTTGATTGAATTTTTTGAGGGGGTGACTAGGCGTGTGGATGAGGGTAACGCAGTGGATGTGGTATACATGGATTTCAGTAAGGCCTTCGATAAAGTCCCCCACAGGAGACTGGTCAAGAAGGTACGAGCTCATGGAATCCAGGGTGCCTTGGCACTTTGGATACAAAACTGGCTTAGTGGCAGAAGGCAGAGGGTGATGGTCGAAGGTTGTTTTTATGACTGGAAGCCTGTGGCCAGTGGGGTACCACAGGGATCGGTGCTGGGTCCCTTGCTGTTTGTGGTCTACATTAACGACTTGGATATGAATGTAAAAGGTATGATCAGTAAGTTCGCTGATGATACAAAAATTGGTAGGGTGGTAAATAGCGAGGAGGATAGCCTCAGTCTGCAGGACGATATAGATGGGTTGGTCAGATGGGCGGAACAGTGGCAAATGGAATTTAACCCGGAAAAGTGCGAGGTGATGCACTTTGGAGGGACTAACAAGGCAAGGGAATGCACAATGAATGGGAGGACCCTAGGCAAGACAGAGGGTCAGAGGGATCTTGGTGTGCAAGTTCACAGATCCCTGAAGGCGGCGGAACAGGTAGATAAGGTGGTAAAGAAGGCATATGGGATACTTGCCTTTATTAGCCGAGGCATAGAATACAAGAGCAAGGAGGTTATAATGGAGCTGTATAAAACACTGGTTAGGCCACAGCTGGAATACTGTGTGCAGTTCTGGTCGCCACACTACAGGAAGGATGTGATCGCTTTGGAGAGGGTGCAGAGGAGATTCACCAGGATGTTACCAGGGCTGGAGCGCTTCAGCTATGAAGAGAGACTGGGAAGATTGGGTTTGTTTTCCTTGGAGCAGAGGAGGCTGAGGGGGGACATGATTGAGGTGTACAAAATTATGAGGGGCACAGATAGGATGGATACTAAGGAGCTTTTTCCCTTCGTTGAGGGTTCTATAACAAGGGGACATAGATTCAAGGTAAAAGGTGGGAGGTTTAGAGGGGATTTGAGAAAGAACTTTTTCACCCAGAGGGTGGTTGGAGTCTGGAACTCACTGCCTGAAAGGGTTGTGGAGGCAGGAACCCTCACAACATTCAAGAAGCATTTGGATGAGCACTTGAAATGCCATAGCATACAAGGCTACGGACCAAATGCTGGAATATGGGATTAGAGTAGACAGGGCTTGATGGCCGGCGTGGACACGATGGGCCGAAGGGCCTCTATCCGTGCTGTATAACTCTATGACTCTATAACTCTATGACTCTATGACCATCACCACTTAGACGATAAACTGGTGGAGAGGATCACATGCCCGTTATAGAACCCACCCGATTTTCATTTCCATAGTGGGTTCTATAATGGGCAGCCGATCTGATCTGCCAGTTTGCCACCCAAGCAGTGACGGTAAAGATTACCCACAGTGTGTAAGATGCCATGGTTAGAACACTACAATATTAGAAGTTCTATGAGTGGTTTTATCCAGTATGTTTTTCAAAAAATGCGTTCTTTCAATCTTCTAATTCAAAATTAGAAATCTGTCTCGAAGCTTTCTCTTTGAATTATGCATCTCACAATTAAACTTTATTAAAGAGATCACATTTTAATTGAGAAGAAATCATGATAGTTCCAAGCCTCTTCTCACTAACATGAATTTGAAAGAAATTAAATTTAAAAAAGAAACCCCTCAACTTGTTAGTAAGTCTTGCACAGAGGTGGTTATCCCCCCATAATCCACTACATTGGAGCATGTGGAGGACTAGAATAAAAAAGAACATAAGAATTTTTAGGAAAAAGCCAAAAGGATCAATATGTCCATTCTTTTTTGTCCATTTCTTTCAGAAATGTGTCTAATTGTCACCTATCTACACTGTCAACTTCAGTAGCCTTCCCTGGTAGTTTATTCGATAGATCTATAACCTTTGCATGAAAAAGTTGCACCTGACTTCCCGCTTTACTTGTAATTTTTAATTTAAAATGATAAAAGTCAGCTCACAGCTAAGCACAGAAGGGAACAATTGATTGTCATAAGAGAGGAACCAGGCAGGGGAAAAGAAAACTTGCTTTCGTGAATCATGCAGTGGAGAAGATTGCCCCGATCTGAGTTTGAACTGAACTGTTCAGTTTTCATTGGCTGCCAGATGCCAAAGTTCTGGTTTTAAAATTGAAGTATGTTTGTCATTTCGTTCCATGTTCTATAATGCAGAGATGTTTTATTATGGTTTTTTGTCCGTCTGAAGTGAAATCTGCAAGAGTAACTCATTGGAAACCTCTTGTTGGGAACATCCCAGTAACTATCAGAATGGTCCTTTTTGAGTCATTATATTAAACAAACACGCTGATACATGGAGATTGAATCAATCCCAGAGTAAATGACCCATTTAAATCAACATTCTCATTCAGGAGTCGTGTTTTGCAACAAAAATCAAAGCACTGTGAGAAAAAGGTCTGACTGTTGATTACAGGTTTGTGCAGGGGAGTTAGATGGCGCAGGTTTAAATACTGTTCTTTCTCTTCTGGCACCTGAGTTTGAAATTGGGTCCAGTCTGATGGGATCAAGATGTCTTCTCCCTGATGATTGTAAGGTTCCAAGTGGGCATGAATCAACAGCATAGAATACATTTTTCTCCTCCGATTTTCTCCTCATTTCTTGCCTTCTCCCCCGACAGCGCTGACTCATGTTGGAGTACAGTTCCGTGGCGCTGCCTGTCCTCGGGCACTTGGCCCAAGTGACAGCAAGTCAACCATCCTTTGCTCACCCACATAGGAATAGGAGTAGGCCATTCAGCCCCTCGAGCCTGTTCCGCCACATATCAACAGGAGTCATTAGATAGCAGGCAGCCCTGGCTGATTTCCATCAAAACCTGAGCAAGGCAGGCCCGGCGCTTGCTGTGCTCAGCACTGCTGATGAATTTTGCTGAGGGGTCCTTAAACAGGTGTTAGGCCCCTCATTAGCATATGCCTATCTGTCCAGGGTGTCTGAACATCGTCTGAGGCCAATATGGCATTGGACATATTTGAGGCCGGAAAATGTGAGCAACGCAGAACAATTTCTACTATCTTCATTAAAAAAATGTTTGCAGGGGAAAGTAGATCTGTGCTTCATTGTTCCTAACACAGAAGTGTAGTGCTGATGTGTATCAGGCTGATTTAAAACATTAAATGCTGTGTTTGGCAATTTTTTCTCATATGTTTACAGATACTTTTTCATGAAAATGATGCCCCTTTAAAATCAACAGTGGATTTTCTTTTTGAAAAACATTACAAATTAATTGTTTTGTGGTTCAGTATATTTCAGTGATTTAATTCTTTAATTCTGGTGCTTTGAAATCAATTTTGCAGGTGTTATGAGCAATGAAAAATACTTCTTTTGAAAGCTTCAAAAGACATTTAGTACTCAAGAGGATAAGCTGACTTTATATATGTTGTCATTGAACACCTAGGGCAGAGCAATCTATATCACTAGACCTCTGGCAAGTAAACACTTCTGTGCATCTTGCCAATTCGGCCTATTGGAGATGAAATGTCCACTGTTTACTGCTGGGTCCCATTATTGTTGAAACTCTTCACCAAAATCAAAGTCAAAATCAATATGGATTCAACCCTCAGCCCTCAAATGACTTTTTTTTCTTTTTACGATTGAGGAGAAATCAACTGACTGATGAGTACAGAACTAAGCACAGCACAACCCCGCTTTAACCAAGTCTGTTATTACAAACTTTCTCTTGTAGAGCACCACGAACCTTGATAAGATGACCCACTGTGAACATACACTCCTACTTTGTCAGTCCCATGAGTTTTAAATAAGGAGATTGGCATTCCCCCCCATTAATTTTTGTACATAAAAAAAATAATCAGTTGCAATCTTGATGTAAAATTTTCAGACTAGAATGAGCAGTTAATTCCACTGGATTTATGAGCAAACACAAATCAAGTCGATAAGGTCAAACAAACTTAAAATGTACAATACCATTACAAAAATATTCCAGAAATACTTATGTCTTAGCAGTTCTAAAATGTAGCTAAAATTGAATTAAGGGAAATATGGGGAAAACACTATGCACTGAGTTATTCAGATCATAGTTTGCTACAAATTGAAGAGCTGGCAGGGTATCCTGCATGCTAGGAGGATGGTGACAATGCACTCACACATTTTATAGTGAATTGTGCTGTATACCATGCCATTCGTGAGGGGTCCCTGGTACCTACGAGTATGTCGAGCAAGGACTGAAACTGTGCTGGTCAGTTGTCCAGTGCCCAACTCGTGACTATATTCCTTTCGGGTAGAAGTGAGCAGGGTCTCTTTGGCGTCCAGTGGCTCCAAGATGGCTTGTCTGGGGATGGGATATTGGAACCAAGTCAACCTCCTGTGGTAAATTCAGTAATTTGATACCTGAGCCATTCACTGAATTTCAAACATAGAAATGTTCAGATTTTTAACCACCAGTGAAATAATTAGTGGTGATTTTTTATGGAGACTCAAGAAATAAGAAAGGGATTACTATTCAGCCACAATGAAATCTCTGTGCTTTTAAGACAAAGCGCAAACTTCTGTTTGTATGCACTGCTGAACTAGCGTAATGAAAGGAGTATTGTGATATTCTGTGCCTGAATAGTTTGCATAATAAAGTTGGATTCATTTCCTGGAGTCTTGCCTGATTATCTTTGCAGTTTATGGAGAAATTTGCAGGAGATTTATCTTTCTGTCGGTTTTATCTGGTGCTTGCCGCCCCCATCAGGATGCTAAGTAAGTTGAGCAGCGCTGTCTGCAGTCTGTGGAGGTAATGTTCTGGACGGGTGAAGTGGCTTTTTCTCTTTCTAAGGGGACAATTTTCAAATGCCGTCCAAAAAAAGGGCAGCTGGCAGTTGAAAATCGAAGGGGGCACCTCGGCCACCCCATGGGCGCCCAAAGCCTGCCTGATGCAATTTTGATGATTCGTAAAAAAAAACCTTTGCGTTTATACTTGGTTGTGTCCAAATTGGCATAGGAACATGCAAAAGTCCCTGGGTAGGCACAAACCCACACCCGTGATGTATTTTAACTCTCAGCTAAGTCACCATTAGAAGAAAAACAGTTTTCACAACTGCATTGCACTGAAATTATACCTCCAAATGTCTAATATACGGGTCATAGCAGATTGGTAATTATGGTTGTAGAGGATTCTAAGTTCAGTGCATCACATACAGTTTTTAAGAGAACTGAAAATAATTATTTGATTTCATCTCTTTTGACTTTGTCTTAAGAATATTTGGCTGCACTTAATCTTCCACTGCACAGAAATGTTTTCCTGTCCATGATGGAACTCATCAACTCTGGACTTTAAAAGTAAGGTCATCGGACCTGAAACGTTAACTCTGTTTCTCTCTCCACTGATGCTGCCTGAACTGCTGAGTATTTCTAGCATTTTCTGTTTTTATTTCAGATTTTCAGCATCCGCGGTACTTTGCTTTTGTTTAAAAGAAAACGATTTGATTATGAAAGCTTTTGTAACTAAAACTGTTTGGGAAAGTAAACATAGAAAGTAAGCGGATTGGCTGCAGCATATGAAAGCAACTGCAGAACTATTATTCTTGGCTTTGCTATTTTCTGGCTTAGACTGTATCTGGAAGCAAAACATTGTTGTTAATTATAGGTTATTACTTGTCAAAAATTTTCCATATACTTGGATTATTATAGCTGTAGTTTGGCAGTAAAATGTATGTTGTTAACTAACAAAGTTTACTGCTCTGATTTGTTTAAAATGGTTGGTTTAAAGAATTTGGATAAGTTCTGCTGTGGGTTTGTTACTTAGTAATTTTGTGACGAGGTATTTGCAGTTTGGAGCAGCACCGGGGGCAAAGGAATAATTTATTTGTTGAGAAAACCTCCTGATATTTCCAAAGGGAGCGTTCTATACCAGTTACTTTTAACAGAAGTTACTTCAGCATTTTAGCAGAATTGAAATCACTTGCTACAATTTCCACTACGAGCCCTGCCTAGAGCACGAATCTGTTGTACATTGATACAAAATATTGAATCTAGTTTGCACAAGCAAAGCACTAATTCTGATTATATTGTTCTGCTGTAAGGCACAGTATACACTGGTGTTTCAAGTACCTTTATAAAGTCCTTTTGGATGAAAATATGATTTCCATATCAATATAGATGACATTGATAGATATGGTAGGCCACCTAGTTCCTCTTTCCATCTCCTGGTGTGACCTGGATGAATGCTGTATGTTTCTGTTTTGTTTATGAAATTAAATTAATTTCCAATGGTTTGAATATATGCTCATGAACTCTCATTATGCTGGTTCACTCTCAATTTTAATATTAATGCAAATTAATTGTAATGCTAATTTTATAAATATCTTAAGCAAATTGGCATAGGGACAAACAGATCAGAGAGTTAAATGTGTGGCTCAAAGAGTGGTGTGGGAGACATGGGTTTCGATTCATGGGGCAATAGCACCAGTACTGGGGAAAGAAGGAGCTGTTCCATTGGGACGGGCTCCATTTAAACCGGGCTGGGGCCAGTGTCCTGGAGAATCGAAAAACTAGAGCTGTAAATAGGGCTTTAAACTAAAACGGAGGGGGGAGGGGTAAGGTGAGGGGAAATTTAGAAATCTAATGAGAAAAGTCAAGGTAACAGAATAATGTAGTGATTTGGGTGAAGATAAGCAGAATGTGACAGGAAGGGACTGAGAGTTTAACAGTAATAGTGCATCAGTAAATAAGGTCAAAGCAGGGAAAAATGGTAAAAAGTTAAAATTGAAGGCTCTTTATCTGAATGCACGGAGCATTCGTAACAAGATGGACAAATTAGTTAAACAAATAGAGATAAATGGGTTTGATCTAATATCCTTTACAGAGATATGATTGCAAGGTGGCCAAGGTTGGGAACTAAATATTGCAGGGTACTTAATGTTTCGAAAAGACAGGCAGAGTAGAAAAGGAGGGGGTGTAGCCCTGATGATAAAGGATGACATAAGGACAGTGGTGAGAAAGGATCTTGGCTCGGAAGATCAGGAAGTAGAATCAGCATGGGTGGAAATAAGAAATAACAAGGGGCAGAAAACACTGATGGGAGTAGTTTATAGGCCTCTTAATAGTAGCTATACTGTTGTATAGAGTATTAATCAAGAAATAATAGGAGCTTTTAACAAAGGTAATGCAATAATTGTGGGGGACTTTAATCTAACGTAGACTGGGCAAATCGAATTGGCATAGGTAGTCTGGAGGACGAGTTCATGGAATGCATTCAAGACAGTTTCCTAAAACAATACATCCTGAAACCAACCAGGGAACAGGCTATTTTAGGTCTGGTCTTGTGTAATGAGACAGGGTTAATTAGTAATCTCGCAATAAAGGATCCTCTGGGGAAGAGTGATCATAATATGATAGAATTTTACATTGAGTTTGAGAGTGATGTTCTTAAGTCAAAAACTAGAGTCTTAAACTTAAATAAAGCCAATGACATAGGTATGAGGGGCGAGTTGGCAGAGGTAGATTAGGAAATTAGATTAAAGGGTATGATGTAGATTAGCAATGGCATACATTTAAAGAAATATTTCAATATTCTTAACGAATATACATTTCATTGATAAATTAAAAACTCCATGGGAAAATTGATTCATCCGTGGCTAACTAAAGAAGTTAAGGATAGTATTAGATTAAAAGAAGAGGCCTATAATGTAGCGAAGAAGAATAGTAAGCCTGAGGATTGGGAAAGTTTTAGAAACCAGCGAAGGATGACCAAAGAATTGATAAAAAGGGAGAAAATAGAATATGAAAGTAAACTAGCAAGAAATATAAAAATGGATTGTAAGAGCTTCTACAAGTATATAAAAATGAAGAGAGTAGTAAAAGTAAATGTTGCTCCCTTAGAGGCTGAGACTGGAGAAATTATAATGGGGAATACGGAAATGGCAGAGACGTTAAACAAATATTTTGTACCTGTCTTCACAGTAGAAGACACAAAAAGCATACCAAAAATAGTGGGAAACCAAGGGTCTAATGAGAGTGAGGAACTTGAAGTAATTAATATCAGTAGAGAAAAAGTACTGGAGAAAGTAATGGGACTAAAAGCCGATAAATCCCCTTGACCTGATGGCTTATATCGGAGGGTTCTGAAAGAGGTGGCTGCAGAGATAGTGTATGCATTGGTTGTGATCTTCCAAAATTCCCTAGATTCTAGAACGGTCCCAGCAGATTGGAAGGCAGCAAATGTGACCCCACTATTCAAGAAAGGAGGGAGAGAGAAAATGGGGAACTAAAGACCAGTTAGCCTGACATCAGTCGTCGGGAAAATGCTGGAATCCATTATTAAGGAAGTGGTAACAAGGTACTTAGAAAATCATAATATGATTAGGCAGAGTCAGCAAGATTTTATGAAAGGGAAATCGTGTTTGACAAATTTATTAGAGTTTTTTAACGATGTAACTAGCAGGATGGATAAATGGGAACCAGTGGATGTAGTATATCTGGATTTTCAAAAGGCATTCGATAAGATGCCACATAAAAAGATTATTACACAAGATAAGGGCTCATTGAGTTGGGGGTAACATACTAACATGGATAGAGGATTGGTTAACGGACAGAAAACAGAGTAGAGGTAAACGGGTCATTTTCAGGTTGGCAGGCGCTAACTAGTGGGGTGCCGCAAGGATCGGTGCTTGGGCCTCAGCTATTTACAATCTATATTAATGACTTAGATGAAGGGACCGAGTGTAACGTATCCAAGTTTGCTGACGATACAAAGCTAGGTGAGAAAGTAAGCTGTGTCTGCAAAGGGATATAGATAGGTTAAGTGAGTGGGCAAGAAGGTGGCAGATGGAGTATAATGTGGGGAAATGTGAGGTTATTCACTTTGGTAGGAAGAATAGAAAAACAGAATATTTTTTAAATGATGAGAAACTATTAAATGTTGGTGTTCAGAGAGATTTAGATGTCCTCGTACAAGAAACACAAAAAGTTAGCATGCAGGTACAGCAAGCAATTAGGAAGGCAAATGGCACGCTGGCCTTTATTGCAAGGGGGTTGGAGTACAAGAGTAAGGTAGTCTTACTACAATTGTAGAGGGCTTTGGTGAGACCTCATCTAGATTACTTTGTGCAGTTTTGGTCTCCTTATCCAAGGAAGGATATACTTGCCATTGAGGTCGTGCAACGAAGATTGATTCCTGGGATGAGAGGGTTGTTCTATGAGAGAGATTGAGTAGAATAGGCCTATACTCTCTGGAGTTTAGAAGAATGAGAGGTGATCTCATTGATACATACAAGATTATGAGGGGGCTTGACAGGGTAGATGCTAAGAGGTTGTTTTCCCTGGCTGGAGAGTCGAGGACCAGGAAGCATAGTCGCAGGATAAGGGATTGGCCATTTAGGACCGAGATGAGGAGGAATTTCTTCACTCAAAGGGCTGTGAACCTTTGGAATTCTCTGCCCAGAGGGCTGTGGATGCCGAGTCGTTGAGTATACTCAAGGCTGAGATAAATAGATTTTTGGACTCCAGGGGAATCAAGGGATTATGGGGATCGGGCAGGAAAGTGGGGTTGAGGTTGAAGATCAGCCATGATCTTATTGAATGACAGAGCAGGCTCGAGGCGCCGCATAGCCTACTCCTGCTCCTATTTCTTATATTCTTCTGCTCTTATGTGATTGAACACCTCTCAATAGCTAAAGCTAGCTATCAGTTTTCCTCAGCTTATTAATACTATTCCAGAATATGAAAAGCATATCCTTTGAGTAGAGGATTAATAAAAGAGCATCTTATTACTTAAACTGTCCAATTTCCTCCCTATCATCATTCTCTGAAGTATTCTCAATCTAGACAATACAGCAGTGTATCAGAAAAACTATCAGTACAGCAGAACAGCAAAGATGTTTAACCCAGTGATGTTGTTTGTAAAATCTGAGCACCCACGTCCTTGCTCAAGGCACAAAGAACATGTTTGGACAGTGGTGAGGGACAACAACAGCTGTAGTCGAGGTACTGAACCAATGTTATTTCATACATCTGGTGCCAACTGGGTTTCAGGGTCAGCGTGTTAGTCTTGGGGACAAGAGCTTACCCTTCTTCCCTTATTAGTCTCCCCGCTGCCAATGTTTACCTGTCGCACATATTAATGTTTCCATTCACTTCAATGATCTCACTCAACTGAGAAGCTTGGAGTCCTACAATTGAAAATAGACTTTGACACTTGAATCAGAGGTGTCTTTTTTAAGCATCATTCCTTGAAGTGTAACTTAACTCTATATTTTTACATGCAATAGATGCTCATTGGCTAGTTCGACGTCTTTTTTGATGATCAACTTATTCTGCTGCTTTGAGCAGCTTGGGAAAGAAGAATGGCAAGCTAGATTATAAGCATTTTGAAGAGCTCTCAATGGTTCTGAAATAGCCGGTATATGTTTTAACCAGTTTAAATGAGATATAACTAGTCAGCAGAAGTACGTGTCTATGAAAACTGCACAGATGTTAACAGCATTTGAAGGTTTCGGAAGTGAACTATTGTGCCCCTTTCCAAGGTTACAAAAGTGATTAGAGTATAGTGCCTAAGGCTCCAGGTCACTTCTATAGTCTGAGACATGGACATTTACCTGAAGGCTGCAGTCAATTTAATTTTATTGACCCTTGAAATTAATTTGTGCCCATATTTGTCAACTATAGTCTCTACAAGTCTCTGGCTGTTGATATCACACATTGAAAGCCTACTGAACTTAGTTTGTAGGCAATAGTGAAAACTATTTCTTGCCTTCTTCACCCTTTAGCATTTCAGTAAAATGGTACATAGTAAAACGCATCAACATCCTGGCCCCTATTTTAACTCCATGTGAGTTTTGGGCATGTGGGTGGTGAGGTGAGTTGGAAACTGCTGTTCCAGAAATGAGATCCGAGCTATTTTAACTCCCAAGCTTCATTTAAATCCCGTTGACTGACTTCCCCCCGATTCCAGGTGGGGAAGCGGTGGAAAATCGCGCGACCCGGGAGCCGCCTGCTGACGCAAGGTAGAAGGTGAGATCGGGTTCTGAGTACCTTCAGTAAGGGCGGAGAGTCTGGTGCAGGGAAGGCCTAAACTTTCCTTGTAGGGCCTGGAGGAACCCTTCTGCTTCTCCTGACCCCACAAAGTTAAGAAAGAAAAAGCACCTTTTTCAGCCTTTTCTGGGGCAGATCCTCATCCAACCAGGTTCAGCTTGGTGGGAAAGCCGCAGCAGCTTCCCCGCTTAGGGCTGTTAAAATTGCATGTGGATCCCAGTGATGTCATCAAGACCCGACATGCATATGTAAAGACGGACCCTGCCGACTCTGGGCAGGTGTCCTTTCCAACCTGCTCAAGAGAGCAGGTTAAAATCGCAGATGGCTGGATTCTGGCAGGTAAATAACCTGGGCTGTTTTAACTGTCCACCTGCTCTGTCTTATACTTGGAACTTTTAATTTCCATATATCTGTAATTAAGCATCTTCTTTGGTCTATGTTTCATTGAAACATATTTCAGATATACAATCATTTATCTTTTTTTTTGATTGCAAGGATCTGTTTTAAAGCTTTGCACAAGATAACCGTGTTTGTTGCTAGCAGAACACAATAGAATAACCTCTATTGCACTGTTACTCATTTTTAAAATTAAATTGGTATTGTGTAAACTCTGCCAGAAAACAGACAGTATTTGGGGGAAACCATTATGGTTCTGGTTGGACATTGTTCATCAAAAGTCACTTTAAGCCCTCAGAAAAACAAGCATGTGGGTCCATGTACAAAAATGTGACTGAACTTCAATACAAAAACTTTAGCAAGCTCAAGCATGTGTGGCACTACAGCCATTGAAGGGTTAATGTACATTCCCTTTGTGTCAGAAATTCATAAGAACTTTCAAGATGATACAGGGTGATCTGCTCTTAAGAGCAATTTTAATACTTAATGGATCCTCGCCTTTGCAAAGGATTTCATTTTACTAGTTTGAGCAAGCAATTACAGTATGTGTCATTCACTGAACTTGTATCATAAAAGAGTTTTATTCCCATTAGACCCTGTGACTTTGATAGAAAAATAACTGCTTGTTTCCTCGAAATGAAGTACTTAAACTTGGATTGCTGTGAAGCAGTATAATTTAAATGGAAGCAGCAGATTTACCAAGTTCTGCCCTACAATTATTCCTCTTTCATATGGCCAGCAGCATTCACGGTAGGGTGGGCTGTCTCACCTGTAGAGATAATCTACTCACACTGCACAATAGTGACTGTGTTTGATCTTTACACAACCTTGTATTATCAAAACCACCACTATGCCTATGTCATTCATCTGCTTGTTAGAAGATCTGCTTCTGCTGTGTGGGTTGTGGAAGAAAGTCAATGCTGGGATTTTTAACAACCTTTTATTCGTAGTTCAAGTTTCTCATTTCAGGAGCTTTGAAAGGTCCCGATTGAAATCAATCGAAATGAAAATGCATTGCTTTCTGTTACAAATGCTGTACTTACTTCACGTCAATTCTCTTTTTTTTACTTCTGTTATTTACCCAATTCCCCCCCACCCCTTTTTTAAGTAAGTTGTAGCTTTCTCCTGCTGGTGCCCTTCATATTTCAGCTGAAAAAGCAGGAAGGAATCTGCTTTCCAGGCTGCCTTGCTGTTGCACTCAGAGCTGTTCTGTAACTGATTGGTGAAAGGTATAGTTCTGCAAAGTGCACCTGTGATCCTGCCAATGCTTCTGCTCTTCACTCGAATCCTTACCTAAAGACCTGGTGAAATTCCCTCAATAACAGAAGCCCAGTTTGATTTTTAAGCTGAGATTGCCCCACCCAATTCACCTAATTTTTTAATGAGGCCTGCAATCGCCTGTCTCACGGTCTACATCTCATCCATTGTGTAACTGAGATTGATCACAACCAACATACCTCATCGGGATGGAGAAAACTTTGTGAGGTGTTAGAAACAAAATGGCAAGTTCGAATTTTGAGTTTGATATGATTCATTCTATGGTTACAGTCAAAGTCAACTAAAACTGTCTACTTCCCTCATTCCTCCTCCCAGTCATCTTTTCTTCTTGCACTTGGAGGCTAAGGGGATGTAGTATGGTCCAAGAGGAAATAAGACTGCTGTCGTAGTTTTCTTTCCCTTTTGTGAGTTACAGTGCAGATGTGGTCCTGTTGAGAGTTGCTGAAGCTCCTTGGCCACCAGATTTCAGAATCAGGAAGTCTGATGACTCAAAACTGACCAGCATAGACTAAAAAGCAACATGACCAGTTACCGTACCTAACCAGAAGATGTGAAGAAGATTTTAATATTTTATCACCATGACTTGATTGCTTGAATATACAGGGATAACAGAATGGAAATTATTTTAAAAATCTGAAGTTGCAAAAATTGAAAGATTTAAGGCCTGATTTTAACTCGAGGTAGGAATCGGGTGAGCGGGGGGCGAGGTGGGCAACATACCGCCCTGACCTCGCTAGCATGAGGCCTAGAAGGTTTGAACTCCCGGGCCTCATCTGTATGCCCCTGGTCAGTTTCCCGACTAAAACTGCTGGGAACATAGGAACAGGAGTAGGCCATTCAGCCCCTCGTGCCTGCTCCGCCATTTGATAAGATCATGGCTGATCTGTGATCTAACTCCATATACCTGCCTTTGGCCCATATCCCTTAATACCTTTGGTTGCCAAAAAGCTATCTATCTCACATTTAAATTTAGCAATTGAGCTAGGATCAATTGCCGTTTGCGGAAGAGAGTTCCAAACTTCTACCACCCTTTGTGTGTAGAAATGTTTTCGAATCTCGCTCCTGAAAGGTCTGGCTCTAATTTTTAGACTGTGCCCCCGACTCCTAAAATCCCCAACCAGCGGAAATAGTTTCTCTCTATCCACCACATCTGTTCCCCTTAATATCTTATAAACTTCGATCAGATCATCCCTTATCCTTCAAAACTCTAGAGAATACAACCCCAATTTGTGTAATCTCTCCTTGTAACTTAACCCTTGAAGTCCGGGTATCATTCTAGTAAACCTACGCTGCACTCCCTCCAAGGCCAATATGTCCTTCCGAAGGTACTGTGCCCAGAACTGCTCACAGTACTCCAGGTGCGGTCTAACCAGGGTTTTGTATAGCTGCAGCATAACTTCTGCCCCCTTGTACTCTAGTCCTCTAGATATAAAGGCCAGCATTCCATTTGCCTTCTTGATTATTTTCTGCACCTGTTCATGACACTTCAATGATCTATGTACCTGAACCCCTAAGTCCCTTTGGACATCCACTATTTTTAACTTTTTACCATTTAGAAAGTACCCTGTTCTATCCTTTTTTGATCCAAAGTGGATGACCTCACATTTGTCCACATTGAATTCCATTTGCCACAGTTTTGCCCATTCACCTAATCTATCAATATCGCTTTGTAATTTTATGTTTTCATCTACACTGCTTACAATGCCACCAATCTTTGTGTCATTGGCAAACTTAGATATGAGACTTTCTATGCCTTCATCTAAGTCATTAATAAATATTGTGAATAATTGAGGCCCCAAGACAGATCCCTTCAGGTCTCCACTCGTCACATCCTGCCAATGTGGGTACCTTCCCATTATCCCTACTCTCTGTCGCCTTTCGCTCAGCCAACTTCCTAACCAAGTCCGTACGGGAAGTGGCAGCCGGCTGGCGGGCAGAAGCACAACATCAGCCGGCAGGAGGCCACCAGCATGGAACAAAGGAACAGTCCCCAGCACCTAGGTAAGTCAGTTGGAGGGGATAGACTGGGGCAGGGGAGGCCTAAACTTTCCTTGGGGGGCCCGGAGAAGCACTGCTGCTCAAGTGACAACCTTGGCTCAGTGGTAGCATTCTCGCCTCTGAGTCAGAAGGCTGTGTGTTCAAATTCCACCCCAGAGACTTGAGCACATAATCTACGCTGGCACTTTAGTGCAGTACTGAGGGAACGCTGCACTGCCGGAGGTGCTGTTGAGATGTTAAAACCGATGGTCTGTCTGCCCTCTCAGGTGAATGTAAAAGATCCCACGGCAGTATTCAAAGAAGAATAGGGGAGTTTTCCTGGCGTCCTGGCCAAAATTTATCCCTCATCCAACACCTAACACAGATTATTTGGTAATTTATTTCATTGCTGTTTATGGGACCTTACTGTGCACAAAGTGACTTTCGCGTTTCCTACAGTACAAAAGTGACTACCTTTCAAAAGTACTTCATTGGCTGTAAAGTGCTTTCGGACATCCTGGGATGCTATATAAACCAAGTTTTTCTTTCTTTTCCTGGCCCCACAAAGAAAGTAAAAACATTTACCTGGCCCGACTCCTCTTCCCGCTAGATTGGCTTGAAGGGAAAGCCACAACCCACTCACGCCAACGGTTAAAATAGCAGTCAGGCCTCGATGATGTCATTGGAGCCCGCTTTCCAATTTCAAGAAGGACCCCGCCGGTTTTCAGCAGGTGGGCAGAGTTAAAATCAACCCTTTAAACTTTTCATGATCAATTTAGTGGATCACTTTGCTCTTTCGAACAAAATGGGTAGATTGGTTGCTTATCTCCTTTCGTGTAGAATATTTCCAATTCATTACTTCCCAGGAGTAATTGGAAATTTGGGGCTTTCTGAAGTGCAAAGAACAGGACATCTGTATTCGACTGACAGAGGTTCCAGGCAGTTTAGGTGATGTGCTTAACGGGAGAACGTCACCAACACTTAAAAAAGACCAAACACAACGCATGAATATTTACCAAACAGTCTTTGTTGACATCGCAGCAATCTGTGTCCAAATTGATGCTTTATTTACCTCACAACATTGCTGTTGGTAGTGGTTCCGATTTCAGCAGCAGTGCAGTAAATGAGGCAGCTATGCTACCTCGAATGGCACAAGCCTTGGTATTTTTTTCTTGCTGCTGACAATGTAGATTTGTCATTAGATTGTACACCTTTTCACTAGATTGTACACCTTTTTGTCCTCTGATTGTAGACAGATGAAGCAGTCAGCTCATCCATGCAGGCCAGTAATGCCATTTACATATCTCTGGTCTGTAGTAACCTGTCCAGCTCTATCCAACATGGAAGGTTTACAACCAGAAAACAAAAACTGCAACTTGTGAACAGCTCCACGTACACAAACTTGCATTTGTGCAGAAAACAGGCTGGGGCTCTTTTGCCTGGGTGACCTAATGGAGGTCTTTAAAATTTTGAAGGGGTTTGATAGGGTAGACGTAGAGAAGATGTTTCCACTTCTGGGGGAGACGAAAACTAGGGGTCATAAATATAAGATAGTCATCAATAAATCCAATAGGGAATTCAGGAGAAACTTCTTTACCCAAAGAGTGGTAAGAATGTGGAACCCGCGAACACAAGGAGTGGTTGAGGCGAATAGCATAGATGCATTTAAGCTGAAGCTAGATAAGCACATGAGGGAGAAAGAAATAGAAGGCTATGCTGATAGGATTAGACGAAGAGGGGTGGCAAGAGGTTTGTGTGGAGCATAAATACTAGCATAGACCAGTTGGGTCGAATGGCCTGTTTCTCTGCTGTAAATTCTATGTATACCTGCTGCTGCTCTGAAATCTGCCTTGTGGTGTAATTACGGTGGATTCCAGAGCAGCAGCAGCCAAGACAAGAAAGTATTGCTACCATTTCAAGTGATGGCTGTATGATATAAACCCAATTTTAAAAGGGTTGATTTGCATTAGACAGCTGTCCTCCTTTAAATAATTTGCCATGCTACAAAACTGGAAGCCTTTCTGCATAAACACAGTCCAAGAGTATGGAAGTGAAAAACAAAATCAGGTGTTATATTTATTCATCAGAATAATGTCGCCCTTTTAAAATTTGACCCAGAACCCCTTTGAACTACTGAAATATTTAAATTTGGTTATTGTGGAGCTCAGCACTTTCGGAGCTTTTGTGATGTTCTCCCTTCACGACAGCCTCTTCCTCCAGTTCTTAATTGTTTCTTTAAAGTAGTAAACTGGTAATAAAATATTAATTGGCAGGAGACATTTGTATTTCATAAAAGTAATGAAGAAGCTGAAACCATTATTCTGCTTAGAACTGCCTTGTGCACAACCTTGTGTCTTATTCACCAATGGTTGATGTATCTCAGGTGAATCTAATGTATAATAAATGATCCAAATGATATTCATTTACAAAGTAGTTTTTCTAATTTAGTCATCTAATTGAAAACCTCAGAACCTCCAGTTGCTGCCTCAGTAATCTAACAGTGGCAAAGGTTATGAATGCTATGCTCCATTTCACTAAAGTTGTTCATTTGTGAAGATAAATTCTGACAAAATGACTTGTCAGTCACAGTATACAAGAGATGTATCACAATTGAACCTGTAATGAAATACTACATGGCTGTAAATTAACATGCACCTATCTGAAGTGTTGAGGGATGACAGATTTCTCAGGAGACCTGGCTCCTTGTATGAGCAGATTAGATCACAAATTGGGTAGTAGCTGAAGATTTGATGAAGACTCTGGTATTCCTTTCGAAACTTTTTCAGTGTTTTGAACCTTTGAAGACTATAATTCTGACCCAAAACAAAAGAAGATGCCAGTTAGACTTTGTCAATCAGGATTGTTGTGCATGCAGAAATGCCTCATGTCGAGAATTTTTAATAGGCAGGAGGGAGTTACAAGATGCTGCTGTAATTGATGACTTTAGAGAACCTTACACATTGTTTGAGGGAGCAATGACTGATAATATGATGTACGCCAAGATAGTGTTACAGTCTGGAACTTCATCCCAAATGTCTTATGTTGTTACAAAATGAAGATTTCTTCAGCTTTAGACTAGTGGCAACTCCTGGGATTTCTATGCTCCCTGGACCTTACGAAGAATTTAGCTCAAGTGCTGTGAGGCTAAAAGTTTTACCAATAACACAGTAATAATGTTACTGTGCTGATCGTATTATTATACTCGTAAGAAACAGACTTCAAAATATTCCAAACAAAATGTTTTTAAAACCTTTTCTTTTCTTGTCATTTCTGATGGGGTTTTTTTAATTCTGTGTCTCTCCTTTAGTCTCTCTGCAATGTTTACCATTTTAATTTTTATTTAACTTTATATTTTGCTTTTTAACTTTAAAAAAAAATACTCACTATCTTACCTTTTTTCTGTGCCGCCATGGTGACTGTCCTATCCTCATTTGGGCATGAGAGCCTTGTAAGGAAAAGCTTCATAAGGAAAATTTAGGTTCTGATCGGCTGAAAACTAGTTACAAAGAATTGTTTACGAGGCAATAAGAAGACCGAAAATGAAAATTGCACATCTTTGATATTTTCAAACTTTAACAAAATAATTGATCAATACATGGGGAGTGGATGTACTGAAATAGACCACCATTGCTAATATTTTCTTTTAGTTGCAGACTTCAAAATTTGAGTCAAAATACATTTTCATGTAATCATCATGTTTGACTTTCATCTATATTTTCTGACAATGGTTTTGTACTTTTCAAAGAGAGGGAAGCAAGAGTATATTTCAGACAGGATACAGTAGGTATCTCATTCGCAGTTTCTCTGTATCTTTGGTTTTTGGAATAAGAGCAATTAGGGGACCCCAGGCTCATCAGGCAGCACAAGATGCACTTGGCACCCATCCAGTAATACCCCTATACCACAATATACAGGCAGTTGTCAAAGGAGCCAGTAAGGCTTCACTTACCAAAAGAGCCATCATATGCTATATGGACCTACAGCCCACCTCCATCAAAGGCACCAGACTACCAGTGGCTGTTTCGATCGCAACCTCCCTTAAATTTAATGCAATGATCATTGCAGGCTGCCACTGGGGGCATCAGAAACATTTGCCACTCAGTTATACACATGTATTAAGTGAGTCACTGATGCATTGTTTGTAAACAACGTTAACTCCGCCATTAACAACCAGTGACAGCATTACAGGGCACTGCAATTTTACAGAGTGGCAGAATTCCAAGATTGCATAGATGGCAGCCATATGGCCTTATGTGGGTCTTTGCTCAATGCTACAACCGATATCAACAGCAAAGTGCTCTACACTTGTTTGTGACAACTAGCACCACATTATGCAAGTGAATGCTCACTTCATTTTTAAGTAGTCCACTGTTCCAGTGCTCTTTGATCCAGAAAGGCAAGGTAATGATTTGCGGCCATGACTCATGATTCCAGGGCATAAGATGGTCTCTGGTATAATGAGAGGCATTCATGTACCAAAGTAATGACTGGGCACACCAATAGCACATTAAGGGTGTGCCTTTGGTGGGGGTCTGGATTGATCTGGGGTCATCCTGCAATATATTCTGGCTATGGTCCTGAAGTTTGTATTTGTGTGCTGCATGTTGTGCAACTTTGCCTTGTAAAGAGACCTGATTAGAGAGACCCTCACGAGCAGCACGGATATCTACAAATGAAGGGGCAGCAGCCTGAAGAGACTACAGAGGATTAACTGTCGCCAGATGCAAGAGACATTTGTTCCACTCCCATACAGGAGAACTTCTCTTGACTTCTATATCTGGCCACTGCATGAACAATCCTGTCAACATTTCCCTCCTTCCCCCAACAAATATGAATAGGCGCTTGTGCACAATAACTCAAGCTCCCAATCATGCGTGCGATGAAAGCACACATTTCCAAGAACAATGTTGGTTAAGCAACAACTCCAGTGAAACTATAATTTTAATTAGAAACCATACTGGGTGTGTGCCTAGTGCTTTTATCATGGTGATTCCCCTTGGTGCCAGTGTATGAAGTATATGCTCCTAACATAGATGCTTATCTCAGTGATAAGAGTGTGTGAGGTGGCTGGCTGCTGTATTGCAATTTGAGCTTCCTCAATCCAACATCAATCACTCCCAGTTCAAGTGTAGCAGACGCAGATGCAGAGTTTTAACTTCGCACAGCCTCAGGCACACCATTATTGTATCACTGGGATTTTTATTGCTTCCTATGGTCTCTCTACGTAAGTTTGTCAGCTTAGTGCCAATGTATGCTGAATTATGGGCTGTTTAGTCCTGTGGGTGCTGACCCACTAGGAACTGTGATATGATTGTTCAAACTCATCTCAAAAATTTGACTTTTAATGAAAAATAAAAAGAATTATTTAGCTGGGGGCTCTATCTAATGTGCATTATATTTCTCTAAAGCTACAAGTGTAAAGAGATGCAGATGTATAATGGGATGTGCAGACACCTTGAAAGCTAAAATGAGCATGATGTATTGAAAGAGTTAAAGAGAACAAAAAGAAATGGCCCTTCTACAGGTGTTTGTTCTAATGATAGCTAATGTCAATCCATTCATAGTGCTCAGCACCTTAAAGTGTAACCAGTGAGTAGCTGCTTCATCTCATCCATAAAATGGATTCCTGTAAACTAAAACTCAATTTGGAACAGCAGGGTTCAATATTGTGCTTTATTTACATAACCATCAGTTTTCCCTTGGTAATGTAAGGAATCCCTCAGGAAACTTATCTTTGTTGAGCTGACAGTGCTTTCTCCCATTGTATTCCTTTCTTGGCAGCACTATTGTATAGTACCCTGAAGACTCAACTGAAAGGAACATTTTTGAACACTCCCACATCCTCGGCAGACCTGATATATGGAGGTCCTTTTTTGAGCACATCTCTCCTTTTTAAACCATAACAGTGTGAACGTTAAAATAAAGTTTCTATATAAATAACAAAGACCTGTGAGCATGCTTGAGGACTATAAACTAATGGGGGCTTCTGATGCAGGAGATCAGGTTATTTTCTTTGAACTCACCCACTGGTGTATAATAACATATGGAATTTTTGTTTAATTTTAGAGATCCTTGTCATTTTTGAGAATGTTCCTGTATCTCAGTGGTTTGTTTTTATTCATTCATGGGATGTGGGCGTCGCTGGCAAGGCCAGCATTTATTGCCTATCCCTAATTGCCCTTGAGAAGGTGGTGGTGAGCTGCCTTCTTGAACCGCTGCAGTCTGTGTGGTGAAGATTCTCCCACAGTGCTGTTAGGAAGGGAGTTCCAGGATTTTGACCCAGCGACGATGAAGGAACGACGATATATTTCCAAGTCGGGATGGTGTGTGACTTGGAGGGGAACGTGCAGGTGGTGTTGTTCCCATGCACCTGCTGCCTTGTCCTTCTAGGTGGTAGAGGTCGCAGATTTTGGAGATGCTGTCGAAGAAGCCTTGGCGAGTTGCTGCAGTGCATCCTGTAGATGGTACACACTGCAGCCACAGTGCGCCGGCGGTGGAGGGAGTGAATGTTTAAGGTGGAGGATGGGGTGCCAATCAAGCGAGCTGCTTTGTCCTGGATGGGGTGTCGAGCTTCTTAAGTGTTGTTGGAGCTGCACTTATCCAGGCAAGTGGAGAGTATTCCATCACACTCCTGATTTGTGCCTTGTAGATGATGGAAAGGCTTTGAGGAGTCCGGAGGTGAGTCACTCGCCACAGAATACCCAGCCTCTGACTTGCTCTTGTAGCCACAGTATTTATGTGGCTGGTCCAGTTAAGTTTCTGGTCAATGGTGACCCCCAGGATGTTGACGGTGGGGGATTCGGTGATGGTAATGCCTTTGAATGTCAAGGGGAGGTGGTTGGACTCTCTCTCTTGTTGTAGATGGTCATTGCCTGGCACTTGTGTGGTGCGAATGTTACTTGCCACTTATCAGGTCCAGGCCTTGCTGAATGCGGGCATGGACTGCTTCATTATCTGAGGGGTTGCGAATGGAACTGAACACTGTGCAATCATCAGCAAACATCCCCACTTCTGATCTTATGATGGAGGGAAGGTCATTGATGAAGCAGCTGAAGATGGTTGGGCCCAGGACACTGCCCTGAGAAACTCCTGCAGTGATGTCCTGGGGCTGATATGATTGGCCTCCAACAACTATTACCATCTTCCTTTGTGCTAGATATGACTCCAGCCACAGAGAGTTTTCCCCCTGATTCCCAGTTATGATGCTGAATGATGTTCAAAAATGACAATTGTTATTACATTACTCTATAAGATCATTTTTACTGATTTAAGAGAATGGAATTTGCAGAAAATCACAAAGAGATGTCATATACAGTGTATATCCTCTAAAATGAGCTGTTGTTAACCCCATACCCCTTGTTCAGCTGGAAATTAGATTGCTGTTATGTTGCTCCCGATCTGTCTGTCAAGCCATGAATAATACTTTATTACCTTAGTACAAAAATAATTTCTTGTATTTTAACTAGACTTGATCATTAGACACTGGGTTCTAATTTTAAAAATGCATTCTGACTTGCGCACTTTGTACTGGGATAAAGGATTCTGTCCTGACTGTTCCAGTCTGAACTGTGTCAGCAGCTATAGTCGGTGCTTGACAAGCAGGAAGAGAAACTGAGAGGGAGACTCTTCTAAGGTTCTGTCACACACCTCAGCATGGTGCTGGTGGTGACTGGAAACAACTCACAGCCACCTTAACTGAGGATGGCATGTATGTAGAGAGAGCGATCTAAGAAAGGAGAACAGTGCCATTGAATCAAAATTACACATGCCAAGTTTGTGCAACAAGAAGCAGTATGTCACTTCAGTAACTGAGAAGTTCTTCTCAAGATTTTAAACTTCATAGAGTAGCAGACAATTGAATTTTGTTCAAAAAATCCCTCCCTTTAACATTTCAAAATTATATGAAATATTAATAAATATTTCAGTTTATGCTTATGGTCTCTTTAAATATTTGGTGCAGAACCCACAACACTAACACACAGACACACAAAAAAGACAAAACCTCTTTAGCAGTTCAAAGACAGTGTTCAGTTCTGACACCTGAGCCTGTTTGCATATTTGTGTATATATTTACTTTTCATGCCATTCCTACTGCTTTTAAATGATTCACACAGTCTTCTTTATTAGCACCTTTCCCTGGAGATTTGAGTGTTGCCCATATTTCTGTTCCAGATGCTGTATCTGAATTGTTTTTATCCATATAAAATGAATAGTTAGAGTGTAGATATAACTAACATTAAAAAGTGTCCCAGAATATCATCCTTCTCGCTATCCTTACTACTATAAATAAAAGGTTTGACAGAGGTGTTGTCTAAGGTACAATTTGCTGCAGCATCCATCCCCATTTAAATGTGTGGGTTATGGTGAGTACAAATAGACAGGTATATATCTAGATTTATAGTTTGATTTCTTATGCTAATATTTCTATATTATGAAACTCACAGACACATGTTTTAAATCAGCTGTGTTCATCTGCAGACACCTCATGGATAAGTTAGCTTTCATGATATGTTCAAAGCATTTTAGGAATATACAAAGCCTAATTTTGGCAGTAGACAAGCACAAGAAAGTGAAAAAGATGAGGCTTCTTAAAAGCTGTATTAGCTGTCCTGGCTTCACATTGCGCTGAAGTTGACTTTTAAATTGGTGAGGAAGATTAATTAGTTTCAGGAATGTAGAGTAGATACATGTTCAAATGTGAACTCTGCGCGGGTGCTACTTATGAATATGGGGTCTGTGACATCAACATGTAAACATATGGTAATTAATCAACCAAGAATTTAAAAGTAATGGTAAAAAGAGGACTCAAACTAAATGCAATGAAACCTTTACTCATGGTGCTGCTGCAGATTTTGCACAGGATAAATTATAGATAATGTTAAAATTTATTCAGACATGGTGCTATCCATTAATACAAGGTTTGGAGAATTATGATTGGACCATTTGAGAGAGGTATAAGTGAAGATAATCTCTTGCTGATGTTATCTTGCCAGCAGTGTTATCTGCCTTTCAATTGTACACAGTCAGAATTCTTTACATTATATAACACATTCATGCACTTTCCATGGTTAGTTATGATTATCGCCTTTTAATGAAGATGAAGAACTAGCACCAAAATAAGTTAACGATATATCAATCCATTATTCTTGGTTCTATCTTGCAGATTAGTGTTTGACCTTGCCCACGTTTGTATAGGATGCATCTTTAAGGCATCTGATTGTTCGTCAAAACAAATGATCATAACCTTCAATAGATCAATGATAAAGCCACATTTAGAATATTATGCACAATTTAAGCACCCTAACTGCAAAAAAGATATCAATGCATTAATGACTGCTCAGAGATAAGTAATGAGGATAATTCTAGCACTTAGAGTTGTAAATGATGCTAGGAGACTCTTACAACTGAATTCGTTGGGAGGTGATGTGATTCGATTCAGAGTTTTTAAAATAATGAGCGGCGTGGATAATGCAAACATAAGCAGACTATTAACTTGGACCATGAGAGCAGAAACAGAAGATTCAAGTTTAAAATTATCAACATAGGAAATGGACTACCAGCAAAAGCCTTTTCTGCTACATAAATGAGCTGGATAAATATTTGTTTAGTAAGGGGATTGAAGGTTGGAGGGATAAGATGATCAAATACTTGAGGAGCACAATGTTTCCATTGCTGCTGGGATCATAGGAATATAAAATGTGGGAAAACAAATGGTCAAGTGTGAATAATGTATGTGTAAGCATAGGGAGATATTGTGAAGTCTTGCTCAATTATCTTCGGGTTCAGGGAGAAATTTTCTTATACTACTTTCCTGCAGCAGGTTAGAAAGATTAACTGGAATCCACGGTGGACCAATGCAGAAGCAGGCCTGATGGGCTGAATGATCTTTTCTTGTTGCACGGGGTATCATTTTTGTCTGGCCTTTGCCCTGTTTACACTTGTAAACGGAGCGGTTGTGGGATGAAAATTGAAAAAGTAAGTCCTGCTGCCTTACTGCTGGAGAGTTGCTTCTGATTTTCAGGTGGACCCTTATTTAGGAGGCCAGTGCTCTCACCAGAAACAGGTGCGAATAGGGGTCAACTGATGTTGTCAGGAGCTTCAGTCCCATTTCTGTTTCCACTTGTGCTGCTACTGCTTCTTGCTTAAACTGCCCACAAACCATAGGTGGTACAGGATAAGGAGGCAGCCATTTCCAGCATTATTTATGATGTGGAGATGCCGGTGATGGACTGGGGTTGACAATTGTAAACAATTTTACAACACCAAGTTATAGTCCAGCAATTTTATTTTAAATTCACAAGCTTTCGGAGATTTCCTCCTTCCTCAGGCAAATGTTTCAAGAGCTCCTTGAAGCCTACTCATTTATACATATAGAACAATACATGGTGTTTACAGACTGCCCCTGCAACTGCCCGTTGCCAAGGCAATCACCGTGTTCAGACAGAGAGGTGTCACCTGCAGAACCCCCGAATACACATTCAACAAAAAAACAAACAGGGAAAAAAAACAGAGAAAAAAAACAGAGAGAGGCTATCAAATGGTCAAGTGTGAATAATGTATGTGTAAGCATAGGGAGATATTGTGAAGTCTTGCTCAATTATCTTCGGGTTCAGGGAGAAATTTTCTTATACTACTTTCCTGCAGCAGGTTAGAAAGATTAACTGGAATCCACGGTGGACCAATGCAGAAGCAGGCCTGATGGGCTGAATGATCTTTTCTGCTCGACGCAAAATCGTCGAGCAGAAATTGATAGCCAAGTTCCGCACCCATGAGGACGGCCTCAACCGGGATCTTGGGTTCATGTCACGCTACACGTTACCCCACCAGCGAACAAATGTTATCTGTTTTTAATATAATGGGTCATTTGCTGGCTCTCTCTGCCTTCCGGATGTTTCTGCCTCTCTCTGTTTTTTTTCTCTGTTTTTTTTCCCTGTTTGTTTTTTTGAAACTGCATGGAAACTCAATGCATACACCCTTCCCCCATAAGGTGCTGCTGCAGTCCCATGACGATCAGCTGCCCTGATGCATTTCTCGCCTTCCCAACTGGTGAGCTGCCTATAAGCAATGCGATTAATGCTGGTAGCTCGCCTGTGGTATTTAAATAAGGCCCAGCCACTAAAATCGATCAGGCTTCCCGTCAACGTTATGTTCTTATAGTTACACAGTCCACATGATAGTCGTAAATGAAGATGTCACATTAGTTTTTTCAGTTTTGATGCAGACAGTGAGATAATCAAGGTGATCAAATTACAAAATAAAAGAATGGTAGCAAATGTGTTGTATATCCGTAAGGAAGGATGACAGTAGAAATGGGAATGGAATAGTGATGATTGAAAAAACAAACAGCAGTGTACTTAAACAATGAACAAAGTATGTACTCAAAGCTTCATGGGGTTAGTTTGTGAAAGCCACAGCCCTGTATGATCAGATGTCATTGTTGTGGTCTAAATTGGAAAGAGCACTATGTTGGGTTCTCATTTTTTTAATAGCAATCTGAGTGATGTCTAACAGTATTCCTTTATAATATGTTTGTTAGCCTGGTTGATGAGAAAGATAGAATATTAGTCTGATGATGTATGGTACAATTTTTTATTATCTTTCAGGTGTAGTAATGTGCCAGTTTGAGCATAAGCAGACTTGAATTCCAGTGCCAGTAACATTACCGTCCCTGAAAGTGTCATTTTCAATTTGGCTTCAAAGATTTGACTTCCAACTAATTATTAAAGGTTTTAATTTTGCTTATCGAAGCCCTCCGGGGCTTACATTGCTGTTGTATTTGCTTTTTTGGTGCAAAAACTGACAAATATAATTTCCATGGAACCACTATGACCTTGTAACTGATTTAAAGTCGGAGTCTTACTATGAGAGAATCTTAATATCTCTTTTAAAAATCAAACTGTTACAAAGAATTACAATGAACATTTATCTCCCTGTTTGTTGAATGTTTTTGTTAAATGGTGCTAATGACATTATTGAGGAGTCGTGGCTTGAAGAGCAACTGAGTCCAACAGTGTTTGAAGGGTGAGTTGATATATTTGGTTGCTGTTAAACATCTTTAGGTTTGTGGCTGCATTTCTCATAACATAAATCAATTCCCTAGCAGTCAATCTCAGTAACTCCTTAAAGATAGTAACCCTGATAAAAAGGACACTGTCCTAATGAAATCCCATTTACACCTTATTTTCCATTTTAATGATGGCAGTTTTTAACATTCTAAATCCAGGATTGATTGGTGGTGTTCTGAGGATTGAATTAGATGTAGGCTGGTTTGCTCACCTTATGGCATCTATTTGCTTGTAAATAAAATGATGTGGGTGGTTTATAATAGAAAGAAAGCTATTGAGCTGTGTGATAAGTAATAATTGAGACTGCCGTGGGAGAACCAACAACAACAACAAAAACAACTACTTGCATTTATATAGCATCCCAAGTGATGGGAGGCCAACTAGGAGAGCATTTGCATGTGGAGTGACAAAGGCATGGATAAGGCTTCATTGGCAGGATGGGCTGAAGTAAGGGCAGGGATGGGTGATGTTAGGGATGTGGAAGTAGGTGATCCTTGTGATGGAGAATATTTAGGGTCAGAAGCTCAGCTCAGGGTCGAACAGGACTCTGAGGTTATAGACAGTCTGAGACACTGGCCAAGGAGGGAGATGGAATCAATGGCAAGGTTATGAAGCTTGTAGTGGAGGCCGAAGATGATGGCTTCAGTCTTCCCAATGATTAACTGGAAGATATTGCAGCTCATCTAAGATTGGATATCATACAAGCAGTCTGACAGAACAGAGGGATTGGAGGAGTCAAGAGAGATGGTGGAGAGGTAGAGCTGTGTGTCGTCAGCGGACATGTGGAAGCTGACCCCATGTCTGTGGTTGATGTCACTAAGGGGCAGCGTGTAGATGAGGAAATGGAGGGGACCAAGGATAGATCATTGGGAGAACTCCAGAGGTAACGGTGCTTCACAAAGATTTTTAAACTGGGCCTTCCACATTGGCCACTGTATACCTATATTTGAAATGGTTTTACAGGTGCTTCCTAACTCTGACAAGTTTATTCGAATGGTAGGCATCTACTGTTCCAACTTGATTATGCTGAAGATGCATCATGATGGTTTTGTAAAAATATACAGATCAATTAGGTGCAGTTTGCATCATCACTTAAGTGTCCCGCTTCTGTCAGTTCAAGCCCCTTGACACAGGAATTCAGTATGTTTAGAGCAAAAACATACCTTGGGGAAAAAAGCCTCTGTGGGAAAATATTGGTCTCGAAATTGCTCGGAGCAGCGAACCAACACTGCGGTCTTTACTGCGGGCAATTGCTCTAATAGGAAGCAAAGAAGAGCCCAGCGTTAGCTCCTGTGAAGCTAGAACCCATGGGAGAAGCGAGAGGATCACTCTGTCCCCTCGATCAATCAGATTGCAGCATTTTTGACCAGCTGCGGAGAGTTTCTGCAAGCTGGAACGTAAAATCCAGGAAGTGAAAGGTACTAAAATCATTGTAAAAACAGTTATAGACAGCGAAAAAAGAGAGGGTAAGAATAATCGAATTAAATAAAAGTGACAGAGGGTAAAAAAATTTTTTAAAGTTTTTACATTTTTAAAATGTTTTACTGTAAAAAAAAGTTTTCAAATGATCAAAAGCTATTAAAGTAAGGATTAATGAGACTCCACATTTTTAAAAGTTAATTTTTAGTTGTTTGGCAGTCATTAAGACTTACCGCACTATTAAAACTTAGTTTAGATCTGGAATTTTAAGCGTACCTGTTTTGTGGCGATATTACTTACTTTCCAGCTGGTTAGATGAGCAAGTTGGCGCCTTTTCAATGATTGCAGCCAGCGATATACCTTTAATGCGAAGCTGTCATTTTGCTGGTGAACCAATAGGAGCAAGTTCCCGATTTCCGCGATTCACAGCGCATGTCCGAACGCCGGAACTTCCTCCTCGATTTCGCCACTAACAACAGTGAGCGCTGTTGAGCTCACCGTTCTTATCCAAGCAATTTCTGCCCTAATATGCTGCAGAAATATACTTAAAGAAAGAACTGGCATTTCGATAGCACCTTACTTTGCCCCTCACATTTGTCCCAAAATGTTTCCGCATAGTGAATTGCCTTAAAATGCAGTGACTGTTGCTTTGTAGACAAACTTACACTTGGGACAACTACTTTAAACATCAGATCCAGTTCTTCAGAGTAGCAGTTAAGAAATTTATCAACTCTTTTCTGTCAACTGCAATCTAATATTATAGAATCATAGAATCGTTACAGCACAGAAGGAGATCATTTGGCCCATTGAGCCTGTGCTGGCTCTTCGTAAGAGCAATCCAATTAGACCCATTACCCCGCTCTTTCCCCGTAGCCCTGCAAATTTTTTCCCTTCAAATATTTATCCAATTCCTTTTTGAAAGCCACGATTGAATCTGCATCCACCACCCTTTCAGGCAATGCATTCCAGATCATAACTACTCGCTGCATAAAAAAGTTTTTCCTCATATCGCCTTTGGTTCTTTTGCCGATCAACTTAAATCTGTTTCCTCAAAGTAATTCTCTGAATGGCAATCGAACTCAGGCTGCGGTGGTGAAAGCACCGAATCATAACTAGACGACCTGCTTAAATTACACAACTCAGTTTTCCTAGGTGCACCAGATGACTGAATTCCATAGGATGTTATAATGGATGTTATGTTATAATACAGGATGTTATAATGATAAATATAATATACATGATGTGGAGATGCCGGTGATGGACTGGGGTGGACAAATGTAAGGAATCTTACAACACCAGGTTATAGTCCAACAGATTTATTTTAAAAGCACAAGCTTTCGGAGATTATCCCCTTCGTCAGATGAATGAGTGAAAAGGTTCTCAAATCGCATATCTTATACTAGGCTGGGACAGCATCACACCAATCAAAAGGTGTCGTTGTTATTCAAACAGGCCAGTCACGGAGAACAGCACGTCCCAGTACACTGGATATACATTGTGTCAATTACACAGACAGGCAGTAAGAAACCCAAAATGGCAGAGAGAGAGAGAGAGAATATTAAAAAACATAATTTTTTCCCCCTTTTTGCTGGTGGGGTTACGTGTAGCGTGACATGAACCCAAGATCCCGGTTGAGGCCGTCCTCATGGGTGCGGAACTTGGCTATCAACTTCTGCTCGACGATTTTGCGTTGTCATGTGTCTCGAAGGCCGCCTTGGAGAACGCTTACCCGAAGATCGGTGGCTGAATGTCCTTGACTGCTAAAGTGTTCCCCGACTGGGAGGGAACCCTCCTGTCTGGCGATTGTTGCGCGGTGTCCGTTCATCCGTTGTCGCAGTGTCTGCATGGTCTCGCCAATGTACCATGCTCCGGGGCATCCTTTCCTGCAACGTATGAGGTAGACAACGTTGGCCGAGTCACAGGAGTATGAACCATGTACCTGGTGGGTGGTGTCCTCTCGTGTGATGGTGGTATCCGTGTCGATGATCTGGCATGTCTTGCAGAGGTTGCCGTGGCAGGGTTGTGTGGTGTCGTGGACGCTGTTCTCCTGAAAACTGGGTAACTTGCTGCGAACGATGGTCTGTTTGAGGTTGGGTGGCTGTTTAAAGGCGAGTAGTGGAGGGGTGGGGATGGCCTTAGCGAGGTGTTCGTCAGCTGACTGTCCTCTAATAGCTGGGTTTACCCCTCTCCCTCTTTTTGAACAGGGGTTAACATTTGCAATCCTTCAGTCCTCCAGCACTGTCCCCATGTGTTAGGAGGATTGGAAGATTGTGGCCAGAACCTCTGCAATTTCCACCCTTACTTCCCTCAGTAACCTAGGATGCATCCGATCTGGACCAGGTGACTTTTCGAATCTTTTGCCAATCTTTTAAATACGTCCTCTTGATCGATTTTTATCCTATCCAATATTGCTGCAATGGCATCATCCTCTTCTCTCGTGAAGACCGATTCGAAGTATTCATTTCGTACCTCAGCCATACTCTCTGCCTCCACAAGATGATTTCCTTTTTTGTCCCTGATCAGCCCTGCCCTTCCTTTGACGACCCTTTTACGATTTATATGTTTATAAAAGACTTTTGGGTTCCCTTTTATGTCAGCTGCTAATCTAATCTCATACTCTCTCTTTGCCCCTCTTATTCTCTTTTTTAGATTTCCTCTGTACTTTCTGTATTCAACTTGGTTTTCTACTGTATTATGTACCTCACATTCATCATAAGCCTCCTTTTTAAGTTTAATTTTAATCTCTATATCCTTAATCATCCAGGGAGCTCCAGCTTTACATTTCCTTCCTTTCCCCCTGGTAGGGATGTGTCTACTCTGTACCCGACCCATCTCCTCCTTGAAGGCCTCCCATTGTTCAATTACTGTTTTGCCTACCAATTTTTGATTCCAATCCACCTGGGCAAATGCCTTTTTAATTCACTGAAATTAGCCCTCCTCCAGTTAAGTATTTCGTATTTGATTGTTACTTGTCCTTTTCCATAACTATTCTAAACCTAATGATATTATGATCACTGTACCCCAAATGCTCCCCTACTGAAACATACTCCACCTGCCCCAGAACTAGATCCAGCACTGTTTGCTTTCTTGTTGGGCTGGAAATACACTGTTCCAGAAAGTTCTCTTAAACGCATTTCAGGAATTCCTCCCCCTCTTTGCCCTTTACACTGTTATTATCCCAGTCTATTTGGGACAATTGATGTCCCCCTGTATCACTTCTCTATAGTTCTTGCATTTTTCTGCAATTTGCCTGCAAATTTGCTCCTCTATCTTCTTCCCACTATTTGGTGGCCTATAGTATACACCCAGTAGCGTAATAGCTCCTCTATTTTCCCTTAATTCTAACCAAATAGATTTTGTCTTTTACCCCTCAAATACATCATCCCTTTCCAGTGCTCTAATAGTTTCTTTGATCAATACTGCATCCCCCCGCAATTTCTTTCCTTCCCTATCTTTCCTGAATACCTTGTAGCCAGGAAGATTAAGTGCCCAATCCTCCCCTTCTTTGAGCCAGGTCTCTGTTATTGCCTCTATATCATAGTCCTATGTGACGATTTGAGTGTGCAGCTCACCAACACCTAGACTGGACCTGCAGCAGGTGGTGAGCGAACCAACACGAGGGAAAAACGAACTTGACCTCGTCCTCACCAATCTACCTGTTGCAGATGCATCTATCCATGACAGTATTGGTAGGAGTGACCACCGCACAGTCCTCGTGGAGATGAAGTCCCGTCTTCGCACTGAGGACACCATCCAACGAGTTGTGTGGCACCACCACCGTGCTAAATGGGATAGATTCAGAACAGATCTAGCAGCTCAAAACTGGGCATCCATGAGGCGCTGTGGGCCATCAGCAGCAGCAGAATTATATCCAGCACAATCTGTAACCTCATGGCCCGGCATATTCCTCACTCTACCATTACCATCAAGCCAGGGGATCAACCCTGGTTCAATGAGGAGTGTAGAAGAGCATGCCAGGAGCAGCACCAGGCATACCTAAAAATGAGGTGCCAACCTGGTGAAGCTACAACTCAGGACTACATGCATGCTAAACAGCGGAAGCAACATGCTATAGACAGAGCTGAGTGATTCCACAACCAACGGATCAGATCAAAGCTCTGCAGTCCTGCCACATCCAGTCGTGAATGGTGGTGGACAATTAAACAACTAACTGGAGGAGGAGGCTCTGCAAACATCCCCATCCTCAATGATGGTGGAGTCCAGCACGTGAGTGCAAAAGACAAGGCTGAAGCGTTTGCAACCATCTTCAGCCAGAAGTGCCGAGTGGATGATCCATCTCGGCCGCCTCCCGATATCCCCACCATCACAGAAGCCAGTCTTCAGCCAATTCGATTCACTCCACATGATATCAAGAAATGGCTTAGTGCACTGGATACAGCAAAGGCTATGGGCCCCGACAACATCCCGGCTGTAGTGCTGAAGACTTGTGCTCCAGAACTAGCTGCGCCTCTCGCCAAGCTGTTCCAGTACAGCTACAACACTGGCATCTACCCGACAATGTGGAAAATTGCCCAGGTATGTCCTGTCCACAAAAAGCAGGACAAATCCAATCCGGCTAATTGCCGCCCATCAGTCTACTCTTGATCATCAGCAAAGTGATGGAAGGTGTCGTTGACAGTGCTATCAAGCGGCAGTTACTCAACAATAACCTGCTCCCGATGCTCAGTTTGGGTTCCGCCAGGACCACTCGGCTCCAGACCTCATTACAGCCTTGGTCCAAACATGGACAAAAGAGCTGAATTCCAGAGGTGAGGTGAGAGTGACTGCCCTTGACATCAAGGCAGCATTTGACCGAGTGTGACACCATGGAGCCCTAGTAAAATTGAAGTCAGTCAATGGGAATCGGGGAAAACTCTCCAGTGGCTGGAGTCATACCGAGCACAAAGGAAGATGGTAGTGGTTGTTGGTGGCCAATCATCTCAGCCCCAGGACATTGCTGCAGGAGTCCCTCAGGGCAGTATCCTAGGCCCAACCATCTTCAGCTGCTTCATCAATGATCTTCCCTCCATCATAAGGTCAAAAATGGGGATGTTTGCTGATGATTGCACAGTGTTCAGTTCTATTCGCAACCCCTCAGATAATGAAGCAGTCCGAGCCCGCATGCAGCAAGACCTGGACAACATCCAGGCTTGGGCTGATAAGTGGCAAGTAACATTCGCCCCAGAAAAGTGCCAGGCAATGACCATCTCCAACAAGAGAGAATCTAACCACCTCCCCTTGATATTCAACGGCATTACCATCGCCGAATCCCCCACCATCAACATCCTGGGGGTCACCATTGACCAGAAACTTAACTGGACCAACCATATAAATACTGTGGCTACAAGAGCAGGCCAGAGGCTGGGTATTCTGCAGCGAGTGACTCACCTCCTGACTCCCCAAAGCCTTTCCACCATCTACAAGGCACAAGTCAGGAGTGTGATGGAATACTCTTCACTTGCCTGGATGAGTGCAGCTCCAACAACACTCAAGAAGCTCAACACCATCCAGGACAAAGCATCCCGCTTGATTGTCACCCCATCCACCACCCTAAACATTCACTCCCTTCACCACCAGCGCACAGTGACTGCAGTGTGTACCATCCACAGGATGCACTGCAGCAACTCGCCAAGGCTTCTTTGACAGCACCTCCCAAACCCGCGACCTCTACCACCTAGAAGGACAAGAGTAGCAGGCACATGGGAACAACACCACCTGCACGTTCCCCTCCAAGTCACACACCATCCCGACTTGGAACTATATTGCCGTTCCTTCATCATCGCTGAGTCAAAATCCTGGAACTCCCTTCCTAACAGCACTGTGGGAGAACCTTCATCATACGGACTGCAACGGTTCAAGAAGGCGGCTCAACACCACCTTCTCAAGGGCAATTAGGGATGGCCAATAAATGCTGGCCTCGCCAGCGACACCCACATCCCATGAACGAATAAAAAAAAAGTTTATTTACTATGCGACGTGTGTTTACGCACATGCACTCCTAACTCATCTTAGACCGCCTCGCATTTGCCCCTGTCTGATCCCTCCTATTTCTTAACTCTTCTTTATTCTTGTGTTATTTGTCCCTGCCAGTCTTCAGTGTGCACTGTCCCTTCTCTCTAATGTTTCATCCTGGCGTCCACCCCCCTGCCAAATTAGTTTGAACCCTCCCCCACAGCACCAGTTAACTTCCCCACGAGAACATTGGTCCCGGCCCTGTTGAGGTGAAACCCCTCCATCTTGAACAGATCCCTCCTGCCCTTGAACTGGTCCCAATGCCCCAGGAATCTGAAGCCCTCCCTCCTGCACCATTTCTCCAGCCATGCATTAACCTGTCTTATCCTATTGTTCCTATACTCACTAGCGAGTGGCACTGGGAGTAATCTAGAGATTACTACCTTTGAGGTCGCACTTTTTAACTTCCTCCCTAGCTCCTGAAACTCTGTTTGCAGGACCTCAACCCTTTTCCTTCCTATGTCATTGGTTCCCTCATGGACCATGACTTCTGGCTGTTCCCCCCTCCGATATAGGTTGCCTTATAGAAGAAAATAACTTTACTTCTGTAACAACTGAAAGAAAACACTTAAGGATGATCTAAATGTAATCAGCTGTCGGCTGGCCTATAGTTTAGCTTGGTGGAGCAGCTCATAATCCTTTCCATTGTACTGTGTACCATGTTGAATAAATAAGGTTAATAGGCCAATGAAATCTATTGTGTGCGCTTTAATTATATTGATTTGTTGCAGTTATTTTCAGGTTTTCTGACATTAACTAATAAAAGCAGGCTACACACCATTCTGAAGTATTAAGCTGAGTTCAATAGGCTGTGCAGGTGATTATCTGAACAGTGAGGCTGCCCCCCAAGCTTCATTGATCATTCTGATCACCTGCACTACTTTAAATTACTTGTAGACGCCACAAGAAGAAAGTGAACTTTGGAGAGCTATTGAATCAACTGATGCTTTGAAGGTGAATATTCAGCATTCTGTCAGTCACATAAAAGAAAATTCTTCTCAACTGCATGTTAAACCCATTGCCATCTGAAGAGATGAATATCAGGAAAAGCAGGTCTCCATATTAATCGTATATTTTCTCCAAAAGAAAATCAAAGGATGCCTGATAATACAACATAATAAGACCCATAATAAGTTTAAAATCTGTGGTGAAAATATGGTTGGGTCTTTCGGGTGAATCTTCAAGAAATTCTTCAAGAAATTCTCAGATAGAACTGAAGAAAAGAATTTAAAATACATATCTCATAATGCTGAGGTAAAACATTTACTAAACGATTATAGAATTTGAATTATTAATTCAAGAAATACCTTTCAATGAAAAATGCAAATGTGTTCATTTTACTCTGTAATTAATAACAGAATGCCATTCTCGGAATTTGCATATTTCAATGCTGTACATCTTGCGATATTATTAGAGGTTTCTTAACTTTGGAGAAAAGAAGATATTCTCCTCTTTTTATTGACTATCACCTCTGCAGTAAGCATGTTTGCAGAGCATAGAGCCACGTGTCACTATGATAATTTTCTGTTATATGATAAAAGTTATATGATAAATAACTAATTCTGCATAGAATATGGGCAAACTTGATTCTTAAGGCTTTTTGTGGTTCTTTGTTTTGTGTACCTGTATAAAAGTACAGGAAATATCTTGTCCTACTGCACATATCATGATTTTCTATGTACACATTTGGCATGCTTCTGTCAAGTTTGCATGGTTACAACTTTTGGAAATTACAAAGCCTGTCCATTTTTATAACTCAACCCTACCTACCTTTTCAACATATTCCTCAGGTTTCATGTACAACAAACAAAGGAACATCATCATCCGAATCATTGTAAGTTATTGCACCAGCTTTGTAAATGTAGATGCAGTGACAATGTTGTATTATTGACTGTCTACTTCTATAAGCTTTATGCTTTATTTGACAATAATTTAAAGCTATTCTAACCAGGTTAAAGCCATGTCAGAATAGTTTGGGCTGCACCAGCTATTAAGTCTGTTGCAGCGCTAACATTTTCCAGCAGGCACAGAACGCTGCTTCAAGAACAGACCTGCCTGAAAACTGCCCCAAACATCAGTAATCCTTTTAAAAATTGTAATCTCGTTGGTCATTTTTTTAACTATTAGTTTTGGTGTTGAAATTCTGCATTAATCCATGGATAAACTCTCAACTTTCCAAGACAATCCAAAACCTGTCTGAAGTTAAGACCTCGAAATAGAAATTCACAAACTGTGGCATTATTTCCTTTATTTTTAAACAACTAATATGAATGCAACAAACTGCTGCATTATTTAGTGGACACAGATCAACAACAAAAATTCAATGTGAGCTGGGTCTTACTAACCTCCATAGGAAGATCAACACTGACTTCACAGATAAAACAGCTATGGTCCTAGTTTCACAGAGAATGGATGCACTCTGAAACTGATGTGAAGTTGTCAGCATAGCACAATAAATTGTTACCAGTTTATTCTGCTGAGAGAACATTGATTGGATATTTGAACACTATTTTAAAAACCTTAAACATTATTGATTAATGCACAAAACATTAAGAAATGTTAAATGATTGTACACAGCAGACTAATTTTTAATAAAATTCCCCGCTGATGGAGATTTCCAGAACTTAGGCATTACACGATAGAAAACATGCTTATTTCTAACCTGCAAAACAACATTTGGAGCAGCACTTGCAGTGCGAAATTTCAGTTTCTTTCCAAACCGCTTCTTGCTCAAAAGCTTGTTACAAAAACTCAAAAAAAATACAGCTCTGAATCCAGCCTATTTTAATTCTGTGCTGCATTTTTACACCCTGGACTTCTATCTCAATACTATAATGGCTAAGTCAAAATATTTACTTCTTTGGTTGTGGCGGGGAGGGTTGGAGAGTGGATGAAGTCTTTAAAATATATAGCAGATATAGTTTACAACAAAGCTCAGTCCATCAAATCATTATTTGAACATTAAAAATATTTGGATACATTTCCTGTATGTTTCCATCTGCATGTTGCTTGGATACTGTTACTGGAGACACTTGGCTAGCCTTGAGGCTATAAACTGAACGTTTCTGTTCCAGCTGGCAAATTTGACAAGGTTTTTTTGATCTCACTTAGAAATGCTAATAATAACACAATCTCTATGTAGCTTTTTCCTTTTCTACTCAAAATAATTATGAAAATTTCACACTGTGCATTGTCCAGCTTCTATGCCGTGAAGAATCTGTTGCTAAGCTACAATAAAGATTAAAGCAAATCCCAGATTGTTTATTGTTATGGTGTTTGCCTGCAGCATGGAAGTACTGTATTTTTTTACTAGGGTATAATATTATGCAAAACAATATAAAGGAAAGAAGATAAAGGAAACAATATTCACTTGATCAGTTATATTTATCCTGGATCATTGTTTGAATTGCTACATTATTTTGACAGTATATTGAAAAATATATGCTGTTCCTTAAATCACAGCAGAAGTTCAGCGTCCTGGGGTTCGGAATTAGAGGGAAAAGGAAAACACTGCATGAGACTCAGATTCAAAATGTCCAATAGCATTACATTGATCATTTGATTTACGTGATGGACTATCATTGTGACTTTACATAAGGTTCACTTAAATAGCAACAAACGTGATATTGAATAAAGGTGAAGTAAAGATTCAAATGAGTAAAACATTTCAACTGTACGTGATTATAAAATTTTTTATTATAAGCAATTTCTAACATAGATTACAAAATTGTCTCAATTTATTGTGGTAATCTTCATGTGAAGTAAATCAGATCTGGCACTTGGATACATGTACCTCCATATTAACTTTTAAATTAGTACTCAAAAAGCAATATGTTGTGAAATGTAATATAATGACACAAGTATACTGTGTGTCTTATACATTGCACTTTTATCCAGCAAATGGGTGTTTTGCCTCAGTATTTACCAGGGAGACTAACATGGTGGGCATGACATTAGAAGAAGAGATCAAAAAAGATATCAAGACATTTACGATAGGGGGGAGACAATTGATAAACTAATCAAACTTAGAGAGGATGAAACCCCTGGTCCAGACGGATTGCATCCACGCATATTGAAAGAAGTTAGGGAAGAGACAGCAGAGGCACTATTACATATATATAAAATTCATCAAAAAAGGGAATAGTGCCAGAGGATCGGCGGACAGCTAATGTGATTCCAATATTTAAAAAGGGAGATAGAACCAGTCCAGGGAACTATAGACCAATTAGCTTAACGTCGGTGGTAGGAAAGATAGTTGAATCCTTACTCAAAGATGTAATAGAAAAACATCTAGAAACCAAAAATATAATAAAGAATAGTCAGCACGGATTCCAAAAGGGAAAGTCATGCTTGACCAACCTTAATGAATTCTTTGAAGAAGTAATAGAGTAGACAAGAGTAATGCAGTCGATGTAATATATTTGGATTTTCAAAGGGCCTACGATAAGGTACCGCATAGTAGATTCATGACTAAGGTTAGAGCATGTGGAGTCAGGGGACAAGTAGCAGAATGGATAGCAAGTTGGCTGCAAAACAGAAAACAGAGAGTAGGGGTTAAAGATAGTTTTTCAGACTGGCAAAAGGTGGGAAGTGGTCTTCCACAAGTATTGGTGCTGGACCAATATTGCTCACCATTTACAGAAATGATTTGAACTCGGGAATCGAAAGTACAATTTCAAAATTTGCGGATGACACCAAATTGGGGGGTATAGTTTAACGAGGAGGACTGTGACAAATTGCAAGAGGACATTAATAAATTTGCAGAATGGGCATGTAATTGCCAAATTATTTTCAGTATAAATAAGTATGAAGTATAACATTTTGGTAGGAACAATAAGGGGGCCACATACTGCTTGGATAATAAGAGCCTAAATGGGGTGGAGGCGCAGAGGGACCTGGGGGTACAGATACACAAATCACTAAAAGTAGAAACGCAGACTAATAAGGCCATAAAAAAACCAAACCAAGCACTGGGGTTCATTTCTAAAGGGATAGAATTGAAAAGCAGAGAAGTTATGTTAAACTTGTATAGAACCTTGGTTAGACCACACTTGGAGTACTGTGAACAGTTCTGGTCTCCATATTATAAAAAAAATATCGAGGCACTGGAGAAGGTGCAAAAAAGATTTACTAGGATGATACCAGAACTGAGAGGTTATACCTATCAGGAAAGATTGAGCAGGCTGGGGCTCTTTTCTTTAGAAAAGAGAAGACTGAGGGGTGACCTGATAGAGGTCTTTAAGATTATGAAAGGGTTTGACAGGGTAGACATAGAGAAGATGTTTCCACTTGCAGGGGAGACCAGAGCTAGGGGCCATGTAAGATAGTCACGAAGAATCCAATAAGGAATTCAGGAGAAACTTCTTCACCCAGAGAGTGGTTAGAATGTGGAACTTGCTACCACAAGGAATAGTTGAAGTGATTAGCATAGATGTATTTAAGGGGAAGCTAGATAAACACATGAGGGAGGAAGGAATAGCAGGATGTGCTGATAGGGTTAGATGAAGTAGGGAGGGAGGAGACTCGTGTGGAGAATAAACACCAGCATGGACCTGTTGGGCCGAATGGTCTGTTTTTTGTGCTGTACATTTTATGTAATGATACGTTTTAGAGAAATAATTTTGAAATATTGTAATTTTAAATAACTTGTAAACATCTACTAGTTTCTATGGTTAATTTTCTTCCACTTGTGCTGCACCAAATGAAAAACCATCAGAATAGAACAACTCTGTTTCAACCATCTGTCCAGTCTTGATTTCATCTGTCAAAGACTTCAATTTATTTCATTTGGGACAGTCCTATTGATGGTGAATACTGTCTGGAAATGCTGTCTGGTTCATTGCATTGTTTACCCTCCAGAAGGCATACTTGAATGATGTCAGAGGACATCAGTAACAGCCTACGTGAGACTGTTAAAATGCAGCACCCTTTTTGGGAAGCTCAAGTGTATGTCAGCCATACTTTTGGGGATCGTCTTGCTTTACAAATCTGATGCTGATTACATAATCACCATAAGCACAAAATTTAGAATACAGGAACATATTCCTAGTTAAAACAGATTTAGAAGAAAATGGAAAATACTCATCTGTTTTCTCTGAATATAGTGGTAAGAAATGTTAACATATCCATCAGAAGGTCCTGCTAAAATATTTTTTTCTGACCAGATACTTGAAATTCAAGCATAGTATTAATCGTTTCACACTTAGTAATTTTCCAGCATGGTTTCTCTGGATTCTGAAATGTGCAGTGAATAAAGTGGCCCCACATGGCTGCAGACATCACTTTATGATAACCAACAAAACATCAATCTTCAAGTTGTTCATTACAGAATGCCAATATTGGTATTTTAAGCTAGTTGCGTTTGCAGAAATTACAAATGGCTTTAAAGTCTCAGACAACTGTTGTTATGTAACAGTAACAACTGAAAAGTTTACAATGAACATTGTGTTTGAAAGGCTGCAAAAGAATACTTTATGACATTTCACATTTTTGGTAAATGATTGTTTGTACATGTATGTCAGGATCCATGACTGAATGAACCAATTCAAATATTCCAGTAGTGTGGTGTGGAATATGACATTGTCAAACATTATTGTTCTGACCCTGACAAAGTGAATAGGAAAGATGTGAGAAAGGAAGCAGACCACCCCAAACAAGATTAAAGGAACCTTGCTTAACTCCTCAACGTTTCAGACAGATGAATGATCATAATCTCTCAAGTTGAATAGTGAAGTGAAGAGAAACAAACATAGACTGATAAATAGACATATTAGTCTGGATTTTCCAATCAGTTCTGCCTGGTTTAAGTTGGCAGGCCCAATCAGAAAATTGAATAGAGTTCAGTTAGGCCCGATCTCTGCCCTCTGGCCCGCCCCATTTTCTACCATCATTTTTGGCAGCCGCAGGAAATGCACACCTCAAACAGGCAGGAGCTTCATTTAGATATTAATTTGGGGGCGGGAACATCCTGCAGCTATTTCCTTATGTTCAGGCCTATGGGACACTATTTCTAAGTCGAACCCATGTGAAATGTGTGTCCACTTTTGCTAGATAATGGTAAGTATACAGAAGGTCAGGGAAAGTAATGTTTAAAAAATGCCTGAGATGCATTTACTTTATCATTTTTCTTCATCTGTTTTCTGCTGGCATTTAGATTCTCAAAATAGTTTGTGTCAGTTGTTCCAATTTTTTAGATGCTTTGTGCTCAACCGCCACATGCAGACAGACGTGAACATACCTCACTTTGTGAGATGATTAGCACAATGCAGAGGTCCTATTTCCAAAGGAATATGGAATAGCAGACCCAACTAGGGTTGCCAACCCCCGAGGATTGTCCTGGAGACTCCAGGAATTAAAGATGAATCTCCGGAACACTGCTGCAAGCAACCCAGGAGAATAATCGTCGGGGCAAACAAAATTGTGGTTTTTTTTCATTTTCTTTGAACACTTCCATTTATTTGTTATAAAAATATTGGAGATGGGGGGAAAAAAGCTGTTTCACTTACAGCCAAGATTAATGCAATTAGGTGCAAAGCGTCTGTTCCCTTTCCAATTGGCGTGGGAAGGCAGTATGCCTGGAGGATGGACCAGTGGCGGGAATGTGGGGGTGGGGTAGTTCGCGACGGGAGGTCACCTTATGAAACCTCCAGGGATGCACATCACCAGAGTTGGCAACCCTGGACCCAGTGGCACCACTAAGATATATGAATGCCTGACTAATTGTTATTAAGTTGGGATGTTTCCTCAGAAGCACCCCAATCACAGTACAGAATGACATACTTTCAGTGGAACAACATTAATTGGCCACAACCATCAAGCTGTCACCATCCATATCTGCATACCCCATGACACCTACCTTCACGGGGCCCATGTCATCAGAGAGCCAGATTCAGAGCTGTGGCATACAGCTAGACATCCAGGTGCAGTAACAGTCAGCTGTGGCTTGAAACTTGGCTCCACCTCCTTGCAGGCGTGTTCCACTGCTGACCTATGGGGTAGCCCTATGGAGTGGGTGTGAAGAGGAACCATCCCCTCCTGAGACAGCCAGATGATTTGGTGCTGGATTGATCCATGACTTAGCTTGGAGACTTAGGCTGACATCCCAAGTTTCTTTTCCTTTATTTTTTGCCTGCCAGTTGTTACTCCCTCCCTCTTTAGTCTTAGCAAAGGCTGGTTGAGATGCCTTTTGAGGATTTCCAAAGGTTTTCAGAATTTTTGTCACCCTCTTGTGACACTCCCCTTTAATTGCCCCCACCACTTTCAATTTCACTTACACACAATTTTCCACTCCCTGCACACATCCAAATCTGCATTAGGAACAGAATTAGACCATTCAGCCCCTCGAGCTTGTTCCGCCATACAATTAGATCATGGCTGATCTGCACATCAACTCAATTTACCCTTTTCTCCATATCCCTTGATACCCTTACATAATAAAAATCTATTTATATCAGTCTTGGAAGCTCCAATTGTCCTTGCATCCACAGCCTTTTGAGAGAGTTCCAGATTTCTACTACCCTTTGTGTGAAAAAGTGCTTCCTGATTTTGCTCCTCAGTGGCCTAGCTCTAATTTTAAGATTATGTCCCCTTGTTCTTGATTCCCCCACCAAAGGAAATGGTTTCTCCGTATCGACCCTATCAAATGCTGTTAACATTTTCAACACTTTGATCAGATCACCCCTTAACCTTCTATATTCAAGAGAATACAAGCCAAGTTTATGCAACCTGTCCTCATAATCTAATGTTCTAAGCCCCAGTATCATTCTGGTGAACCTCCGCTGCACCCCCTCCAAGGCCAATATATCCTTCCTGAGGTGTGGTGCCCGAAACTGAATGCAGTACTCTCGATGCGGTCTGACCATTCAGAGTTAATAATGTGAACTACCCTTGGAAAATTGTGTGCACTCTCATTTAAGTCTATCTAAAACTTGCTTCTAACCATTTAGATCTAAACTGCACCCATATTAGAAAATCTAAACTCTTATGTCCTAATTAGAGGTAAGGCTAAAATTGCTTCCACATCATCACATCAAGTCAGAACAGGATACTTTTCAAAGTAGGAACTAGCCTAGATTTACTGCTTTAGTACATACTGGGCATTTATCATCACTTGAGATATTCTCTTGCTATGACAGCTTTCATTCTGTCGACAGAAAGGTAAGGGACAGTTATGTAAGAAAAACCAAGTGAAACACGCAGTGTAGAAATGAGGTAGGTGGAGCTGGAAGTAAAATAACTCAAACATCACAGATGTGCCTTGCTGTAGTAATCGGAACAGTGATTTGCCACTGCATTGGGAAAACACAATTTGATTAATTACATAATTATTTCAGTAATTAGTGTCTGGTAAACAGATTTTTATTACAAGAAAGCAGAGCTGGCTAAGGATTAAAGGACTAACAGCAAATTCCTTTTAAGAAAATAAAGTGGTGACTATCCAGAGAGATCCTTAAATCCCATAGTGACTGGGAAATGAATGGCTAAGCTAAGGGACCAATGATCAGATTGGAAGCTAAGGTCAATGATCTGATCCAATTTCTAAATTCCTTAAAGGTTCTTTTATAGGAGATTTTAGGATAGATGTTTTTCTCGTTAGAAGAACAGTCTTGGTTCAGTTTTGAGCAGGATTGGTATTGGAGGTTTGATTTTGGGTGGAAGCAGCAGCTGTCATTTAATTTAACTTGAAGATATTTTTAAGATGTTTAAAAGATTCTTGAAGTTGTTTGAAGTCAGCGACAAGTGCATGTGCCAGAGTAGATTATTTTTAAAAATTTCATTCATATCTTTAAAATTAAAACTTAGAATGCTCATTCTGTCTTTATTAAATGTGGCTGACTTTGTCATCTAGAAACAGCTGAGACGCTTAAATTAACTCACAACTGACAAGTGTGTTCTTGATATGGGGGATGGATATATGTGGGAGTTTGGTTAAGTGGCAATTTAGTGCTTGACAGGTGTCAAAGAAGTGTTGTGATTTGCTCATTTTCTATAGTTATGGCTAATGGATGCCATATTGCACAAAGTTATCCATGGCGAAATCACTTGCACTCACCAGTTTGGTTTCTGTCCATTAAACCAATGAAAACAGGGCAATTAACTTTTCATCCTGAAAAATAAGAAAACTTAGTCCACTGATCTGACTTGAGTGGTGATTCCCTCTTCAATTTGAAATAAAGTAATCATTCGTTCATAAATTCATGGTAAGCTCAGTTTAGTGGCAGAAAAGTCAGCTCACAAAGTGAATTACCATAGATTCATTGAGTAATGAAGAATTTACCAGACTAAGAGAAGTTATAATATGTCAAGACTTTCCAGTGAAACTAGAGTGAATAGTGCTGAACATTTACGTGTTTTAATTTGACAAGTCAGTCAAATTAGTGATCTAGATGTCATACATTATTAATGGCCTTGCCCCTCCCTATCTCTGTAACCTCCTCCAGCCCAACAACCCTCCGAGATCTCTCCACTCCTCCAATTCTTGCCTCTTGCGCATTCCCGATTTTAATTGCTCTTCCATTGACAGCCATGCCGTCAGCTGCCTAGGCCCTAAACCCTGGAATTCCTTCCCTAAACTTCTCCGCCTCTATACCTCTCTCTCCTCCTTTAAGATGCTCCTTACAATCTACCCCTTTGACCAAGCTTCTAGTCACCTGTCCTAATATCTCCTTATGTGGCTCGGTGCCAAATTTTGTTTGATAATCGCTCCTGTGAAGCGCCTTGGGATGTTTTACTACGTTAAAAGCGCTATATCAATGCAAGTTGTTGTTGTTATTTGCATTAACAATACAACTGGATTAAAATTTACTTTACTGATTGAGAAATTGTTGACCTGACCACATGTATTTTTAAAGAACTTTAACAGCGTATTCAATGCTAACTCAATGTAATATCATTTTCCTTAAATGGGCAGTCATCAATATTATGGGAAGCTAAAAGGAAAAATAGCAATTCTGAACGCATTCAACTCCAGAATGAAACACATGCAGGGGTAGATTTTAAGTTCGGGCAGGAAACGGGAGGAGTGCTCAGACAGCCCGCCCGAAGTCCCTGTGGAGAGGCCCAAACCATCATGAGGCTGGCTGGTCTTCATTTCCATAATCCCAGCAAACTGCAAGTGCTCACAGGCAGTTTGCCGGTTGGGAGGTGGGAATTCTGGCAACTCCACCGCGGAGCCAGACTGCTAATTTTCTCTTGGAAGAGTTGAAGAAAGGAATAAGGGAGGGAAGTTGTGGGGGGTGGGGGGGTGCACTGTTAACAGGCTGAAAGTTTTTGTGGGGCAGGAGGAGTTTTTTGTGAGGCGGATGCCGTGAAAATCGGCCCCACAGTTCCAATCAATTGGACGTTCTTGGCAGTTGTTATTGATTGAGTCAAATAAGGTGCACAAAAGCTAAACCATTGCATTCATGTTGGTAGCTGCTCTACGATCCATTTCAATCCTCTAATATTGTCAGTCTCTTTTCGTTATATTATTTACAGCTCAACATGTATGGCATGTTTTATATCGACCCCAAGCTGCCTAGCAGCAAGAGCAAAGTAACAGGATATTTATTGGTGGGAATAACTTTTAACATTTTTATATAATATTGTCTGTAGATTTATTCATGCTTTTACATTTTTATTTAAGTATTTTGTTGAATTTCTGTGTAATGTGTGGCACACAGCCAGCGGTTGTGGGGGGAGATTAAATTTGTAATACAATCAAGTGAAGGTGCTAAGCTTCAGGGACTGTTAGAGTAAGTTGAGCTGTTTTGATGCAACCTGCACAGATTTGGCAGATAGAATGAGCTCAAGTCTACATCAATACCAATGTTATTTTAATATTCATAAATGACTTATTGATTATCAGTATTTCATAATGATGTAAATTTGAAATGAACGGCTGATTATATAAGATTGGAAAATAAATTATGTATGACTGAAGGGTGTTGTCAATGGTGAATTATGTGATATTTTATTTTTTCCATTCGAAATAGCAAAACGTTAAAATGTTTCTGAACCTAATTATTTTTAGATTTGCAATGCTATTAGTTTTTTTTGAAGTACTGTTCACTTTTTAAAAGTATTTACTCACCAATTAGATTTGGCCACTAACTTCCTACTGGACAGTTGGGTGTACTGGCCAACACATTGAGTCTCGCTTCAAGTTACAGCTAGCTGAAGTTTTTTTTGATAATGGATTTATCCTATTTAAAGTTGTGCAATATAAAATACAGGAATTTACCTGTTTTACCACAGTCTCTTTATTGCACAGCTCCCCAATATTAATCTCCTCCTCTCTGACATAAAGCAGCCTCAAAATTTTTAATTCAATGAGTATCACTTGTCTTCATTTCCATGCCTAGGGTATTGTTGTACCAGATGTGTAAGGTCAAAATTTAGGAACTCTTGATTGCCCATCCATTTCCATTATCCATCGTTGGGGCCCCTTTCATTCTGGTGGAAAATGGAACTTGCTCTGTATTGTCATTACTCTTATTACATGCTCTTAAATTGCTTCATTTAAAATAGACTCCAGTGTTTTTCTTATTATAGACGTCAATCTAACATGTCTGTAATTCACAGGATCATGTTTATGTTTTTAAAAAGATCAGAAACGTTAGGTGTTTTTAATGATCTGGTAGTGCCCCTGTATTTAATGAGCTGATTAAAATGTCAGCAGCATTCAGTCTTTTAGGAAAAATATTTTTTTAAAAATCAACGGAAGTGGAAAAGTGCTATTGACATTAATCATGCTTCTTGTTAACTGCTGGATTTTTAAAGGGGTCTTGATTGTAGGATCTAGTCACTGTTTGTAGATTTGTTCATTCAAGTGCACAATTGTGTCAGTAATGGTAAAAGCTTTTTTAGCTATGTCACTAGTCAGAAGACCATGTAGGGCCACTAACGGATACTGTTGGGCAGATTCAAACTGATTCTCAGGTTATGGCAGAATTGCTAAATGACTATTTTGCATCAGTATATGCTGCTGTAAACGATGCTTCTGTTCCAGATGAGGGCTGCTTAGTATTGAATAGAATTATTAATATTAAAATAGATAGTAATGTCATCTTGGATAGGTTAGGAAAGCTCAAAATTAATAGGGCTTCAGGTCCGGATAATATTCATCCAAGGGTGATTAAAGAGATGGGACAGGTGCTCTGTGAGCCCCTTGCCCATATCTTTAATAGTTTAGTAGAAACAGGGATAGTTCCCTTAGACTGGAAGCTAGCTCATGTAGTTCCTATTTTCAAAAAAGGTCACAAATCAGAGCTGGGAAACTACGGGTTTATCAGCCTGACATCCATTATTGGGAAGATGCTAGAAGGGATCATTAGAGATGTCCTTTATGATCACTGGGAAAGGGAGGGGGCCATTAGAAATACACAACACAGCCTCCGAAAAAATAGGCCATGCCGAACAAGTTTAATAAAGTTTTTTGAGGAAGTCACTAGGGTAGTGGATGAGGGTAATCTGGTAGACATTATCTGCCTGGTCTTTCAGAAAGCCTTTGATAAGGTACCTCACACTAGGTTACTTCACAAGACAGAATCTTGTGGTATCAGTCGAAATTTGACAAGCTAGATTAGGAATTGGCTCCAATCCCGCAGCCAAAAAGTTGTAGTTAACGATTGTGATTCAGCTTGGAGACATGTTATTCGTGGTGGCCCCCAGGGATTGGTCATAGGCCCACTACTCTTCACAGTCTTTATTAATATATTACATAGAAGGATATAGACAGACTGGTGGCATGGGCGGACACATGGCAGATGAAATTTAATGCTGAAAAATGCAAGGTGATACATTTTGGTAGGAAGAATGAGGAGAGGCAATATAAACTAAAGGGCACAATACTAAAAGGGTTACAGGAACAGAGAGATCTGGGGGTATATGTACACAAATCATTGAAGGTGGCAGGGTAGGTTGAGAAAGCGGTTAGAAAAGCTTACGGGATCCTGGGCTTTATAAATAGAGGCATAGAGTACAAAAGCAAGGAAGTCATGATGAACCTTTATCAAATACTGGTTTGGCCAGAACTGGAGTATTGTGTCCAATTCTGGGCACCGCACTTTAGGGAAGGTGTGAAGGCCTTAGAGAGAGTGCAGAAGAAATTTACTAGAATGATTCCAGGGATGAGGGACTTTAGTTACGTGGATAGACTGGAGCAGCTGGGGCTGTCATCCGTGGAACAGACACGGTTGAGAGGAGATTTGATAGAGGTATTCAAAATCATGGAGGGTTTAAACAGAGTCGATAGAGAGAAACTGTTTCTATTGACAGAAGGGTCAAGAACCAGAGGACATAGATTTAAGGTGATTGGCAAAAGAACCAAAGGTGATATGAGGAAAAATGTTTTACACAGCGAGTGGTTAGGATCTGGAATGCACTGCCCAAGGGGGTGGTGGAGGCAGATTCAATCATGGCCTTCAAAAGGGAACTGGATAAGTACTTGAAAGGAAAAAATTTGCAGGGCTACAGGGATAGGGCGGGGGAGTGGGACGAGCTGGATCGCTCTTGCATAGAGCCGGCGCTGACTCAATGGGCCGAATGGCCTCCTTCCATGCTGTAACCTTTCTATGATTCTATGATTCCAAAGACCTGGACAGCGCTGTTGGGAGTATGGTAAATAAGTTTGCAGATGACACCAAAATCTGTGCAAGGGATAAGATGGTAGAGGAGTGAAATCAAATCCAAAAGGATGTGCTCGGGGACTGGGCCACACATTGGCAAATGGCATTTAATTTAGATAAATGTAGTGTTATACATGTTGGTAGGGCCAACACAGAATACATGTATCATTTGCAGGGAACAATACTGAAAGCGGTTGAGCGACAAAAAGATCTTGGTGTTATTGTGCACAGATCACTAAAGATTCATGACCAATGTAGAGAAACTGTACCTAAAACTAACAAGGTGTTGGGTTGTATGAATAGAACCATTCAGTATAAATCATAGGACACCATTTTGACACTATAAAGGTCGCTGGTCAGACCGCATTGAGAGTACTGTCCCCAATTTTGGACCCCCATATGGTGAGTGATATAGTGGCCTTGGAAAAGGTCCAGAGGAGAGCTACAAGAATGATTCCCAGCTTAAAGAACCTCAGCTACTCAGATAGGCTCAAGGACCTTGGTCTATTTATTTTAAAGCAGCGTAGACTTAGAGGTGACCTGATAGAGGTCAATAAAATAATTGAAGGGCTGGATAGTGACCCTATGGATAAATTATTCCAGATTGGGGAGGACCAGGGGACATGAGTTTAAACTATGTAAGAGTAGAAATAGACTGGATGTGAGGTGATTCTTTCCCACTTCACCTGACGAAGGAGAAAGCCTCCGAAAGCTTGTGATTTTCAAATAAAACTGTTGGACTATAACCTGGTGTTGTAAGATTCCTTACATTTCCCAGAGAATTGTGAGCTTCTGCAATACATTGCTGGCTGGTGCGGTGTGTGCTGACACTCTGCATGCCTTCAAGAGGGAGCTGGACCGCTTCCTGACCGGGGCACAGATCGCATCATGTAGAAAGTAAGTGTCTTTGTGGATAACACTTGGTCCATGTGATCTCCTGGACTAGTTTTGATCCCCTGCGGGGGTTGGAGAGGAATTTTACAGAGTATTTTTTCCCTCATTGGCCCTGGGTTTTTTCTGTTTTTTGCCTCTCCTGTGAGTTTACGTGGCTGCAGTGGTTGGGGGGTGGGGAGTGTTGGGGGGGAGGTTGGGGTGGGGTGGAGATGTTTGGCCGCGATAATCCGGTCATCGTGATGTGGGGCACGTTTGATGGACCAGCCGGTCTTTACCTGTCAGTCAGTTTTGTATGTTTGTAAGTACTTATCAGTTTAGTTTAATGTGAAAGAAAAGCTGGTCAGTAAGAACTTCATATTTTTAATGAGAATATGCCAATGTTTTGTATTTACATGGGCAGAGTATGGTGTGTTCTCTTGACACTGGTCAATACCTAGAGTTCTTGCATCTTCATCACAGTAAAACAATTTACTAACACCTGTGAAGTTAATTTACCAAATCAGGCCTAGAGTAGAAGTACACATTTACACTGTGAATTAACTGTAGCTGCATCCCACGTAGCTGTTTCCATGTACTATAGAATAATTAGCCTACATCGACCAAGTGTCAATAATGTTGCTGGATGAAGTCAAAGTGAAGGTTTTTCTAGTATTAACAGGAAAAATCAACTAGCTGCAGCATATAAAGGTGTGTGGGAAAAAGAATGTTGTAGTAAGCCAGGTTAAGGGGCAGGATCTCACTTTTTCTCACGCATGTTTGCTTGACAATGTGCAACTTGTCTATTAGCCAGGTTGGCCAGGTAGGGGTGGGGGGGCGGGGGCGGCGGCAGCAGCAGCAGGGAAGAAAAATGGTGCAAGCCATGAATTTCTCCTTAACCACCACCAAGGGAACTCTGTAATCAAGTGACAGGTTGCCTCCATATTGTGTATCATTCTGTTCTCACCAGCTGTTTCATCTGGTCGTTTGCCAAAGAACTGATAAAAGTCACCTCCACTGTGGCAGGTTGATTGGCGTGACAAGCAGCTTTTGAACCTGAACTTAGGGACATCTGGTAATGAAGTCAGCTCTTTTACCAAAACTGCACCAGGTCACTGATGCTGTCTCTTTTTGTTAATTGAAGTCAATTGTACCTCTATGAAAATATAAAATGCTTTATTTGCAAGCCATTCTAGTTGGCCTTCATGGTAACATTCTGATATACCACCAGCTCAAATTTATCATGCATTGATTATGACTCCTTCACTAATGGAAGTTGTATATAACAAGCTCTCTAATGTGCTTTTCAGATGCCTCTCGAAGAGAATGTTACAGGGGAAAAAGTCTGTTGCACATTTTACTTTTGGACTTGATTATACTTCAAGATTTCAACAGGCATGTCCTCAATTTTCTACCATGTGACATTCCCCTTCCTGGTGTTCGCGCATTCAGTTTAATGTTTACAATATTCAGGTTTCCAGCAAAAAGTCAGATGAAACTTCTTGTATTATCAGAAGCATTTGTGAGTGTACACTGGAACTGAAGGTCATGCAGCTTTTTAGAGGATCAATATTGACCTTTGAACTGAGAACAGGATTGCATTGCGATTGATCACGTTTGACATAATGCAAAGTTATCAAGAATCTTGGAAATAGTTTGAAACATGCATTTGGGAGTAAAGGCAGAAGTCAACACAGTGATAAAGGATTATTCAATCAATATTGTAGGATATTTGGATCCTGTGTGATATTGCAGTATTGATCAGAATTTTACATTTTTTTATCTCAGCCTTTGTAATCACTTCAAGGTTAATTTTCTCAGCCTTTCTGTGAGGATTGCATAGAGATTAATGAAACACTGCATATTTCCAAAAAAATAGTCATTTCAATCATAATAAGGTAGAGATATCTTAAATCTGTCTCTGATAAATTACTTACCTTTTCATGTTAATATTTGAGGATGCCTAATGTATGCTTTTTCATAGTCACAGATCCTATGTTACATTCACAGAAACAAAATGTCCTGCAACACATGTATAGAACATTCCTTATGACATAGGTGACAGAAGAGTGAGGTGCACTTTGACACTATGCCCAGTCAGTACTGAAAATTTTAATGACTTTGCTTTGTGGGGGTCAGCATCAAGGACAGGAACATATGTCAATCGCTGCTTACTGCAAGACTAGCTGGGTCTTTTCTGCCGAGGAGATTCAAATTGATGAATCTTCCTCATGGGTGTTGGGGGTGGAGAGTATTTGATTTTTTGAATAATCTTGGAAGAGAACATACTATACAATGAAAATACTTTCCCCTCCTTCCCCTACAGTTTGCATGAATGTCCATGATTGTGACATGTGGCAGTAGATTTTGGTCTTAACCACCTGAGCAGTGATCTATTGGAGTGGATCGCCCGCCCTGGGCAGTAATCTGGTGGGGTGGATCGCCTGCCCTGGGTGGTAATCTGGTGGGGTGGACTGTTCGCCCTGGGCAGTAATCTGGTGGGTGGACTGTTCGCCCTGGGCGGTAATCTGGTGGGTGGACTGTTCGCCCTGGGCAGTAATCTGGTGGGGTGGAATGTTTGCCCTGGGCGGTAATCTGGTGGGGTGGACTGTTCGCCCTGGGCAGTAATCTGGTGGGTGGACTGTTCGCCCTGGGCGGTAATCTGGTGGGGTGGACTGTTCGCCCTGGGTGGTAATCTGGTGGGGTGGACTGTTCGCCCTGGGCAGTAATCTGGTGGGATGGACTGTTCGCCCTGGGCAGTAATCTGGTGGGGTGGACTGTTCGCCCTGGGCGGTAATCTGGTGGGGTGGACTGTTCGCCCTGGGCGGTAATCTGGTGCAGTGGATCGCCCGCCCTGGGTAGTAATCTGGTGGGGTGGATCGCCTGCCGTGGGTGGTAATCTGGTGCGGTGGATCGCCCGCCCTGGGTAGTAATCTGGTGGGTGGACTGTTCGCCCTGGGCGGTAATCTGGTGGGGTGGACTGTTCGCCCTGGGCAGTAATCTGGTGGGGTGGATCGCCTGCCCTGGGCAGTAATCTGGTGCGGTGGATCGCCCGCCCTGGGTAGTAATCTGGTGGGGTGGATCGCCTGCCGTGGGTGGTAATCTGGTGGGGTGGACTGTTCGCCCTGAGTGGTAATCTGGTGGGGTGGACTGCCTGCCCTGGGTGGTAATTTGGTGGGGTGGACTGTTTGCCCTGGGCGGTAATCTGGTGCAGTGGATCGCCTGCCCTGGGTAGTAATCTGGTGGGGTGGATCGCCTGCCCTGGGCAGTAATCTGGTGGGGTGGACTGTTCGCCCTGGGTGGTAATCTGGTGGGGTGGACTGCCTGCCCTGGGTGGTAATCTGGTGCAGTGGATCGCCCGCCCTGGATAGTAATCTGGTGGGGTGGATCGCCTACCCTGGGTAGTAATCTGGTGGGGTGGATCGCCTGCCCTGGGCAGTAATCTGGTGGGGTGGACTGTTCGCCCTGGGCGGTAATCTGGTGGGGTGCATCACCCGCCTTTTATAGAACAGTTGATTGACTTCAACGGAATGAAAATCAAATGGGTTCTTTTGAACATCATGCAATCTGCCTCACCTGATTACTGCCCGCGCGGTGAAGATAAAAATCTACCCTACTTCCATTCATTTTCCTTCACCTAAGATATTTGGATCCCCAACTTATAATCATAGAATCATAGAAGTTTACAACATGGAAACAGGCCCTTCGGCCCAACATGTCCATGTCGCCCAGTTTATACCACTAAGCTAGTCCCAATTGCCTGCACTTGGCCCATATCCCTCTATACCCATCTTACCCATGTAACTGATAGAACTGATAATTGCATTGAAATTGTACTTATTACATTGGAATGATTCAAAGCACTTCACATAAAGAATGAGAGATAAAACAGCAAAGCTGGAAATTTGAAATCAAATAGGGCCCTTTCACCTCCTCCAATTGCATTGTCCACAGCCCCATTCATTCCTTTTGGGTGAGACAGTGATTTACTTGTACTTCTTCCAACCTATTGCACTGTATTAGCTGTTCACGATGCGGTCTCCTCTACCATGGGGAGACCAAACGCAGATTGGGTGATTGTTTTGCTGCATACTTCCGTTCCATCTGTAAGTGTGACCTTGAGCTTCTGGTCACTTGCCACTTCAATTCTCCATTTAACTCCCACTCTAACCTCTCTGAACTTGGCCTCCTACACTGTTCCAATGAAGCACAATGCAAGCTTGAGAAGTCATAGAGTCATAGAGAGAAACAGCATCTCATCTTTCTACTAGGCACTTTACAGCCCTCTGGCCTTAACATTGACTTTAGCAACTTCAAACCTTAACCACAGCTCCCATTTTCTCTCGGACTGCAGGTGCTGGTAATGTAGGATGGGTGCACCAGCATTTCTGGGATTGGGGGAGGTTGCGGGCTGGTGCTTGGGATGAGGATCCTCTGTCGGTTCCCGGTCAGCGGGGTGGTTTGCCCTTCCGGTGTCATCTGCCTTTACCTTCAACCATACTCCCAGATCACTGGAGCCATTTTCACTTTGTCAGATTTTCCATGCTTCCTTCTCCCTCTGCTTTCCTGCTGTAACCATTTACACAACCTCTGGGTCTTGAATCCATCTTTTGTTTCTCTAATTTCTGTCATTATTGCCTGCTTTTGTCTTACGCCATTGTTCTCTCATTTAATCTTGTTCTGTCCTCTACCTAATCATTGAGTTTTAAAATGCCTGAGGAGAAAAAAACAATGCCCAAAATGGGAGCCAATAAAACCCTGAATAAAGCGCCAGCAAAGGGCGGCAAAAAGTGGAGAAGGTCGAGGAAGGAGAGTTACTCCATCTACATCTACAAAGTGATGAAGCAGGTTCACCTGGACACCAGCATCTTCTCCAAGGACATGAGCATCATGAACTCCTTTGAGAACTATATTTTTGAGCGCATCGCGGGTGAGGCTTCCCGCCTGGCCTATTATAACAAGCACCACACTATCAGCTCCCGGCAGATCCAGACCGCTGTGCTGCTGCTGCCCGGGGAGCTGACCAAGCTCGCATTGTCGGAGGGGTCAAAGGCTGTGACCAAGTACACCAGCTCCAAGTAATAATCCACAATGCACTAAGACCGACCATTCTTTTTTTCTCTCCGCCCCCTTTTTCCAGGCTGTATTCCTCCTTATAAGCTATTTATCCGTAACATCTCTCAGTTCTGACAAAAGGTCAGGACCTGAAATGTTAAATCTACTGTCCTTTCTCTGCAGAAGCTGAGTGACCTGCTGAGGTTTTACAGCATTTTCTGTTTTTATCACTGAATAGCAATCAAAAGCAGAAGCACAGGCTGTTTATCCCCTTCCCTAGCTCAAATACAAGCACTCCTAATGCTGCACTGGCTAATCAAGTCTGAGACTTTTCTGGTCTGGGGTGGGCCAATACTATTCTGGGTTGTGAATTAACCCACAAAACCAGTAAACCATTAGCAAAGCATACAGGCTTTTTTTTGAAAACATGGGGAAAGTGAAAGCTTTTTTCAAAAAAATGGCCAGTCTGCACTAAGTGGGCTAAATAAGTTTAGCAAATGAAAGAATTATGTTTTGAAAATTTAAGAATTATAAGTTATATGATGAATTGTGGTAGATCTGTAAAAATTATTGCACCTAAATCTATTACATCAGATGCAGTTGCCTCTCGTTAGACCAATTCTTTATTAACTAATATTGTCTGAATTGAGCTGACTGTGGAGACATTAACTAAGTTTTTATTCTAAAGTTTGCTTATTGGCTGACATTTCTTTCTCCAGTTACTCTATTCTTCACCCTATGGAAAAATCTTTTTCACAAGGCTTGTCACCTAGCAATCTGTCCATTAAGTGACGATATTCATTGACACCCTTGTGAATTTGAGGTGAAGCAGGCATTCTTAGACTTGTCTTTTTTCAGCAAAGAAATTCTCTTTATTACAGGATGACATTATCGTGGACATTTAAACTGACAGATATTTCAGCGTTGATGCACATCAAAAGCTGCTCTGATCTATGAACAGGTCTTGAGCAAAGTGACAGGGACAGTTTGTAATTTGTGCTGCATTTGAACTGAACACAGAATAACACATTTTTTCCAACATCCTGCTAAATGAATGAACCTTTTGTCAATCAGTGTCATGCAGCCAATATTTGAAATAGCCTTGGAAACATCACACTTTTCATACTGTGTTAGGCAAAGTTAAGTGTCCTGCCAGTAGCTACGGGCACAGTACGTATTAAGAGAAGGAAAGACTTGTAAATCAAAATTTGCCTGGAATCCAGCAATGCCATTTCCTGAAATAGAAAGCAAATTCATCAGCTTTACCACTGTTTGAAACTGAATTAATTAATATGTCACCAAGTGAGACATATTGGTAAAACTTTCACTTGCAGAGAGTGAAGAATCTGAACACCACTCCTGGAATCCATTTTTCTTTCAGAGACCCTATTTCATCTCGAGACAGCAGGTTTGACAGATTATTTTTAATAGGTTGTCCTGTGAGATGATAGCTTATATTGTCAAATATCAAATTGTAAATGTCATAATTTCCATATACCATATATACTGACATAAATATACATAAAGGCACAGCTTCCCATATTTTATTTAGCCTAGGATGTGAAACTAGTGACAAGTGCTATTGAATTTTTTTCAGTACAATGCAATGACAAACCTCAACTTTTCTCAAATATATTTCTGATCACTTCAAACGTGTTTCTTGGGGGAAGAAAGTCATTACGGCTTGAGAGTACAATAATAAAAATTTAGATCTTCAGCGAAACTGATAGAAAGTCTGAAGGCCAACTATGGTTTCAATCATCATTGGACATTATATGATAATGCAATTTTTATTCTTATTGGCTATTGTGCTTCGTTTAGGCTCACTAGCAGAAATTGGTGATGTTGCATTCTGAGACTATATACATATTATGATGAATGTAATGAAATCCCTTCAGCATTTGTCACATGTTTTGAAATTGTTTCGGAGTTGTTCATGAACGAAATCTGTAGACGGCAGTTAAATTATTTTTAATAGCCTGGGACATACTTGCTGCTTTTTATTTTATAATTAGATATTTTATGAAGCATTCTCAAGATCCAAATTAATCTGAAAAATCAAAATTGTGGTGTAGTTCAGAAAATTTCAGTGCAGAATTATCTGTCCCTTTAAGAAATTGTGCTGCACATGTACAATGAGTGAAATTGCCATTTTATGTCTGATACCCATTCACTGGCTCGTCACCATATTATTAACAGAGAACCAGAATGCGTTTGCAGGTCTTTGTATCTGAGTTCCATTGGAAAGGAGTGAAGGTAGGATTCAAAATTTCATGTAAGCCGCATTATTCCAATATTTGTGGGTTATTTTTGAAAATTTAAACCTATTTCCTCATTGCATTGAGTGATCAGTGAAAACAGTAAGTAAATGTGTTATTGACATGTGCGTTGAGATAACAATGTGAAGTTTTCAGCTTATACAGGTTTTGTCTTGTGTTCCAGTGGTGCAAGGAGTTGTTACGCATTATTCCCTGGTGGTTTTCTTGAATGTATATTCATCGTGATTTACATTCCTTGGTGGTCTTCAATGGTGTCCATTGCTTCCTTGCATTAATGTAACCTTTGGGCATTGAATTTAGGAAATTCAAAATGTGATTTGACCTGGAGACTGTTCTTTACTGGTTTGAGTGTTTTTGTTGGGGGGGGGGGGGGCGGTGGGCTGAGGAGAAGATGACATCTCTTTCAGAGCTAGTCAAATTGACCTATTTAAATCATACTCAAAGTACATTGTTCATTATCACTCCTGCCCCCATTTTTTCATCTGAGAAAAGTGTTCTGCCTTTTGATCATTCCAGGTCTGATTTTGCCTCAGTTTTTGTTCCTCTGTACTGTTGGATTCCTTCATTCGTTATCAATAATGAAAGCCTAATTAATTCTCTGTTCAGAAAATTGACTGCATTTTTCAAGAGACCACACAATCCCATATTATTCCAACATTAATTGATGTTTCTTTTGAAAATGTAAAGATATTTCTCATTACATAGCACATGATCAATGAGAACATGAAATAAATTTGTTTTTGACGTATGCTTTGAGATAGCATTATGAATTTTTCAACATTACAGGCCGAAAAAGTCATTCATTATCAAACAGACTTGAGTGAACTTCTTCCATATAGGCTCATTTTAAATGAACTACATTTAAAATATACACATATATATTTAGTTTAAATCTTACACAAAATATTGCCACACATCCCGACTATCTTTTACGCAATTGCTCAACTGACCTGACTCCTTTCCTCTTTTGTTCCTAGGTTACTGTTGTCACTGCCCAAACTGCCTGCCTTAAAATTGCTTCAGTTTTCTCTCTTGCTGAAGCCACTGAGACTTTGGTTGAATCTAACTAATGGGATAAAAGCCACCAGTGTGAAGATCTTAATTGGAATGGGTTCAGAAAAGCCAGTTGCTAATAACAGCAAGTCCACGATACAAAATTGCCTGGGTTTTGGCAATTAATTGCAGTTTTGCTTAGGGAGACTACAAGGATGGCTGGTGTTGGAAGTGGAAATAATTCAGAAAGGATGGTGATGGACTAAACTTTCTCCTACCTTTTACACTCATTAGCATTAAGCACAACCAGGTTAGGTATGGGACGGATAAGATGAAGAGGAGAGCTCTCTTCACTGCTACCACAACTGCGTACTTTAACTGTTGCTCCAGCATAGCATCCCTCACAGCACCAATATGACATTTTCATTTCCCATAACAGCAATTCTTGTGGCCTTTCAATAACTATCAATTTTGGGCAGTTTTGCACATGTTAATAGCTCCACTGGGAAATGTTTTTTTAAACACAAATGCACACACACCAATAAATTCACCTTTTAATTATATTTTCTCAATGCACTTTATAATTGATTTTACTTGTGAACTAATCTTATGTCTGCTGTCTAAGTAATCAGTTTTAACTTGTAGATGGTTATTTGCAAAGAACTGTTCATTCCACTGTGGGCAGTATGTACTGCCCCATAATGCTCTGTGCTATTGCTAAGTGCATGATTGTAAGGAGTCTTACAACACCAGGTTATAGTCCAACAGTTTTATTTGAAATCACAAGCTTTCGGAGGCTTCCTCCTTCGTCAGATGAGTGAAGGAAGCCTCCGAAAGCTTGTGATTTCAAATAAAGCTGTTGGACTATAACCTGGTGTTGTAAGACTCCTTACATTTGTCCACCCCAGTCCATCACCGGCATCTCCACATCATAAGTGCATGATGTTATCAGTTGAACAGGAAGCAATGATGGCATATACGGGCCTGGTGGTTTCGGAATGTGGCCTTGGTTGGAGATTTGCTTGCTTCTGTGTTATTTTGCTGATGATTGTAAAACTCATTTTATGAGTCAGTTGTGTTGCAGGTGTGAATTGTCTTTGGGTTTTTTTCTACCTTTTTGATATTCCGAACTTCTTAAGGTAATTTGTGGTAAAGAAGTTTCCACAGCCACTGTTAGCACTTGCTGATCCCAAGAGCAAGTCTTCAGTTATTTAAGTTCTTTTTGTAAACTGGTAATTCACTAACAATTTTGATTTGTTTGTTATTTCATGCAAGTGGAATAAATTTTTTATTCATCCACATATGCAAGAGGTCTTTGAACGATCCCGCAAGAGTCTTTATTTATCCTGTTTTAGAATTCATACCTCATACATATGCTGCTGCATAATGAGAAGGCTGTAGAACATTGTCATAATTTGTAATCTGTTAAAATAGTCTTTTTAAACTGTATTTTATTAGTAGTTTACATTTTAATTCTCTATGAAAAAGAATCATAATTTAGATCTTACCAAAAAAGCCTTTGCCATTGTGTCTAGAACAGAAATTGAATTGAGATTGAATATGAAGGCTATGAAGCAGACTACAAAACAATAATATTATCGTGAACAATAAGGTGCAAAAATGTAAACTATGTTCTTTTTCCATTACAGTCAGGCTTATTTAGACATAAATGTCAATTTGGTGCAGTTGACAGCCTTCAATCCTGCTGTTGACTTTGTGTATTATGCAGCATGCAACATGTCACTTGGCCAGTAAAATGATCTTTTTTCATATATACATGTGATTGATCTCCTTGTCTTATAGTTATGATAAACTACACTGACAGTTTTCTGTGGTTAGTTTCTGTTTTACTCAGGCCTGCATTACATCTCATTATGGTTAATTTTATAGCACAGGAAACTGTAAGAATGCTATGTTGCCAGTAAATAGGCTACAAGCCATAACTGCACTCCGCATAATTTATGAGATACCGAAAGTTCTAAAGAGGCTCGTTAGAATGATGTAGGGAGCATTGTATGAAGATTTGCAAAACCACATTGTGACATTTGATTGATTTTTTTAAATTTCTGAACTAAAATGATTAAAAAGATATCTAAATGTTATAATGTAGTAGCCAACCTGAACCAGCTTCCTCGCTGTGTAATTAGTGCTTTGAATCTTGAAGACCCAAGATAGTGGATTCTAATTTTCAAAATTACAAAATATATTTCTCAAATAATTAACAGTTAATACTGTAATGCATCAAGTATTTTCATGGTCATACCATGATTAATGATTCACCATGATTTCTGTCTTTTTAAATTGAAAAACCACTAAAAATTCACTCAAAGTATATATTGTTCAATAAAAACTTATGCTACAACCCTTGGGCACAGATTAGAATCTTCCGTGGGCACAAATTGCAATTCAGTTGTGTAAAAGACTATAGAGAACTCCCTGTGCTCCACAATTCAACCAAAAAAAAATCTGTTTCAGAAGCTTTACCGTCCAGCCAGTAACTCATTGGGTTTTTCAAAGCCTTTCATCTTTTAAAAATCTTTAAAGATGCTTAAATGTTAAAAGGGATCGATCAATTTAAACCCTAGTCCACTGGCCTACAAATTAATGTATTCAGTAGTCTTAGAATAAATCCTGAAGCAAAATATTATCTATTAAATGCTACTATTATCACCTGAATAGAATTGATGACATGAGTTAAAGTGCAATTCTGTAATATCTTTGAGGCGTGTTTGCAGCAATACTTTAAATTATGGAATGAACATTTTTTAAATTAAGGAATGGGGATAACAAAGGCCAGTTACCAATGTGAAGTGGCCTCAGCTTTATGTCAAAATAAACTGCATAGTATAACTCAAGAGTGATACCAGTAAAGGGAACATTTGCAACATCAATCCTTAATGAAGGCCTTGATGAGGGTTTCAACACTGGAGCAGTTGAGGAAGGGTGTAGTTGGTTGATGTTCCAGAGGTGAAGAGGTGATTTTGGCAGCCAAGATGAATGTGGGATTGAAAGCTTAGCTTAGAATTGAACTGAATGCTAAAATTACACACTGCTGTGTTCAGCCTGAGTGAGTAACCAGGGAAGTTGATGGAGTCAGAGCCGGAGGGATGTAGCTGTTGGTGAAGGCTGAACAGAATGACTTCAGGTTTGTCAAGGTTGAGTTGTAGGAAGTTTAAACGCATTCAGAACTTTATGTCGGAAAGATAGTCGGATTGAACAGTAACAGCCCCTGAGTCAGTGGTGGCAGTGGGGTAGCATTGGAAGTCATTGGTGTGTATGTGGAAATATTTCCTGTTCTGTGATGTTGCTGTAGATGGCAAATAGGAGGAACCAAAGATGGAGTTTTGTATCGGTATGGGAGGAAAAATTATATGAGAAGGTGCAGTGCAATCACAAGACGGCAGTACCAAGGAGGTGGATCATGAAAGAGGAGTGCTGAAGGAGGAAGTGATGGAGTGGTCAACACTGTTGAAGGTGTCAAAGATCAATGGAGAACAGTGATCATATAGGATCCACATAGGATGTCATTGCTGACTTCAGTGAGGCTGATGTCAGTGTTGATGGTTGGTTGGAAACAATATTTGAAGAATTTGAACAGGAAATGGGGACAGAATCGAACACGTATTTGGGTGGCAGCAATACAGTCAAGGGCCTTTAAGAGAAAAGGCAGGTTAAAGGCAAAGGTCTAGTTTGTGAATATAAGGGGGTCAAGTCTAGGTTTTTCTGAAGACGGGCACTGATATAAATTTTGAAAAAGGTAGGAAAAGATTGGGAAAGATTGTCAATGTTAGTAAGCATTCGGCTAAGGAAAGAAAGTTGGATAGTTAGAAGCTGGATTGAATGAGGTTCAAAGGGAGCTACTTCTGGGATTCATGGAGGAATTGAGTTTGATGGTGTCTTGAGGAAAGGAGTAGGGTTAGCATGACTGGGGTTTGGGGGAACATTTGCATGCCAATGAGCTCTCTTTACCTTGGCCAAAGCAGAATGGGGACAATAGTAATACTCAGTGCTGCCAATCAAGTAATGCTTTAAACTGGTAGCTGTGGTAACAGTGCCATTATTGGAGAATATAGTATCATATTCGGTAAACTGTTGCTATAGCCACAAACTGTGGTTGATGTAATATATGATGTATAGTTTATTTCCCATGAGCCACCAGCTGAAAACAGCTGATGATAAAAAATTATGATCAAGTAGTTAAAGGTATATGTCACATTCTAAACAATGACAGACAGTTGCTCCAGCAACTAGTGATTAGCAGTAAGGCAGTGCTTCAGCCTTGAGATTCTGCATTCATAATCTGCTCAAGCTTTGCTCTCATACTTTATGACACAAGAACAGCTGAGATGAATTACTGCCACGTAATGCACTGAGATCCACTTATTACCATGCATGTATGCATGCATAATTTTATATGAATATCTTTTGGCAAATCAGCTCTGTTCATTGCAAAGCAAGGGGATGTATGGTATTAATGTCTTAACAATGGATTTGGGCAGCTCACATCTTTGAGTTTGAATTGGGCCATGTAGAAAATTGAGCCCAATAATCGAGCACAGGTAAAGCAAGAAATGTCTTCGCAATTTCTGCAATTATGGCTGGGATAAGGAACAGCATCTGAAAAGAATGTTCCAAACATGTCATGTTTGACAAACCTATTGGAGTTCTTTGAGGATGTAACGAGTAGAATAGCTAAGGGGGAACCAGTGGATGTGGTGTATTTGGATTTTCAGAAGGCTTTCGATAAGGTCCCACTCAGGAGGTTGGTGAACAAAGTTAGAGCACATGGAATTGCAGGGTAATATACTGGCATGGATTGAGAATTGGTTAACAGACAGAAAGCGTAGGAATAAACGGGTCTTTTACAGTTTGGCAGACTGTGCCTAGTGGGGTACCGCAGGGATCGGTGCTTGAGCCCCAGCTATTCACAATCTATATCAATGATTTGGATGAAGGGACCAAATGTAATATTTCCAAGTTTGCTGATGACACAAAACTAGGTGGGAATGTGAGTTGTGAGGAGGATGCATAGAGGCTTCAAGGGGATATAGACAGACTAAGTGAGTGGGCAAGAACATAGCTGATGGAATATAATGTGGAAAAATGTGAAGTTATCCATTTTGGTAGGAAAAACAGAAATGCAGAGTATTTCTTAAATGGTGACAGATTGAGAAATGTTGATGTTCAAAGGGACCCGAGTGTCCTTGGACATGAGTCACTGAAAGCTAACAAGCAGGTGCAGCATGCAATTAGGAAGGCAAGTGGTTGACTTTTATTACAAGAGGATTTCAGTACAGGAGTAAAGATGTCTTACTGCAATTATATAGGGCCTTGGTGAGACCACACCTGGAGTATTGTATACAATTTTGGTCTCCTTACCTAAGAAAGGATATACTTGCCATTGAGGGAGTGCAATGAACGTTCACCAGACTGATTCCTGCGATGGTGAGATTGTCGTATGAGGAGAGATTGAGTAGACTAGACCTATATTCTCTAGAGTTTAGAAGAATGAGAGGTGATCTCATTGAAACATACAAAATTCTTACAGGGCTCGACAGGATAGATGCAGGGAGGATGTTTCCCTTAGCTGGGGAGTCTAGAACCAGAGCTCACAGTCTCAGAATAAGGGGTAGGCCATTTAGGACCGAGATGAGGAGAAATTTCCCTGCTCATCTTTCTTATGTTCTAAACATTAAAACTGCAGATATAACACAGCTTAGTTTTAAATATGCTTGACATTTTAGAGATGATGAACCTGTTCTTTTTTAATTCATTAAAATTATATGGCCATTACAAAGACAAAAATAAGGAAAGGGAAACCAATCGTGCTTCCATTAAAGGTCTTATTGTAGATGACAGGACAAAATTGATTCAACAAATATACAGTTTATTAAGAGCAGCTGTTGCTCAGTTAATGTTGGGATCCAGTAATAGTTCAAAACCTCATAAAAAATATTTGTATTGATGACCACCAATAAGTGTCAGTGACTGGCTGCTGTTAAGTGGTTCTTCGTAGCAATGATTCACATGGAGACCTATGTGGAATACATAGTCATTATTTCATATCATTAACGGTCACTGGTAGTTCTCCTGTATCCTTATAAGTAAAAATACATCAAGAAAATCATAGAAACAATACAGTTGTTATGATAGTTTGCTAAATATAAAAAAAAAATGTCATGGGAATCCTGATTGACTGGCAAAGTTTCTTGGCTCCTTCAATAGTAAAATGCTCCACAGAATGAACACTGTTGAGTTGGTGATCCTTGTCACCTCCCCAGGGAGGATACACTTATTCTGCCTCTATTGCATCAAGCCTCCTGTAGTGCCCCAATTTTAACATCACATCAGATGAAAGCACCCCACACCTTGACATGCAGAAAAATATCGGCTGGGGTTTCCGATTCTGTGTTCACCAGCCGCGATTTTCACCCATTGAAGTGAATGGTCGGGATATCACCGGCAGTGGAAATTCCACTGTACTTCCACCGAAGTTACAACAGTGGAGCGGGAGCAGCTCAGAGCAAATTCCCAGCCAAACAATCACAGTGAAAGTGCAGTGGGACTCAGGTTTGCAACTTATACTGTCGGTATACTTAACATTTCTTCACTTTTATTGGAGGGGAAAAAAACATGAGTACATGAATGTTTGAAGGGATGTACAAGTGTTAAATTATTGAAAGCTACTCTCCATTTACCATTTTGGTGTTAATTGTTTTTCTTTGTTTTTAAAACATCTTTCTCCCAGTAATAAATAATGCCTTACTGGAGAAAGAGTAATGAATTCATTTGATTTTTGGGGAAAAAATGCTTAATGGGAAATAGGTATTTAAACCCATTCTTTTTGATTATTAGATTATTCCAGCCAGAGCTGCAGGTGCAAATTTAGAATTGTACCCACGTCTTTCAAATGGTGTCCCCGCAACCCCCAGCAACTGCTAACTCATTCCTACGGGGTCTAGAAAATTGTCAATTTATCCATAAAAAATGTGTATACATGCGTATAATACAAATATTATGTAAGTTAAATAAATGATCAATTTTCAATATTAAAGTAGGCAAAATATAATGACACATGGGCTTCCAACAGACCGAGGCCCAGCTTCCCAAAATCAACCTCCCCACCCCCTCCCTTCATGGAGTAATGCTGTCCCTTCCAGCCCCGACAGACATTCCACCCCTTCCAACTTTTTTAGTTCACTGAGGCACTCTGTCCCGCCTGACCCAATTCCCAGAGGTACTCTGCTGGCACTTTTCTTTCCCCTCCCCACAGTTCAAGCTGACATTCTTCTCTTTCACCAATACACCCCATTCTTACTGGCAATCTCCTTCCCCCTCCCAGTTTATGTTGGCACCCTCCTTTTCCCTTCCCCCTCAGTTAATGCTGCTGATTTCTTTATGCCTGCCCCTCCTCCTCTACCCCCCCCCTCCCCCGCAACCTTCAATTCATGATGGCATTCTCCTTCCTCCCCCACTACAAGTTAATGCTGGAATTTTCCTCTCTTTCCCTAAAGTGCTGCTTTCCCCTCAGGGCTCAAAGGCACAAATTGGTGTTGTTGCTGCTGTAAGAGATTAAAGATCATTGTACATTGTGAATGGAATTTCATAGTGCAACAGAAGATAGGAGCCTTGCAGTAGCACTGGGGCAGGGGGAATGAGGCACTGATTTTTGTCCTTTTAACGCTAAGACATTGCCCCTGAAATACTGACTCTCCATGTCAAATGCAACTGGCTTGTATATTTGGGAATGGACTGTTTTAATTGAGAAGCTAAGTTGGATGGTTGACACTCATTATGCAGAAAAGCCACCACAGGAACAAAAAGGAAAAGAGGTGAAGTACACCAAGAATTAGTAACAAGGCGACAGCATGCTTAGGTTTTAAAAGACTGAAGATTGTAGGTGGAAGGAAAGACTGAGGGAGGTAGGGAGTGCCATAGTTTTGAGCTCCTGCAAAGAATGCATTCAGGACTTGATATACAGGGCAAAATTTCAAATTTTGCAGATGACATGAAACTCGGAAATGTAGTAAACAGTGAGGAGGATACTAGAGGATTTAGACAGACTGGTGAAATAGGCAGACACGTGGCAGATGAAATTTAATGCAGAGATGTGTAAAGTGATGCAATTTGGGAGGAAGAATGAGGAATGGCAATATAAACTAAATGGTACAATTTTAAAGGGAGTGCAGGAACAGAAAGACCTGGGGGTTCACATACACAAATCTTTAAAGGTGGTAGGACAGGTTGATAATACTGTCAAAAAATCATACGTGGTCCTTGGCTGTATAAACAGAGGCATAGAGTACAAAAGCAAGGAAGTTATGCTAAACCTTCATAAATCACTGATTAGGCCTCAGCTGGAATATTGTGTCCAATTCTGGGCACCACACTTTAAGAAAGATGTCAAGGCCTTGGAGATTTAGTAGAATGGTACCAGGGATGAGGGACTTCAGTTGTGTGGAGAGACTGGAAAAGCTGGGGTTGTTCTCTTTAGAGCAGAGAAGGTTAAGGGAGATTTAATAGAGGTGTTCAAAATGTTGGGGGGTTTGATAGAGTACACAGTGAGAAACAGTTTCCACTGGCAGGAGGGTTGATAACCAGAGGACACAGATCGAAGGTAATTTGCAAAAGAACCAGAGAGGAGATGAGGAGAATTTTTTTTACGCAGCGAGTTGCTATCATCTGGAATGCACTGCCTGACAGGGTGGTGGAAGCAGATTCAGTTGTAACTTTCAAAAGGGAATTGGATAAATACTTGAAAAGGTAAGATTTATATTGGTATGAGGAAAGAGCTGGGGATCGGGACTAATTGGATAGTTCTTTCAAAGAGCCGGCACGAGCACAATGGGCCGAATGGCCTCCTTCTGTGCTGTATGATTCGATGCATTGGAATAAGATGCTGCAATGAGCCTTTGTTTCAACATAGTGAGGATGCAGGGAGGAAGGTGTGTCAAGTGACATATTTGCAGCTTTGGAGGAACAGATAGGTAAGCCCAGTGAAGCTTTGACCACAGCAGTATTGATAAAATATAGAGAGACAGAGAGGGAGCATGGACATTTGCCATTATAAAATGTTTCCTCTAAGTAAAAGATTCCTTCATACATACATCTGTTGGAAAGGGTATATACATTTTGGGACTGAGAGAAGTCTTTTTAATTGAATTGTATTACCTCCGACCTGATATCAGTGCACGAAAGAGAAATCAAGAGGGCTTAAGATAAAGTTTTTAAATCACACATTACTGCTGAAATGTGACAAATTTGAAAGCCCATCTATAAAACTATAGGAAGTGTACTGGTTATGTTACTGGACGAGTAATCCAGAGGCCTTGACTAATAATCCATAATTTCAAATCCCACTGTGGCAATTTGAGAATTTGAACACACTTTAGAAAATCTGGAAATAAAAAGCTGGTGTCAGTAAAAGTGACCATGAAACTGTCGGATTATCGTAAAAACCCAACTGGTTCACTAATGTCCTTTCAGGAAGGAAACCTGCCGTCCTTACCCAGTCTGGTCTATATGTGATTCCAGTTCCATGCCAATAAGGTTGACTTTTAACTGCCCTCTGAAGTGGCAAGCAACTCAGTTGTAAAAAAATACTCCTGGAAGACCCACCACACCTTCTCGAGGCAACTGCGGATGGGCAATAAATGCCAGTGTTGCCAGCAACACCCGCATTCCGAGAATAAACTTTCAAAAAGGAAGCACTTTCTGTGAGTTCCATTGGCCCAGAAATTGCTCTGAGCGGCGCTCGCCGCTCCATAGATTCATTTTCACCCACAGTCTTTACTGCGAGAACTTCCTCTAATTCAAGTCTGAAAAGAGTCCAGCATTAACGCCAACGGAGCTAGAACCGGATGGTGGAGCGGATTTTCGGATGGCGGAGCAGGTGCGTTGGGAGCGGGGGGGGGCTCCTAAAATCGTACAAGTCCGGAGCGGGTTCAGAGCCCGGCTCCAACCCGCTGACTTCCGGGTTCTCCCGTTCGGGTGCGCGCGTGCCTCCCGAATGCGGGACTCCCACCGGCAATTAAAGCCGGTGGAATGATGATTTATATACTTGTACACATAGTTGAAGTACTTGAGATACCTGATTGAGTCGACATTTGGCAGGGGTGCAATTTTGAAGGATCCTCAGCGTGTTTCCCGTGCTGTGGGAAACACTCCCTGTTCCAACAGACGTGTTTCAGCCAGCAGCCAGTGGGAGATGCAAATGATTATTTGACAGGTGGGGAGAAAACCTAATTTATTGCAGCAGGGCACACTGTCACTTCAGACAAAGTTTTGGCTGCAAGACCTTTGTGTTTCCACTCAAATTCTTACTTTCCACCCAAAACCCTGCTATGCAAAAATATTTACCTACTTTGCAGACCCCCTCAAACTCACATCGTCAGGATCGGGTGGGCGCCATGGCTGCATTCATCATTTCATCCAAGGATGAGCAACATCACCAGCCTCGCCAGGCACGGTGTCCACCACCGCAAGGTGGAGCTTCACAACACAGTGCTGCGCCACAGGCACCCGCACAAGAGCACGGAGGGCAGCAACAGAGAGAGCGACATTGCAGGAGGCACTACCCTCACAACAGGGTCTACAGACCGAGGGTCAGCTTCCTGGACCTCTCTGAGGAGCAGTGCATACGGAGGCTCAGTCTCTGTCGCCAGGCAGTCGCAGACATCTGCAGCCTCCTTCATGCCGAGCTGCTCCCGGCTGGGCCAAGCAGCATCTCCTTACCTGTCACAGTCAAAGCCACCACTGCCTTCAACTCCTTTGCCTCTGGATCATTCCAGGGTGCCACCGGATACATCGCTGGGGTTTCTCAGTCATCTGCACACAAGTGCATAAGGCAGGTCACCAGGGCCTCGCACTACGTCAACTTCCCCATGGACGACCTCAGCTAGACGGAGAGGGCAGTGGGATTCCACGCTGTGGCTGGCTTCCCACAGGTGCAGGGTATAATCTTTTGCACCCTTATAGCAATACGAGCACCTCCACATGAGCCAGGACTGTTCATCAACAGGAAGGGCTTTCACTCCATCAACACTCAGCTCGTTTGTGACCACCGCAAGGGATTCCTTCACGTGTGCGCCAGATACCCTGGCAACTGCCACGATTCCTTCATCCTCCGGGAGTCCAACACCCTGCCCCTCTTCCACACACTGAACACCCGCAAGGGCTGGCTCCTCGGGGACAAGGGATGCCCCCTGCACACGTGGCTCATGAAACCTCTGAGGAACCCCACCACCAAGCAACAGCATCGATATAACGACAGCCACATCGCTACCAGGTCTACAATTGAGCATGCTGTAGGGCTGCTCAAGATGTGCTTCAGGTGCCTTGATCGTTCTGGGGGAGCACTTCAATACGCACCAGACGGAGTGGGACGCATTATAGTGGTGCGTTGTGCCATGCACAACATGGCACAACAGAGAGGGGTGCTGCTTGAGGAGGCCCCATCCACATCTGCCACCCACATTGAGGAGGAGGTAGAGGAGGCGGAGGAGGAGGAAGAGGAGGAAGAGTAACCCATGGGCAGAACAGCGGCTCACCTGGCTGCTCGTGAGGCCAGGAAGTCACTGATATGTGAACGGTTCTCCTAACAGCAGACAGTGTGAAGACTCCAGTCCTCACCACCTAGACAGAGCAGTGCCCACACCAGCCGCCCCCCAACCCCCCAATCTCCCTGCACAAAACAGTCCTGCAATTATACATATGCCCACTGTAGAGTGACCCAATGGGTGGCATCAAGTGTGGGCATTCATGGTGAACCTCATGAAAGGGCCTTATTACAGAAGCCAGTCACGAGTGCCCAAGACCTGACAGTAGTGGTGACAATAATAATATTTAATGTACGTTTAACAAAAAGCAAATATAAATAAAAAACATGACCCACCGTCAAACACCCTTGTGCATCCCCTTTGTGGTTACAAAACCTTCGCCTTTCGCTTCCGACTACTTCTACATAGTGCAGCCCCTGTGGCTGCAGCAGACGTAGTGGCAGGTTGCTCTTGTTCATGCCCTGACCGATTAGCTGCTTTGGGCCTCCGCCCTCTGGGTTTCGGTGCCCATGAGGGCCCCTCCAAAGACTGCTCTGCCTGCACCTGCGCAGGGGCAGACTCGACCACCTGGAGAGGAGGCAGCATTGCAGGTAGTGTTTGAGAGGGGGGGGATGCTTTGAGTGGCGTCCCCACTTCCATGTCCCCTTTCGCCATCATCCCTCCCCTGGGCCAGGCCCACACCACTCCTACCACTCTGCTGGACGACAGTTTGGAGGACATGTGTGAAGCCTTGTAAGGCCAGTGCTAGAGTATCTGCCTGCCTGTTTAAGGTGGCAGAATGTTGTTCACCCTGAGTCTGAAGGGCCGTTGTCAGGGCCTGAATGGATTCATTTGTGATCTGTGCTTGAAGCTCCATGGAGGCTAGCCTTCCCTCCATCGCAGACATTCCCGCACTTACCCGCGACACTATCTCAGAGATGCCCTCACGTCCCTGTGACAGTATCTCAGAGATTCCCTCCCGTACCTGTGCCACCATTCCACTCATGCAGGAGTTGGACTCCTCCATCCTCTGCGCGATTGTGGAGAGTGCACATGGCACTTGTTCCAGTACCTCGCAAATGTGCTGCTGCCCCTCGATCATTGTCCTTTTAAAGGATGGCCCCCAGGGTTCAGCATCTGTGTCCAGCTGAGCAGAGCCTGGACAAGACTGCTCCCACCAACGCGGACTCTCCACAGCTGCCCCAGCCACTATTGTCTGCTCGTGCTCACGTGTGTGGTAGCTCATCATGTGCGCCCCCAACTAACTGCGGACGGGGACCCACCGAAGTGTGTGTATCTGCACTGGTGGATGGCTCGCTCAGATGTGACGGTGCACCCTCAGAGGCCAGCGGACGCTGAAGGCCCTGTAAGAGAACAGAAGGCAATATTAAGCATGATGACAGATGTTCAGGTGCTGAAGATGGCAAGGCATGTTTACATCAATTGATATTGTGTGTGCTGAATGTTAAAGTTCTGTCACCGGACATTTGTCGGGTGGCAGTCTCGACATCCCCGATGGACAGGCACTCGAGGGTGTGGCTCAGCTCAAGCGCCTCCTACTCCGTGTCTATGAGGACGACTACCTGTTATGGCCCCCCTCTGGTCCTCGGCCTCTCCCTTGCATTCTCTTCTCCTATAAGGGGAGAAAGTAGAGATGTTGCGTGAGTGATGGTGACATGGCCAATCGCTGAATGCATTGGTTTGGGTGCGGCTGACCGTGAAAGAGATGCATCAGAGGGTGAGTATGAGACAGAGCCATGACATTGTATGAGGATTGGATTGAGTGGTAGTGGTGGGCTGACTAATGGGGAGTTGAGCAAGTGGTGTGGAAGTGCAGGTAAGTTGAGGATGTGGTTTGAGTGGGTGTGAGGAGTGATGTGATAGAGTAGTGTTGGCAGTGCAGAATGAGTTGGGGGCGGTGATGTGGAAGACGGAATGTAGGAGAATGAGTAAGTGTACTCACTTTGGCTGACCTAGTTAGGTCATTGAAGAGCTTCCTGCATTGGATCCAGGTGCAGGGGATGTTGCTGCTGCTGGCGACCTCCTCTGCCACCTCGAGCCAGGCCTTCTTGGTGGCAGAGGCAAGCCACTTCCTCCCGTCCGCCAGGTAGAACACATCCCTCCTCCTCCTCACCCCATCCAGTAGCACCTGGAGTGAGGCATCACTGAATCTAGGAACAGCCTTTCCCCTGGGCTGCTCCATGGTGCTATTTGTGTGTTTCCTCCAGGAGCAGCCATTGGAGGACTGCCGCTTTAAATTGAGCCCCTCCAGCTGACGGCCTGTGATGCGGGTGCGCAGTCCGCCCGCTGCGCAGCTTTCCGACGGCAAACCCGGAAGCCACAGTAAATGGCTCCAATTTACCCACGATCGCTTGGGGAACGGACGGATTTTATTGGGCGGGTTACCCACGCACCCAATCGCTCCCCCCCCCTCCCGTTGCCATCCCGCCTCCCCGCTAATATCGGGGCGCATGTGAGCGATGAGAGGATTGCTCTCTACCCTCGACCAATCAGATTGCAAAGAGTCAGTGAGTCAAAACCAGGAAGAGAAAGGTAAAAAATTGAAAATCTTGTAAGAACAGTTAGAGACAGCGAAATAAAGAGAGTAAGAAATATCGAATTAAAAGATAGAGACAAAAGAGACAGCAAGAAAAAGTAAAAAAATTAAAATTTTTTATAAAGTTGTCCAACAATTCTTAAAATCACAATTGATGAGACTCCACATTTTTAAAATTTAATTTTCAGTGCCAGAGAGGTTGTTTGGCAGTCATTAAGACTTGCCACGCCGTTAAATCTTAGTTTAGAGCTGATATTACTTCGGTTTTTTTTATTCGTTCATGGGATGTGGGCGTCACTGGCAAGGCCAGCATTTATTGCCCATCCCTAATTGCCCTTGAGAAGGTGGTGGTGAGCCGCCTTCTTGAACTGCTGCAGTCCGTGTGGTGAAGGTTCTCCCACAGAGCTGTCAGGTTGGGAGTTCCGGGATTTTGAACCAGCGACGATGAAGGAACGGCGATATATTTCCAAGTCGGGATGGTGTGTGACTTGGAGGAGAACGTGCAGGTGTTCCCATGTGCCTGTTGCCCTTGTCCTTCTAGGTGGTAGAGGTTGCGGGTTTGGGAGGTGCTATCGAAGAAGCCTTGGCGAGTTCCTGCAGTGCATCCTGTGGATGGTACACAATGCAGCCACAGTGCACCGGTGGTGAAGGGAATGAATGTTTAGGGTGGTGGATGGGGTACCAATCAAGTGGGCTGCTTTGTCCTGGATGGTGTCGAGCTTCTTGAGTGTTGTTGGAGCTGCACTCATCCAGGCAAGTGGAGAGTATTCTATCAGACTCCTGACTTGTGCCTTGTAGATGGTGGAAAGGTTTTGGGGAGTCACGAGGTGAGTCACTCGCCGCAGAATACCCAACCTCTGACCTGCTCTTGTAGCCACAGTATTTATGTTGCTGGTCCAGTTAAGTTTCTGGTAAATGGTGACCCCCAGGATGTTGATGATGGGGGATTCGGTGATGGTAATGCCGTTGAATGTCAAGGGGAGGTGGTTAGACTCTCTCTTGTTGGAGATGGTCGTTGCCTGGCACTTGTCTGGTGCGAATGTTACTTGCCACTTATCAGCCCAAGCTTGGATGTTGTCCAGGTCTTGCTGCATGGGGGCACGGACTGTTTCGTTATCTGAGGGGTTGCGAATGGGACTGAACACTGTGCAATCATCAGTTTGCAATCATCAACTTGCCCTCCTGCCCAGATTCCAGATGCACGTGTGCGGATGCTGGAACTTTCTCTTCAATTTTGGCACTAATAGCAGTTAGTGCCATTGAGCTCAACGTTACTTTAGAAGCAATTTCTGGACCAATACCTTAAGATATGCTACCGTGAGCTGATGGCACACTTCATTGACAAATCTCATCATCTACACGTTCTGAGGATTATTTTTGACGTGTGCAGTTTTTTACACAATGCAGTAGAGGAAAGAAAAAAGTCAAGATTTCAAATGTTCATTTGGCCAAAGACCAAGCAGCTTAGAGGTTCATTTCACATTCATTTAGGTCACGTGTTTCATTTCCAATGCAATGTTATCTTTCAATTTGACAGTTGAACTTGTATTGACTTTCATTTGTTCATGGAAGAATAGCAGTTGAGCAGAAGGATTAATGGTCCTCGGTAAACAGCATGTATTAAAAAAACTGTTTGGCATGGAATTCATTCTTTTTAGGTATTTTATTTTTAAGTGAAGTTACAGTACAAGCATAGTTCCTTGTATATTGGGCAAGAAGCATGCTGGTGTCGATGATACCTGATTATGCAGCCTGTGGCAAGACCAAAGTAAACTCACCAGATTCACTAAGCCTGAAAGGTTTTCCCAGCTGCCAACATTTGCAAATGCATGAAGTTTGATATGGGGCTGCTGCCAGCTGCATGAGACCTGCGGGTTGGGAGCTGGTGGCACTGGCTTGGCACTTAACCCAGTATATCTCTCAAAAGGTTTTGGGTGGAGCATGGGGAGAGCTGAGGTTAGCAGTTAACAGAAATTCTTAAGGTAGCTAATGACCTCACCTCACAGAAGGGAAACCTGGTAATGTTTATGTTGCATTGAAACAAGCGGCTGATGAAAGAAAGAAGGCAAGAAAGAAATTCTTCATAGCCAATTACTTTTGAAGTGTTGTTTTTAGTTTTCTAGCAAATTTGATAGCCAATTTACAAACCACAAGGTCCCACGAACAGCAATTAGATAAATGGCTAGATAATCTGTTTTTGCTGGTGTTGGTTGATGGATAAATATTGGCCAGTATATCAGTAAAATTCCCTGTTCTTCTTCAAAAAGTGCCATGCGATTTATTACGTTCACCTCATGGGGCAGACAGCATCTTGGTTTAAATGTCTCATGCAAAAAACGGCGCCGCCGACAGTGCAGAATTCCCTCAGTACTGCACTGAAAATGCCAGTCTGGATTATGTGCTTAAATCTCTAGAGTGTGACTTGATTTTGCAACCTTCTGGTTCAAAGGAGAGTCTTATGCCAACTAAGCTAAGCTCGCACTTGAAACACTGAATACAGCTGGTACCTAGATGGTGAAGACGTTTGCACTTCATGTGGCTTTCCTTGCTCCTATATAAAGGTGATACAATGAAAAAGCTAAAATTTGATTCTGAACCCAGATATTGTCAGAACTTATGACTTAAAACCAAGCTGATTTATTATTAGTCGTATCCAAAGACTTTTACTTGAAGAGTCTGGGGCTAACAATTAATAAATAGACAAATTACCATCTATAGTTTGCAGATACCATGATACAAGCCATGAATGTGGTCTTGGAGTTGGATTTCATTTCATGTCTGATTGTGGTCACTGCTAAAGAAGAAATAATAAGAAAATCAGACTAATACAAGCAACCAACAGAATCTGACTTTGTGTAATATTAAATGTAAAGGTTGATTGATACCTTAACAAAAGGAAAACACATAAAAAGCAATAGGATAACTCTGACAATGAGAAGATTAGGCCCTAAGCTCTGGAATTCCCTCCCTAAACCTCTCCGCCTCTCTACCGCTCTCATCCTTTAAAACACTCCTTAAAACCTTCCTCTTTGACCAAGCTTTTGGTCACCTGTCCTAATATCTCCTTATGTGGCTCAGTGTAATATTTTGTCGGGTTACGCTGCTGTGATGCTCCTTGGGATGTTTTACTACGTTAAAGGTGCTATATAAATGCAAGCTGTTGTTGATTACAGGCTATGAATGTAAATCATTAAGACTCCATAGTAACAACATGTCAATTTTTAAAAATCAGTACAGATGGAGGCTATTCAGCCCATTGTGCCCAAGCAGGTGGTACCTTCCTCAATGAAGCTATTTACTCGAATGGTTTTTCCCTGTTTATTTAAACCTGTGTCATTTAATATCTTTTTTTTACCAAGTGTTTACTAAATTCTCCATAAATATGATGAATTCATTGTTGCCATCATAATTTTCTTGAAGCTGTTGTGAGACAGTGAAAATGTAGCTGGAAAAGAACTGCAACCCCTATGCTCTATTTGTATTGTCTCATGCTTCAGTTTGGCAGTGAAGTACGGCTACTCAGGCAATTTGTTATTGCCTAGTGATGGTGGTTGCTGAAATGAAGCTCCATTGGTGCTGGTTTGTCTTGAGGCTGTGTGAACAGGGCATAAACACAGAAATAAATGGTGAAACTCCGATTGCTCTGTACTGCTTGTGTTATTTATTACCAACATTTTCTCATCCAGAATGCTTTCCTCAGGGATTTTTATTTTTTGAGAGAGACCCTTGTATTAGAACAGTCCACAGTTTGCAAATTCCAACCATTCTTCTGAACATTTTACAAGTAACATAATTTTCACTGATACAACCTTACAAAGAGCTCAACATATTATACTTTATTTCTTTATCAAACTATACAGTTTTTTAAAAAGTTGTAGAAGTACCAAAAGGTAATTTATGTGACTGCTTTCATTAAGTTACTAGTGCTTGATTAATTAAAGAATGACAGAATCACTTCATGTATCAGCTTTATAAATATTCATAAATCAGAATTTCAAAGAATTATGCATATATTTTTGCTGATAATATGTAACTAAATCAATGCTCTGAATCCTAAAGTAGATTTTTTTTGTGATTATTATTTTTCAATACCAGCAATAATTTTACATGATTAATATTGAAAGAAATGAAGAAAGAACATGCATTTAAATAGTGCCCTTTCTCATCCATAGGGCATCTCCCTCACTGTCACACATTCGCTTTATATCCAATGATTTACCTTTGAAGTGTTGTCTCTGCTGTTATATGGATGAAAGTGGTAGTTAATTTGCACATAGCAAGATGCCACATTCAGCAAATGAGATAAAAGACCAGTTGATGTGTTTCTGTTGGTGCTGGTTGAAGGAGAGATGTGACCAAGACGCTGGCAGAACTCCCCAGTCTTCTTCAAATAGCACCATTGGATCTTTAACATCTATCCGAACTGGTTTCAAATTTCTTCTGGAAGATAGTGCCTCGACTGTAGCACTTCCTCAGTGCAGGACGGAAGTGTCAGCTTAAGTTATATGCTCAAGTCTTGTAGTGGGGCTTGAATCTACAACCGTCTGACTCAGAGGCAAGAGTTCTACGAACTAAGCTAAGCTGACAATGATGTGTGCTATTTTGCCCCATGTATCTCATGAACTGTATCTTCGTTATTCGTAGTCATGCACTTCATTTGCGGGCAAAGTGATTTCCTTCACATTAATAGTTTCTATTTTGATAACCTAGATTGCAATCTGGAGAATTCAGGATTTCTTGGTAGCTGTCTGAAAAGTCATGAATATAGTTACTGTATGAAAATGATTATTATGACAGATTGGAAGCAGAATTAAACATCTGCTTCAGTCAACTATGGTTCAACAATGTTTGTGGTTGTATTTACAAAACATCTGTTCTTATAAAGCCAGTTCAATTAGCAAAATATCGCTCGGAATATAGGAACAGGAGTAGGTCATTCAGCCCCTCGAGCCTGTTCCGCCATTCAGTTAGATCCTGGTTGATCTGTATATTACTCCATTTACCCACCTTGGTTCCATATCCCTTAATACCCTTACCTAACAAAAACCTATCAATCTCAGTTTTGAAATTTTTAGTTGATCTATCTTTAACAGCTTTTTGGGGAGAGAGTTCCAGATTTCCACTTCCCTTTGTGTGAAAAAGTGCTTCCTGACATCACCCCTAAAAGGCCTAGCTCTAATTTTAATGTTATGCCTCCTTGTTCTGGACTCCCCCACCAGTGGAAATAGTTTCACTGTATGTGCCCTATCAAATCCTTTAACCATCTTAAATACCTCAATTAGATCACCCGTTAATCTTCTGCACTCAAGGAAATCTAAACCTAGACTATGCAACCTGTCCTCATAATGTAACACTTTTAGCCCTGGTATCATTCTGGTGAATCCGCGCTGCACCCCCTCCAAAGCCAGTATGTCCTTCTTGAAGTGCAGTGCCCAGAACTGAACACAGTACTCCAGATGTGGTCTAACCAGAGCTTTATACAACTTTAGCACATTTTGTAATTGCGGCTTCAGCTGGTCAACACAGAAGTTGCACTGTTAATTTGTTGCTTTCTTAGGATTCACTAGGGGGAGTTTTAACCTCGCAAGAATGGGACGGACATGTAGTTAAAATAGCTGTGCATAGTCTTACTGCCCAATTCCCGCTCAATTCCCATCTGCCGCCATTTTAACTGGGCCCTTTCTTTCAGGTGGCCGAAGTGTCTGCTGCTCATGCGTAAACCTCATTAACATATGCTAATCGGGGTCCTATGATGCCATAAGTATCCCAATAGCATTTTAATTGCCTACTGAGCAGGTATCTGCGGTAAAACCTGGTGGAGAAGAAGAGGAGAGCCTCAAAGGTCAATCAAAAGCTTTCTTTAATCTAGGCCACTGCTGGGCTGGGTTCCTCCCCGCTCTTCGTGAAATGGCCCTGATTTTGGGGCGTAAGTTATGGAAATCTCCATCGAAATATAATTTGCTGTGACACTATGGATGTAAATTGAAGGAAACGGTTGTTACCTTGAACAGACTTATTTGAAGAATTCTAAAAATAAATGGAGAGATTTCTGATTCTACTGGAACAAGAATAGTACAGCTGTACAATTCTCATTGCTTTGATAGTACGCTGGACCTACTGAATCCTTCTTCAGTTTTCTGGTTCTGAGTCCATAAATTCAGGGCGGTTGTACGGGGCTGTAAATATTTTAAAATATCACTGCACATGTACTGCAAAATGTTGGGGTGGTGTCATATGTTACACCATTGCAGACAATTCCGGGCTGTGTAATTCAAAAACATAGCAGGCTTGCAGCAGATATGAGACAAAGTGAATAGAAATGACCAAATTATACTGATTTCTATTCCAGTTTATCCGGGTGCTAAAAAAAAAACTGTGCTGGTCATTGTGGGATTAGGGTTTGGCTGATTTTAGTGCATTCTGGTTTCCAAAGTGCACTACAACAGGCATGTTAAACATTTCTTGTTTCTGGTGATTTCAGCAGTGGACAGGAAGGGGTTAGGGCTGCTTCATGAATTTTTGATTGGTGAAGTCATCTAATTGTGATGTACATAAAATCTGGACAAGAATATATTGCTGTTAGTTTTCCTGCCTTTCTGTACACTGTAGTCCCCGTCATGCATCAGGGAAATTGTGTCCGATGTGGTCCATTGCTGATGGGTTCTATTTAATTTCCTTTTGGATAATTGGTGGATGTTAGTCACGTACTTGTAGAAAGTAGATTGAAGGCTATTTGAGCCACTGTTGTATACTGTATTAGGATATGGATTTGGAATCAGATCCTCAATAAATATATTGAGGATTTATGAGTCTAGTTTCTGCAGGCTTTACTGACTTGGCTTGCTTCAGGGCCTTTGACTTTTCTGACTTTATAGATTTAACTGTGATTACTAATACCAACATTTACAGTTTGCTGGCCTATTGCCTACGAATGTACGAACAATGACAGACAGGAAAAGACCCTCTGGTCCATCCAACCTGTCCCACACAATTGTGATACCTTGTATAGCACAATATATACACTCCCCACCCCACCCCTAAACCATGTGATCTCCTGGGAGAGGCGAAAAACCAGATAAAAACCCAGGCCAATTTGGGGGGAAAATGTCTTGGAAATTCCTCTCCGACACCTTAGGCGATCGAAAACTAGCCCAGGAGATCACTCTGGACCTGATAATTCTATGCATTACCTACCTTTTGTAGGAAGTGATCTCCACGCCAGCCAGAAACAGGTCCAGCTCTCGCTTGAAGGAATTCAGCGAACCAGAGTCCACCACACGAGCCAGTAGCCTGTTCCAGGGGTCCACTATTCTCTGGGAAAAGAACCACCTCCTGACATCTAACCTAGATCTGGCCTTACACAACTTAAAATTGTCGCCCCTGGTCTTCCCTAACCTATATAACATATAACTCAAACACAATCTATTCCCTTCATCATCTTATAAACCTCAATCTGATCACCCCTAAGTTTACGCTTCTCTAAAGTGTGGAGTCCCAGGTCTTTTATCCTATCTTGATAACTACGATGCTTTAAACTGAGAATTAGTCTAGTGGCCCTCCTCTGCACCCTCCAAAGCCAAAATCTCACCCACCATGTGACGAGACCAAGAGTGGACACAGTATTCCAACTGAGGCCTGACCAAGGTCTTGCAGTAGAAGTATTGTTTGATACTAAAAGACAGGAGAAAGGCCAAGAGAGGAAAAATGAAATAGAGATAAAGAGTGAAAGCAGAGTTTGTGCATCAAAATATCTTAACTTATCATTTCCATATAGAATCATACAGCACAGAAGACCATTCTGCCCATCGTGCGTGTGCCGGCTCTCTGAGTTGCACTGCCCTGCAGTTTCCCCATTACCCTGCACATTTTTCCTTTTTAAGTATATATCCACTGCCCATTTGAAAGTTGCGATTGAATCTGCTTGCACCACTCTTTCAGACAGTGCATTCTAGATCATAACAACTCGCTGAATAAAAACATTTCTTCTCATCTACCCCCTAGCTTTTTTTCCAATTATCTTAAATCTGTCCCCTCTGGTTACCGACCTGATTTGATATGTGATTCAAAGGGATCAAGAACAAGAACATAAAAAGGATTTTAAAAAATCATAAAACTGTAGAAGTTTACAATACATATGGAAGCTATTCAGCCTATCATGTCTGTGCTAGCTCTTTGCTCGAACAATCTAAAACTAACCCCACTATCCTGCTTTCTTCCCATAGCTCTGTATCTTCCACTGCTTGAAATGTTTATAGGTAAAGGTGCAAAGTGCAAAAACGTTAGGTACAGGTTCAATTGAGTATTATTATATAGAAGCAGTGACAAAAACAGTTTATGCTTTATCAATTTGGTTACTTGTGTGGCAGATTGTGACTGAGTCAGAGTTGATTTGACCTTCATTTGTCCGTGTTAAACCAACATTTCAAGAACAACTCAATACAAAATCATGAAGATTTTGTCCTGTGAAGACTGGAGCTAAAAACAGCGAGTGAACTAAAAAATTTCCTCATAATACCAGAATTACAAACAAAACTGCAGAGAAAGGGATTGAGAGATTAATTAGGCAAATTCATTTTTTAAACGCATTGAACTATGAATAGGAAGCAATCTTTTTTGGCATATGTAGACTGAATGAGTGACTAAACAAGTTGTGCTCCAGTTTGTTCCCACTCCAATATTTCTCAGTATGAAGTTTAGTATTTGGCACTGTTAATGGGTCTAAGGTAATTAAAGGCAGCAGAAGAAAACTATAGGTCATGACATTATCAAGAATATTTATTAATGCAACCACTCCATAAAGGATAAGACATAAATGGAAGTATGTTATATGGCAGCCATGCATGTTGGGGTTTAGATAATGTCATAAATACAGGAGTGAAGATTGAGTGGCTTATCAGCTGAATCCCAAGATGTCTAATTATCTTCGAATACATTCTAGCATGTGTTACTTACGAAGTGTACAATTGGAGTCTGTGGGTCAGTTTTATTCCATTTTCCATGTCGTGGTGGACTTCAACAGGAGGAATGCTCTCATTATTGAATCACATGACTTGAACTGAAGTGCAGTTGTCGAAGATGAAGTAAATTTCAATCCTAGCATTATCTCTTCAGCTTAACGTGCCAGTCAGTGGATTAGCACATTTGGTTATGAGAGGCTATAGAATTTCAGCAATAAATTTCAAGGCACAGGTTAAGGATTTTGAAAATTGGGTTTTAACAACTGCAGCATTGCTGCTCGAAATTTCAAAGTGTGTTGTTGGATTGGGAACTCAACTTGAAGGCCTCACTTTCAAGTCAGCAGTCTAAAGTCAAACATTGCGACAAATTCCACTGATATGAAGGAGTTTTTGAAGGGAAGGGAAGGAAAGGAAAGCCCACGTATGGGAGCTTTCAGGATGGTTTTTTGTTCTTGAAAGGACAAACACCTTAATTTTTTTCAACATTTTTTTGTTTGAAGAGCAACCACCAGAAAGCTAACTAACTGACCTACCAGAACTGTGGGTATTCATTGGTGCCACTAAAATAATGTAATATGGGAATATACATTTCTCTGATTCGACTTTAAAATATCACTTTAGAAGCTTACAGAAAAGAGATATATATTTTTCACAGGTGATAGACGAAAGAAAAGGTCTTTCAGTATTGTACAATTTTGCTATTGATGTTAAATGAAGTTTTATTCTCATTGTGATCAAAGATATTACTGAAATTCAGATTTTTCTCTCAGTATGTTTCCTTGACTACACACAATAAAGATGTGTTAGTGTGCCCAATCAGACCAGCAGAACGTTTTCGAGATCTACAACCAGAGGAGGTGACGGATTTGTTTCAGACAAGCCAGAAAGTTGCAAAGGTTGTGGAGCAGCATTTCAAAGTAACATCTCTGACCATTGCCATTCAGGTTTGTAAGTTAATGGTGATTCATTTGAATAGTGAATGAACAGTTATTTAACTGGAAATATTTGAATTTTGCAACATACATTACAGTATTTAGAATGACTGTACTATTGAGAAATTTGAAGCATGGGCATTGCAATAAGTGCTGTTCGGTTGATAGATTGAAAGACATTAACCTGCCGTTTCCTGTAGCGACTGCACTGAGTATTCGGTTATTTGGTTGTCAGTGTAGTGTGGTTCACCTTTGTTATTTGACAAAAATGGCATAATCCGAGACGATTACATTCATTGTTCACGGGAAGAAATGCAATCAGCTGAAACACAGAGGCAGATTGGCAATGGAAGAAGGAAGCTAGCCATCTGCAGCTCAGCTTTTTCTCAACTTTCATTTTAGTCCAAGTGCTATTTTTTTCCACCTCTGTTCCCTATCGGAGATGCTCAGAGCCACACAGCTTCCTTTAGTCCAGAAGGGGATGGAGCACGACATCAGACTATTTCCATAATCACTGATTAGTATACTGTTTGTGGACTAATACATCTGTTAGCTCTTCCCGCCCCTCTCCAGTGGCATCTCTGAAAATAGAACGTGCTCCTTCCAGCCAAGAACAAGTAAAATTATCTTCAGCAGTGGTAAGTAGGATCAAGTAATGAGCAGACCCTCCATTCGAACCTTCAACCATTCAGTTGGGGCTAGGCACCTGCGCTATCAGGCCTCGCTGCCGTGTAGGGCTCCCCAATACTTGTAAAAATACTTGTGTAAATTGAGAATGTTATTATCTAAAGAGTGGACAGGTGATAATGCAATCTTCCTTTCTCCTCATATTATATAAGTTTAGTTAAAGTAAGTTGGTTTGGCAGATAGGTTATTTTACAAAGGGAAAGATATGAAAGATCCATTTACTGTGTTACGGTCACTTTTGTTTGCATCCACTTGAGGTTTTTTTCAGTCCGCATGGTGAAGGTGCTCCTAGGTTAGGGTAGGTAGGGAGTTCCAGGATTTTGATCCAGTTTGGAGGGTAACTTGGAGATGAATGTATTCCCATACACATGCTGCCCCTGGCTTTCTAGGTGGTGGAGATCACGGGTTTGGGAGGCACTGCCAAACAAGCCTTAGCAAGTTGCTGTAGTGCATCCTGTAGATATTACACACTGCAGCTACGGTATGCCGGTGGTGGAGGGAGTGAACGTTTAGACTAGTGGATGTGGTGCCAATCAAGTGGACTCCTTTGGCCTGGATGGCCTTGAGCTTCTTGTGTGTTGTTGGAGCTCCACCCATCCAGCGAAGTGGAAAGTATTCCATCACACTCCTGACTTGTGCCTTGTAGGTGGTAGAGAGGCATTGGGGAGACAGGAGATGACCCATTCGCCACAGAACACCCAGTCTCTCACTTACTCTCATCGCCACTGCATTTATGTGGCTGGTCCAGTTCAGTTTATGCTCATTGGCGACCCCCAGGTCGTTGATGGTAATGCCATTGAATGTCAAGGGGAGGTGGTTATGCTCACTCTTGTTGAAGATGATCATTGCCTGACACTTGTGTGGCACAAACTTATCACCCCAAGCCGGGTTGTTGTCCAGGTCTTGCTGCAAGCAGGCATGGACTGCTTTATTATCTGAGAAATTGCAAATGGAGCTGAATACTGTTCAATTATCAGCGAACAGCTCAACTTCTGAACTTATGATGGAGGGAAGGTCATTGATGAAGCAGCTGAAGATAGTGGGGCCTAGGACGCAGCCCTGAGGAATTCCTGCAGTGATGTTCTGGGGCTGAGATGATTGGCCTCCAACAACCACAACCTTTGTGCCAGGTATGCCTCCAGCAGGTGGAGAGTTTTCCCCCGATCCCCATTGACTTCAGTTTTACTCGGGCTCCTTGGTGCCACACTTGGTCGAATACTGCTTTGATATCAAAGCAGTCACTCTCACCTCACCTTTGGAATTCAGCTCTTGTGTCCATGTTTGGAACAAGGCTGTAATGGGGTCTGGAGCCGACTGGTTCTGGCGGTACCCAAACTGAGCTTCAGTGAGCAGGTTATTGGTGAGTAAGTTCTGCCTGATCGCACTGTTGACGACTTGTTCCATCGCTTTGCTGTAAGAACAGTAGGGTGATGGGGCATTAATTGGCCGGGTTGGATTTGTCGTGTTTTTTGTGGGCAGGACATACCCGGGCAATTTTCCGGAGTATGTTTTGTCGGGTAGATGCCAGTGTTGTAACTGTACTGGAACTGATTAGCTAAAGGCGCAGCTAATTCTGGAGCACAGGTCTTTGGCACTACAATTTGGGTATTGTTGGGGCCCGTAGCCTTTGCTCTGTCCAGTGCACTCAGTCTTTTCTTGATGTCACGTAGAGTGAATCGAATTGGCTGAATGCTGGCACCTGTGATGGTGGAGTCCTCAGGAGGAGGCCGAGAAGAATCATCCACTCCGCACTTCTGGCTGAAGATGGTTGCGTACACTTCAGCCTTGTCTTTTGCACTCATGCTGGGCTCTGCCATCATTGAGGATGAGAATGTTCACGGAGCCTCCTCCTCCCGTTAGTTACTTAATTGTCCACCACCATTCGTGACTGAATGTGGCAGGAATACAGAGCTTTGTCCTGATCCATTAGTTGTGGAATCACTTAGCTCCATCGATAGCATGTCCATCTGTTGTTTATCAAGCGTGTAGTTCTGTGTTGTAGCTTCACGAGATTGGCACCTCATTTTCAGTTATGCCTGTTGCTGTTCCTGGCGTGTTCTTCTGCACTCCTCGTTTAACTAAGCTTGGTCATTTGGTTTGATGGTGATGGAGGAATGAGGGATATGCCGGACCATGAGGTTACAGATTGTGGTGGTTCAACTCTCAGGCCTCATCTGCATCTCCTTAGTTGGTTGCTCACCCAAAATTATCTGGAAGCAGCAGCTGGCTGGCGGGCAGGAGTGTAATTTTGGACGGCAGGAGGCCGGCTGGCCGAGACCAAAGAACCGGTCAGAGCACACAGGTAAATTGCGGGGAGGGTGCTTTGGGAGGGCCTTGTGATCAGGAAGGGGAGGAGCTACCTAAAATTTACTTGTGGGGCTTGGAGAAGCACAAAGAAAGGAAAAAAAGAAACTTACCAATTTGGGCCTCTTCTGGTTACAACTAATCTTCCCGCTAGCTTCATCTGGTGGGAAAGGCACAACAGCTTCCTTGCCCGGTCAGTGGTTAAAATTGCAGTCAGGGAACGATGACGTGATTAAAGAAGGACCCTACTGGTTTCAGACAGGTGTCTTTGTTGCCTGCTCAGAAGAGCAGGTTAAAATGGAAGACAGCGGGAATGGAGTGCGACGTCGTTGACAAGTCTCCTGGCCGCTTTTAACTGCCCACCCGGTTTCTGCCCCAACATGTCTGTTGTGGTGAAGTGATGACATAATACAATGGATGAAATGTTCCTGTGACAATCCTTACTTGCACTGAAAATGACCAAGCAGAAAGCAGGAACCTGCTTGATCCTTAAAAGGGAAAGAAAATTCTACACACTTTGCTGGCAGTGTGTTTTGGGTAACTCTGAATCAGTTTGCACACCAGTCTGAAAATACATTCCTTAATAAAATGTAATAGTTCTGGGATGGAGGCAGGTGCTTCCCACATGTGTTGTCACCAGAGTCGTCCTGGAGGGAAAGAGACCTGACATAATGGGTCTCTGTCAAACAGCAGTTTTCAAATAAAAATAGAAAATGCTGGAGAAGCTCAGCAAGTCAGGCAGCATCTGTGGAAAAAGAAACAGAGTTAATGTTTTAAGTCGAAGACCTTCCGTCAGAACTGGAAGATGTTAGAGTTAACAGTTTTCTTAGCAAGTACAGAGCCAGGGAAAGGGGAGGAAAAAACAAAAGGGAAGGTCTGAGATTGAGTAGAGTGCAAGAGTGATTAAATTACAAAAGGAATGATGGTGCAAGGCAAGGAGGGTGATAATGGGACAGATAAAGAAACAAAAGATGGGTCTTGAGGAGCTGTAAATGGCAACAGCAGAACCATTATCAGCAGCTGCAGTGCCACAAAAAAAGTAATGGGAGCAGTGGTTATGATCTGAAGTTATTGAAATCACTGTTGAGTCCGGAAGATTGTAAAGTGCCCTAAATAAAAGATGAGATGCTCTTCCTCGAGCTTCTGTTGAGCTTCTTGTGAGCAGTGTAAGAGGCCGAGGTCAGTGTGGGAGTGGGACGGGGAATTAAAATGGCAAGCGACTGGCAGGTCAGAGTCACATTTACGGACAGAGCGGAGGTGATCAGCAAAGCGATCACCCAATCTGCGTTTGGTCTCCCCAATGTAGAGGAGACCGCATTGTGAGCAGTTTTTAAAAAGAGTTAAGAAATAATCCTACTGCTTTAACATGTACTTTAAACAGAAGATAATCGCAATAGACTTTCCTTCCCCTTAAGAAATAAAACAATTTAATAAAAATGGTGCCAATTCCATCGAGATATTTGGTCTACCACAGGAGGTTGCTGTTCTTGACCACCTTTCAGAGAGCTGAGTAAGAAGATGTTGATTTTCACAATCATTCTGGAGGAAAGTGTGATTACCAGCACCAGCATCATTGCCCAGCTTATTGTAAACAAAACTGATTGCAATAGTGTATGATGGTTCAGATCACATGCAGTTGTCATTTAGCTTCAGTTGTTTTTCAAATGAATATTTTAATTTAAATGTCACCAAATTCTAGTAAATCATCAGTACCTCATGCTTTTCTCGTTTATTATTTCTTGTAGGATGGTCCTGAAGCTGGGCAGACTGTGAAAGTGAGTGACTTCTAATATTAGTTGTACTATGCTACGAAATATATGATTCATGAGGTTTTTGTTGGAACAAGAGCTCTATACTCGGATTTATGAGTCCATACAGCCACATAACTGCCATCTTATCATATAAACGCATAATTGTTTTGGCAATAGAACATTTATTTATAATCCTATCGGAGAAAACTAATTCAATATTTACTTAGGTGTCCTTCTGGAAAGAAACTGTATCTTAAAAAGAAATGTTGGTAGGTTTATCTTTGGGCATAGTGTGGTTTTGAAAATTAGGCTGCATAGAAGTTTCTTTGCAGAACACGAAGATTTCCAGTGCTGTTTTATACTTTGAGTGAATGTTATTATCACTGCCCACACGATGGGCTGTTTGGTGACAAAACATCAATGCAGTTGAATGAATCCAGCCACACGCAGTGTTTTTGAAAGGACTCTAATCCGGCCACACGCGGTGTTTTAGAAAGGATTCTGAGTTTGTAGTCGCAATTCAACCCATAGATTAAAGAGAAATTCTCGGCCCCATGCAGAGGAATTTCTATAGCTGTGACACCACAGTGACAAAGTGCAATCACCAAGCAGCGTCAACTGATTTTCTTCAGCTAAAACTAGGAAATATTCTCCCATTTTTGAAAGCTGCGAAAATATTTCAAATAAAACTTGAATCTCTCCAGCAAAAATTAAACTCTGGTGGAATTGGTCACTGAGTTGAAGCACATGTTGTTTTATAACATATGCCCATTAAGCCCTGACAGTAATCGTCTTTTCTGCTCCTAGTTCAGCCAGAGGTCCAACCCGCACAACAGCATTGGGCTTTCTCTCCTATTCCCTCCCCACTTTAAAGGGGTCTTCCCCTTCCTCTTCACCAAAGTCATTCCCATTACCAATTCCTTTATCTACAGCCTCCACAACAAAGCATCTCTTCTTTTCTTTCCTCATCACCACTCAAAGGGGTCTCTTTTTCTCCCCTCCCTGAATAGAGTCTCTGGGGGTAATTTTCACTTTCAGCGTGGGCAGATCAACTGGTAGCATTCCCACCTCCAAGTCAGAAGGTGCAGGGTTTGAACAAGTGAGTGAGTGAAGATCGGAGCACTTAGCTCCAGCTGTGAATTTTGGGTTGTCATCCAGTGGAATTCTCGCGTCCGGAAGGTATTGGTGCGCACCCCCATCCCCCCCATCGTATGGGTTGTGGGAGCCCAAAAAATCCTCCTGCCGTATAGAACGCACCACCTACCAGCTGGTATAAAGATGATTATGGCCATGGAAGAAGCATTCTCGTCGCGGCCTGTCAAACTGTAAATCAGCCTGAGAATCCCTCCACGATATCACACTATTCTCCAAGGGAAGAGTGTGAAGATAAAGAAAGAAAAGAAAGAACTTGTATTTATATCGCGCCTTCATGATCTTACGATGTCCCAAAGTGCTTTACAGCTAATGAAGTACTTTTGAAGTGTAGTCATTGTTGTAATGTAGGAAACGCGGCAGCCAATTTTCACACAGCAAGGTCCCACAAACAGCAATAAGATAACGACCAGATAATCTGTTTTAGTGATGTTAGTTGAGGGATAATTATTGGCCAGGACACTGGGAAGAACTCTCCGTGCTCTTCTTTGAAATAATTCCATGGGATCTTTTACATCCACTTGAGGGGGCAGAAAGGGCCTCAGTTTAATGTCTCATCCGAAAGATGGCACCTCTGACAGTGCAGCACTCCCTCAGTACTGCACTCAAATGCCAACCTAGATTACATGCTCAAGTCCCTGGAGTGGTATTTGAACCCACAATCTTCTGACTCACAGGTGAGACTGCGACCCATTGCGCCAAGGCTACGAAAACAATTATAATCACATGTTTCTAACATTTGTATTCATGACCTTGATGGTATTAGCTTCTGATTTTTTTTGGCTAGAATCTCTAATTAATTAAACATAATTGGCATAGAAGAGACTTAACACACAGTACCTGCAAATGTTCAGGATCTTGATGATTTCCCTAGGGTACTGGTTAAAGTTTAAGAATCTCAGAGAAATCAAAAATCCACCACACAAAAAATAGTTTTAAAAGGTGCTGCTTGGTGGAATGTATAATAACAGCACAGAGTAAGTAACCTGTGATCTGTCTGCATTTAACTCATCTGAACTGTAACTGCTGTCTGTATGTTGAATGTCTATATTTTATCTCCCTCCACAAATCCCGTTTCAGTGAAATGAAGTTGCAATATTTCTGAGCATCCTGCCAAATCTCAAAATGAGCCAAATTCAAACATTCCCAGGCCTGATTTCCAGTTTTGTTGTGACAGGAATATTTGTCACTCTGTCAGTTTAATCTGCTGTACTTTACTGAGCACCATCTTACAAACATGTTTCACTGTACTGAGCACCATTTTATAAACATGCTTGAATATATCAACTTGGTCTTTATTTGGCAATACCAGTCAGATACAAATGCCTAAAAGATAGGGAGAGAACTTCTATACAACTCAAGCTCTGTTTAGTTCAGTTATGTCTACCTATGTTTCTTGTTAATATAATGGATTGTACATTATACAATGTACCACAGCAACACGAGCAGATGAAAGTGAATGGAGGTCGTTAATTAAGCTTTGCTTGCCCTAACATTGGTGCTGGTGCTATTGCTGCTGAACATGTTCTCTCCTTCAGTTTTCTCTCTGATTTTTCTCCACTTGCTCTTCTGATAACTTAGATGGTGCACTGTTCCACAGGCATCAATGGTCCTCTGGTACCTTATCCTGACACTGTTCTTCATGCACTGAGCTGGATCGTGTCAGGGTTTTTGACCGTAGAGGGAAAAGTAGCTCCTAATTCACCAAGAACATTGAACCTAATCGTTAGTTCAATTGTCCACCTCTGCTGAGGTCAACAAACTCAGCACCTTCTGGGAATTGAATCGGTGCCTTCCTGGTAAATGTGGCTCACGACTGCACCACACCGTGTAACTAACTTGTTCTTGACAGAAATTAATTGTTATCATAATTGCGAATTGGATGAAGGTTCACTTTGTAATGAAGGATGAGTGAATTATCTTAAACTTCTGACCTCAGAGATAACATTCAGCAGCCGCACATGTTAAGAGACTTTCCAGGTTGTCCACAGTTAAGAGCAGAGTGAAAACAGATCTTTCAGTAGCCACCTGCAGCATCCCTCAGTGGAGCTCACACATAGTTATACTTGAGTCCTGATAAATATTTAACAAGTTTGCCAAGAAACATTCTGTTCACATCAGGATTTCTAGAAATTGCACAAGAAAACTGGCAGTTTTGTAAATCTTTGTAAAACAGCCAAGTGTTTTCAGTCCCTCAGTAACGTAACTGAAAGAAAACCAGCAGAAAATGCACATTACAAAAAATCGTATACTCAAAAAATGATTCAGTTTCTAAAATTCGACATTCTTCCCTGGTGAAATTTGTCGCAGACGTGCTGTATTCGGTACACTGATCAAAGTGTCGTTAGTGGGAGCATATTATACTTGAGCTCTATAAAATAAGGAAATGATTTGAATGATTGAAATTCTCTGTTTGCCCTGGAATTATGTTTAGGTCAGATTTGTGTTTCCCTGGAGTGGCATGGTACTTGTATAATAAAATAAATAAATAAAGATAATGCAGTTACACAGAGTTAAGGCTTTGCAGGGGGAATCTGCATTTATATCAGCAAGCAGAATCAAACCCTGGCTTAGGAGCTTCACGAATGGATTTTCATGGCCTTGTTCCAACTGGCACCACCTGTTTACTCACACAGTGCAGTGATGAAATGGGTTTTAAATTAGGTTTTTTTTCACTTCAGATGCAGTATTTTAGTGCAGGGAAAGCGATTATGAAAAACACACACACACTATTTTAAGTGATATGGAGCAGGAATGGGGTCATTTTGCTTTGATGAGCATGTGTCACTTTACCATGTGCTCTCTTATCACACACCCTGGCGCGATTGCAAGTTGTTATCTTGCTGGTGTTTATGCCATCTGTCTGGTGTCACTTTTATTTATTTTTTTTGGCAGGTAGGTAGTAATATTTAGAAGTACATCACCACTGGGTGGCTGCACTCGGCACTCTATCCAGACTCTTGAGCATATATTACTACTTTGCTCAAGGACTCTTCATCACTGCTTTCAGTTAAAAACTGCAATTATAAGTTTGGCAAGATACTGGAACACAAAGCTAGTTCTAAACTTTACTACCAGTTCACTATAGCAACTAACAACTGCTTTCTCGACCATGAAATCGAAGTACTGAACATGACAACACAAGGTTACTTGGGGCTTAGCAATGTACTATAACAAGAATGTGTCTGACCAGAGTTACTTAAGATTTTTTTTTATTCGTTCATGGGATGTGGGCGTCGCTGGCAAGGCCAGCATTTATTGACCATCCCTAATTGCCCTTGAGAAGATGGTGGTGAGCTGCCTTCTTGAACTGCTGCAGTCCGTGTGGTGAAGGTTCTCCCACAGTGCTGTTCGGTAGGGAGTTCCAGGATTTTGACCCAGCGACGATGAAGGAACGGCGATATATTTCCAAGTTGGGATGGTGTGTGACTTGGAGGGGAATGTGCAGGTGGTGTTGTTCCCATGTGCCTGCTGCCCTTGTCCTTTTAGGTGGTGGAGGTCGTGGGTTTGGGAGGTGCTGTCAAAGAAGCCTTTGGGAGTTGCTGCAGTACATCCTGTGGATGGTACACACTGCAGCCACTGTGCGCCTGTGGTGAAGGGAGTGAATGTTTAGGGTGGTGGATGGGTTGCTAATCAAGTGGGTTGCTTTGTCCTGGATGGTGTCGAGCTTCTTGAGTGTTGTTGGAGCTGCACTCATCCAGGCAAGTGGAGAGTATTCCATCACACTCCTGACTTGTGCCTTGTAGATGGTGGAAAGGCTTTGGGGAGTCAGGAGGTGAGTCACTCGCCACAGAATACCCAACCTCTGACCTGCTCTTGCAGCCACAGTATTTATGTGGCTGGTCCAGTTGAGTTTCTGGTCAATGGTGACCCCCAGGATGTTGATGGCGGGGGATTTGGCGATGGTAATGCCGTTGAATGTCAAGGGGAGGTGGTTAGATTCTCTCTTGTTGGAGATGGTCATTGCCTGGCACTTGTCTGGCGCGAATGTTACTTGCCACTTATCAGCCCAAGCCTGGATATTGTCCAGGCCTTGCTGCATGCGGGCATGGACTGCTTCATTATCTGAGGGGTTGCGAATGGAACTGAACACTGTGCAATCATCAGCGAACATCCCCATTTATGACCGTATAATGGAGGGAAGGTCATTGATGAAGCAACTGAAGATGGTTGGGCCGAGGACACTGCCCTGAGGAACTCCTGCAGCAATGTCCTGGAGCTGAGATAATTGGCCTCCAACAACCACTACCATCTTCATTTGTGTAGATATGACTCCAGCCACTGGAGCATTTTCCCCCTGATTCCCATTGACTTCAATTTTACTCGGGCTCCTTGGTGCCACACTCAGTCAAATGCTGCCTTGATGTCAAGTGCAGTCACTCTCACCTCACCTCTGGAAATCAGCTCTTCTGTCCATGTCTGGACCAAGGCTGTAATGAGGTCTGGAGCGAGTGGTCCTGGCAGAACCCAAACTAAGCATCGGTGAGCAGGTTATTGGTGAGTAAGTGCCACTTGATAGCACTGTCGATGACACCTTCCATCACTTTGCTGATGATTGAGAGTAGACTGATGGGGCGTTAATTGGCCGGATTGGATTTGTCCTGCTTTTTGTGGACAGGACATACCTGGGCAATTTTCCACATTGTCGGGTAGATGCCAGTGTTGTAGCTGTACTGGAATAGTTTGGCTAGAGGCACGGCTAGTTCTGGAGCACAAGTCTTCAGCACTACAGCCGGGATGTTGTCGGGGCCCATAGCCTTTGCTGTATCCAGTGCGCTCAGCCGTTCTTGGTATCATGTGGAGTGAATCGAATTGGCTGAAGACTGGCTTCTGTGATGGTGGGGAGATCGGGAGGAGGCTGAGATGGATCATCCACTCGGCACTTCTGGCTGAAGATGGTTGCAAACGCTTCAGCCTTGTCTTTTGCACTCACGTGCTGGACTCCACCATCATTGAGGATGGGGATGTTTACAGAGTCTCCTCCTCCCGTTAGTTGTTTAACTGTCCACCACCATTCACGACTGGATGTGGCAGGACTGCAGAGCTTTGATCTGATCCGTTGGTTGTGGAATCGCTTAGCTCTGTCTATAGCATGATGCTTCCGCTTTTTAGCTTGCATGTAGTCCTGTGTTGTAGCTTCACCAGGTTGGCACCTCATTTTTAGGTATGCCTGGTGCTGCTCTTGGCATGCTCTTCTACATTCCTCATTGAACCAGGGTTGATCCCCTGGCTTGTTGGTAATGGTAGAGTGAGGAATATGCCGGGCCATGAGGTTACATATTGTGCTGGAATACAATTCTGCTGCTGCTGATAACCCACAGCACCTCATGGATGCCCAGTTTTGAGCTGCTAAATCTGTACTGAATCTATCCCATTTAGCACGGTGGTAGTGCCACACAACACGGTGGATGGTGCCCTCAGTGTGAAGTCGGGACTTTGTCTCCATGAGGACTATGCGGTGGTCACTCCTACCAATACTGTCATGGACAGATGCATCTGCGACAGGTAGATTGGTGAGGACGAGGTCAAATAGTTTTGGTTCTCTCACCACCTGCCGCAGGCCCAGTCTCGGTTCTACCAAGCCACTTTTGGTGATGGACAGTGAAGTCCCCCACCCAGAGTACATTCTGTGCCCTTGCTACCCTCAGTGCTTCCTCCAAGTAGTGCTCAACATGGAGGAGGACTGATTCATCAGTTGAGGGAGGGCGGTCGGTGGTAATCAGCAGGAGGTTTCCTTGCCCAATTTGACCTGATGCCATGAGATTTCATGGGGTCCGGAGTCAATGTTGAGGACTCCCAGGGCCACTCCCTCCTGACTGTATATCACTGTACCGCCACCTCTGGTGGGTCTGTCCTGCCGGTGGGACAGGACATACCCAGGGCTGGTGTTGGAAGAGTCTGGGACGTTGGCTGAAAGGTATGATTCTGTGAGTATGGCTATGTCAGGCTGTTGCTTGACTAGTCTGTGGAACAGCTTTCCCAATTTTGGCGCTACTCCTGCTGGTCTTCATATTACTCCACTACCTGCAAGATGTCAAGGAATTACCCTTTAGAATACTTTACCGTTAGTCACTTCAGTTTGATTTCCTGCAGATGTTTCCATGCTTTCTGCAGCTGTGCTGTTCCAGGGTCCATCAAATCTAATGGTGCAAAATCTACAAAAGCCCACCCAGAGCTGTGGCTCAGTGGTAGCACTCTTGCCTCTGAGACAGAAGGTTGTGGGTTCAAGTCCCACTCCAAGAATTGAGCACATAATCCAGGCTGACACTTCAGTGCAGTCGTGAGGGAGTGCTGCACTGTCATAGATGTTGTCCTTCGGATGTGATGTTAAACCGAGGCTCTGTCGACCCTCTCAGGTGGATGTAAAAGATCCATGGCACAATTTGAATAAGAGCATGGGTGTTCTCCCCAGTGTCAAGCTCTATATCAACATCACCAAAACTGGTTATCTGGTCATTATCTTGTTGTTTTTGGGACTTTGCTGGGTGCAAATTATCTGCCGAGTTTCCTACATTATAAGAGTGACTACACTTCAAAAATACTTAATTGGCTGCAAAGCGTTTTGGGATGTCATGAGGTTATGAAAGGCACTATATTAATACAAGTTCTTCCTTCCTTCTTCCATAGCAACGTCTTGTGCCCAATGACATTATCTTGTGCTTCCTGGTACTGCTGATTTCTTTTTGTGGGGTGAATGTGTACATTAAAATATGACGTGAAGAAGATGTTTCCTCTTTTGTGGGAGTCCAAAACTCGGGGTCATAAATATAAGATAGTCACTAATAGATCGAATAAGGAATTCAGAAGAAACTTCTTTACCCAGAGAGTGGTTGGAATATGGAACTTACTACCACATGGAGTTGTTGAAGCAAATGGCATAGATGCATTTAAGGAGAGGCTAAATATGTACATGAGGGAGAAAGGAATAGGTGAACTAGGGTGGGAGAAGGGTTGTGTGGAGCATAAACAGTTGGGCATCGACCAGTTGGGTCGAATAGCCTGCTTCTGTGCTGTAAATTCTATGTAATTCTATGAACTGAATGGTCCAAAGAGCTAGTATTTGCTGAAATTGTACTTAGAAAATAATTCTTGTATTGTTGATGGAACTTAGCACATTCATGTTGCCTCAAAATAGATAATGCAGCAAAAATTGCTCATCGGGTCGGGTTAAAATCCACCCCCCCCTCCAATGCTCCATCATTCAAGCACTGCAAGACTGCACTGCCTTCTTACTATGACTTTCTATCCCTAAGGCAATGAATGCTGCGATAGGCAATAAATACTGATTCCTGAATAAAACTGCTTGAGTTTCCAATATATTCTTGAGCTTGTGTATTATTTCTAAGGGTTCCCGCCCTCTATGTCAGTCAATAAAGAGAGGCGGCTTACATATTGATTTTGTTACAGTTCACAGCCATTTCTGGACTAAGATTGACAGTTTACATAGAAAAAATATTTGGTACTTTCTCAGAGAATAAATTTCCAGCACAGTAGGCTCCCAGTGCTCCATCAGTTTAATTGAACACGGACCCTGGGTGATGGGAATGTGGTTACATACTCCACAAACAAGTTACTTTCCCCAGTATCGGAACAGTATATTTCCAACTCAATAGACAAATATTCTCACAAATCAGTTGGAAAATCAGCCCCGATTTTAACTCCGAGCGGGTGGGTAGTGGGGTGAGATCGAAATTCACATGCTGCCCGAGAAAACAGGCCCAGGATATTTTAACTCCTGAGCCTTATTATAAATCTCAAAGGCAGGTTTCCCACCCAATTTACTGATGCGGCAGGAAACCCACCCACATCCGGAACGCAATTTCCAGTGGGCCAGCCAGAGGCCTATTTAATGCACCTCTTAAAGCGAGATTGCTTTGCTTTCTCATTCCTGGATAAATTTTACTGCATAGAGAAGGGCAACGCCAGAGATGTTGAGACAACAAGCTTCCAAGTTCTCTGAAGCCTCCATGGAGATCCTGCTAGAAGAGATCAGGGTGAGGAGGGAAGTTCTCTTTCCAATCAGTTGCAGGAGGGTCTGAAGACACCAAGCATGGAGAGACATTGCACAGATTGCCAGCTCCAAGAGCATCATCTCTAGGACTTGGATCCATTGCAAGAAGTGCTTTAATTACCTCACAAGGGTAGCAAGGGTGAGTACAAACACACATTCACCTTTTCCCTGTTCCTTTCACAGCAGCCACTGGCACCATTCTCTTCTCATGTTTGCCTTTGCACAAAGAACAACTTCTCTCACGGCTCCTTCCTCACTTCACTACGCATCAGCTTTCAATTCAACGCCTCCCCATCCTGATTGCCTCTAGCTTCATCTCCCTCTCAGCATCTGCACAACAAGCAAAAGCCCCACACATCTGCACTCTCCTCAGTAGAAGACACTCGCTAACTCTCGCCCTCTCTCTCTGCAAGTCAAGACAGCACTCAACACCAAGGAGAGGAGAAAGACCAGGGGAGACCCAGCCAATCTCATGGTGCTGTTGGAGCTGCAGCAGCAAGTGCCGGAGATCAGTGGCCTCTCCAGATAAGATATTTCGAGGCTGGGGGCTTCAACAAACAGGATTTCTGACAATTGTTTGCACATCTTCATGAACCTCTGACAATATCAAGCTGTGTTGTGATGCCTGTCATGTGCTACTGTCCAGCCTGTCAGTGCCATCCTAACTTTTGCTCCTTTTCTCTTTCCTCTCGTCGTTCTCAATAGCCACAGCCCCCCGAAGAAGACACCTTAGAGGGGGAGAATCCTCCTGAGAAGGCACTGTCATGCGCTCAATCACTCCCAAGCACCAGTACAGATTGATACCCCAGCTGGATTAGAGAGTGATCTCGAGGGTTCTGCACGTGGTGAAGCACCCAGCACTAGTGAGCAGCAACAGGTGCAGGTGGCAGGGACAGCCCAGGAAATAGCTTGTCGGTGGGCGAGATGTTCTCCCAGCTATGCTGAGGAGGACAGAGATGAGGACCTCAGGGTCCCAGAAATGAGAAGAAAACTGCTTGCCTCACTCAGCAGTTATAGCAGGTATTGGAATGCCTGCCAAGGAAGAGTCTTTCTGGAGGAGTCTGCTTCCAGCCTATGTGATATCATCTCGCATAGCACCAGCGCTCTGCAACCTACATTGGAGAGCGTGGCCACCTCCAGGGATGCTGCAGCTGGGCCTTCACAACAGGAGTCAATGTTCACAGCCTTTGCAGCTTTGGTGGAAGCTCAAATTGCTGCCATGCAGACTCTGATCGCAAACCTGTGCTCCACCTTGGAGAGGCAGATGTCTGCCTTGGATGGATTGATGGAGCAAATAGATTGGGACATTCAAGGAGTCATTCATCTTTTGCTGTTTCCTCTCCCACAGATTAGTGGAAGTGCTGATTCCCAGTCCCATGGGAGAGATGCAGCAGGAGTGGCACAGGTTGCCCTCTCTCAAGATGTTAGCTCGTCTGCTTCCTCGCCACCCCTTAACCAATATCAACCAAGGTGCCAGAAAGCCAGCTGGGCCAGACTGCCCAGTGCTGCGATCTCCAGCCAGGCCCTCAGAGGTTTGAGAGCCCTGCAGCCGGTCCCAGAAGTCACTGGCCATAAGCATGTCAAGGATTCAGACATGAGCAACAGCTGCCTTCTACTAGCTCTGCTGAAGCCACTGGGGGAGTATCTCGTATTAGTAGTCGAGTTAGTAAATCCTCTTTTAAGGAAAGCTCTATGGGTTGATCATTTGTGTAACAAAAAAATTCACTACATTATTGTGTTTGTAATGAAAATCAACGATGTGGCCCACTCTGTCTGGGCCATATTGTAGGGAGCCACCAGTGTGATCAAGGCACCTGAATATTTGCTTCAAAATGCCAGTAGTTTGCTCTTTGATCTTCCTGGTGGTCCCATGGCTCTTATTGTACCTTTGTTGCTCAGACATGGTGGGCTTGCAAAGGGGTGTCATCAGCCATGTCTGGAGGGGGCATCCCTAGTACCCTGGCAGCCATCCTCTGATGTTCCTGGATGAGTGGAAAAGTGGATGGATGAGTGTTGCAGGTTGAAGGCATCATGGCAGCTGCCAGAGAAACTGGCACAGAGTTGCAGTAGCCTTCCCAGCAGGCATCAAAATACCAGTGTTGCAGTAGCCTTCTGTGTTGATCACACACCAGTTGAACGTTGATAGAGTGGAAGCCCTTCCTGTTGACATAAGCTGCTTCTTGTGCCCTGATAGCTGAATGAGGGAGGCCAGCCACTGCTGTAAATCCCAGGGTCTCTCATTCTGGCTGCTGGCATCCATCGCAAAGGTAATGTACTGAATTGGAGGGCATTGTAGCATATTGTAGCAATTCAGATCTCCAAGGTCTCTTGTATTATTGCTATTGTTGTTGTTATTCTTTGACGGGATTATTCCAGAGGGTCTGGAAATAAAAGCAGCTAGTTATTGCTACACCAATTTGAGTGTTTATTCGGACATAACAACTGGGAGATGCTGGTGATGTTTCCTGTCTGAAATAATGGATGATCAGCAGTGAATTACAGATATGTTTGTGGTCCATGCTAGCTTTGGGATGTGTACAAATTACATCTGTTTCTTAAGAATGGGCTACATATATGAGGAGACAGTTTGTAATAAAGAACAAAAAGCTTGCAACAGAATATACAGCTTACAAATACATTTTCATGAGATGAGTTGATGAGGAAATCTGAGGACTTTAGATCACAGATGGTGGATTACATGACTGCAATTGAATTTAAGGACAGCATTTGCGTTGCGGAGCATGAATAATGATGTCCGACATTGGGATGTTCAGACCGTGCATTCTTTGTTGGTGGTAAAATCCGTCTAGCACAGAAAATTGGGCAGCCCGCTTGAAGGATTAGTGGTCAATGTTTCCTCCCCATTAGATTATTATGGGGTTAAATTGGCCTGCGCTATCAAGCCTTTTTACACTACTAGCGGTAACCAAGTTATCCTCCCTAGTGTTTAGAAATCTATCAGCATTGATCAAGGTATGTATCAACCCTTCCCAGCAGGCATCAAAATACCACTATAAGGCCATATAGCTCACTAAACTACCTAGCATTGGATTACCACTGTCACCACAAAATATTTAGAAATATTTTAAATCAAATATACTTTCTTACCAATGTGACTTTAGTTAAAGATGCAGCCACTTGCCTAATAAAGCACAAAAATAGCTGGGAAACCTCTGCGAGGATGTGGGCCTGTCCAATGAGGTATTTGAAAATTGGTGCTACTTTGTTTTGCCCAAGAACATATGTGTCCTAACTGGGCCAAATAGCTGTACAACCAATTAACCGGATCTACCCATTGGGCACTTTGAATCAGAACCACAGTCTGACACTTATCTCTGATTTACATAACACTTTTTTGTCGAACTAATGTAACTACAGGTTATTCTGTTAAAAAAGAATTAAATATATATCTCTTCATTCATTTTTATGACAATAAAAAACTGATAACAGCAGCCTAATTTCCTCAAATACTTTTACTTCAACTCCATTGCACTGTCTATAACCTACATTGACACTATAATCCTTTGATCTCGTAGTCTGCTTCATTTAATGATCCATAGTAACATTATAAAACATTATAAAACCTTCAGAATATCATTAAAGCCTTATTGATAAAAGGTGAGTAAAATAATGCAGTCAACTTGTCTCCATGGCGCTAACGATAACTACTATAGAATCTTTGTTATGTGATCCAACTACTTAATGGAGCTTTCTTAATTTACAAAGAAGGCTACTGTGTACTTTGCAGCAATGCTAAATTTGCAATATTAATTCAGTCAGGGCCCAACCTGACTCTGGAGAGAAGTGGTGTGAGAGCCCCTTGTGAGGCAGTCTTTATACTGCTTTGGTTTGACAATGCAAGGAGTGTAATTGCAGTATGGTGTTGTAACAGTTTTATGAAGTGTCCAGGGTGTTCCTTTGGATCTCCTGGGCATTTTTAAAATCTAATTTAAATGTTTACAGAGTGTGTACACTGCCACTGGTGCCCTCTAAACATTTAAATTTAAACTGCTGAAGAGGAACTCTGTGTGTAACCATGTTCATGCAGAGCTCTCTCCTAGGCAGGAGAATTGATGCTCCAGCTAAGCAATATAAACAAGATACTGCCTAGCTGTAACTTGACACTGCAACCACCAGCTGCAATATTAATGCAGTAAAAGATTTCACTGAGGGGTAGTTGTCTGGCAGACCTCTTATTTGAGAAATGGTCCAAAGAGACTTAAAGGGGGTGGAAAAAGTAAAAAGGATCCCATTCTCAACACAACAAGGCTGCATTGAAATCAACTGTTACTGTCATAAATCTCATTAACTGGTCACTGAAGTAAATTTATGATTTTCCACTCACTTTTCAGGATGGTCCAGTGAAATAAAATTATGACAATGTAACATTCACTGTTTTAAGTCTGGAATAATTAGCAGCAGTGGAGAAGAATTTCCAATGACAGCATTTCAACTTTAGAACATGTGTTGTGGGAAAGTCAGTTTGCTCTTAACAGCAATTTACTGTAGTTGCAGCAGTGCTTCATAGGGCAAATAAATCACTGCTCAAATCATCCTAGTTTGTGATACAGTCTGTTGCATCTCATCCCATTTCAATTGCAGTGCCTGCAGTATATTAACTTAAAAACAGGGAAACTGAGATTTTAAAAAAGTGACTGAAGACATTAAAAACATACAAAACAAGATAATATCAGTCCCATATAATACTGCAATCGGGAAAATCTATGTCTGATGTAAACTGGGATTCAATTCTAGTTTCTTGTCATCAGACTCATTGGGGTCGATTTTCAGTTTAGGTACACAGTGGGCAGATGTTGGGTAGAAAGCTTGTTGTAATTGCCGTCAGGCCTGAGCCATTTTGAGGCCCGGGCCTTATTTGCATGCAGCCAGCAAACTGCGTGTACAAGCTGGCACTCTGAGACAGCTTGCTGTTTGGGGAGGGTGGGAAACTAACTGGCTCATATGCAGAGCCAGCGGACAGTTGGAACCTTGGGGGAGCCCACAAAAATAAAAGTTGAAAATTTCCTTTGGCCATTTTTGAGCAGCATCCTGGTTAGTCCACTCAATGAGTCAGTGGTGCACAATCTGCCCATTTGTTCCTGAAAATTGCAATCGGGGTCCTATGTACATCATGTAAAAAGTGGTCTCCCACCTGAAACAGGCGGGCACTCCAGTCGCCTTTCTTCGGACCCTATCAAAGATGGCACCAGCTGGAGCACTGGCCCAAATGCCAGTCAGTGACCCAACACCATTTTCAGGTGGAAACACTTAAAATTGGCTCCTGTGAATGTTTTTGGCTGGCTTCGTGTTCTTTCTTGAATTTGCTGCAGGAATATAGGATATATCAGAAAATAATTTTCCCCAGAAGCAATTAAAACAAAACAACTGTTTTGTACAAGACAGACATGACACACTTGAATTGTTTGATTGAAGTCTTGCTTTATTCACCCCTTCCATAAATTTACTTTTGAGTCTCATGTGAAAGTTCTAATTTTCAATTTAAATACCATTGCGTCCAAGTCTTGGATGTGAATCCAAAGTGATCACATGCTTCGGGTGGTCCATTGCTGTGATGATTGACATACAAATGTTTACATTTATTGACCTATTTGAATCACTTGAGACTGGGATCTGATGGTCAGATACGAGTTAATTTCCATGTTACAGTTTTTTTAATGGTTGTGGCACTTGTTCCAGTACAACACAGCTAGCCTTGGATTGGATAGCAATCAAATGAGTTCCAAGGTTGTGTGTACTTACAATTGTAGATTCTGTGGAACTGAGAGCTTTGTTCAAGATATATATTTTTGAAGCTAGCCAAAAAATTAAGTTATTATTAGGCATATTGAAAAGGTGTTATTGAAACTGAAAAGAGCATTTAAAGATTTTCAGTGACAGTAAAGTTGTCCTTCCAGAAAGCACAGACAAAGGGATGTGGAATATAGTTTGACAATTGACCTTTGCATTTCAGTATCTCTCTTAGTGATCGACAGTTACAACATTTTCTGTTAAGAACTTCCAAATGTGTAGAGTACAAGATACTTGAGTCAACTGAGCTTCAGGTGTCTCTACACTTGGCTACAGTTTTCTTACGATGATTAAAGTCCAGGGCCTAAAAATTTGACTTCCATCCAAACAGACGTGATATCAGCAGAGCGATCGCTCGTGTTGGAGTGAGGCCCAAACCAAATTTGAGTTCCGGTCTCATTTAATTGCTATCGGCACCAACGGGTGCCCCGTAGCAACTTACCCGATTGTGGGAAGGCGTGAAATCGACCGGCTCCTACACTCAGCCAGCTGGCAGGCTGAATCTTGGGGAGGTGGGGTGACACCACCAGGAGGGCTTTGTATAGCCGTCGCTGATGTAACATATTTATTGTGCCTCTTTATGTTGTAGTGGAATTACATGGAAAGGGATCAGTGGAATATACAAGCTGATCTACATGTGGGAGGCCAAGTGATTCTTTATAGCTCATTTGGGTATCCCTCACACATTGACAAAGCTGAAAATTCCGTTTGTGCATATCTTAATGAAAATATTATAGTTTTAAATTATTAATCACTGGCATGATCACTTGATGTGACATTCTGTGAAACTCCATTCTTCCCTTTCCCTCCTCCGTCTTATGTTCCAGTAGTTTGATTCTGAAAAAAAGGAGTTTTTTTAGACTGTAGAATTTTTTTCTGCCTGTCTGTATTAGTTAGGTTATTAAAAATATTGTAGTGTTTTAATTATTATTGAAAAGACATTTGTTATTAGAATCTGTTCCCCCCCCCCCTTCCAGTTTTGGAGGAAGGAAAGGGCTGGTATAATTTCACAGCTAGAAAAATGTACCGGCTTGGAGCATTTACATTATGTACATCAGGAGAAATTTGAACTTTTAAAATTATGATCGTATATCAGCTTTGCAACCCAGATAGGGAGACGTGTATATGACTGTGAATTACACTTCAAGCTACTGTTAATTCATGTAATTTAAAGTGAAGTTCCCAACGCTGGACTATTTCTACCTTGATAATATCAAATTATTGAAAATCTCTGCATAATGTGCTCTGATTTGACAGAGTCAGATATACTATGACATGCAATTTGTTATTTTGATGACAATCGCGGCTTTACTGTGAAGCAATATTTGAATAGATTGCTGTAATAGAGAGATTGCATAAACAGGCAGACAGTAATGGTTTTTGTAATTAAAAACAATATACAAATTATGTCAGAAAATGCAAATGGTAGTGATTATTTGAACATCAAAATGTGAAAATTAAGAGGTCATCTTTCACACAATGAAGCACGTTATTGTCCTATATATTCTTAGACTTGGGGTGCAACAAACCAAAATACAATTTTAACCCTGCCTGGCCGGTGGAACAATGCAGATGGCAGGTTAAATGGCAGCAGCCCCGTGTCATTTTACCTCCTGGGTTTTTGGGAGCATCGAACTGCGGCAGGCAGGGGCCTCAAAAATATTTAAATGTTGGGGTCCCAATGATGTAATTCAGACTCCAATGCTATTTTAACTTAAATGTGCTAATCATGCACAGCCCCAGAGCTACCAGCAAAAGTTGGTGGCAAGCAGGATTGGGGTCAAAAGAGGCCCAGGGAAATTCATTTTTTTAAGTTTCCTTGTAGGCCAGTAAGAGCAGGAGTGCTCCTCCCGGCCCCCCAAGGAAACCATGGATTATCTCTGCATTTCTTTGGTTCCCCAGCGGCAGCTCGCAGCCCCGCAATTTCCCATTACCACCCACCAGCCTCAACGTCATTCCCGCTGGCTTTGGGCAGGAGTCAGCGTCAGGACATTTAAATAGGGCCCAGGGGTAAAAATTGCCTCACACTGGCGCTGTCGTGGCCACTTTTGTCCCATTAGGGCCCTCGAGCACTTCCGCCCCAGGTTAAAATCAGGGCTCTAATGTTTGTGGTGACCGAGGACCCAGATCATTACATGCATCTTATCAAGAGTTCAATGTGTAAAATTCTGGAATGGTGTGCTCAATTAATGTGCAATGGATGGGTAGAGAATCTGAAATTTCCATTTGCTTTCACACTGTTCTGATCAGAATTCCAATAAGCGACAAATTAATTTCATTAGAAGTTCAGATTCTGGCATATTCCCTAGTTATTGAGAAACAAAGTGTACATTTTGTTTCATGGCCAACTCCTTGCTCATTATCTAAAAATGTACCGCTAATTATCATGTGACACTAGTGAAATGGAAACTCGACTAAACATTGCTGAGAAATTTCAAAAAGCTAAAAATGACGTGAGTCCAAACAAATTAGCAAGCGTTCAAAGCTGAACCAGCTAAGAAAACAATTAATATTAATCACCTTCAGAACTCTTGATGAGCACGCTAAAGAAAACACAGAAAAACGCCAATATGAAGTGCGTTTTGTTAGACAAATTATAATTTTAATTGCACACATAATTGATTATACTCTGTGTGCTCATTATGAAAATATGAAACAACTTTCAAGGTCATTTAAGTAATATTAAATACTGCCAAAATTGTAATTTGTAATGAGCCAGTTTGTGTACAGTTAATTAAACCCTCACATCAATCTTGCTTGCACTTCCATTCCTAGAACATTTGTGCACTATTAAGATAGGAATTTGTTAACAGTTGTGCACTGTATTTTTCTTTCTAAATCATTGGACATATTATTGCTCACACATATTCACAAAAGGCTTCAATTGCACTTACATTGGGTCATGCAGCCAACATCCACTGAGCCGCCTTCATGAACACATGCATTCCTATCCCTATTTCTGACTAATCTTTATATATTACACACCTGCCATTTGGGCTGAATCTTTAACTCGAGGACTGCTTCCAAAATCTTGCCTAGGGGGATGCAACACATCTTGAAATAATCAATTAATAACCTGTTATTCCTACAGACAACCAAATTGTTAATCACGTTTTAAATTAAAAACAAATTGCACAGCAAGTTTATAATTTTTTAATTTCTGGTGACATTATGTTGGCTAGACACAGAATACGTCTCTAAGGAAGTACTATGGGGTAGAAATTGGTAAATGAAAAACAGGCAAAAAGTAACAATTTTGCGGGGCTATGTCTCTCATTCCAAGGTCACCTGAAATATGTCTGACCTCATAATAGGTCGGGCAGTTTTGGCAGGTCTGGCGGCTGCCTATCACAGCCAATAAGCCCCTTTATAAATCACTAGTTAAGCTTCAGCTGGAGTATTGTGTTCAATTCTGGGCACCACACTTTTGGAAGGATGTCAAGGCCTTCGAAAGGGTGCATAGGAGATTTACTAGAATGGTACCAGGGATGAGGGATTTCCATTATGTGGAGAAACTAGAGAAGCTGGGATTGTTCTCCTTTGAGCAGAGAAGGTTAAGGGGAGATTTAATAGAGCTGTTCAAAATTATGAAGGGTTTTGATAGAGTAGATATGGAGAAGTTGTTTTCACTGGCAGGAGGGTCAGTAACCAGAGGACACAGGTTTAAGTTAATTGGCAAAAGAACCAGATGGGAGATGAGAATTTTCTTTTACGTAGCCAGTTGTTGTGATCTGGAATACACTGCCTGAAAGGGTGGAGGAAGCAGTTTCAATAGTAACTTTCAAACGAGAATTGGAAATATACTTGAAAAGGAGAAATTTGCAGGATTATTAGGAAAGAGCGGGAGAATGGGACTAATTGTTGACTCTTTCAAAGAGCTGGCTCAGGCATGATAGGCCGAATGGCCTCCTGTTCTATATGATTCTATGTTAATGAGAGACCTAATACCTGTTTTAGATCCCTGTGCCACATTGAGCTGCCTTTTCCAGACCAGGCATTGGGCTTACTCCACTGAGATTTTCATGTCACCGATGTGGCTTAGCAAGTGGCTGCCACCAAAAGGTAAGTAAAAAATTTATTTTACAGCTTGATGTGAAGCCAAGAGGAGCAGGAGTGTACCTCCTGGCTCCACAGCACTGCTGAAGGCTGCTACCAGCCTACAATCAGCCCCCTCCTGTTGTCCTACACCCCACACCCCTTCCAGGAATTACTTGTGGGCAACTGCCGGCGAGGCAAGTAGCCCAAATTTGATCCCTTGGTAAAAGGCGAGCTGCCTGTGGAGGCGCAACAGGCGCGGCAGCATTCAAATGAGGCTCGAGGCCCAATATAGGGCGAACCGCTGGCCTCCCGGGCACGCGCTATCTGCACGCTGATCGTTAAGCACCCAGAAAAGGTTTATAACCAATTTCTATCCGATACCTCTCTCTCTGTGCATGTTTGTGTAAATCAGAAAAGTTACGGTATTTTTGTTCATTTGTGTGTATAATTACAGAATTCCTATCACAATTAATTTATTTTTGGCCTCCTTCCTGCATCTCACCTGATACCTAGGATTATTAAGCAGTGTGGTGTTTCACAGAGATGGCTGTATACAATGATGCACTGCAATCATGGAGGGGCATTGATGTAAGTGATAATATTTCATAATCTGGCAATATTTTGATGAAAATGAATGTAACCTTGTGATGGAACTTCATTTTAATAAAGCAACCAAGGTCAAGGACCAAGGAAGTGCAGGACATCACCATTATTGATAAGTATAAAAGAAAAAATGAGGTCATTCAAGCATTGATTTGCTGACAGCAAGCTTGGGTTTTAAAAGTTTGAAGATTGTAAGAGGAATCAAATACTGAGGGAGGTAAGAACTAGAAAATTGTGCAACCTGTCCCAATTTCAACACCTTGAGGGGGAAATTGGATGTCGACCAGCATATTTGAAGCTTAGAAGCAATAAGAAAGAAAACTTCATAGGAGCTTAGAATACAGTGGCAACAAAATAAAGGAATACAAGGAAGTCGGTAATAGAAAGGGGGAGAGAGAGGCTAGAAGTAAGAGAGAGATCACCCATTAGACAATAAGCTTTCTCTTGTCTACTGCACAGGGAGACAAGGGAAGTACTAGAAGAGCATTCCTAATATTGGAACATTTTTGATGCCCTGGTTGATGTTATAAGTTTCAGGTGTGCCTTAAGTATTCTCTCAGTTACAGCAATACTGGTCATTCCTGTAAGCAGTTTGAGTATCATACATTCATGAGAGTGCCCATACTGCCCAATATCTAATTATACGATAGCATAACCCGTGGGTGTAACAAGTGATCGGAACTGGATATTCTGCCTTTCCCATGTCCTGCGCTGCTTCAGTCTTCCCAAAGGTGGATTCACGTGCGCTGCTTCAGTCTTTTCAAAGGTGGATTGAAATGCTTGGTGAGATGAGGCCAGATATGAATCATTGAGCTGCTTTTTTTCGCAGACAGCAAGTGAATGTATAGAGTAAAAGTCAAAGCAAATTCCACTTACTTAGCTAATCTCACTCCTCTCCTTGAAAAATGTCAAAAAAGCAATAAACCATGTGTCATATCCCTTTTGTGGGCTTATTTGTTTTTGGCATTACTTTTCAGACTACTTCTAACTGCAAAAACTGACCTCCTAGGCCTCAGGCCTGCACCTCCCAAACTTGTGTTTAAAACCTGACTGCTCATGAGTCACTTTGCCCTTTTCTCTGTGTTCCCAGCCAGGAGGAGGGGTGTGATATTGATTTCCTCCCCCTTTGTGATTCGCCAGTTGGCCTGTCAATAAAAACTGACTATCTCTCCTCCCAGTTGGCATTCAGCCTTCGCAAGGTAGAGGTCTGTTCGCCACACAACAATAGTGCCTCCCTTATCAGCAGGTTTAATGACAATGTCAGGGTTGAACCTGTGGGAACGGAGTGCTCCAAGTTCAGAGGAAGATAGGTTAGAGTGAGTGAGGGGAGTAGAGAAATTGAGATGGCCGATGTCACGCCAGCAGTTCCCAATGAAAAGATCAAGAGAGGGTAAGAGGCCAGAGGGAGGGGTCCAGGTGAAACGAGAATTCTGATGACAGGAAAAAGGGTCTGCTGTGCGGTGGGGGGGGGGGGGGGGGGGAGGGGAAGACTCCTGGCCAAAGAAGTGGGCGCGGAGGCGAAGGCGACAGAAGAAGAGCTCAGCATCGTGTCGAGCTCGAAATTCATTGAGGTGGGGGCGTAACGGGATGAAGCAAAGGCCTTTGCTGAGGATTGATCGTTCGGGGTCGGAGAGGGGAAGGTCAGAGGGGACAGTAAAAATACGACAAAGGGTGAGATTGGAGGGAGGGATGAGGTCAGAGGAAAGTTCAGATTTCCAGCAGCCGCAGTATTTTGCTTTTGATTTTGAAGAAAATAGTTGCTGTTCTCAAATGAATGGCAGTCATCCTGGCCAATGGGCCTGGGTTAAGATGATTGCCTTTTGTTGTATCACTTTGAACCAGGCTATTCCACAATACTAGCCCGCCTGTCTTAATACGTGTCTTCATTGCCAGCAATCTGCGGCCATTTCTTTTTAAAGCTGTGCAAGTTCACTTTGTTTTAAAACACAACACTTAAAAATAACTCAATCTCCTTTCCGTGAAGGAGAAAAAATATTTTAAATCCTGAAATGCGGCAACGGGCTTGGGCTTTATGGAGAATTAGATTTTTTGAGGGAAAAGAATGTTTAGCAAAAAGAGGAAACTAAACTGTAGACAGTTTTAGCAATGAAAGAATTGTGGTCAGAAGAGATAGTAAGGCCAAGAATGTTGAAGGGAGGAGCTATGAAAGGTAAATGGTGGCATTTGTTGATTGGATTGGCAGCAGACATGAAGAAACATGATTTTTTGTCCTATTGAAGGGCATGGAGAACATCCAGATCATTTGTGATTCAGCATCTGCGTGACAGGAGAACTGGAATTTGTTAGCACTGCGGTCAAACAATCTGAAGGAAGTTGGTGAATGTGGAGTGAAATTATCAGTGAAAGAATGGATAGGGCTGGACCATGAGTGGAGGAGATCATTGATATGCAAAAGGAAAAGGAACTTTGAGGAAAGAGACCAGAAGATTTGTAATAAATACAAGGATCAGAAAATCACCACATCTTGTTATGTGGGAGAAATTTATCATCTGTAGTATAAGGTTTTTTTTTCATTACTTCAAGGCCCAAACTCCTCACAGAATCTCTAAGTCTTTATTCCAGGTACTGTCAGAAGATTCCATAGGCCTGCAGTATGTGCACTGACTTTCCTTTACTAATTCTGCCAGAAGGAAGATTAAATTATGTCAGTGAGCAGATTGGAAATGTGCTATCCAATTTAATCAGTGGCATGCTCTGATTTTGAGAATAGGTACCGTGCAGGCAGCTACAATTTAAGCTACAATACGTGTTAATGTTTGTGTGGAAAAATAAGAGGTACCCACTGTGATGTGAGGGTCATGCTATGTGGAAAAATAGGTGCAAAGTAGACAGCAAATGTGCATTTCTCTTCAGTTTGAGTGGATTTTCGGTGGGACAAGGCTATTCTGAACACTTTTATGCTAATTTAGTCTTAGTGTTAAATTTACCCCATCTGAGAACACTAGGTGGAAAAGTGTCAGTAAATAGATGTACCAATAGATGTGGCTGCGCATGCTTAAGAATGTGATGAATAGAATTGTCAATAATATGCCAACCTGTCAAACTGTGTTTGTTGTCCCAATCCCTTAAGCAGGGATTTTGGATGACAAGTTCTCTTAATAAAAAATATAAAGTATTAATGACTTTCGCAATATCATATTAATGAGATTTTACTCTATTAAAAAAATATGATGTCTTCAGGCCTTAGAGTAATAATCTATCACCATTGAATGAAAAAAATGAATACAACATTGAAAATGCAATAATGTTGAAGGAAAAAAAATCTGAAAATTTGCTTGGCCTCAGGTGATGTACATATGTCACCTGCACTATATTTATTGTATATCAACAGTAAAACGAGATAAGCCAATGATAACTGTAACTTTGCTAAGCAAATAAACCTATTGAGTCAGCATTTTGAAGTTATTGCTGCGATTCAAACCATATTTTGAATATATCACCAACAATACCCAATCGATATCTACGGCTGCAGTGCCAAAGGTTTCTGTTGCTGTAACTTTTCTCATTGAATAACGCCATCAGGATATGCACGATGGGCCAAGTTGCCTTTTTCTATGTTATAAATTCTAAGGTATCAAGTCTTCATTGCTTATGACATGGAGCTTAGCTCTGAATTGCTGGAGTCCTCATTCTCTTTCCCCTTATGCATATTGTTTGAAACGCTTAACAATGAAACAAACAGCACGTGTCCACCGTTCTCAATGGGACTGTTGTTGACAAAATGGAATGCTATGATAGGGGTAAAAATGTATTGTGATATTTTAGGCCTCTTCTCAACTCAGTGTATGAGTATTACTTTACCTACATGTGCATGCTATAGCACACTTTGGGTTGCTTGCATAATTCTCAAACACAGTCTCAGGAGTAAAAAAAAACTTCTTAATGCAAACCTCTTGTAATTTTTCCTGGACATGACCAAAACTCCATGAAAACAGGAAAAAGAATTTAAAGAGGTAACTCCTCGGTGAAGCTTTTCATTCCATCAGATTATCCAGTCCTCTTGTAAGCAGTCATTAATATTTTGGATTGGGGTTCTCTTTAACCCAGTCATTGTTCAATTCTCAATTCTGTATACTTTTTCTATCTTCCTGGTTCTGTGCTATACTGAAAGAATGATTACAGATTCTCAATAATACTTGTTTTATTTTTCTGGTCAGAAATATATTCTCCTTTACTCTAGGGGACATAGGTTTCCGTAATAATAACTTTCTTGCAATGAATTATAAGTATAAAGTATAACTGAGAATCTGTATTTCCTGCCAGAAACTCCCACCCTTAAATATTGTAACAATTTGATTAATGTAATAGTTTAATTACTTTAAATGAGAATAGTTGTTGGGTTTATACAAGAACTGAGCCGACAATGACATCCTTACCCATAAAGGGAAAGAAGATGTAATGGTAACCTTGGTGACTAAATAAACAAGGGCAAAGCATTTTGACCAGGCAATTGAAAAAACAACTGAGAAACAGTCAGTGATTTAACGGGGGTGGGCGGGGAGGGGGATGTAGGTGATATAATGAAAGGAATCACTGATTACAGTTTCGATTGGAGAAACTACTCTTTCTGTTCCCACGAGTTTGAGGCAAAGTTTTTAAGTGTATGCATGTGTGTGCATGCATAACAAATCTTTGTATTTTGCCTTTGATACAACTTTTTGTATGTTACCGCTGACATGCTACTTTATTCCACATGTCGGGATGCTAATACATTGATGTTATCCTAATAATACTTTTAAAGCTGCAGAAATATTGTACAGACCAGATGTATATTAAAAAATGGTCCCAATAATAAAGATCCTATCTCAATGGTTTGGGCACCCACTCCCAGCTTTAAAATGGATGAAATGGTCTCACGGCTGGTTTAAATTTCTTGATCTACAATTCCCAGTCATTTTAAAACAATTATGGAAGGATGGACATTGTGGCCTTACTGGTAACACTCACTATTTATTACTCAAGTTCCTGTTTCATATATTCAGCTATTGTACACAGTGAAAGGTATGCACATGTATGTGCACAGTAAACTTCACTGAGTTACAACAAATACCTGGAGCTGCAATGGTAAGCCTTACTAAGAAGGCCATGATTGTACATGTACCTTTTTAAAAATATATATATATCTATTTATTTGGCTGGAAATAGATCAAACAACTAAAAAATTTAAACCAACTTTGTGACAATGCTTAAAAAGATGGATTTTTTTGTGGAAACTAAAATAAGTTCTCTTAAACACTTAGCATTTCAGTTTTAATTCCAGACTTGCATTTGCAGGCTTTTTCTGTCCCCAGCATTTTTAAGCCTTCTTCCAATGATGGCCCTCTCACTAACTTAACTATTTGGACATTATATTGGCTCGGTATTTTCTCTTAAAATAACAGCAAAGCTAACAGGGCTCACCATTATTTCAGGGCAAATGGAAGAGCAACTTCCGGCGAGCGCACATGTGCAGTCAAACGCGGAAATCCGGAAGTTGCTCGATCAGATGCCCTGCTCCTCCAAAAGTTATGTGGTAAGGACAGCTCGCCGGCTGACTCACTGTTGGAATGAATTTACCAGCGCGAAATTGCTTTCCTGCCCAAGTGGAAACAAACTAATCTCTCCAGAAAAAGGTACGCTCAGTTTTTTAGGTGTAAGCTAACTTTTAACGGCGTGGTAAGTCTTAATGACTGCCAAACAACCCCTCTAGCACTGAAAATTAACTTTAAAATGTAGAGCCCCATTCCTTCCAATTTTAATTGATGTTGGACATTTTTTTTAAATTATTAAATTTTTAGTTCTTTACTTTTGCTTTCCGTCTCTTTTATCTATGTCTTTTAATTCAGTATTTTTTACTCTCTCTTTATTTTGCTTTCTGTAACTGATTTTACATTGAACTTACTGGTCTAGCTTGTACTTCCTGCTTCTCACTCTGCTGGGCTTGTTAAGGATGCTTCAGTCTCGTTGGTTGAGGGGATACACGGTTCCTTGTCCCACTCAGGCAGCTCACGGATGCCGGGAAAGGATGCTGCACTTTTTTTCGGCTCCCCATTGCGGGAAGTTGACGCCCAAAAGCCCATGGATAATTTGTGGGTAAGTTTAAATCTAACAAGTGGCAGGTGCCGTTCGTTCGCCGCTCAGTGCAAAAACCAGGCCATTGTTTATTTAACCTCAGTCTGTTGCTTGTCTGAGAGGGACCCTTACATCATCTAACAATTTCCTGCTTTTGTTTCAAGCAGGTTACAGCCCATTAACTTGCTCTGTCTGTTGTTTTGCTGGTGCTTTCTCCCGCCCCCCCCCCCCCCAACTATTTTTTTCTGAATCTCCTAAAATACTTGTACATCATTAATTTTTCAGTTCTGGCAAAGGACACTGTCCAAAATGTTGTCCTGTCTGACCTGTGTGTTTTCAATATTTTCTTCTTTGGCTACAGGTCGCATTTTAACTTTTTTTAAAAAAAAGTTTTCATATTATTTAGAATAAACGAATAGGAATAAAAAAGTAAGAAATGCAGCTGTAAAGGGGCTAAACATTACAAATAAATTACAAATCCAAACAGGAAAACAGTCATTCAAGAATCAGCATTGAAGGTACAAATTTATTTTTTTCAGATAGTTTTCTTTTTAAAGAATGGCACATTTTTTCGATATTGGTGTAATAGTATGTTCACTTAACGTTGCTCTCATAGAATTGTATATTGGCAGCATAGCTGGCAAATATGTACAGTAAAAAGAAAAACTTGCATTTGTGTGGTGCCTCTTATGCTCCCAGGACATCCCAAAGTACTTCACAGCCAATGAATTACTTTTGCAATCCAGTCACTGTTATTTTGTAGGGAAACACAGCAGCCAATTTGTACAAAGCAAGGACCACAAAACAGCAATGAGATAAATGACTAATCTGTGTTTGATGGCATTGGACAGGGGATAAATATTGGCCAGGACACAAGCAGAATTCCTCTGCCGCAATTTCAAAAATGGTTACATATAACCTTTAGTAGCCAAAAGTGTTCACAATTCTCATGTGGCCAGCCAGCTGGAGTATCTTGGACTTGGAGTTTTATGAAAGCACATCAGAATGATGCCGACAATAAGAATGGAGGGAACACTCACAGTATCTACCACTTCAGGAGAAAGTATACCAAACATACCAGTTTAGAGGAGACTATAACAAATTAGGTCATTTTTATGCTGCAGCTTTAAAAAGCAGTGAAGCGAAGATACATTGCAATCGAATTGCGCATTTTAGCACTTTTTTTATGATCCATCATAATAGTTCAGATTCTTGTAACGTGGCAAATTGGGTTGCAGCCATTAGGACATTTACGCAAGGATTATTCAAGAGTTATAATCATTTTTCAGCTGTTAAATCATTAAAACAATCATTAGCTTCTCCTGACTTCTTTTTTTAAAACCAATTTACAGCCTCGTTCGCACTGTCTCTGGACTCTACATTGTGCAAGTACAGTATTACTATACATTAAAAATTTTCTATGCCTGATCAGATCTATTCATACATCTTTGTTGAAACGGGGGAAGAGTCTAAATTGGTCATAAATCTTACATTTGCTTTTAAGTCCTGCGTACCAGCTTACTTGTACCCAGCCACATACCTGCCAGAACTGGTGCTCCTTGCGGTTGCAGAATGATTTTCTTTTGAAATGCTGTATTTTCCAGGCCCGTTGTAGAGACATTAGTTACAAGTGCAGGGACTTGTGCCTCAGTTTCATGACTGGAAGATCTTACTTCTAGTTGGTCCTCCCTTGCAGCCAGGCTTTGGTAATAAGTTGCAGACGGCTCAATAAATCTATACTTCTTACAGATGGCAAGAGACGTAGCTGTGGGTGTATTGTACATGGCAGTTAATTTCCCCATTTGATTGTAATATTTCAAATGATCCTTAATGTTTCCGTGTTAACTCTTTGAATACTGGGGAAGTCCCAGTCTCCCAGGGCTGGCTATTTTTTTTAAGTTTTCAGCTCACCACTAAGACACTTTAACAAACTCAGATGTCAGAAGCAGCTTTATAACTATATGAGCCTCCCTGCTGAAGGCGCTGGGGTGTAGTACCAATGACGCCAGGTGCCCTTGGCAACTTGTCCAAGTGCCCATTATACTGATATGTGAATATTTAGGAGGCTATATGACCGCAAGGGGCATCACAGATGAGTCCAATCCCGATAACACCCGCACATATCCAGCAGAGTGCGCTTCCTGTCAGCTGATTAGAGAATAAGCTTGATTTGCTGGTTGCTGTAGAAAGATTTCACATGGCAGGATCCTCCCAGCAGAATGTGGGAATTGGGAAGCAGGGATGTTGGGTCTAAAGACCGAAGAAGCTGGGAAAAAATGCTGCAATGTTCCATGACTATTTCTCTCCTGTAGAAAAATGATCATAATTAAAAATGTTCATAATGTGTGCATCAATGCCATTATAATAAACTGGAAAGAAAAGCATGTTACGATTACATCTGGGCAGTCCTGGGAGAAGCATCTGGAAGAAACCGTTACAAACAAATTTCACCATGCAAAAATAAAAGTAACAAAGTTAGTTTAATACGAGAAGCCTACTGCAGAATTGATATTTAATTGTTCTGAAATACACGCGGGTAGGCCCAGAAAGGGGACAGTGGAGGCTTCAACTGATAATTCACACCATTATCTTCATTGTTGGTTATGCTGAGATTGACATTTACAGTAATATTTTCCAAAACCATACGCATCAAAAATGAGTTGAGGTGATGCAGTAATGGGTCTTGCTGGTATAGTTGTAGAAATAGTAGACTAATCATTGAAAGCTTCTGTTTGTTAACTGGTAATTATATCCATATTAGCAAATGTTAATGGCTTTCCTTTAAAAAATAAAGGAAAAAGATGATGCAACATTTGCCCTTCCTAATTAGAGCGTTGTTAAAAAAAAGCAATTTTTGCTTCTGCCGTGTAATGAGAGGAGAGATCAGTTTCTGGAAAGAAAGCCATTAACTTGCAAATGCTATATTTGGCCTTTATCACAATTTTCATTGGTTTCATTTTGTAAAGAAAAATGTTTGACTAAATTTTGATAAAGTGAACCTTACCAGCTGCCTTAGTCTCGCAGTTTCCATGGCTCCTTGAGGTAACCCCATTGGGAAGACAGCACTTTGTAAGTGAGCAGTGCAGACTCAGCCCGAATCCAACATGACCCTGGGTACCTGGTACTCTGAACACAACATGAGTCAAGAGCAAGTGAAACTGGACTCTCACACAAAAAATTGGCATTAAACAAAGAACCACCCCACTCAACTCCCATTAGGTTCCTCAGCAGCGTGTGTATATTTCCCCAACTCATCCTCCCCCTCCACAAAAATGCATGTTGTTCAGCAATGATATCGCTCTCAATCAGATGAGTGGTGGTTCTGCTGCCTTCATGCGACTCAAACTTATGGTCAGTGAGGAGTGAATGGAGCAGCTAATGGAACACTACAAGCTGGCTTTCCGCTTATCTTTGCAATTCCTATTTATTTTCTTTCATTGGTTCATAAGAAAGCTCGTCTCACTAGAATGAAAATAAACTTAAGCATAAAATATTTTTCTCTGTCTGTTTTGCACTACTCTCTTACCTTCATTATTCTAGGAATGACATGGCTTTTTGAGGTTTCATGCTTAGTGGTTAATATTCAAAGCCAAACAAATTCATGTGTCTGCTTTAAATGTAGAACTGTGATGATTTTTAGGATCTATGTTTTCTCCTGTAGAGGATTTGGCAAAACATGCTGTGAAATTAAAATACATACTGATCATTGGCAAGGCAGCTTCCTGTGACTCTGTGCCTATTCGTACGGTGGGGAATGCACATTATTATTTTGTTGAGAGTAAGCTGTATCAAGCAGCTTCTGCAAGGATTAGTGTTTTGAAACTGACTTAATAGCACAGTACATTGTGGAAGGAATTAGTAAACATATGTCACCAGTATGGAATAAGTGGTGCCATTAAGCGTTAATGGAAATTGCCCTCCCCCCTTGAAAGCACTCAAGAAAATCTTTACTTGCTGCATAATGTATTGTTCTCTATAATGAGCTGGATTTGTTTAATTGGTTATTTAACTTGTGCTGGACATTGCTTTTCAAATGAGAAAGCTTTGTAAGAGAAAACAGATTTGTCAACTTGTCTTAATGCTGAAATAGCTGTCTGCAGTTTCACGTGTAGATTAATTCTGAAAGGTATAAATAAAAAGAACTGACTACCACAGTTTTTCTAATTTGCTTTTAATCAAGAAAGATGAATTGGCATTGCTTAATTCAAGAAGGGCTTCCACATTTAAAGAGAGAATGTTGCTTTTGTAGAAATATATATATATAGAATGGATTTAATTTTCATCAAAAATGAAGTGAGCTTATTAATGTATCCCAACATTTATTTTAAAAATCTACCCATTTTTGTCATGATCAAAAACAATGACAGTAAATATTTAGAGACCATCAGCCATTGAAACTTGGGATAGTTCAAGAAAATTTTCTCTCTGCATTCAGTTGTGGGGCTTGGCTGCATGATTTGAATGTGTAAAAGGGAATTGTAATTTAATTCTTTAGGGGAAAAGAATAAAATTCATGCTCTTTCCTTATCAGAATCGATGTGGAGATGCCGGTGATGGACTGGGGTTGACAATTGTAAACAATTTTACAACACCAAGTTATAGTCCAGCAATTTTATTTTAAATTCACAAGCTTTCGGAGGCTTCCTCCTTCGTCAGGTGAACGATGTGAAAATCATGACGAAGGAGGAAGCCTCCGAAAGCTTGTGAATTTAAAATAAAATTGCTGGACTATAACTTGGTGTTGTAAAATTGTTTACACTTATCAGAATCAGCAGGTTGGAAATGTATTTGTGGGGTGGAGGAGAGGGGTGCAGTCGAGGTTAAGATGATCTACTGCAATTCAAACTGGCAGGAAGTACTCCTAAGCTTGACCCCGAGCCCTCTTGTTATATGGTTGCATCAGTCTCAAATGTGATTGGCTGGACATTATACCCGCCACGAGAGCTGACCTTGAATGACCTCAGAATCCAGAGTAGCAATGGAAACTGATGAAAGTTGTTCATCTGTAAGTTTGCTTCATTTGGACACAGAAACAAGGTTTCAAAATAGATCATTTTTTGGGATACTGTACATCTGAAGTATTTGATAGGTGTGCTTTTTATTGGTCTATTTGCATTGCCATTAGTCAACAGGATTATGGGCTCGTTTTAGCACCCGCTATCGGGTGCGTTCTCGGCGGGGGGGGCCCGAAAATCGGGGAATCCAGGAGCGGGACCGGATCCCGCCTCGATCCCGCCCACTTCCGGGTTCCCCGCTGACGCGCCGGCGTGCGCGCGCAGCCCCCGCTGGTGGGAATCCCGCAGGCAATTAAAGCCAGCAGGATGCCACTTGACAATATTTAGTGAGGTATTTCAGGTCATTAACTGACCTGATTAAGGGACTATGTGGGATTTTGGAACAACATGGGACTGTTTCCCACACTGGGGGAAACACTCCCAGCTCGAATGGACGTGTTGCAGCTGTCAGCCTGTGGCAGCTGCAAAGGTCCATTTGACAGGTGGTGGGGGGAGACCCTCACCCATTGCAGGGGGCCACTCTGTCACTTGGGACAAAGTTTGGCCTCCACCACCCTCCTCCTGACGGTCAAAGTCACCAACCTGCACACTTACCCCGGGGTCCGGAGACATGTACCTACCTTGCGGACCCCCTCAGATGTACATCTTGCGGATGGGGGCCGCCGTAGCTGCAGTCATGACCTCCTCGGAGGGCGAACAGCATCACCAGCCTCGCCATCCACGCTGTCCACCTCTGACACGTGGAGCTCCACAACAGAGTGCTGTGACACATCCACCTGTACAGCAGGAGGGAGGGCTACCGCAGAGAGAGATGCGTCGCAGAGGGCACTACCCTCGCCACAGGTTCCACAGACCGAGGCTCAGCCTCCTGGACCTCTCTGAGCAGCAGTGCACACGGAGGCTCAGAGTCACTCGACATGTAGCCGTGGACATCTGCAGCCTCTTTCATGCCGAGCTGCTCCTGGCTGGCCCGTGCACCATCTTCCTACCTGTTGCTGTCAAAGTCACCACTGCCCTCCCGAACTTCTCCTCCGCAGCCTTCCAGGGTGCAACCGGGGACATCGCCGATGTCTCTCAGTCGTCTGCGCAGAAGAGCCCTGCAAATACACCTACACCCACTCTGCAGTGACACAATGGGTGGCATCAGTGGTGGGTCCTCATAGTGATCCTCAGGAGCGGGCATTATTGCACAAACCGGACAGGATTCGCGAAGACATGGCAGTAGTGGTGCCAATATAATGTGTAATGTGCGTTGTTCTGAAATTCAATATAAGTAACACCCATGACGGACCCTCAAACACCCTTGTGCATCCCCTTCATGCTCACGACACGTTTGCCTTACGCTGCCTACTGCACATATGTGATGCATGCCCTGTGGCTGCAGCACAGGTGGTGGCAGGTTGAGTGAGGCTGGCCGTGAAAGAGATGCACGAGAGGGTGGGTATGAGATAGAGCCATGAGATTGTATGAGGATTGGGTTGCGTGGTAGTGGCGGGGTGAGTACTGGCGAGGTGAGTAGGTGCAGGTAAGATGAGGATGAGGTTTGTGTGGGTGTGAGGGGTGATGTGACCGGGTAGTGTTGGCAGTGCCGAAGGAGATGTGGGGTGGGGGCGGTGATGTGGCAGACGGAGTGTAGGGGAAAGAGTAAGTGTACTCACTTTGGCTGACCTACTGAGGTCATTGGAGCGCCTCCTGCACTGTATGCAGGTGGGCGATATGTTGGTGGTGCTGGTGACCTCCTCTGCAACCTCGAGCCACGCCTTCCTGGTGGCAGAGGCGGGCCGCTTCCTCCCGCCTGCCGGGTGGAAGATCTCTGTCCTCCCCCTCCTCCTCACCCCATGTATTGATACCTGGAGTGAGGCATCATTAAACTGGGAGTAGCCTTCCCCCTGGGCTGCTCCATGCAGTCATCTTTGCTATTGGTTGCAGCATCTGTCAGTGGAGGACTGCCCCTTTAAATAGAGCGCCTCCAGCTGACAGATCGTACTGCGCATGTGCAGCCCGCCCGACGCGCAGAGCAGCAGTGGGGAACCCGGAGGAGCAGGTAAGTGAATCCAATTAGTGGTTTGCCTGCTACGATCGCACGGGAAACCCACTAATTTCACCGGGCGCGTTACCCACGCGCCCGCTAGCCCATCCGCCGAGAACCCGCAGGCCTGCTAAAATCGGGCCCTATGGGATGGCTGGAGCGCCAGATGGGAGGCCACTTTTAAAATGCACCGCGCGTGCTTTGCTCGTTAAATGGACCATTGGAGGCTGCTCAAAAAATGCTGGAAACCATTTTCATCCTCTTGGCCCCACTAAAATGCTCCAGCCTGCTGCTGTGCGTCTGTGCGTGACACCAGCCAGGGAACCCTGGCTCTGTACTTGCTTCTAAACTGTTAAATCTTTACTTCTTCCAGTTCTTGACGAAAGGTCATCGACCTGAAACATTGGGCCCGATATTAGGAGGGAGGCGGGTTGGCAGCGGGGGCTCGATTGGGCGCGTGGGTAACGCGCCCAGTGAAATTGGTGGGTTTGGCACGTGATCATAAGTAAATTGAAGCCACTAACCTTGGCTTCCGGGTTTCACGCTGGAAAGCTGCGCAGCGGGCGGACTGCGCACCCGCATTATAGGCTGTCAGCTGGAGGAGCCCTATTTAAAGGAGCAGTCCTCCACTGACTGATGCTGCAGAAAATAGGCAAAATTACAGCATGGACCAGCCCAGGGGGAGGCTGCTCCCAGGTTTAATGATGCCTCACTCCAGGTCTTACTGGATGGCGTGAGGAAGAGGAAGAGGAGAGAGATCTTCCACCCGGCGGACGGGAGGAAGTGGCCTGCCTCTGCCACCACGAAGGCCTGGCTCGAGGTGGCAGAGGAAGTCACTAACACCACCAACATATCACGCACCTGCATACAGTGCAGGAGGAGCTTCGGTGACCTAACCAGGTCAGCCGAAGTGAGTACTCTTACTCATTCCCATACACTCCGTCTGCCACATCACCGCCCCCACATCTCCTTCTGCACTGCCAACACTACTCTATCACATCACTCCTCACACCCACTGAGCCCTCATCCTCATCTTACCTGCACTTCCTCACCTCCCCAGTACTCATCCCACCACTACCACTCAACCCAATCCTCATACAATCTCATGGTTCTGTCTCCACTCACCCTTTCATGCATCTCTTTCACGGTCAGCCTCACCCCACCTGCCACTACCTGTGTTGCAGCCACAGGGCATGCATCACGTATGTGTAGTAGGAAGCGTAAGGCAAACATGTCGTGAGCATGAAGGGGACGCACAAGAGTTTGTCATGGGTTTTACTTATATTTGATTTCTGATCAACTCACATTACATATTATATTGTCACCACTACTGCCACGTCTTGGCCATTCTTGACTGGCTTGTGCAATAATGCTCTTTCATGAGGTTCTCCATGAACATCCTTGATGCCACCCATTGGGTCACCCTACAGTGGGTGTATGTGTAGTTGCACGACTACTTTGTGCAGGTGCCTGTTGCGCAGCACTGTGTTGTGTACCTCCACGTGGCGGAGGTGGACGGCATGCCTGGTGAGGCTGGTGATGTTGCTCGTCCTCCAATGGATGCAGCAATGGACCCCCCCCACCCCCCCCCCCCCCCCCCATCCTGACAGTGTGAGTGTGAGGGGGTGCACAAAGTAGGCAAATGTGTTTGGACAGCAGAGTTTAGGGTATGATTTAATAATTTGGAGTGTGGAGACAATGGTGTGGCAGGCAAAACTTTGTCTGAGGTGACAGAGTGTCCTGCTGCAATGAATGAGGGTTTACCCTGCACCTGTTAAATGGACCTTTGCAGCTGCCACTGGCTGCTGGCTGCAACACGTCTGTTTAAATAGGGAGTGTTTCCCCCAGCATGGAAAACGCGCTCTGGGTCGTCCAAAATCCGAATCCTCCTAAAATATCCAACTAATGAGGTCTGTAAACGACCTCAAGTACCCAGATAATGATCTTAAGTGGGATCCCGCTGGCTTTGATTGCCAGTGGGAGTCTCGCATGCGGGGGCTGCGCGCGCACCGATTCGCGTCATTGGGGAACCCAGAAGTGGGCGGGTTGGAGCCGCGCTCCGGACCCGCTCCAGGAATCCCCAATTTTAGGAGCATCCCCCCGCCACGAACGCACCCGCTCGGCCATCCGAAAATTGACCCCATTAACTCTGTTTCTCGCTCCACAGATGCTGCCTGACCTGCTGCGTATTTCCAGAATTTTCTGTTAAACATAAGGATATCACTTTAAAGTATATTAAATGTACAGGAGGCCAAATTCACAGCGGGTATTCAGGGAGCACTTCTCCTTCAGTAACTTCATTGAGTAGCAGTGTGTGAGGCGCCTTCGCTTCACAAAGGAGGCTGTCACCGAGCAACCTGTGACTGTCAAGGTCACTGTGGCCCTTAACTTTTATGCTACTGGCTCCTTCCAGGCTGCAGCAGGTGACGTGAGCGACATATGCAACAGCGTGAGCTGCCGTGGAATCTGTCAGAGCTGTCAGCAGAAGCTTCGTCGTGGTGGGCGCCACTGATGTGTTCATGGAGCTGACCATTTGGTTTATGTTGGGCAGTATGGTCTCCATGCTCTGCGCGAAGCCTTGACACAAGTTGGTGTTGGATTCCTCCATGCTCTGTGACATTGTGCACAAGCTCGCTGGCAGGCTGCCCAGTGCACCTCGCATTTCCTGGTGTATGCCCATCAGCCTTGTTCGGTAGCTTGGGCTCTCGAAGTCTGCGTCTGAGTCACCTGCAGCAGGGCTAGTATGTGATCTCGTCCTTTGGAGAGCTGGCATCTGTGGCATCCTATCCCTCTGCCCTAGATCCTGCACACTTGTGGCCGGTGATTCACCATGTGAAGGCCCCTCCTCTAACCTGCCCTCTAAAGTGCTTGTGGTGCCAGTCTCTGAGTTGGTGTTTTCGAGGGTGAGATCGAGTAACACTGCAACTTCAGGAAGGCTGGCCTCCTCTTCAACTGGCAGAGGGGCACCCACATTTACAGCATCTGAAATGAAAGAGAAGGAAAAGGGTTAGCTTTTAGTGTCAAGGGAGAGCAGAGAAAGAGAAGTGGCTCGTGAAAGCATCTGCTGTTTGTCGTGTGTAGGATGAGATAGAAGTAATAATGGAAAAAGAGGATAAGGTGTGAAGAAACCCTATGCTACATCTCCTCCAGCATCGCCAGTTGTCATGGCCATGACTCTGCCCCTGCCCATGATGACCAGCACATTTTCTTCAAGGGGGGAGAAGGTGTGTAGGTGGGCCTGGTCTCCTCCAGTGGCATCTTCCTGTCTGGAGTTGTGCATGACCTTCTCCTGGAGGAAAGAAGGGAGTGTGTTAGTGGCAGTCTTGTAAGATGTTTAGATAATGTGCCCATCATGATGAATAGTTGGGTTGCAATATGTTAGATGTGAGTTGTGGGGAAATGCAGGATGCGATAGTGATGAGTGTGAATAGGATGAGAAGGAGGGGTTGTGAAGTGTGGTGCAATGATTGTCGGAGTATGAAGGGAGTATTGTAAGTATCATGAGTAGTCATGCAAGAGGTGGTGCAAGTGTTAAAAAAGTGTAAGAGTATTCTTACCTTGACGACTCTGCTGAGGTCATTGAACTTTTTCTGGCATTGCAGCCGTGTCCTTGGAGCTAAGCTCCTGGCATTGACCTCCTCAGTGACCTCTTCCTACTGGTGGTGGAGTTGTTCCCTGGAGGGCTTTCTGCCCCCTTGGTGGGGAAGAGAATGTTGCTCCTCCTGCCCACTGTTACACCAGGACATCCAAGGCAGCATCAGAGAACCTTGGTGCGACCTCAGTGCTTGCTGTAGCCATTTCTCTGTTCAGAAGTTTTTCCCTGGTGTCTGCAGCCAGAGTGCACCTCCCCTTTAAGAGGTGCTGGCTACCTTTTAAGTGGCGTGAGAGTCACTCGATATCAAGCCCCCCAAACAGGCATGCTTGAATGATGATGATAATGAGCAGGCATGTTATGTGCTGCCTGGGACATCGTGAACAGATGTGTGCAGTGTGTGCCCTGCCCCCTGCCCACCCATTCTTAGTCGCGATCAAATTTCTAGGCCAATAATTTTAAAAAGTTGACACCTTCCTTCCTTTCTAATGTACAACAGATATTTAGTTAATTATGAACTCAGTTAAGTCCTGCTATGTTTAAAACCACAGAACATAAGAAATAGGAGCAAGAGTAGGCCATATGGCCCGTTGAGCCTGCTCTGCCATTCAATAAGATCATGGCTGATCTTCGACCTCAACTCCACTTTCCCTCCATATCCCCATTCCCCTAAAGTCTAAAAATCTACCTATCTCAGCCTTGAATATACTCAACGACTAAGCATCCTTGACTGAGCCCTTTTTGATAGGGAATTCCAAATATTCACGACCCTCTGAGTGAAGACATTCCTCCTTGTCTCAGGCTTAATTGACCGACCCCTTATCCTGAGACTATTCCCCCTAGTTCTAGACTCTCCAGCCAGAGGAAACCAGCTCTCAGCATCTCAGCACAGGTAAAGGAAACATTGATTCTGGATCACACAATAACTTTTTTTTGTTGCTGCAGTGACTGAAACATGCATAAAACTATGAACAAGCAGGCCTCAGTCTGAGATTTGACTCAATCTGGGTCAAAAAGGATTAATTTAATATTGGCTTAAGCTAAGGTTTCTCTTTTTTATTCTTGCCCTGCTCAAATAGATTAGTGTGAGCGTAATGAGGCACTCAGGCTAATCAGTATAAGCTTTGGAGCTTTCTAAATGTTGTGGTCAATAGGCCTCTGGAGATGAATAGTTGTCAGGAGGACAGGACTGTGTGAAGAACAGTAAATGGAAAGCAAGATTTGAAAACTGCATTTTTCATAGGAATGATGTTTTGACAAAAATGGTGGGGTTTTTATTGATCTTATGCACAATCTCAGTCACATATATCATTAGTGACAGTTATACATTACCCTGATGCTTGTCCTCAGGGTCATCTTGAAGTAAAATGGCCAAAATTTTCCCAAGGTTTGAAATTGATGGGTCAGAGGAATTTTGTAACAGTACTTCGAAATCAAAAATGTTGCCGGAAGAATGACCATCGGCATTTTTTGTTTTTGAACACAATGATAATTGGAACAAAATCACTTTAGTTTTGATTTCTTGCAGCCATTTACCGCAATGTATGAAAGAGGCTTTTAGTTGACCTTGTTTCGGTATGTGATTGAACAGAAAACCGTTAGTAGCAAAGTAAATGAAGTGCATTTTGATATTGAGGTTCTGCTATTGTAGCAGTGTTGAGCTAATTACCTGCAGAGATTGGATGATCCACAAGTGCTGAGGCTATCTGGTGGATGTAAATCCTTCTCCCAAACATAAAGGACAGGTTGCTTATTCCAGTGTTAACAGTCACTTTGTATATTATTTACCTTCAGTTTGACCACCTCCCACTCAACTTTCAGAGCACCGTAAGAACTGTAAATTATGGACCATGAGCAAAGTGGAAGAGAAAATTGCTGTCAAGGATGACTTGTCATGCGTAAAGGCAGGCTTACAAAATACAAAAATAAAATACTTTTGCTCCGATATATCTTTATCCAAAGAATTTTGAGCCAACAAAATTAGCTCTGCCTTCCCTGGAGCTGTCCTTTTGTCGGTCCAGATTCATTCTGTAAGCATCCGCTGCAGAGATCTGGTTGAAATGAAGGAAACTCGCCCACTGAGGTAAACCAAGGTCAAGTCATAATCAAGTCAGGGACAGGAATTCAACCTCTCCGAATGGAAGTCAAGTGCTGTGTCAATAGAACCACTTTTAAGTAATTGAATTTAACTTTGAAAACGATTTAAACAAGACTTTAGAAGTTTGTTGTGGAGTATTTTCTATTTACAGACAGTAATGCGAGGATGTTATGAAAGTATAAGACTGCATCTCTATTGTTGGGAACCACCATGTAGCAAAAATTTTTTAAAATCAAATCTCTCCAGTGGCATCTGTGTACTGTTCATGTACATTTGAGGTGTAACATTTTGATTCTAAAGTTCAGAAACATCAAGCTATTCACATTAATATCTGCACAATCCAGCCCATTTTATGTTCTATTACTTTTAGTTTGTATTACTTGAAGAAATGCATTGACATTTGATGCAACTAATGTGTTGATGTATCCAAGGTGCAAATTATCAGTCCTGTGAGTTAATCTTTTAATCCAGTACCCAATCTGCACAGATTTAAATGTCACTCACACTTCTCTCATTCTGCCCTGACATCTCATCTTGTTACTGTCATTTGCTTATAGCCTGTAATTTGATAGTTCTGCAACACTTTTCCCCAACTCTTTGTTTCTCAAGTTTTTGAAAGCTGTATGCTATTTTTATTGTTGCTCAATGCCATGAATTGAATTGATAAATGCAATGTTTTGATATGGTTCTACTCTCCTTGTTAGCACCCACATTCACCCTGCCTCCCCACAACTCCAAAACCCTCACTAAGCTCTCTCACCCAGCTCTTTTACAAATTCACCATCCAACTTCCAACTTTCTCGCCTTTGACCCTCCATCTATCACAACACTTCTGCTACTGTTGATATGCTCCACTATTCCCTTACCATTTACTTCAATACTTTTGTTCCTATCAAATCTCTCACCATCTCCAATTCCTGTTGTTTCCCTGGTAGAGTTTCCAACTTCTCTTCCTTGAGATCTAGGGCCACAAACTCAAGTGCACCTAGCACACAATCAGCCTCGTCATTCATTGCCCATCTCTCCCAAAATTCCTTATTCAAATCCATGCTGCTCACAGCACCAAGACCATTCTGGCCAAAGCCACAAATGGCATTCTCTGTAACTATGGTGGTGTGTCGTTTCTCCTATCCTCCTCAACCTCTCCGCAGCATTTGACATGGTTGATTATGCCAACCTCCTCTATCAGCTTTCCTTTGTTGTCATGCTCTGTGGGATTGCCCTATCTGACACTAATACGTGTTTCTAAGCCCTGGAATTCCCTACCCAAACCTCTTTGTCTCTCCACCTCTCTCCTCCTTTAAGACGTTGCTTAAAACCTACCTCTTTGACCAAGCATTTGGTCACCTGTCTTAATATCTCCTTCTTTGGCTTGATGTCAATTTTTGTCTGATTATGCTCCTGTGAAGCAACTTGGGACGTTTTACCATGTTAAAGGTGCAAGTTGTTGTTGTTGTTCCAAAGCAGCCAGTTCATCTCCAGCAATGGTTTCTATTTCCACCCTTGTCCCCTTGTTCATCGACGTGTTACCTCATGGTGACATCATTCTCAGGCACAGGGTCAGCTTCCATATGTATGCTAACGACACTCAGCTCTACCTCTCCATCTTTGCCGAGACCTCCACTGAAACCCCCCCAAAGCTCATTAACACAGCTCTGGCCCCATTCAAAACAGTTGCAGGCGTAAACATCCTGGATTTATTCTAGTTTCTTCATGGCATCGGGAGTTGGGGGGGGGGGGGGGGGGGCGGTGGTGTGGGGTGGGTGGGTGGAAGGCTGGGCCTGCTTCTTGGGCAGATTGCTGCCATGAAGAGAGTACAAGGGCTTTTTAACTCGCCCCGCGGCGTCCTGACGGAAGCAACCATGGCCCCCATTACAGGCAAGGCTCTGTGGCAGCCCAGTACCTGGAGGCCTTTTTCTCATGTTCTTTAAGGGTTTTCAGTAAGGCCCCCACCCCCACGGTAGACTTGTGCTCCCTTGCATCATGCACCAATTTGCCCTATGCAGACAAAAAAAATGGGTGAGGGCACAGTATGTAGATTTGGTGTGTGAGAGGTGCAGCTCTCAGTGTGCCAGCTTGTGTGGAGGTTCTGCTACTCGGTTGCTGTTTTATCAGGGAGCCTTGCAGACATGTCCTTGAGCCGGGATTTCCATTTGCAGCCTGCTGCTGCCTGACTGACTTTATGATGTCCCACTTTCAAAAACCTGTCTCCCTGACCAACAGAGATTAAAGGAGTTTGTTAACACATTTGCTGATATATATCTTCCTGAGTAAACAGACACTTTCTGGCCTTTATAGTGTCTAATCTGCTGAAAGCAGCTGCCCATCCCGCATTTCAAATACCTGTCACTGCAGGTACAGCCAAACAAGAGGCTGTCCGGAAAGGCAAACACGTAAAGGCAGCTGTTGTCGATAAACTATTTTAAAATTGTTTGTAAGTGAGTCTGTCCTTTCAAAGAGCATGCTGAATTTCTTACCTTGCCTGTTCTGATCAGGTCATTAAATTTCTTTTGCCACTGGTCCCCTGTCCTGGCGACCATAGACATTGCTCAAGGCCTGTGCCACCTCCCTCCAGGTGCTCTGGTGGAGGCCTTTCTTTTTTGTGTCCCCAGGAGTCATTCTCCGGGTCGTTCAATCTCATGGAGGAGGGCCTGCAGGTGGTCCTCCACAAAATTAGTAACCATTTTTTGATGTCCTCTTGTGACATCTCTATGAAAATCGGTATGTTGACACACTGGAAATGACTTTTTAAAGTGATTTCAGGTCATTTTAAATATAAAAATGGAACTGCTGAGACACTGGGAGCATCTTTTTAAAGTCATTTAAAACAAAACAGATTGAAGGCAGGCAAGTGTGCTGCCACTTGTCTACCACTTCCAAGCCTCACTCTTTGAGCACCGATGTCTGTTCAGAGCTTATTATTGTGCTTCCACCCAAGGTTCCCAGAGTTCGCCATGGGCCACGCCACCTCGAGGCCCATGAAATGCTGCTATGTTCTCTGCGGCATATGCAAATTAGTTTCCCCAGAAATTGTGGAGTTAGCTCGCATTGGGAAGATCAATACATTAACCAGCATGAATAAGTTTTGATTACACCATTCCAGAAAATTCCTGGTCGTTATATTGAATAAAAAGTACATAAAAAGTTTTATTGCAAAAGTTTGTGATGGCACAGATAGTGTGTACTATTGCAGTAGCTTTCCCTTGCACCTAATGTATGGCTAATAAAGCAAAGTTATCAGAGCTGTGTGATCCTGGCTATTGAGGAACTGAGCCAACCTAGAAACACTCTTAATACAATGATAGTAATCCATTAAATTCCCCTTTTTGAAGTCTCCAGGTTTTCTATAAAACAGCACATAATTAGAGATGGATGCTGCACTATAATGGTGACTTTTGCCATGTTCAAACCCAAACAAGACAGGATTTTGGTGGAACAGGGGATGAAATCATGACCTGTGTGCTAATGTTTGCATTACCGATGATGGAAATTCATTGAAAATGTTAATAATAAATATCTCCATATTGTAGACAAAGAAGGACTTGCATTTTTAAGCAAGGCTTATGGTTTTCAGTTTACATTTAAAACATTTCTAGACAAAAAATGTTGTCCCGACACTAACTCATGGGGGGAGGGGTGATTTTCAACTTCCACCCAAAACAAGTGTGGAGTCGGCAGAGCGACTGCGCCACCCGGGCACAGCCGGGCTCTGGAGGCCTGAACCATTTTCAGGTTTGGGCTTCATTTAAATGCTACCGGAGCTCGGCAGTTGTGGGAGGGCAGGAAATTGGCTGCCTTCTACGCTGAGCCGGCCAGCAAATTAGGATGGCTGGAGGATGCCAATCATAGAGGGGGTGAAGCACGGGCTGGCACTGACCCATGGTATTTTTGTGGAACCAGGAGGAGCATTCCTACCTCCCCCTGGCCCCACAAAAATTCTCCCTCAGAAATGTTTGGGCATTTTCTTAAGCAGTCACCAGCGGTCCCTTTAAGGGCTGCTGGCTCGGCTGCTCAACACCTTGTATTTCAAAATTCCAAATGGGGACCTGCAACTGGCATATTTAAGCAGGACCAGAAACAGGTAGGCAGGCTGCTCACCCATTTACAGATTTTCATCCATGAGGTTCCTTGTGTAGAAGCTGTATTGTAGTCTGGATATAACAGGAACCCTCTGACCAACTATTAATTTACAAATCAAATCAATCTATATGTGTTTTATAATATCATATTGAATCAGTTTACTCACTAACTGAAACCTCTGCTCAATAATCTAAAGCCGGAAGTGGGGAAGAAATGCAGAATCATCTGGGTTTGGTTCTGCTCAGCACTGATTTAAACGGGGGAGGGGGGGGAGAATCGTGTTCAGCCTTAAACTCTGCATGGAGCCCCTAGAAGCATTTTATAAAATCTTACAGCACAGAAAGAGGCCATTTGGCCCTTTCTGCCTGTACTGGCTCTTTGAATGCTTCTTTCCTACATTTTGGGTATGGTGAGATCATTGTAGACTGATTACTGCTGCTATTCTGGAGCTATGTCATTGTGTTTGTAACTCAACATTAACTTTTTCTTAAAGCAAAATGGTTGAAAAATTAAATTTGAAGTTTTATTGTGAACCTTTAAATATCAATGTCATTATTAACCAATATTTTCCTTTTAGATGCTTTCAGAAGGCCCCTGGCCTTTTTTCTTTCTGTGAAATGTCTTGTATGTCATTTTGCCTGATTCAAGTACCATGATTCTGATGAGAGCTCACTTGTTTCTGAATCGGTGAACTTGGATCTTGAATTTACAATCATTTCATGAAGATGCACTCGTGGTGACTGAGAACTCACACTCATACTCTTCAAAATATTCCACCTGCTCCCAGTTAAAAATAACGTTCCATTATTTCTGATTTGCCATGGGGCATTGGGCCAGCTCTCCATGATTTTATCTTTTCCAGGGTATTGCAGGCACACCAGTGATGACAATCCTACAGTGTTTTGCTGAGCAGTTGCAGAGATATAATCAGCCTGGGCAGGGCACTCAGTGGGAACTGTGAAGAAGCTCAATGTGGCATTATTTTCATTGGGATTTGATTGAGTTTACTGTCAAGTGAGACAAGAAAGCCTTCAACTGGTGAATTATCTAAGATTAGTGCATTTCATTATCTTGCTAACAAAGTGCACTGATAAAGTAAAAGAAATTTTCACAAGAAAGAAACTAAATGATAATTGTTTCCACCTATTATAGCCTTGACAAGAAAAGATTTCCACTTCTTGTGGATGCTTTGTGCTATTACTTTCATTTTTCAAATTAATTCAATAGCTTATTCCTTGGTAATTTTACAAGTAGTTTATTATTGTGCAGTCTGAAATTCTAATTCAAATTTATCCAAGTTGACCCTCCAATTCATATAAGGAAAAAGAATCTGAATCTGGATGAACACACAACACATCAAATTCTGAGGCTACAATTAATCTACTTTTGTATCATTACAAATTCGTTTTAGGTGTACTTCAATGCGAAGGTGGCAAGATAATCAGGAATCAGGTCCTGATCTGACTTCCCAGTACGTTAAAGTCAAGAGGTGCAACACCACATAATCTTACTGCTTTGAGTTTGCATCTGGTGCACTCTAACTCCAATCTGGTAAAAAGCCATTTTAAAAATGCCTAAATGATCCAGTGAATTACCGGGGGACTTTATAAATTGGAAGAAAATGGATGCTGTTGCCGGCAGCCTTACAAATTAAAAAATAAACACTGGTGAATGGTGCTCTGTTGCTTACTGCAGTGATGCACAGTTGGATGACAACTCCAGTCTGCTGGCTGCACTTTGCAATCTACAGATATTGGTTTGAAATTGGTGGCTGCAGTATATCTGCAACCTTAAGAAAATAAACTTGCATGGGGTAGTGTGGGACCATAAACTCTGCACATATCCAAGGCCCCCTTATATATCAAACCAGAAAACTACATGCACACGTAGAGAGACCCACAAAACATTTCTCTGTGATTGTAACGACAGAGACAGCTACAAAAGATTCCTGGTAATCTGAATGATGGACACCTCTGAAATGTGGTGTCCAGGTGTGGGAGGTCTGAATGTATCAGATTCCCTGCAGGCATGAGTCACATCCCTTTAGCAAGCAGTGAGTGAAGGTTCTGTGCTTAGCTGGTTCCCTGGGGGGCTGTGTTGGTGCCCTGGGACCAACACACCCGGGATGTGGGAGAGGGAGTGTGTGAATCGGATTCACTGGTGATCTATTATCAATCAGGTGGCCTGTAAGAATCTAGCTAAGTAATTGATTGTTCACATTTATGTTCCATTGAGTCACTCGTAGTATAATAGAGGATTTTGAATCAAGATACCTGCAAACGCTGGAAATCTGAAATAAATACAGAAGATACTGGAAATACACATCAGCATCTGAAAGGGGAAATGACAGATTAACCAATTCTGATGAAGTGTCTCTACCCAAAATGTTAACCTGTCTTTTCTCATTTTGCATGTTTCAGACTTGTACATTTCTGGCATTGCCTGATTTTATTTTAGTGGAGGCTTTCATATTATGTTTTTTTTCAATCCAGGATTCAGATTAGGACCACTTGAATTTTGTACCTTCCAAGTTCTTATTCTGAAAATACACTGTAGCCAAAAATTTGGTGGGAAGGGGTGTCTTATGGGAACATTTCAATTTTGGGCGGGGCACATTTCAGCTGGGTTTTCGTTCTGCTGGAATCTCCGATCTGGGTGAGTGAGTGAGTGGGGTGGGGGGTGGTATTTTCTTCGCCCACCCCTTCACCAACATGCACATCCAAATCAGATGGATGGCATAAGGTGTCGGCATTCCCATCATTTCTTTCCTCGTTATTTTTATTTATTCATTTTTTGGGATGAGAGCGTCACTGGCAAGGCAGACATTTCTTGTCCATTCATTAAGATAGAACTGAATGGCTTGCTAGGTCACTTCAGAGGACAATTAAGAGTCAACCAGCTTGGTGTGGAACTGGAGTCACACGTGGGCCACACCAAGTAAGGAAGGCAGTTTTCCTTTCCTAAAGGACATTAGTGAACCAATTGGGTTTTTCTTACAATCTGACAGCTTCATGGTCATTTTTACTGTTACCAACTTCTTATTTCCAGATTTCTTTTAAAACTGAATTCAAATTCTCAAACTGCCACTGTGGGTTTTGAACTGATATTGTCTGGATTATTAGTCCAGGCCTTTGGATTACTATTCTAATGACATAACCACTATACTACCGTGCCCCGTATGCATTGCCATTGGTGAAACTAATGACCAGATATGAGAGGTATAACCTTGATGGGAGCAGACCTGCTCAGCAAAAGTGATCCATTTAAAGATGTTTGCTGCCTGGACATTTTTTGTCCAAATCATAGGCTTTCCTGCAGATGTAGAGATTTTTTTTTTGCTTTTGCGTTGAGGAACTACTGACAGCACTTGAAACTGCTAGAGAGAGGGACTCTGGTCAACAGCACATTTTCAACCCTTTTCTCCCCCCACCCCCGTCCTTCACCACCACATACACACAGTAAAAGATACCATACAGCAAGATGGATTTTGCTATTTGGATTCCCCTGTTTTCAGTCTCGATGGAGGAGGGGAGCAGAAAAAAGCAAAGAGTCAGGCTGCGTCAATAGAGCACAGCAAGTCTATCAATTCTGGAGATCATATGATGAAATGACTGAGGAACTGCGATAAAGAAGTCCTGGATGAACTATGCCACCTTCTGCACGATGAACTGCAGCCCAGATTAAGAAACTGAACAACTCTGGCAGTGGATATCTAAGTAAGTACAGCTATCAACTGTTATGCCACTGGCTCATTCTAAACTGCAACAGGGCCTCTGCAACATTGCCTCCAGGGTACCATGCAGTCCTGTATACAAAAGGTCACCAATGCCACCTTCAGGAGAGCTAGGGTATTAAATCCATATTTGGGTTGACTCCCAGGCAGCAGCACAACAGGGCTATTCAGTTCTATCATGTTGCCGTTTACCCCAGAGTTCAGGAAACAACAGTTGACACTCATGTAACACTGCAGGCTCCTACTGTGAACCAATTGAATTTCCTGAATAGAAAGGCATTCCACTCCTCAAAGTTCAAATTGTCTGGGACTAGCTACAACAAATCCTGCCTCCTCCATGCCCTCCAGTGCTTGATTTGGACAGCATAAAATCTTGAGAAAGCCCAAGGAATTCTTTGGTAAGAAATCACTGCAGATGAACACTCCTGTCCAAATCTGGAGGAAAAAACGTATCACTTACCTGCTGTGCTTCAAAGAATCTGTTGCCACCTTAACTTTTTTTTTTATTCGTTCATGGGATGTGGGCGTCGCTGACGAGGCCAGCATTTATTGCCCATCCCTAATTGCCCTCGAGAAGGTGGTGGTGAGCCGCCTTCTTGAACCGCTGCAGTCCGTGTGGTGACGGTTCTCCCACAGTGCTGTTAGGAAGGGAGTTCCAGGATTTTGACCCAGCGACGATGAAGGAACGGCGATATATTTCCAAGTCGGGATGGTGTGTGACTTGGAGGGGAACGTACAGGTGGTGTTGTTCCCATGCGCCTGCTGCTCTTGTCCTTCTAGGTGGTAGAGGTCGCGGGTTTGGGAGGTGCTGTCGAAGAAGCCTTGGCGAGTTGCTGCAGTGCATCCTGTGGATGGTGCACACTGCAGCCACAGTGCGCCGGTGGTGAAGGGAGTGAATGTTTAGGGTGGTGGATGGGGTGCGAATCAAGCGGGCTGCTTTATCTTGGATGGTGTCGAGCTTCTTGAGTGTTGTTGGAGCTGCACTCATCCAGGCAAGTGGAGAGTATTCCATCACACTCCTGACTTGTGCATTGTAGATGGTGGAAAGGCTTTGGGGAGTCAGGAGGTGAGTCACTCGCCGCAGAATACCCAGCCTCTACGGACATACAAAAATGACGGACAGGAAAAGACCAGCTTGTCCATCAAGCCTGCCCCACACTCACAATGCCTGGAGCATCATGACTCGACACTTTCTACCCCCCAGCAACCATGTAATCTTCTGGCATGTCAAGCAATATGGTAATGAGCTTCACCTCCTGTTGGGGTCAGCCATATACTTTTACGGTGGGCATTATTGTAGCATATATGGATGTTCCTGTGGATTTTTGGTCCCCAAATATTTATCTTATTGCCAAATACACGTCTGTTTCAAAATATGTGATTTGTCATCTAAATAAAAAAGATGTGGATTGCATTGCAGAAATGATTAAGTAGCTTAATTTTGCCTGGTGGATAAATGATCAGATGGTATCAGACAATAACAGCATTTTGTTACATGAGTACCACAAAACAGTAACCTGTTTTGGAAAGTTGTTCCAAAAAATATTTTTTAATGTTGGGAGTCAGTTTCTCACTCCTATCACATTGACTGTGGATTAGCTACAATAGAGAATGAATTTGGCAGTGTTAGATTCAATCTGCCACTGCTACCTTAGAGGCTGGAATTTAGAAATAATGGGACTTTGGAATGGGTTATCCCCAGCTGTTATGCGTGAAAAGCTTTCCAACTCGACAGTAATGCTTCTGAAAAACAGCCCAGAGCTGATTGAAAGATGTCACAAAAAAGAAAATACTGCAGATGCTGGAAATCTGACTGGAATGTGTATTGTGAGAAGAGAGCAGTGACAAAGTATGTTGGAATCACATTGCATTGTGCTATGTAGGGGCGGAACGCAGGTTTGCACCCATGATGATCCACCTCATGAGCTGCCGATCTTAGTGGAGGCCAAAGCTACCCACATTGAAACCTGCAAAGGAACTGCAAGGGCTGATCTTGCACTGCTGGCTCCAGAACAGTATTGTTGGGAACGAGTCCTGTTCACCAGGCATGATATATGGCACAAAAAAAGCCAGAAAATACTTCAAAAAGAAACAAACTATTTCAAAACAAGCCAAACAAATCCCTACCCAGACAGCTTCGAAAAAAATTCTTTGCATTTCTCCAATTTACTTACCAATTTTGTAATGACTGTGTTTGAGGTGCTGGGGAAGGTTTTGTCCATATGAACGTGCAAAATTAACAGGCAGGAAAAGACCAGCTGGTCCATCAAGCCGGCCCCACACAATGATGGCCAGACCAACATGGCTAAACATTTCTTCCCTCCCCCGACCTCCTCCCCCATCCCCGACTTCCTCCCCACCCCCCACCCCACCCCCTCCACCACCCTCACACTTACCCCTGCAGCCATATAATCTCCTGGGAGAGGCAAAAAAAACAGGGCCAATACGGGAAAATATACTCTGTAAAGTTCTTCTCCAACCCCCTCAGGCGATCGCAACCAGTCCAGGAGATCACACGGACCAAGTGTTATCTATAAAGACACTTAGCTTCTATATGATGTGATCTCTGCCTCAGTCAGAAAGCGGTCCAGCTCCCTCTTGAAGGCATGCAGAGAGTCAGCACATACCGCACCGGCCAGCAATGTATTCCGGAGGCTCGCAATTCTCTGGGAAAAGAAGAACCGCCCAACATCCAGTCTATTCCTACTCTTCCATAAACTGGATTAATCTATCAATAGGGTCGCTATCCAGGCCCTTCAATTATTTTATAGACTTCTATCAGGTCACCTCAAGTCTATGCTGCTCTAAAGTAAATAGACCAAAGTCTTTGAGCCTATCTGAGTAGCTGAGGTTCTTTAAGCTAGGAATCATTCTTGTGGCTCTCCTCTGGACCTTTTTCAAGGCCACTATATCACCCACCATGTGGGTGGACCAAAATTTGGCACAGTACTCGAGATGCGGTCTGATCAGTGACCTGTATAGTGTCAAAATGATGATTTATGATTTATACTGAATGGTTCTATTAATACAACCCAATACCTTGTTAGCTTTAGTTACAGTTTCTCTATATTGGTCATGAACCTTTAGTGATCAGTGCACAATAACACTAAGATCTTTTTGTCGTTCAGCCTCTTTCAATATTGTTCCCTGTAAATGATACGTGTATTCTGTGTTGGCCCGACCAACATGCATGACACCACATTTATCTAAATTGAACGCCATTTGCCAATGTGTGGCCCACTCCCCTAGCACAACTAAATCATTTTGGATTTGATTTCACTCCTCTACCGTCTTAACATTTGCACAGATTTTGGTGTCATCCGCAAACTTACTTACCGTACTCCCAACACTACCGACCAGGTCATTAATAAAGACCGTGAAGATTAGTGGGCCTAGGACCGATCCCTGGGGGACACCACGAGAAACATGTCTTCAAGGTGAACCACATCCGTTAACTGTAACTTTTTGGCTGGGGGATTGAAGTCAATTCCTAATCCAGCTTTTCAAATCTCTACTGATACCACAAGATTCTATTTTGTGAAGTAACCTAGTGTGAGGTACCTTATCAAAGGCTTTCTGAAAGTCCAGGAAGACAATGTCTACCGGATTACCCTCATCCACTACCCTAGTGACTTCCTCAAAAACTCAATCAAATTTTTTTTTTTTTCTTTCCACATCGTTCACCTGAGGAAGGAGGTAGCCTCCGAAAGCTTGTGAATTTAAAATAAAATTGCTGGACTATAACTTGGTGTTGTAAAATTGTTTACAATTGTCAATCAAATTTGTCAGGCATGACCCATTTTTTTAGCAGTCATGTTGTGAATTTCTAAATGAGTGTTAGATGGAGTTTTGGCCATCCTGTTTAATTGTAATAGCCAACCTTAGTGCCATTGCCTGACAGACAGGATAGCACACCACGTTAGTGCTACATGAAAGTCAATGTTTGGCAAACAATTTCTGAATGTGTCTGCATTTTCATATCCAAGATATCTTGGCCCAGAAATTGGATCATGCTTGAATTGGGGCGTGATCCCAGTGCAGCACATGCTGCACAAGCCCAATGAGGCCAACAGAAGGACCATAGCAAATGGTCTGCCAGCCTCATTTGCTTGTCACCGGCATGTTGCAGATGCCAGTCATGGCCCTAGAGGCAGCTCCCCATGGGCAGAAAGATGCCTAGGAGACTCTAGGAGGGGGAGGGGAGGCAATCGGGAGGAGATCGAGCAGCCTGTGGATTAATGTGGAGCCAGGAAGAGCAGGGGTGCTCCTCCCAGAACTTCAATAAGGTAAGTAACAAAAATTAAAACATAGTTTTCCGGTGGCAGCCTCTAACGGTCCCTTTAAGCACCGCCAGTTTGGCTGCCTAAAGAAATTGCACGGAGCATGTTCGCTCCATCGCAATCGAATTTTGCAAACGGGGCCCCAAGCAGACGTTAGGCCCCCTATTTTCATATGCAAAGGGCTTGTTTCAGGAGCATGTCCAGGACGCCTATGGAAGAATCCTAACCAAATAGCGGGCGGTGCATTTCCGGCATGGAATGAGCGCGAGCACGCCACCCGCCATATTGGACCCTTAGGCACCTGTTTTAAGCCTGTAAAAGGGCTGCTGTATTTCGAGGCCTCTATCTTATCTCCCTACTTTAACAACTGTGCATTAAACACTCAGGTACAACAAATTGCATCCTCCAAAGTTGATAGCGCCAATGATGAGAATAGGTTTTAATGGTGTGATTATGCAAATATCTGTAACTAACAAAGTTATTTTGGGGGCCATAAATCACCTCATGAATAAATGCTCCCATTTATTGCATCACAGTGGGCTTAAAATATTACCAATCTGTTAAAGTGAGCACAGGTTGAAGCAAGCTGATTACTTGGGAGAGGCCAATCACTGTTAATTTACTTCAGATCCACTTGTCAGGTACTTGAGGTAACTATAAATGGCATTGGAACAGGGGAAAAGCAAAGCAATGGAAGCGATAAATATAAAATAAATTTTATGAATATTTGATTAATCAGGGAAAGGTTGAAATTTCCAAAGGTCTCTGTTAGTGGAATGTGCATATGAAAGTATGAGACTGAATTTGTGCTTCAAGGGCCTGGAGCTTTATTAACTCTCGTGTAGGGCAAATGACTCCATGAATATTTTTGAACTTCTTACACTTCTGTAAACAAGTTCTCATGCCTCATTGAAAAAAACAGATCTTTTCACTAAAAAAGCAAAACAAAATAACTAATAAGGTGAACAATTGGCCACAAATGTTATTGCTTGTTTTTTTTGTATGTGTATTCAGCTATTTTCTGTTCACTACCAAATGCATTCATTCTTTGCTGGGGAATGGTTAGACGGTTGCCCTCTGGTATATTGCCCAAGTGGCCATTACGGCTAAGCCTAATCTGTCCCCATCCAACACAGGTACACTGTCAGCGGGGGTCACTGGATAGTGATCAGATGCAGGAATCCTGGATGATTTTCCCCTCCCTAACTCAGTTGGCTGAGGTCAATAGTCGCACTTCAGCTGCTACTCTCCAGATACGATCAGCTAATGCACCACAGACGGGAGATCAAACTGGGACCTTGCTGGTCTGAATACATTTGCTCAGCTAGCGGAGAGCATTGAGTGCCGTTATTGAATTGTCAATGTGCACCCTTTTGTTTATAAACAAAGTAAAATGTCTGGAATGATGCAAGTGGCTTTGAGTTCCAGGGCCATTTGACATGATATATTTATTTCCATAGTTCCCCAAATTGTGAGTAGCCGATGTCAACTGTATCAATCCAACTCAATCTGTCATATCAGCCCACTTCTGCAGCTGTTTCTAACATCTTTGGCAGAGGGTGCTGCAGATACACATGTATCTGCCAAAGGCCTGCTCCTGGAATATCCACCCTCTGTCATCACGTAACTGCCAGGAGTGTGCCGCTGCGGATTTTCTGGGCCAGTGATCAGGAGGAAGGAAATTTGAAAGACCTGCCTCTCCCACTTCTACAGTCACACACCTGCTAATGAATGGGTCAAGCAACATCATTGTGGAAAAAATAACCTACAAAGAAAAACAAATGTCGTATAGTGTCTCACATGGAATGTTACTGTCACAACACTACCACGTTACTTTTCAGGCTATTTTAAATATTTTAGCTGAAGCTACAAGCTGAGCTGCCTTCGTCCCACTTTGACCGGCCCACCCAAATTTCCATTCCTAGCTACGCAACTAGAGGAGAGTATGAGGCGTGTCCTTTTGGTCTAATGCCTCCACTTTGTATTCTGTATTCAGGAACACTCCTACAGAACGTTACTCCTTCTATGCAATTTGATTCTGTTCCTTTAGGAATATGTCACACACAGATTCATTACTCCATCCGCTGACCTAACCAATCCACCTTCAAGGTGCTGTTAGAATAGCCATTCAACAGCATGTCACCCTGTTTAAAAAAAAAGTTTAACATACTTCTTTTTCCAAGTTTTGGCTTAAGTTATTATGTATGAAACGTCCAATGTTCTTGGAGGAATTTTACCTTTTGCTTTATAACAAATACATATTAGCAACAGATGTTATAAATATTGGCCCAGAAATTGCTGGAAAAACAATGGCAAGTTCACGGCGCTGCCTTTATTAGTAAAAACCCAGCAATTTGAGGTGAGGAAGAGATACACATATGTTGCGAATCACCACAAATTGCTGGACGAATTGCGCCATTCCGCTGTTAGTCTCACAAGAACAGGAGCTCACCATCAACCTCCCCATGAGTATCAAGAAATTGCTGGATTTGCGCCAGCTTCTAGTGTCTCGATACTAATTTGCTTACAGGACAAAATGGCACATACAGAAGGGAGTAAACCTGCACAAGAGAATAGCCCCACCGGTTTAAGCCCTGAGATGCTTTTGAGGACAGCGAGCATTGAGGAAACGGAGAAGGCAAAGTTGGAGGCCTCTCCTAAGCTCAAGGCTACCATTCTTTTACTAAACTTTCTCCCCTTCACTCACTCGTTCAAACACATACACTCCAGCTCAGTACCATGAAGCACAATATGTAGCCATGTACACACTGTTTGAATAAGTGATTTATAGTCAGCATTCTCACATCTGTTGTTCTGTTTCTGTAGACATCCCTTAAGAAACAACTGCAGCTCCCAGTGCTGCACAAGAAGCCAGCACCTCACAGCACACTGCATCACTCAAGTACCAACACAGGTACACTCACTCTGGGAGATTTAGATAGTTTGAGGAAGTAGCACCAGGTGAATCCCAGAACACAAGTGAGGAAGAGCACTTGTGTTAGTAGTGGAGAAGCAGGAACCTGTTGGCTGGAGGGCCAGCTCAGGTCCTTCCTCGCCTGAAGAGCCCTGGAATTTAGATCTCACGAGTCCTGCAATTAAACAAAAGCTGCTATTTGATAAGTAATGCTTTATGCAATCATGTTAGAGTGCGCAAAGCACCCCGCAAGGTACGTTGGTAGTTGTGGAGGAGCTCAGTCGTGTATGAACACATGGAAACTCCATGGAAACTCTAGTAACATAGGTCAATTGCGCAGTGGGAGTATCTCCGATAAATGCTCACACTGCTGCTACAGAGGCCTTACGCTCCACCCTCCAAGAGACTTACTTATCTAGAACATGTGGGAGGAGACAAGATGGATACAGCCTTTATACAGGGTTTCATAAACCTCTTTGCAGTCCAGAGGTCTTTTCCCACACAAATTACTGAGATGTTAAATGGAGGTTTTGTCTGCTTGCTCAGGTGGATGTATAAGATCCCATGGTACCATTTGAAGACGATTAGTGTATTCTTCTGGTGTCCTAGACAATATTCCTCCCTCCACCAATACCACGAAAAACATTTATCATTCATCTCATTTACTGTCTGTGGGATCGTGCTGTGTTCAAGTTGAGTGCTATGTTCATCCACATAACAACAGCAGTTGCATTTCAAAAGTACTCCTTAGTGCTTCTTGAACATATTGCAGTATGCCCCTGATCTGTTCAGGTGTTGCTTCAAGATACTTATAGTATCCTCAATAATTATCCTGGTGGCTGCAAGTGCTTCATTGTTTCTTCATTCAGCTGGTGTTTGTGGCTGTTACAAAGGTGTCATGAACCAGGCTTGAACAGAGGAGCCTTAGTCTCTTAGGAGTTATTCTTCCAGTATGCTATCTTGTTCGAATAGCCCAAACACCAAGGATAATAAACTGAAGCAATCATTACAGCTGTCAGGGAAGCAAGCTGATAAAGTGGAACCCCTGTCGATCATGAGGTCCATAGCATTGCATGCAGGAGCCCCAAAGGCTACATGGTCCTCAGTAATGTCCTGGACTTTGGAGGAAAATTCTGCAATGTGGAAAATTGCAGAGCCCTCTCAGTCTGCTGCCAGGTTTCCAGTGGAAAAGTGACGAAGGTATCTGCCCTGGCGAGCAATGCCTCGGTGATATTTGATGCACCTGTGCGTTACAGATTAACCGATAATGTTGTTGTCCTCTGTGGCATCTTGAAATGAGCCTGAGGCATTAAGGTTTAAGACTATTATGACTTTCAGTGCCACTGTGGTGGAGGGTGACTGCAAGTTAGATGGCATATCTTTGTCACTCCTTCCAGGTGATGTGATGCCCTCAAAGGCAATTGTCCTACACATTTCCAGGTAGCTGTGCCTGGATCTGTACGTATAACTGGGTGGGTAACAGCAGGTTACGACTAACGTTGTTAAAGCCCAGAATATTCCTGGCCTTCATCATTCATTTTACATTGGGTCACCTGAGTGCTCAGCAGATTCCCTACAAGAAGATCATGGTATCGCATGCAACATCATTTAAACACAATTCCTATCATAAAAATAAGATCACGCACAGAATATGCAAAACCACTGTAGGCATTTTCAGCACTGTGCGTTTAGTTGGTGAATCTGGAAATTTGGACATCCCCCAATTTCCCAGTCTTCATTTGTGAATTTTGTATTGCCACAGAACATCTTGCCAGGTAGAAAATCTATCCTTAAGTTTCGTAGTGCCACCAATGTAAATCTTAAAAAAAAATTCTCGAGCAGTTATCTCCTGCGTCCTGGTCTTTTTCACCATTGTCCTCCTGATTTTTGGAGTAGTTTGTGGTTTGAATATGGTGAAGGATGACATTCCTTGTGTCCATGAACCTTCCACTTAAATGCTGTGCTAAAATATAAATATTGGCAGAGTGTTTGTGTGCATTATCTTCATGCAAGAAGATTTGGCAAACCTTTTTCATTGCAGTGTTATGTTAGTGATGTGATGATACATGTGGCTTATGTCATTGAATTATATGTTTGTAAATGAATGAAAAAGTTGATCAGACACTTTGGGGGTAATTTTAACTTTTATTATCGGGCAAAAAATGTGAGTTAGCGAATTCATAGCCCGTTTGACTTCAGTGGAAAATAAAATCAGGTGAGATGTAAAACAGGCTGCCGATTCGCTATCGCCCATTTTTCACCCGTCGATAAAAGTTAAAATGACCTTCCTTAGCATGAAATTGGTGCCCAATCAAGCACAAGACTTTTGTCCCAGTCTGGACTTAGTTCTCTTCCTTGCCGCAGCACTCTGACTTTGAGTTTGTCCTGTTGAGGTAAGCAATGATGAAATGGTCCTTACTTGAAACCACATAGGTTGGTGTGAGGTCAGCATAGTAACTGCTAGGCCAGCCTTTGGTCTCTCGACTTGCTGATTAAATGGAAAAATAAATTTGACCATGTTTTTTTTTGTTCTGCTCTGCAGAATGACAGAGTGCACTTCACCAGCAAATTGAATCAGCTTATTATTGCTATGAGACTTAAGCAAATGATAGATAAAGAACACCTATGTTTATTAGATGCAGTTATTGAGCTTTGTAGAAGTGCCATTTTGTTTTTTAAAAAATTACTTTGCACCATTTGTATTGCATTTTCCCCATTGACAAGACCAGCTATTGTCAGTTATACAAGGCAATATTCATTAGATAGCTACTGCTTGACAACAAAATCTAGCCCTTGTTACTTTAAAGTCATTGTCGATTATTTTTTTTCTCTTGCAAGGAATCAGCCAGGCTTGCCAGTTATGTCATCTGGGATATAAAACAGATAACTTAAGTCTCATAGGAAAAAGAATTCAAATAATTGTTGGTCATTTCCACGCACTTCAGAAAGATTTCGAATAAACCTATTTTTCTCTCTTCTGTTTCCACTACCTTTTCAACTGTCATTATCTTTGAGTGGTCAAAAATATTTATCGGTGAACATTCAATCTCCAAAATCAATAGTTAAAGGGTGGAAAGCAAATTTGCCTTCTGTTAACACCAGAGCATTGAAAAGTTTACCTGTGACCTTCTGTGTTTACTCTGTGAAATGCTTTCTGTGGCTTATATTTCTCAAATGGTGATTTTTGTTCTCTCTTTTCCCTCCAGCATGTGCATATTCACATTCTTCCAAGAAAGAAAGGAGACTTTCCAAGAAATGATAATGTCTATGTGGAGGTAATTTTTAAAAAAATCTTGATGTGGCAACATTGAAAAGCTGTTCAGTTAAAACAAAGGCATATATCTTTGATTTTGAGGATTGCGGTAACTACTTTGCAGCATAGCTCGGGGTTATTGAAGCAGCATACAGTTTCTTTCCTCTGTGTGACAGAGGATGATGATCCAAGGAGTAATACCACTAGCTCAGACCCACATATTAATCTAGGATTCTGGTATGGGAAAAAAAATGTCTGCTAAATAAGATATTTGTTTTCTACCTTTTTCATAAGTAATGAATACAGTCCATTCCAGATAAATAGCTACTTGTTGCAAACAGAATTCCAAGCGTCTTGAGCAATTTGAGTGAATTGTACCACTTTGACTGAATAGAATTGTTGATCCAAACATAATAGTTAAATGTAAATTTCTGTTTTGAACATACAATGTTTTCCGTTCCGATTGTCTTACAATTAATATTTAACATAATAAATACTGTCATTCGACTGTCAAATGTTATCTTGATCATGAGGCTGTTCAGTAGTCGAGTCACTTTTGTGTGGAACATGTTCTCGTGAAATATTATTCTGTGCAGTAGCATCACCTCATCTATATTACAGAGCTGCCACTGAAGTTGGGACTGTCAGTGACAGCAATCTGTAATATTAAATGGACATTGGATTGAGTAATTCCAACATTTTCAAAGTGTCTGTTTTTATGTGAGGTTATTTGAAATTTTAGTTCAGGCATCATTTTCATTTAAATGCAAACCATTTCTTGGCAAACTGATTGGGGTAGATCTTGACTTTGTGCGATAGTGTAATATAGCGAGCCGGCAGCCCGTTTTACATCTCACCCGATTTTTATTTCCATTGAGGTCAGTGGAAATAAAAATCGGGAGCTTTTTAAAAATTGGGCTGCCGACTCGCTATCACCCGTTTTGCACTATCGCACCAAGTCCAGATTTACCCCATTGTGTTTTTACCATTATTTACTGTGCTTCTCAATCAGATTGGGATTAAAACAACACTCGCTTCTCTGAACAGTTTATGGGTTATTTAGAACAGTCTTGTTGCACTGGGGATTGGCTTTAAAATTGATGGACAAAGTATTTCTTCTTGTCCTTTGAATTTTCATTGGTTAGTTTATACTGGGATTAAGCAAATATAATGAAAATATTCATATTTACTTGTGATTTGGTTTCAGTCAGCTGACCACCTTTAAGATTTGAGACTTTGGTGCCCCATCACGTCACGGTACAGAGAGGTAGAACACAGAGTCACATACCTATGATTCCTTCTACAGCCAGTTCTTGATCTCAGCTATGCTATAAGGGAGGCACTTTCCTTTTGGTAGTTGGCTCAGTTTACCTCTTAGTGGCTGTTTCAAGAACAGCATCTGTAAAGGCCTTGAAGTCGGCTGCTTTACTTTCTCGAGGAGGAGTATGCGTGTGCAGAGACCAGAAGTGTGCAAAAGAAACAAAAGGTAAAATTTTTAATCTGATGGCCCAAAGTATGTACGATATTGCCCCTCTGGTTGATGACACTTGCAAAGCAGGTCTGAGTTAGATCACGAAGCAAGTGGTAGATTAAGCTGAAATAGTGGTAAAAAATATATAAAGTCTATTCACAACTAAGTGAATCACTTTCTCTCTCTCTCCAAGTACCCTATGGTATCCACAATGTAGAAAGCTGGATTTCAGTTCTAGTTTGTTGTAATCCCGCACAACTTAATGTAAAAGCACAAAAACACAAAACCTCATTGTGGCCTCTTATTGGACCTTAGCTTTAATGCAATGGGCTGCCTTGTAGTCTGCTTTATTGCAGTATGAGTGGATTGGTAACGGAAGAAGATTCAACTGTTATTTAAGTGTGATCCTAACTGAGCCTCTCCATATGTCTCAGTCATTACTAATGAACTCTGCTGTCTGGGTCCTTCTATGGTTCTTTCAGGTACTTTTGGGCTGTTTCACTGTTCTGGTCTGGATACAGTGCTCTGGTTCCAGTCAAGTCTTACTGCTCCAAAGGCAAGATCAGAAGACAGCCAGCTTCCTTAGTTGGCCCTTTTAATGGCCTTTAAACATCTTCCCGTTAATTTAAGGGACTGCAACCTGTTATTACGGAAACTCATGAGGTCAAATGAGTGTTTGAGGCCTCCCTATCTCCCTGCATTAGTTCCTGTTTTGGGTAATTAAGCATGAGGTGTATGCATTCTGACCCATGGCCGCCTGCCCTCATTAGTTTCTTAAAACTGTGAGGTAAATGTACTGAATTATGCAATGTTTCCAAGTTTCATACTAGACTGGGCAAATGCAGACCCAGTTCAAATGCCCTGGGGCATGGGAGGAGACACAATGGTACAGATGCAAAAATGATGCCAACGTTGGAACTAAGGACACACTCTTCGCATTAACAGATTTCAGCTCTGAGGGAGAACAGCAAACTTGGGCTGTAAATGGTGATATGGAGCTTGAGCATCTTTTTTCCCCAACCAGATATGGCATCAGTTCTGAATGTTGATAAGGATGTTGTATAACATAGTAATGTCTAGAGTATAGTTCATATCCCAGTAATCAATAGCTGAGAAAACCTGGTAATAATGTAGGAGCATCATGAAAATTTTAATTACCTTTTTACCTACTTCTAACTGCCACTAATATATTCAGTGTTCCACATGCATCTTTTTGAAGAATGTTATTTTAAAAATAATAAATAATTGAACTATGTAATATATATTGTAATAACTATCAAATGCCTGGAAGTGAGTCTGAGGGCATAACTCAGTGTTGGGGTTCTGCTGAATTGTAAAAGACTCGAGTTGTGCTCTTGTGGTTTTTAATATCATTGCAACTGTCTGATTGAATTCCCACATTGCCAGCCCTCTGCTATCTAGATGTAATCAGCATATAAAACCAATACAGGACCATGTGTTGATCCTGTGATTTTTAACAAAAGACACCTCATTTTAAAATTTGCAGCAAATGTCTTGGGTGGGTGAACAGAACATTGATTGCACTGTGTCATTTCTATCAAATTGTAGTAAAGTACTTATGTTCTGCAAGTTTTTTTATAAATTACTGCCATGATTTAGAAAGACATAGAGTCAGCCATGTGGCTTCATGCAAACTGTGTTTTATGACAGTGCTGGGAACAGGAAGAATTGAAACTTGGCTGAAAAACAAGTGCTGTTTTGAAAAATGTGCTGTCAATGTGATAATAATGATTGTGACTCTGAGTAATAGGCCTGTAAGGCAGCATTGGTAACCAGGTTCAGTGGCTGACTTTTTAAAGTCGCCTGCCGGTGGTGCTAAGTCTGGCAGTAAATCTGCCAAGATAGTACTTTGGTATTAAGGCATAATCTTCCTTCCTGATGTAAGGATAATAATGCCAACAAAATACAAGTACCGAAGTTCAGTTTGGGACCGAGCAAAGAGCCTCAACCTTAGCAAACTGCATGACCTTCTGAGAGAATACTTCAATGGAAATGAATGTTGTCTCCTCAGTAAAGTGGAATGGGATTGGGTAGATGACAGGAAACATCTCAGTGACAGGAGGATAAAAGGCACAAAAAAGAATAATTTGAGTGAGTACCTTGGAAACCGCTTCCTCCAAGATTGAAACCCTGGCAGCAACAGTGAGGATTCACTGGTTCCAGATGAACCAAATGATTATATAACTTTGCTCATTAATATAAATGACAGAACATGATTGTAAAGTCTACATGTAATCGCAGGGAAAGTTCACTGTGTGCAATCTGCCCAGGTCAAAGTACATATACTGTACTTTTGCTGCCCCCTCCAATAAATACAGCTGCTCAGCAATGTCATTCTGAAGGAAAGTTAACTGCCCAGGTTACGATTGCACAGTATAAATAAGGGACAAAATAAATACACCATGTAGAATTCTTCAGTACTCCAACCGGTTCTCAAATTGTGGTTGAGGAACTAATGCGTCTGTGAGTGCAGCAAGAAAATTCCCAGAAAGGCAAACTCATTCACATAATGCTCGCATTAGCAGGGATTGGAAGATGAAGCAGGACACTCAGTCACAAAAGTCTGTGGTGGATCTTGTGTCCTTGTATATGTTTTGACAGTGTGGTTGAACAGTATTGTCATATTTCACTGGACCCTGAGATGGTGGGCCAGATTTGAACTTACACCGCCAGATGGTAAACTCAGTGTTGTGGATCAGCCGCCTGTTACGCACCCTGCCTGATTTTCATTTCCATTGAAATCAACGGAAAGTATGGGTGGGGTGAATAACAGGCAGCTGGTCCGTAATGCCGAGTTTACCGGGGGCGGTGAAAGTTAAAATCTAGCCTATTGTCTCTTCCTTACAGGCAGATAATTACATATGTTTTTCTTTTAGAGGTGTGTGTGTGGGTGAGGGGTGGGGAGGGAAGAATTGGAGAGAAATATTCGAGCATTTCCCTCCTATCCTTTCATTTCTTCTGCCTCTTAAGCTATGTTTACAACCTTGGTCTTGGGAGAGCACTTACTTCCAAGGTATACAGTTTATCTGCATGTGAATTGGTACAAAGTGGCACTCAATATGTAACGCATATTCAGACTGATTGTGACAGTTTGGCTGCTGCACATGCATGAAATCAGCAACAAGTGATGTCAGGACGTCCAAATTATACTAAGACACACTACAGGAGTGTATGCGTACTGACATCGTAACATTGAGTTGTGACATCAGTCCAGGTATCATTTGAGCAATGTGTTTATTGGAGCCAGTCAGACCATTGGCAATCCAGAAGACTGCAAAAACAGGCCTTCCTGCTTTTATAAAATCCGGTAGGTTCAGCTTGATTTTGCCACTGTCTGTGCAAGACCTTCCATTGGGCACCAGTGGATCAGTATATAAGTCGCTTACATAAGCCAGTGGTATAATAGCCACTGCTGATCTTACCAACTGAGAAGTGTGCTTGTATTCTCTATAGAGTGCTTTAATGGTGGTGAGACCAGATAATTGTTGAACACTCTGGGGGTTATATTGGATAACCCCCAAAAACTGGCGCTGGGATCACAGTGCACGTTTAACACACGCCCATTCGTTGCGAGGCAGGCAGCAGGTAACATTTGTGCTGCCTGATGATTGCTGCCTGCAGCCAGCGCTACCTGCACTGTTGATTGGCAGCACGCATCAGCAGGGGGCCCCAATATCGGGAGTGGCGAGCACTACTTAAAGGCAGCCTGCACCTCTTAAAGGGGAGGTGCACTGTGGCTGCAGGAACTGCTGATAGTGCTTTGGGAAGTAAATCTGTGCTGGAATATAGTGAAGAATGGCTGCGCCTGTGAGAGAGCGTGCACCAAGGTTCTCGGATGATGCACTATAGACCTTGGTAGAAGAGGTGGACAGAAGGAGGGGAATCCTCTATCCGCGGGGGCAGGAGGCCCTCCAATCATATGCTGAAAAGGCAGTAATGGACGAGGTCAGTGCCAGGAGCATAGTGCCAAGAACATGGATGCAGTGCAGAAAGAAGTTCAGTGATTTGACACGAGTGGTCAAGGTGAGTGAGTTCAACTGTCAAGTGGCACAGCCTACCAATTACACCACGAGCCATATTCACTGCTCCATGCACTACACCCCCCTTCACCCACCTACCAACAAACTCTTTCAATCCGTACTCAACTCTTCAAATCAGATGCTTCATCTCACTCTCACACATTACCACTGTTGCAAGCTGCACACCCACAACACATACTGGCAGCTATTCAACCATGGCAGCCACATCACCCAAACACCTTGCAGGACACTCACAGACACACTTCCCTCTTTTTTGCAGGAGAAGATGGCATGTAACATTAGGCAGCAGGAAAGAACTGGAGGACAGGTGTGCCTACATGTCCTAACTCCCATGGAGGAGACAGTGCTGCCCATCATTGGAAGGGTCATCACTGAGACCGTGGACACTGGCAGTGCTGGAGGTATCGATGATGAGGGTCTCTGCATAACGAATCCTCCTTCTCGCTTCCCACTTCTCTCTCATCCCACAATCCTTTCTGACTCACGTGCTGTAGATGGTGTAATCACGCACTTCTTACTTTCTCCTTTCCCCTCACCATAACTCAACCCGTGTCCCTTTGTCATTTCAGATTCGCAAGAACTGGAACCTGCACCGGCAGAGGAGGCAGGGGAAGACAACAGTGATGATGAAGACACACCGTCACTCGATCTTAGTCTTGCAGCCACCAGCTCAGATACTGACACTGCGCGTGGTTTAGAGGCTAGAATAGTGGAGGGATCCGTACGTGGTGAGACACTGGGCACAAGTGCACAGGAGCCAGGGTGGGAGAATGGATACCGCAGATGCCAGCTCGCCGGAGGGCGATGTCGCACACTAGTTCTGCTGCCGAGGAGTGATGACTTTGATGGGCCAGGCTACAGAAGAAGGCTGATGGGCGTACACATCCAAATGCTTGGGGCACTGGAAAGCCTGCCAGAAAGCCCGTGCACAATGTCAAGGGGCATGGAGGAGTCCAGCTCCAACTTGGCACAGGGCTTTGCGCAGAACTTGGAGTCCACACATGGAGCGGGTGGTCACCTCCATCAGCACACCTGTGGAACTCACCATGATACAGTGTCTGATGCCTGATGTCACTTTGCAGCCCAAACATCTGTCATCAAAGGTCTGACTGCTGCTTTGGAAGCAGTCCAAAGACTGTTGGTATCGTGGCTCTGGGTACCACTGTTGAAAGGGGCTGTCAGGGCGTGACAGCAGTCCAGCAATCTGTTCTCCAGCAGATCACCAGGAATGCTGAGGCGTCGCCCCGGGAGAGTGGCAGCAGTGCCATGGAAGATGAACCTTCTGTCCTCTCTCAGGATGACAGCATTCCTGCTCCCACTCCTGCCACTCCGCCAGTGCCCATGCTGTTGCCTGTCAGCCAGCCAGCCCAGACTGCTGCAGCCCAAGCCGAGATGGTGCAGTCTGCAGCCGGGCCCTCTCGGCCCAGAGCTGCTCGAGGTCGTCCTCCAAGGCCATCTGCACTCTCCTCAGTTGAAGGTCAGCAGCCTTCCACCACCCATGCTTCAGCCACTGGGGATGCACCTCATAGGAGCATTAGGAAAGGTAAAGGTACACAAACAACAGGCATGAAGGGAACGCACAACGGTGAATAGTATCATTTTGTTTCCATAATTTCATTTGTTAATTTATAAATGTGGATTTGAATTTGCATTTGGTGGTTTTTATTTCTGCAATGAGCTGAGGGAGGAAGCAATATGTACTCACAAGGAGGACAATTTTATGGTCATGTGGGAGAGGAACAGTGAGGAGTGTCGGACTGTTGGTGAATGGGGAAGTGTCATTGAGGTTACTGGTCTCGCTCATTAATAATCTGATCACTTGGAGCCCTGGCATACAGGGCCTGTGTACCTTGTATTCTTCCTGCCTCTTCTCCTCCTCCTCCTCTTCCCCCTCTGTCTCTTCCTCCTCCTCCGCCCCTTCTTCCTCTTCCTCTGTCTGTTGCTCAGGTTCCTGCCTCATAGGCAGTGGCAACAGCTGTTCCCTCATAATGGCAGAGTTGTGCAGCATGCAGCATACAATGACAAATCTTCATAACCACTCAACTGAGTACTGCAGGGCTCCTCCAGAGCGGTCTAGGCAGCAGTTGCTTGAGGATGCCTATGGTGTGCTCTATGACGTGCTCTATGACGCTATGAATGGCAGCGTGGCTCTCGTTGTAGGCCTGCTGTGCACGTGTGCGTGCAATCCAGACCAGAGTCATGAGCCATGTCATGACGGGATAACCCTTATCGCCCAGTAGCCAGCCTTTGACTTGCCGTGCTGGTTGAAATATAGGTGGCACAGAGGACTGCTGCAGGATGGAGGAATCATGACTGCTGCCAGGATAGCGGGCATTGACCTGCATGATGCGTTGCGTGTCGTTGCACACCAGCTGCACATTGAGGGAGTGGAATCCCTTTCTGTTCATGAATATGGCCGAGTTCAGATGTGGAGCACGCATGGCAATATTCGTGCAGTCAATGGCACCCTGCACCATGGGGAAGCCTGCAATGTGAGCAAGCCCTCATGCTCACTCCTGCTGCTTGTCTCAGGCAAGAGGGAATGAGATGAATCTGTTTCTGAGTGCGTACAGAGCCTCAGTGACCTCCCTTATCCAGCAGTGCACTGCAAACTGCAAGATGTTGCTTATATCGCCAGCAGCAGCCTGAAAACGAACCAGAGCCGTAAAAATTAAGCACCATGGTTGCCTTGACAGCCACAGGTAATGCCGTCCTTGCCCTGCTCTGAGGTTGCAGTTGTGGTTGCTGCAGTTGACAAATTTCAGTCACAACCTCTTTAGTGAACCACAGCCATCTGGTGCACTGGTTATCACTAAAGTTCAGGTAAGAGAATTGTTCCCTGAAACCCCTCCTGGGATATGGCCTCCTGCTGAGTGCCCTGCTCCTCCTCCTTCTTCCCCTCCTTCTTCTAGCAGCTTGTCCTGCTCTGTGTGGCCTCTCTTCATTCTCCCTTCCCCAGAGGAAGCCCTAGCAGGCCACCTGTGTCTGGAAGCAACTTTTTCCAGCACTAAAAGTACTGCAAAACCAGCCAGACCACTCTCTATAGAATATTGCAACTTGAGCCACGTATAGGAAACTTCCAAAAACACATACAATTGCACCAGCAGCCAGAATAAATAATCTAGCAACTACCCTGTAACTCCTGCATGATCCCTTTAAATAGCATTGGTGGGAGATCCTTCATGCCGTTTAAGTCCTGTTCTGCTGTGCAAGGTTAAGACAGTGCGTTGGCTGGAGCGTGGAATTCCAAAATGTCGCTGGCTGCTTCACATCAGCGTTGCACACTGATTCACGTCATAATCTCCCTACTCTACATACTGCAGGCGGTCGTTAGGTACGTGTATGCGCGCAAACCCCTTTACCAAGTTGGCGTTCTGCGCACTTCACATCGGACGTGTGCACACGCATCTCGAACGCCATTTTTGAGGCTTAGGTGTCCGTGTAGCACCTACACAATAGGCGCTACACAGCCCAATTTCACCCCCAATAAAGCCGGGTAGTAGTTTTAGAAAACATTAGGCAAGAATTTGAATTTGGAGTTATGAGGCCACCTTGCCACCTGATTAAGGTCTAATTTTGAAGGTATTAATGTCTAATTTTGAAGGTATTAAGTCACAGCAAGTGCTATTGTCAATGGGACAGGCAACTGGTGAAAATAAATCTGTTAAATCTTAATTCGAGCATTGGTGATAATGACAGCAGAAAATGTGATGATCTGCACTGCAGCACCATTCATACCATTCAACCAGCAGTACCTGGTGGAAATCTCGTTTAATGTGACGTCAGGTCAAGCCCTTGGCCGAGAGAAAGTTCAAGAATTTAGATTTTATCTTGTTTTTTTCAATAAAGAGAAAAGAACTTCTGTAAAGCATGTATATGGAATTACAATGCAGCAGCTGTGGTTAGGTTCTCCGCTTATGAGTGAACTGAGCATACAGCTGGTCTACCCAGTTAATTCTATTTATAATCTTGATTCTCTAATTGTCTGGCATTAAATAGCAGGAGTTCAACCCTGACTGATATATCAAGACAGCTGTTGAACACCAGTAGTCCCGTTATGTTGGCTTAGCCAGATTAGTACTGTCTTCATTTATCTGTTGTAGCAGTGTGAGCAGGGACTGCTAGATAACACTGTCTGTCTGCCCCATCATGTGGTAGTGCTTTTCGTGTCCGTGCTTGGATATTAGAAAAGAGTTGACAGGCTCGTCAGTTATTTTCAAAATAAAATTGAGAGTTTTGAAAAAAGTGCTGCTGAATGCATGAGTATAGAGATGCAGCTGACATGAAGCATACTGATGGAGTGCAATTTTTTGGAGGTAATCTTACCAAGGTTGGTACATTTGGTGTTAGGTTGGGCACTGAAGTATAACATTGTGGGCTAAATGTTGTGGCATGCGCAACGGATAGCATTTTTTTGTGGAATGACATTTAAGTAATTTCTGTGTTGAAACACAATCTTTCACCAGATGTGGAGAAAATAATATGACTTAAGAAACAATTTCCATTCAGGCAGGGTGGCAAGCAACAGCATGCTAATTCTCCATATAAAGCGAGGAAGAAACACCCAGTTATAAAATGGCAATGGGTAATCCTGGGAGCAGATCACTTACCTCCCCTCTTTGCCAGAGAATGATGCATGGAAGAGAGAAGTAGTGCAGTACGTCTAACCCATACTCTATTAAATAAACACTTTCAACGATATGGAGTTCTTCTGACAAGATGCTTGAAGGTTAACTGAAAGAAGATATTATTGGTCAAAGATTCATTGCTGTGTGACTTTAAGAAGGCTTTTCCAGATAAGAACCTTTTTTTCATGTTCAGGCTTGTTAAATAGTTTGTTAATGAATAAATCGTCCTATCGATCATGTGCACGCAGGGACCATAAAATATAAAGCTAATTACAAAACCGTTTTGTTAATGGTTATTTTAATCATTAAGATTGCCCTCCCTGGCAGCTCAGACCATTAGACTGCAGAGTCAGAAACCAAGTTATCAAGGTAAAATGGTGCTGAAGCTAAGAATTAGGCTCAGGAGTACAATTTAATCTGTCAGTTTATATAGACATACAATTAGACCTTGACAATTGGGATCCTTAAAAGTCTGTTTTCTTTCTTACGATGAGAAGCCCTTCAGACCTGTTTGCTGTTGTTCTGCTGACGTTTACTTTATGCTGAAGCATTTCAATAAATGTAAACAAAAGTGCTGCATGTTTTCTGTGAACATTGCCAAATGCAAATGAGAAGGTGATTTAGAAGTGGGTCTAAAGGGTTACTACTCTGTCATAAAATGAAAGATGGACAGAATGTCTATGATAGGGCTCATACATCACACTATGCACCCAGATAGATCTAATAACTCCAGATGAGTGCTGCTGATTATTTTTCACACATTTAGAGTACAAAGAGGGACAGGCATTAGAAAAGAAGTAGACTTTTGCAGCATTTATGAGTAGTGATAAAAATTCATTTCAACGAGATATTCAATTTATTTTCACAGTCCCTCAAAACTTTGAGTTGATCAAGTTGCAAATTATATTGAAGTAAAATCTGTTATGGGTTCTTCATACAAAAGTCCAACCTTAAGGTCAGATTACCCCAGTATAGACAATATTGTGACTTAGTACAGTAAGTTGGTTGGTACGGTGGTTATGCTATGGAGTGATAAGGATGCAACTTCACATCTGCTATTCTCCATAACATCAGTTCCTGATCTCAATGAGGTTGCATTGAGAGCTGTGAAAAATGAAGAAAATCATCTTAGAAATTACTTTCAATTACTACTACAAAGTAGTTATAATAGGAATGTAATAGGACATAAACTTGTCATGATTTAAGATGCTGCTACACCAAATATTCTGTCAATTGCACCTTAGAGAAAAGAAACTTAAGAACATAAAAGTGCAATTTTTGCTGTGGTGGATTTAGAAATTTTTTAAGGCTTTTGACAATTTCTGGTGCATTTTCCAGCATTGTGAAGTGTATCGTATTTAACACACACGCTCATGTCCATGGGAGAAAACATAGTCTAGTGTCAATCAGTGCTAATCATCTGCACAAAAAATCCTCAATAGTTTGATTTCTCTTTTCTGTTTTTTTATTATTTAAAATATTGTCCCCAATGCTTTGTTTCGCTGTCCTGGATAACACGAAGAGTTGAGGGTGCACAAAAGAGGGAGACGATGCAGACATTATAGTTAAGGAGGAGGAGTGTGCAATATTGGATGGGATAAACATAGTAAAGGAGGAAATATTCAGGGGATTAGTATCTTTGAAAGTAGATAAATTGCCAGACCCGGATGAAATGTATCCCAGGCTGTTAAGGGAAGCAAGGGTGCAAATAACGGAGGCTTTGACCATCATTTTCAAATCTTCTCTGGCTACAGGCATGGTGCCGGAGGATTGAAGGACTGCTAATGTTTTACCATTGTTTAAGAAGGGAGATAAGGATAGACCAAGTAATTACAGGCCAGTTAGCCGTACCTCAGTGGTGGGCAAATTATTGGAAATAATTCTGAGGGACGGTATAAATCGTCATTTAGAAAGGCATGGATTAATCAAGGACAGTCAGCATAGATTTCTTAAGGGAATGTCGTGTCTGACTAACTTGCTTGAATTTTTTGAGGAGGTAACAAGAAGGGTCGATGAGGGTAGCACATTTGATGTAGTCTACGTGGATTTTAGCAAGGCTTTTGACAGGGTCCCACATGGCAGACTGGTCAGAAAAGTAAAAGCCCATGGGATGAAAGGGAAAGTGGCAAGTGGGATCCAAGGGAAAGTGGCAGGAAGCAAAGGGTAATGGTCGGCGGGTGTTTTTGTGACTGGAAGGCTGTTTCCAGTGGAGTCCCACGAGGCTCGGTACTAGGTCCCTTGCTTTTTGTGATATATATTAATGATTTAGACCTAAATGTAAGGGGCATGATTAAGAAGTTTGCAGATGATACAAAAATATGCCATGTGTTTGATAATGAGGAGGAAAGCTGTAGACTGCAGGAAGATATCAGTGGACTGGTCAGGTGGGCAGAAAAGTGGCAAATGGAATTCAGTCCAGAGATGTGTGAGGTAATGCATTTGGGGAGAGCAAACAAGGCAAGGAAATACACGATAAACGGGAGGATACTGAGAGGTGTAGAGGAAGTGAGGGACCTTGGTGTGCATGTCCACAGATCCCTGAAGGTAGCAGGACAGGTAGATAAGATGGTTAAAAAGGCATACAGGATACTTTCCTTTATTTTTTTTTATTCGTTCATGGGATGTGGGCATCGCTGGCGAGGCCGGCATTTATTGCCCATCCCTAATTGCCCTTGAGAAGGTGGTGGTGAGCCGCCTTCTTGAACCGTTGCAGTCCGTGTGGTGAAGGTTCTCCCACAGTGCTGTTAGGAAGGGAGTTCCAGGATTTTGACCCAGCGACGATGAAGGAACGGCGATATATTTCCAAGTCGTGATGGTGTGTGACTTGGAGGGGAACGTGCAGGTGGTGTTGTTCCCATGTACCTGCTGCTCTTGACCTTCTAGGTGGTAGAGGTCGCGGGTTTGGGAGGTGCTGTCGAAGAAGCCTTGGCAAGTTTCTGCAGTGCATCCTGTGGATGGTACACACAGCGGCCACTGTGCGCCGGTGGTGAAGGGAGTGAATGTTTAGGGTGATGGATGGGGTGCCAATCAAGCGGGCTGCTTTGTCCTGGATGGTGTCGAGCTTCTTGAGTGTTGTTGGAGCTGCACTCATCCAGGCAAGTGGAGAGTATTCCATCACACTCCTGACTGAGCCGAGACATAGAATATAAGAGCAAGGAGGTTATGCTAGAACTGTATAAAACACTAGTTAGGCCACAGCTTGAGTACTGCGTACAGTTCTGGTTACCACATTACAGGAAAGATGTGATTGCACGAGAAAGGGTACAGAGGAGATTTACAAGGATGTTGCCAGGACTGGAGAATTTTAGCTATGAGGAAAGATTGGATAGGCTGGGTTTGTTTTGGAACAGAGGAGGCTGAGGGGTGATTTAATTGAGGAGTATAATTTATGAGGGGCCTACATAGAGTGGATAGGAAGGACCTATTTCCCTTAGCAGAGGAGTCAGTGACCAAGGGGCATAGATTTAAAGTAATTGGTAGAAGGATTAGAGGGGAGCTGAAGATAAATTTTTTCACCCAGAGGATGGTGAGGGTCTGGAACTCACTGCCTGAAAGGGTGGTGGAGGCAGATACCCTCAACTCATTGAAAAAGTACTTGGATGTGCACTTGAAGTGCCGTAACCTGCAAGGCTACAGACCAAGTGCTGGAAAGTGGGATTAAGCTGGATAATTCTTTTTCGGCCAGCACAGACACGATGGGCTGAATGGCCTCCTTCTGTGCCGTAATTTTCTATGATTCTATTCTATGTACTGTTTCAGAGTGCAGCTCTGACTCTTCAGTAAACATGAAGCACTTGTCGATGAGGTGGCCTTGGTGAATGTGGAATGCCCTGGTTCGTAATTGCTAACTGGCTTCCTTTCTCACTAACGTCGTGGGGGCTGGTAGAACAGCAGATTTTTGGGCTGGCTGAATTGCTTCATGGATCCCCAGGGGTTCATCTATTCTTTGCATGCGCTGAAGCATTTTAAGTGCGCAGATGTGATAACTCAAAAGGTTGTGAGACGGTTTTTAAAGTCCCTAGAATTCTTGAATATGAGGAGGACTTCGCAAGTAGAATGAATGGAGGTCCTCAATGCTGACTGCTTGCTCGGAACACAATGGAGGAGATGCAAGAGTTCCAGTTGTCATCGTGCAGCCAAGAATTTTGATGTGGAGATGCCGGAGATGGACTGGGGTGGACAAATGTAAGGAGTCGCACAACACCAGGTTATAGTCCAACAGCTTTATTTGAAATCACAAGCTTTCGGAGCTTTGCTCCTTCATCAGGTGAAGAAAGATAGAGAAAGACGAATGCATTTGTCTTCTTGATATGACACATTCCCAATCATGGCAAAGTCATCAGGGAGAGGGCTGATTCCCCACAGAGAAACATTAGAAAACACAACAAGAAAGGTGAGAAAACTTCTTCTCACCTCCTGGGCCAGGCAAAAACCAAACAGAAGGGAAAAAAGCCTGTGGCCAATACAAAAGAAAACTTTGACTCCATAAGGCAAAGAAGCAAGCTCCAGTTAAATGTGACGGCAAATGACAACTTAAAACTACAGATCATTTATTTCTATAACCAGCAATACACTCTTCTTTCAAGAATTTATCAAGCTACCTTTTCAAGAGTTGTAGCAACCCCCATTCTCACCATGTGACAGAAGTTTGTTCCAGAGGGCAATAACTGTAAAAAGAAATACCTCCCAGCATCTAGCCCAACTCTAGGGGAAAACCTGATTTTAACCCTGCCCACCTGCATGAATGGTACGGGCTGGGGGTTAAAATGTTGGTTGGGCGGTGAATGTAATCTTCCCGACGCGTTCACACCTGCCGACATTTTAACCCCGCTGATTCATGTTGCGGGAAAAACGCCCATCGCAATCCGGCCAGTGCCTCATCAATATTCCGATGACGTACTTCAAATTTAACGGAGAATCGTGCACAGAGCTGCCAGCGAAATCTGGTGACAAGCAGGATCAGGGCCAGAGGAGGCCCAGGTTTTTTTTTAACATTTTCTTGTGTGCCAGGAGTGCTCCCAAAGCCCCCACGCTCCCCACCCTCATCGTCTTACTAGACTGCCGGGAACCGTTCCCTTGCCTCTTACTGCCCGGAATCTCGCTCCCGCCAGCTGGCTTTGGGTGGGAGTCAGTATTGACTTAATTTAAATGAGGCCCGGGAGTTAACATAGCCCAGGTTAAAATCAGGGCTGGAAATTCTTTTTAAAACTATGGATGAGTGAGAACTGGTCTTCTCTCTCTGCAATCAGGATTAAAACTGTCAGTTACTGGTATATCACATGGATGTAGCCAAGTTCCTGCTGTCATTCCTGAGGGCATAAACCACGGATAATGAATCACTTCAGAGATAATTAATCACTGCTGGAAATACCACATCCACGGTATAAAGAATTCCAACTGGAAATCCATTTGTCAAATCTCACTGAGATTGCTAGCTGGGACATTGAGACGGGGGGAAAAATTGGCACTCAGTCCACTTTGACTCAGGGAACTACACATCATGCTGATCATACCAACGCATTGCATTGACATTAGAAATGGCTGGGGTGTCTGGGCCCACCATACTGTTCTCTAGTCTGGAGAGGAGGAGCTACAATGATAAGTTAGAAGAATAAACAATGGGGCCAAATTGAAAAATTGCTGAATGTTTCTTCAGTAGCCTGCATTTGTTTTGTGTTTTATCATGTTAGAACGCCTCAGCACTTTTCAGAACCATGCAGAACAACTGCAAAGCACCGCATTTGTTCATAAATTTCCTGTTTCTGTGATAATTGCAGAGTCAGTCATTTTCTCATGTTCATTTCATTTCAATAAAAAGGAAGTTGAGGTGTTAATGGTGGTATCAGTCACTGTTCTGACTTAATTTCCACATTTTAAATCTACTTCCAACAGTTTTATAGTAGCAGTCCTTTCCTGGATTTAAGACCATTGCACGCCAGACTTATTGCCACTTACAGCGCCACTTTTATTTTCTAATTAGGAAGCACAGACCCTCACCAAGAGGAGGTCCCACAGCATTTAAAGCTGTACTGACAGCTCTATTTGAGTGATGCTTTCCACATTTAAAACCTATTGATACAATGCAATTTCCTAGGCATTTAAGAAGAAAGGTATAAAAAATTGCACTAATTAACTAAAACTTTCAAATAATACCCCGCTGAATGAAGATTTCCCTTCTGTATTTAACGCACAAAATGTTGCAATTCATTTCAGGACTCTGTTATATAGACTGCAAGTTTTGTAAAGTATGTTTGTTTTATTACTTGAAAGTAATGATGTACCAGAGCCAGTCTGTACTCTGCTGAATTAGCTGATCTTGGCCAACCAGCAGTTAAGGCTCTCAATTGGCTTCTGTGGGCAAATAGCAGGGAGCAGAAAAAATCAGTCACTAATCTCTGTGACTGAGGAATGTTTTAAGGACAAACATTAAAAAAAGAATGATAATGGTTTCTTTAAAAAAAAGAGAAATCCAGGTCCAAAATTGATTGGGTTGCATGCTGACACTTCTGGGCACTTGCTGCATACCAATTACCCAGTTAACACGCAATATGAAAATCGCTCCCCCCCCACCCCAGTACTTTTTATGTGTATGAATATGCGATGAAGGCGAATGTTGAGGTAGTTCCAATTTCCCAACCCATTCCTTTATATGTGCAAATGCACAGATAGTCATACTTATACCTTCAATAATGCTTCCTGAGACAGGGTGAATCTAGCAAAGTTATGATAAGCCTTTTGAGAGAATTTTTTTGACATGCAACAGAACCCGCCCCCATTTCCTTGTCCAGGTATATCCAGTGCCTGTTTATGTTGTCCACTTCTAGGTTGCTTAGAGACGGTGCAAATATATGAAGAGTAATTTTCCAACTCTGCCCAAAGTGCATATCAGAACTTCTGATCATTTAAATTAGTCACTATGTGCTGCATACCCCCACATTCCCAATGTGCGCTTCCAGCAGGTTGTAGCCTCCCACCAGGTGCACATAGTCTGAAAATTAGCCATGTAATGTGTTACCAGTTTTAGAAAATTAATAGAGAATTTTACCTTTATTTACAAAATTGTGAAAATATTGATTTATCATATATAGATTTTAATTTTCAAAAATCGCTTTTTTTTAAATATCCATCAATATCATTTTTTTAATGTTCTTTCAGCATCTCCGCCTGACTGTTGCCATAGCCATGGAAACGTGATTGACCTGCATCAGTTATGCTCCCATTAGTTGGAAATCTCATTGTGCATGGTGGAGTTAGTGTGAATTTTGCCTCCCAAGTCAGACTGCAATCCTAGCATGTGTAGCAGACTTAACTGCAGCTGCTGGCTTCAGATATGTCAGGGCAGCAGAATAAACGACCACAGGTTCAGATTGTGAAGGGCAAATTTAGGCCAGATGTCTGGAAGCATTTCTTTATACAAAAGGATGATCAACAGTCGGACTGAGGCCAGGACACTGGACTCATTTAAGAAACAGCTAGATGCTGTCATTGGAAGGAGGTGAGGTTGGTGAACTGGAACAATGAGTCAAATGGACTGAAGGGTCTTCTACATCCTAATCTGTCTTTCAAATACAGGTCATTATTTTCCTGAGGTGAAATTTATTTTAACTTTAAATAATTTTGATTGCTGCCATAGCAACGTGATATTATGGACGGCACTTTCCACTTTGGCGGGGGCAGAAAAGGGGCAGTAGTGGATTGGCCGCTTGTTATTAGCCGGCCAGATTTTACTTGCCATTTTTCTGAGTCAGATTGCTGCTGTTCTCCTTTGACTGGTCAGAAGCTCAGCTATGTGTGTTGGGAATAGTAGTCTGATTATAGGCTTCATGGTTTGAACCAGGACAGAACGGTACTGATAATTAAACCAAATTAGAATTTGATATGTTTTCAAATTAGGATTATTTTGATAAGTTCCCAAATTAAATGAATACGCTTCGAAAATTAGATGCATAAGTTAGTTAGGTTTCTGTTAGATTTTGTTTCTGATTTTCTGTTAAACTTGCTTTTATGCTTGCCCACAAAGAAATACAAACCACATTATGAACACAAGAACATTAGGAACAGGAATAGGCCATTCAGCCCCACGAGCCTGCTCCGCCATTCAATTAGATCATGACTCCATTTTCCAACCTTTGCTTCGTATCCCTTAATACCCTTACCTGATGAAAATCTATCTAGCACCGTTTGTCCAAGCATCCACAGCCTTTTGGGGGAGAGTTCCAGATTTTTACCACCCTTTGTGTAAAAAAGTGCTTCCTGATTTCACTCCCGAATGGCCTTGCCCTGATTTTAAGAGTATTTCCCCTTGTTCCTGATTCCCCCACCAAAGGAAATAGTTTCTCCGTATCTATCCTATCAAATCCTTTTAACATTTTAAACACCTCTAATCAGATCACCCCTCAATTTCCTAATTTAACCCATCTATTGTTTTGGAAAATTGGAGATATTTGATCCGACAGTTTACTGGTTGCAGTTTTATATTAATTTTCCTGTGTTTTTTTTCGTTTATTCTGAGGTTGTGGGTGATGCTGGCAAACCAAAATTATATTGCCCTTCCCTGGTTGCCCTGCGAGCATTAACATCAACCACATATGACGATCCGGATTCGTTCCCCTCAGTCTGGTTCAGTAAAAACTGAAGTCGAATACATTTTAAAGTTCATCACAACTTTAATAGCAGGGTTCTTAGTCTGCAGCATTGATTTGGACTCCTGATAGAGTCCCTCTATGCTGGCAGAGCAAGAACAAAAACATACAGAAATCCACACGTTTTTATACAAATCAATAGGGTTGGAACATCCTTAACGAGGGTCAACACCAATCATAAGCCGGGCACATGTTGCCATGCGAGGTTACATTATTTCCGGCCAATCATAAATCGTCCATGTGCTGATCATGCTGCTGTTAGACATCAAAGGGGATACTTCCTCACCTTCCAACTTGGAATGTTCTTCCCTGTCCCTTCTGTTCCTTATCTCCCAACCTGGAATGTCTTTCAACTTTGGCTAAGCTCGTTACCTATATTGATCTGCCATAAACATGGAGACATTCAGACCAGTCCTTGAATCACATCAAAGACTCTATATTGCTAAGACCATGCAAACCTGCTGACTGCGCAAACATATGGCCCAGCAGGAGGCCAGGCCACCTGTACCAATCTCAGTTACTAACTAATTAACCCTTTCTAACCATTTTGCATTCTGCTTCTTTGCCACGTAGGCATTTTAATATTTTACCGAAAACTGACCACGTAGGGATTCTCACATAGGGGTAAATTTTAACGGGGAGCCAGGAAAAGAGCGGTTGGGGAGTGGGATGGAATTTCCGGACGGGAAACCTGGAAGTATGGGTTTTGACCCGGAAGTATAATTTTGACTTAAGGACAGATGCTAGCAAGTAAGTCTTAGATTGGGGGGGGAGGGTTGGAGATCGGAGAGGGGGTCGGTCATCGGAGGGGGGGGACTTCTGTCATTAGGGGCTCAGTCATGGGGGGGTCGGACATCAGGGGGGGGTCGGAGATCATGGGGGCTGCAGACATGGAGGGGTCGGACATTGGGGGATTGGAGATCGTGGGGGCATCGGACATCAGGGGCTCGGAGATCGTGGGGGAGCTCAGACATCGGGGGGGTCAGACATCAGGGGGCTCGGAGATTGTAGGGGGGTCGGACATCGTGGGGGTCGGAGATCATGGGGAGGGGGTTGGCCGATCGCGCGTGTGGGTTCATGGAAGGTAGGCTTGTTGGGCCTGGAGGAAACACTCCTGCTCCTCCTGACCCACAAGCAGTGCAATAAAGGCATACCTATTGATCCGGGCCTTCTCGCCTCCTCTTACATGGCGTGAATCAGAAGGCCTGGGAATCCCAGCCCCCAAGAGTTATAAATAAAAAATCTCATGAAATGGTGGCCTGAAGCCTCTTTAAAAGCTTTTACTGACCGACCCACCTCCTGAGAATGGATTGGTCACCCACCCCTCGGCCCGTCTCTGTTAAAACCAGAAGTGGGTGGCTTTGGAGGCGGGTTGGGGTCAGGTTTTACTTCTTTACAATTTTACCTCCCACCCGCCCCCCAACCCACCCATTTGTAGGGTTAAAATTAACCCCATAGTGTTGGACTGGCGTCATGTGTTGGCCAGATCAGGTAGGGATGGCAGGATCACCTCCCCGAATGATATGAGTGAGCCAGTTTTTACAGCAATCTGATAGCTTTCAATATCCCACAAATTATGGGATTCAAACTTATGACCTCCGCATTTCTAGTCCAGTACCATAACTATTACATTAGTGCACTCTTCTATTGCATGCTACTTTGGTTAAAAATCTTGGAATGACAATTTTGTATTTTTTTCATTTTAATATCCATCATAGCATAGTTGAAAGCATTTAATTAGAATTTTAGACAGCACACATTTGGATTTAGTGGATTTTCATTATATATTTGGTTAAAAGAAAAGCTCCCCCCCAACCCCGACAAATTATTTATCAGTTGGTGTCCTTTTACTTTTGAAGACTCACATTAGCCGAACAAGACACCGCTGATATCTGCTCCAATTAAAACTGCCTGTTACAGTGGTTTAGACAAGTGTAGCCTGATGTCTGATGAAAGCAAATAAAAAGTCATATAGTTCTGTATACCTAGATAATTGTCCCAAAGTGTAATGTAGCAAAGAAGCAATAATGCACTTCGTTGCAGTGCAGTGACATAATGGTTGGACTCAGGGCTGCTGTTATGTATACCAGAAATCAATTTGTTTTCTCTGTCCACCTCCTGAGTGCACCTCTTTACATTCATTAATGTTGACTAGCCTCAAGAAGCCAATTTGCTCACGAGAAACAGAAGTTGCTCATTAGGGCAATGTAATTAAAAGAAGCAAGAGCACAGAATGTGCCAAACCCAGGTTTCTTCTACAAGCACGACTACACAGATTTCCCAGAAAGCAATTACTGGTTGCTGCTACATTGTCAGCAGCAACATGACATTATAACAATCCTTACTTTAACGATAGCAGTTATCCACTTCAGACTTATTACTCTTTCTTCTTCACTGTCTTGTGAAGTGATAATTTGACAACAAAGAAGTTACTTTTTGTATTTTAAGCAGCTAACATTTACAGATGAAGGAACATTGAATTGTTTAAAGGATTCATTTTCAAGTAATGTATTCTTGGGAATGTTCAACTGTATGATTATAACTATTCTTATGTAAATATGAAGTGCACTGGATGAGAGAATAGTGATAATAGTTTCCAGTGGTGTTAAATTGTGGTGCAAGACATTAAGCAAAGGTTGATTCATTTTGCAAAAACTTAAACAACCAAAATGTTTTACTTATCGAAGTCAGGCATTAAATAATAGGACAGGGAGAGATTTTGAAAGGCTAATTACTGTTAAGGGTGATAAGATATTGCACATTGAAAATCGTGGCAGAAAAATTGACATTGATTGTCATCCATGCCAGCATTGATGTTTTAATTAATTGTTGTTTTGTAAAAGTCTAGTCTTTCAATTCCAGTATTTAGAGCATAACACACTTTAGCTGGCAGTGTAATGTGTGCATTTAGTGGAACAGATTGCAGAAATATCACTTGAGCACATTGAACAGGCCAGTACTAAAACTTCAGTATATCGTGGTCATTACAACAATCAATAATCAAAATCAATGTGCATTTTCAAATGATGTGCCAACCTTACTTACTTATTGTTTTGATCAATTGGGGTTTGTGTGCAGCTGAATAATGCTGCTGATTACTGAAGATACATGTCGCCTCCCTGTGCTTTGGGAGAGTAAGAGTTACCCTTTGTCTTTGTAATATGGGAAACAAAATTTGTTTCTAGAACTTCCAGTTTGAACTAACAAATCACTTCAATGTTCTGTTTTTCATAAATTTCTGCACATGTGAATTTATAAAAAGCAAGAAGGAAACAGAATTTTCTATCCAATGCAGGAAATCCTTGCAGCATTGATGCCTTGAGCCACATTATCCCCTTGTAAGTTGTTAGCATGACAAGGTAGTCTCATTGTAGAAAGCTCATACGTTGGCCAATTTACTTTATAGAATTGCCTCTGACAGCAAGAGTACAATTGGAGACAGTCCTGTAAATTAAACTTAGCAACACCAGTGCCACTGAAGGCACCAAAATTCCCCTTAAGAGGAGGTTTCAGTTAAGCAGCAGCAAATATAAATAGTGGCTATTACATTGCATCCACAATTTTCAGTCTGGCCGCAAACAGGCTGGTCTCTTGCAGATGCAACTTTGCACTAATGCAGTTGCTTTAAAGTTGCATTGGAACTTTGGAGCAGCTGTAAGTGTGCAAATCACTTGCATGCAGAATTATCCGTTGTTGCCATATCCATTCTTCTGGAACTACAGCAAGGGGAACAAGTTATGTTACAGACAGCTTCCAATGGAAATGGTTCAGTAATATAATGGGGTACCAGTGGTCTTGTGTGATCTCTGGTAACAGCACCATTGTTCAGCTCACGACAAGCAGCGCGAGGTCCAGAGTAGGAAGCTAACTGCTCACCAGCCATCTTCCTTCAGCCTTTAGGAATGTTAACATCTACCTTGAAAAATAAACAAGAAGCACATATGGATAGCACAACAACTGCAGTGAATATCATTCTGATGATTAAGATCTGAAATGTCAATAACTCGACATTAACCTAGAGTTCAGTGAGATATCCAGACTTCTCAGAAGCATATAAAAGAAGGAAAAGGATTGTTTTGTTAATTGGGATGTGCTTGAGTTGAAACTAATATATAATATATTATCTTATTTTCAGTTTTCAAGTCTTCATGTAAAGCAGGAAGGTTTCTTGTGATTTGTCACAGGCTGAGTTTTGCTTCGAGGCAAATTTATCCTTTATCATCAGTTGCTTGATATTTCCAACTGGCCCAATGGATATATATGCTAACAATGAAAATGTATTGCCCCTGAGCCACATCTATGCAATCTTGTTTTAAAGAAAACTGTTCATTTTTCCTTACTGGGGATGTTCTACTAGGATGCTCAGTCCACTTCCTACTTTCTGTGCATGCATTGGACTGTTGGGATTTGTAGTTTTGGATTGTATTTGTTGATGGAGTCAGTGCTGGAATTTGTAATTCTCTTTTTCTGTCATCTATTAGTATCTTCTCCCCCAATCTTCAACAATTGCAGTATCAGCTTGAAACCCTTTTCTAGAGAGAGAATTGCCAGTTGGGTATCCAAACACCTCAGAATTACTGGGATGAACCTGAGTTCATAGTAGGTACAGGTACAGTACAGGAGGAGGCCATTAGGCCCATCGTGCTTGTGCCGGCTCTTTGAAAAAGTTATCCAATTAGTCCCATTCCCCTGCTATTTCCCCATAGCCGTGTATTTTTTTTCCCTTCAAGTATTTATCTAATTCCCTTTTGAAAGTTACGATTGAATCTGCTTCCACAACCCTTTCAGGCAGTGCATTCCAGATCATTGCAACTCGCTGCGTTGAGTACTGCCAGTCTTTTAAGTACCTCCACTCTATCTAGTTTTATCCAATATCGCTACTACCTCCTCCTTTACTGCTCTGATGGCAACGATATTCCCACAGTCCTTGAATCAGTGCCATTTTGATCAGAATTTGGTGGTTCAGTCGGCTAAATAAAAATCTCAGTGCAGTAATGTTCACTGCAATGTTCAGTGATTCGTGCGGCATCCAGCTGGTTAGATAGGGAAATGGGAATATTATAGAAAAATTCTGCACATTTAGTTAGGCTCCCCTGGAAACGTGCTGTGTGGGTGCCCATTGAGGTGGTGGTGAGAAGAAGGAAAGTCATGGAGTTGCTGTGTTGTTTCAGGAAGTACATTAATAACTTAGAAAAGGAGGACATGTGCATTTTGTACAGGGAATACCAGCTGGGAGCACAATACGTCAAAAGTGGCATTTAATCAATATTTAGGAGCTGCGAAGGATGGTCTATAGGAAACTTGCCAGCAGAGAATAGACTACATGAAATTTTTACAATGAAAGTCATTTGTATTTTTAAAAAAATGTAAGTCTTTATACTCAGTCTACTTTTATCCAGAAAAATAGGAATAAATGATACTGTCTGCACACTTTTGGGACTTCAGCTCATCCAAAACTCTGCTGCCTGAATCCTAACTCGCACTAAGTCCCACCCCCTCCCGATCTCTGCAACCTCCTCCAACCGTACAACCCTCCGAGAACTCTGCACTCCTCCAATTCTGGCCTCTTGCGCATTCCTGATTTTAATTGTTCCACCAATGGCGGGCGAGCCTTCAGCTGCCTAGGCCCTAGGCTCTGAAATTCCTTCCCTAAACCTCTCCGGCTCTCTACCTCGCTCTCCTTTAAGGCACCCCTTAAAACCTACCTCTTTGACCAAGCTTTTGGCCACCTAACATCTCCTTATGTGGCTCAATGCTAAATTTTGTTTGATAATTGTTCCTGTGAAGCATCTTGGGACGTTTTACTATGTTAAAGGTGCTATATAAATGCAAGTTGTTGTTGGTACTGGTAGCTTATTTAAGTTCACTGGTTATGTGTGTTAAAATGCATGTAAAATCATATTCATAACATGTTCTCCAACAGTAAACAAAATAGGTTTTTTTAAATTACAATTTGACTGGCAAGCTGTTAAATGTTTTTCTGTGTAACACTGTAAAACAAGATATTTCTGTGTGGCCTTTTTTTGGTGAATTTTGCATCTGCCACAGCAATAAATTTTGCGCCTGTACAATTTTGCGTCTGTACTGGTAATAATCTTACCACTTTATACATCAGGAGTGTGAATATTAAAATGCCCAGAACAGCTCCTCAGCAACCTCCAGCAAAGTTTTCTCCCTAGTGAAAATGATCCATTTAACATTATTCATGAGCAAAGATTATTCCTAGAGAGTTTTACAGGCTCTGCTTTAAGCTCATAAGGCATTTTTTTTGCTAATTAGTTGGCTCTCATTGTATTTCTCATAGAAATACAGGAAAATAACATTTGTGCCCCCCTCTTTAAAAATAACCGTGCCTGCTTAGCTCCCACTCTCTAATTCTTTCTTCCTAAAATAAGCCATGCAATACTGATAGAAAAGGCTAATGCAATTGTCTGAAATTTCTCTCTGCTATATTAGTGGAGGCATTAAACCATTTTAAGTAAATAGGTAATGCCTCTGCTAAAATAAGAGAGATAGGAATTTCAAACGACTATGTTAAGCGTTCATAGGAAAATATCAAATGGCATTATAGCACCTTTAATACACATATCTGTTTTTCTGTTTATTTTCATCTCTCTTTGTCTCTGTGGTTCTGAGACTCTTTCTCTTGGTGTTGCGTCTGTCTCCAACCCTTTTTTCTCTATCTGCTTCTTTCTGTAAGGTCATCCTTCTATCTGCCTCCTCGTTTTCTCTGTATGTGTTCCACTCTATGACCTCGATATCAATGCCCTCCCCCACCCATGATGGGATGGCGTGGGTCGGGATGGGGAGGGGTTAAAAATGAAAAAGCAGGGAACGTGTCCCCAACCCGCTGCGTACGTGCCCGTTGCCATTTTCACGCCAGGAGGTTTCATGGCGTAAGAGTGTCCCACAGTTGAGAGGCGGGACACGTCATTAATATATTTAAAGCAGGCTTCCGGCTCAAGTGCTTTTTATAGCACTCCTTGTGGGCCAGGAGGAGGAGGAGTGCTCCCCCCGGCCCCTCAAGGAAGCCTTCGGCCTCCCCTCTGCCAATCGCCGCCTCTCTTTCCCCCCCCACCGCGATCGCCAGCTTCCCCCCCTCCAGCCCCAACTTCTCGATCCCTACCTCCCGTCATGGCCGGGAACCATCCTCAAGAGTCCCAGGCCCAACCTCCTGCTGCTGGTTTTCCCACCCGGCAGCCACCAGCCTGTCAATTTGGCTGGCTGCTGGGCAGGAAACGGGAGAAAAAAATGATAATGAGGTCCTGCTGTTAGATTTGGCAGAAACACCGTGTTCTCAGCCTGACCGGGTTTTCTCTGAGCTACCATGCTCCCCGTACCCTTCCTGCCTCCCCTTAAATATCGGAGCGAATGTTTATATCTGTCACACACTTTGTGTGACTTTCACTGTTTCTGTGCGTGTACATGTTTTTCTTTCTCTGAATTTGGCTCAGTTAGTAGCATTCTCATCTTTGAGTTGGAAGGTTGTTCGTCCAAGCCTCATTCCAGGAACAGAATACGTAATCTAAGTTGACATCTGTGCAATACAGCCAGAGTCCTGTGCTTCAGATTAAATATTAAACCTATGGCCTGTTTCAGTGGCTCATGTGAATATCAAAGATTCCATGGCGTTATTTGAATAAAAACAGGCCCATTATTACTCCCTCAACCAATACCACTAAAAAAATTACGTGGTACAGGAGTAGGCCATTCAGCCCCTTGAGCCTGTTCCGCTATTCAGTTAGGTCATGGCTGATTTGTACCTCAACTCCACTTACCCGTCTTTGTTCCATATCCCATGATTGATTAATTGGTCATTCAACTCATTGCTGTTCATGGGTTTTTGATGTGTGCAAAATGGTTGCCATGTTTCTCTACATAAAGCAGTCACTGCAATTCAAAGCAACTTATTCTGTATGAAATACTTTCTGATGCTTTACAGATATGGTAAGGCACTGTACAAAGACAAGTTCCTTCGTTTTCCCTTTCACTACTTTTAGCTCTCATACAATTTCTTCATTTTTCTGTTTCAGTTTTTTTTTAACATTTTGAATTTGTTTTTTTTCTCTCTGATCTTTTCTCTTATTTTGTGTGTTTTCACCTTTTGCATTTTCTGTGAGGTCATGCACAAATAGACAGCAAAAGTACAAGATGGGAAAACACTGTGTCCATTCATGCAAGCTACAAGAAGCGGAAAGCAGCATAGAAGAGGACTCATGTCACACATCTGCAGATGCATCATCCCAAGGCCCAGCTCAGGGATCCAAGCTCTGAAAATAGAACAGAAGGCAAGCATAAGGCCCATTAGAGAGAGAAGCTTTTGTAGGAGAAAGTTGTTGATGGTATTGGAAAATGGGATATGTAAATTTTTGGGTGTGTTCTGTGATATGCTATCAAAATTCTTAAATTTTTAATGCATTTTTTAAGTTACAATTTTTTTTAAGATTACGTGGCAAGTTGCGGGGGAATTAACACAACCACTCAAAGGGCTTTGAACAAATGAGTTTAATTAATGTGAATTATTGTGAAAGGTATTTGTGTTCTTGATTGGTTACTTTTAATGAATATGAAATTTGAGCCAGTCAGCTCAGCATGTTTCATAGCCTATGGCCACCTGCCAGGTGCAAAACCTTTAATTATGTAGATGTGTAGAGAACATTTCAGAATACCTCACAGTGTGTGTAATATTTGGCAATTGTTTTTATTTGATTAACATGTAATTTTAAAATCAAAGTTGAGCTAAAAGTCTAAATTAGGTTTTCTTTTGAAAACTACAGCACTATATACTGTGGAATACATTGAATGTGTCAGAGTGTGCTCTGATGTCTCTGGCCTCTAGCTAAATACATATAAAAAGCTTTGAGTTAAAGCTTCTTCTTCAAAACTACAATCAGTATAGTTTTTGCATTCCATTGAATGCTACCTTCTAGTTTCTTATCAACGGGTATGTCGTAAATGTACTTTTGAGATACACAATGGGCCACAAAGTGGCAGGGCATCTAACAATGTTTTCAGCTGAAAAAGTGTTTGCGTGGCAAGTTGCTGAAAGTGTGAGCTGATGATGGCGCAGCGAGGGAGACAGGGCATCTGGGACCTGAGTGAACAGGGCAAGCAACTGGGTATCTCCTTAACCAATCAGATTTAAGGATTGGAAAATAAACAGCTGAGGAGGAGGGTGAATTAAAGGGGGTGAATTCAATGTCAAATCAGGTCCAGAAAGAGAAATAAAGAGAAGGAAAGAAAAATTGGATTAAGAGAGAGGAAAAAAGGAGACAGAAAGGAAAAGTAAGAATAAAATTTGACATTTTCAAAAATCTCCTAAAACAATTTACAATCTGAAGGACTAAGACCTCACACTTATAATTGTTTACTTTCTGGGCAAGGAAGGTTGATTGGCAGTCATTAACAATTATCACGTCGTTAAAAAAGAGTACTTACTCTGTTAATTACAAAACTTAATTTTCTGTGGCGACTTTAATGGCCAATTAATGTGCAAATGCGGCAACTTCATGAAACTCAGGGGGAGGTTAAGCGCGAGATGCCGTTTTCACGAGGCTAATTGGCCAGCAACTTGTGGCGATTTGCAATTCATGTGATATCCCTTCCTACAAATTGCTGACCGATTTGCGCATTAATGGCGTGCGTCATTCAACCCCAACACAGTGACTAAAGTGTACACTCAAGTCTCTTTCTGCTATTGTGCCCGTAATGAATAGTTTATTTTTAAAGAAACAGTGATAATTATTCTATATATGTTAGATAACAGTTAGTGCTTCTGCCATAGCCTCTGTTCATTTTATTTTCACTATTGTGAAATATAGTGATACGCACCTCTGCTGCCATAGACTGCACTCATCACACACTGCACCAAGACTATTAAAGACACAACATAACTGATGCACCAACATCACATGAACAAAGGAAGACCAATAGCACAATAGATCCTGAACTCATCAGTGTGCTTCGACCAGTTCAGCCCTAAAATGCCAATCAGGGTCTAATGCACATCATATGACCTCAATTTGCATATTAAAAGATAGCCACTGCCAGAAACAGGCAGGCACTTTGACCGCCCAGCGGTAGGCCCTTGTAAAAATGGAGAAGGCCAGAGCATTGGTATTAACGAGGCGGAAAGTCTACTGACCACATTTTGAGGTCATTACCGCCCATTGAAATCAGTTCGATTTTCTCCATGTTCCTTGAACCACTAGGACATAAGAGGGTCGATGATCACCTGCCTGATCTTGACCAAGACCACTCTGTACCAGTGCTTGACTGGTCTGAAAATGACTTTCCTTCCTCAGCTGCTTTTATACAGGTACTTGTTTAGTTTTGGATATCAAAAGACTGGACCCCATTACCCGGTCCTCCAAGTTTACATGACTAAATCTAAATCCTTTATCAGGTTGACAGAATAACAGACTCATGGAAAATTGGGTCTATGATTCTGTTACCAGGATAAGGGAGCTGAATTTGGTATTGTCTGTACAGGAGCTGGATCCTGGATGCCGGTTTCCCAGAATCCAAACTAACCTCTGGGGAAGTGCCTGTCCTTTGCTCCTTGTCTCCCCACAGCAGCACATCTCACTGCCTAGTAGTACAGTATGTTGGTATTATAACATGCAGTGCCATTGTAGCATGACTTGCAGCACTGTTTTGTGATTTTATTATATACATTCCTGTAATTCTACTTCGTAATAACCATAAAAAAATCCTAGATAGTTATTTTGGGTGTTAAATAATGGAAAAACATTATGTTGATGACCAATCACAAAACATTATACTTTAATCAAGAATCTTTAATTTTCAAAAGGGAATTGGATATATACGTGAAAAGGAAAAATTTGCAGGGTTATGGGAAAAGAGCAGGAGACCGGGACTAATCAGATAGCTCTTTCAAAGAGCCGGCACAGGCATGATGGACTGAATGACCTCCCTCTGTGCTGTATGATTCTATTCTTTGAAAAGTTTACATCTTATATTTGTAAGCAAAAGCTTTATACAGTTATAAGAAAATATTTGGCTATGTATTCATTAATGAGCAGAAACTGGACAAAAATAACACAATATAAATACTAAAAATGCCAACATTCACAAGATAAATGGCTTAAAGACTTTTGAAATAAAAGAAATGTTTCTTCAATGCAGGGTTGCTTTTGCCAACAATAAACACAGTGGCCTTGAAATTACACCATGAGACTCTGTAAAGTCTTTTCGCACTCAGAGTTAATGAAGAGTAAATGGGTTTTAAATGTTTTGCTCAGTGGTCGAAGCGCTATGTGTGACTTGGGTCGAGGAGATTCAATTCTGTTGAAAGTCACTTGGTTTGAAAATGCATTTGATACGCTGCATAACCATGTCAGAGCCGTTCCTTTTAATTGGTGACCTTGTGGACGTTGGCAAGAGATTCATAACTCGTGATAATTGTAATCACTCGCTTTCAGAACAAAAGAATAAAATGGATGATTATTCTTCAGAATTTAAAATAGAAACACTTGAAACTCATTTGGAAAACCATTTCTTTCCCCCCCCATAACAAGGAGGTGTGGGAGGGAGTTACAATGTTGCAATAAGGTTTAAACAAACAGGTCCACAGTGACAGTACCAAATGTTCATTTTATTTCTGTTTTGCAGTTTTTAAGGCGCACAGCTGAATGGTCCCTGAGATATACAATTAAGTACTTTTGAAGAATTACATAATGCACATGTTCCCGGCAACAGTATCTGTAACAAGGATATTAAATTTGCCTCCCACCTTTCTCTTCAAATTTAATTACAGACACTTACCAGTTATTGGAATATTTAACAACTAGGCCTCAATTTTTAAATGGAGTGGGGGACTTACCCACTCCTTTTCTCCCTCCATCTGACCAACTGCAATTTTAAATTGCAGGCGACAAGGACACCCGCCTGAAACCAGCGGGGTCATCTTTAAATATGCAGATCGAATTCCGATTATATCATTGGGATCCGATCTGCAATTTTAACCTGAGGCCTGAGCGGGGGAGCAGTGTGGTTTCTTCGCCAGGCCAAACCTGCTGGGAACAGGAGCCAGGGTCAGAAGAGACCCAGTAAGGTATCTTATTTATTTTTCTTTTAGTTTCCTTGTGGGCTAGGAAGAGCAAGAGTGCACCTCTGGGCCCCACAAGGAAACCTTGGACCTTCCTTGCTCCGGGATTCCCCCTTCCAGCTTATCCACATACCTTAGTGCCGGGAACCGTTCCCCCTGGTCCCTGGTGACTACCTCCGACCAGCATGATTTTAACGGCCGGGCAGCTGCTTCCCGCCGACTTCCTGGCTGTTTGTTTGGGAAGTAGGCAAGTGGCTTGCAAATGAGTCTGGCCGCTAAAAGCGAAGGAACCTGCCTGATGCCACACCTGGATGGACACATTGCTTGCTTTGCTGTGTTCCCGCCTGAGAGTAAAAATCGAGACCCTAGTTTAAAATTTATCTTATTCATCAGTTAATTTGGAACTTTTTTGTTAAGTTAGATGATGAAGTGGGAAGGGAAATTGGATGCAGCAGTGGTTTCAGGCACTTTCCTCTTATATCTGGGAACTGGGTTTGAATTTTGCTCAGGCAGATGGGATTGAAATTTCCTTAATCTGCTGGTTGTTATCCAAAACAATATGTTCATCTATTTTAATATTAACAGTTTTATTGTTAACAACATCATCTAATTCTGTCAGTTCAGCATTATCTTCAAGAGTGAAGACCAATGGAAAGTACTCATTTAGTATCTCTGCCGTACCCTGAGAGTCCTATAACCAGTCCTTGAGTATCTTTCAATGGCCCAATACAGTCTTTGACAGTCTATTCCTGTGTTTAATTTTCTAAATTCTAAAGTTTGTTTTTCTTTGTTGATTTTAAGCAATGCAGTAGTTTGCCCAGTTAGACAAATGAACTGAGATTGGCTGCCTGTAATATGCTGCCAAGTTCAAAAATCTGTTAGTTTGAGTGCATCTGTCCTGTGATTTTGAAACTGGTGTCACATTAGCTGTTCTACCCATTGTATCACATTAATGTGATTAAAGAGAGACGTAGGACTCATTCTGTTTCTGATTCCTCCAGCAAAGTCTGCTCTGCATAAAATATCAGGAACATTAATGAAAAACCAGTGATACAGCAGATTACACTTAAATTTTAAAGACATAATTAAACTATAAATGATATTGTAGACAATCCCTTGGCCATATAACACAAGAAAAAAACCCTGTTGGATTTAAAGTTTTTCATCCTGGGGCTGCCAACCCAGTGTGCCACTGCTATGCTGTTCCAATGGGCTTGGTATGTAAATGATGGCAGTTCAAAACTTTGTTGGACTGGATCCTGCCGAAATTAGGTTGTTCGTGTAAACCTGCATCATAACTGCACCTTAGGCATGTGGAGCGCTGATTTCTGTAGCTGTGGTTGAAGTAGTTTTGGCAAGCAACATGTTTGTTTGTTCAACGAGTGTGAGCTCAAAAGTTGTACATGTGGTACAATAAATTGGAATGCCAATGAACGATGACATGGAGTAATATAGTAGAGAATAGTATAGTAGATATGGAGAGAATCGTTTTACACTCAAGATTCAAGACACAGCAAGCTCCTGATCTTGACCACGCTGTCAGGGTCAGATGCTTCTTTGTAAAGAGGACCAAAAAATTAGAGGGTGACTCAATCCAGGCAGTTGTTATACTTCTACCAGTGGCTGGTTACAGATTGACACTGGCAGGGAGTTGCGAGAAGGTTGTGATGTGGCTGGAGATGGATGCGGTGATCTTAAAGAGAGAAAAGGTAATAAACAAACCAGGTGGACAATGCAGTTAATTAATGAGCCAAATGTCTCTTTATGTCCAGATTTCTTTCTCTCTCTATTTCGGATCGATTTTCATCCCAACTTTCAGGTGGGAACGAGATGGTAGCACATTGAAAATGGCAGCGTGGAACTTATAGGCCCGTTCCTGCTGCCAGTCCGTCTGCAGCTATTTTGATCCTGGCCCCGACTTAGGCGGCCAAAGTGCCTGCCCCCAACAGGCAGTAGCCTCATACATGTATATAAATCAGGGTCCTATAATAGAGTAGGACCCCAACACCATTTTCACGCACTTTAGCATGGTGAACGCTCTAGGTAGTACAGATTGGAAATGGGCATTTCCTGTGTGATTTAAAGGGGCTCCCATCTGCAGATAGTCAGATCTTTTGTATCTATCTGGAGAGTGGAAGGGAGTTTTCTGACAGAATTTTCTGCCTAAAGTTGTGGGCTTTTTTATTTGCATTTCTGCCCAATTTAATTACTCTCATAGAAAGGTGATTGCTCTACTGAAAAATCAGAGTGAGTTTGGCCACCCCTTACTGGCTGCAGGAAGAGGAGGAACAGGAGCAGGAGCAACAGATGGAGGGGCTTCAAGGAGCAGCATCTGGCCCTACAAGGAGTCCAGGAAGGAGGAATACTGCACGCCATTGCAGAAATCTGTGGTATGTTGCAGCAGGAGCTACAGCCCCCTGACACAGCTGCTACTGTTTTGCCTGTGGCAGTTAAGGTCACCACAGCCCTGAATTTCTATACATCCGGGTCATTTCTGGCTACAGCCTGAGACATCTGTAACATCAATCAGGCTGCAGTGCATGCTTGCATCGAGCAGGTACAGACACCATGTTTTCCAAGGCTAATGATATCATCGCATTCCCCATGGATCCCAGGAGCCAGCAGAAAAGGGCTATGGGATTTATAGCCATTGCAGGATTCCCATGGTGCAGTATGCCTTCCAGAGATCAGGGCCCTCTCTCCTTACTTAACTTCTTACAGCCTGGAGCCCGGCCGGGATGCCCAATATTGTGGTGGCCTGGAGTCAACAAGTCGGAGTGCTCAATCTCTGGCCACAGCCCGCCGGCTCAATGTTACTGGACCAGGCCTCACTCTGGGACTACCGGGTGACCAGCCGCCCAAAGTTCGCCCGGACGATGAGGGGCGTGTGGAAAGAGAATCCATCCCAAAGTGTGTGGAACTTTGTGCAGTTTAGAATGTGGGCCACAGAGTCTTGAATAAATTGGAATTTGTGTAGAGGAGGCAGGTGAAGAGAGTATCGGAAATATTGAGCTTTGAGGTGATGGAGCTGTTGTTGAAGATTTTAGCGATGGAAAGGTGGAAGTAAGTGATCTTTGATGATGGATCAGATGTGGGTTTGAACCTCAGCTCAGGGTCGAACAGGACCGAGGTTGTACATCTTCAAATAAATTTATTCCATCCATTTCCAGGCGTAATCATATTAAAATACATATTACGTGTTTAACACTTTTTAGACCACGTTTAGCTTGTTCATGATTTTCTGCTGCTTCCAGCTTTGCTGTCTGGACTTACTCAGTTTGTTTGTTGAGGCATTTCAATTCCACAATGCCTTTGTTGCTCATTAAAGAGAGTGGTGGGACTGCTGTTGCATGTTCATCTGGATTCAAAGCACACAAACACGTTGCTATCAATATGTAGTTTGAAAGCAGGTTGGATGCATGCTTAACGAAGCATGCTTATCAACTGCATCACAGCTGATGCTGCTGTCACCCTGTTCTATGTTGCAGTGAAGAATCTGCTCAAGAATATTGTGAAAATTAATCTTTGCTTTCACTGGTCAGTGATTGTGCTGTATGCTTCCACTAGCATTGATGCATTAGCGTCTGAGGTACTTTGTGTGATCTTGGGTGTGCGGTAGGTCAGATGTTATTTGTTGTTATCTCCAAACTATGTCCTTAATGGAATAAGTAAGCTAAGTTTGCTGAAGTTGCATTACTTTGCCAAAGATTGTTCTGACAGTGCACCCTGTGAGCATAATAAGGATTATAGGATTAGGTATATGGCACAAAAATGTGATAGTTATGGGTATTCTGTTACCCTGACAGCCAGTACATTTCTGCTTTTGTAATACTTAGGGTGCTGACCTCAAGTAACATTTGCTAAACAATGAAGTCTCATTTGTTCCCTGCTGTCAGTGGTGCTCTAGTTTCTGGTGACATGTGGTGTACACAGACCATTTAAGCCAGCCACTTGCAGGTTCAGTGTATTCAGCCACATGTGTATATTAGCCTGGGTTGGTTTGGGGGTGTGGGGGGATGGGGGGTTTATGAATTTTGGCAGGTGGTGATATCATGGTGTGGAGTTTTTTTCAGAGCACTGCTAGCTCCAGTTTTGAGCTTTGATCATCTTGCTGGGAGCAGAGCAGCTGAATCTGAGTGTGATTTGAGTTCCCATATGCTAGGATTTCATGGAAAATTTACACTGATACCGGCATAAGTTGGATGCAAACGTCTTTGTATAAGAGGGACGTTACATGCAAGGGATATTGCGCGTCTTTCAAGTTAATATGCATCAGTCCTCTTTGCTAGAGCCTGCCGCACTGGCTGTCACCAGCAGATCCAAAAATCTACACGTATGCGTAAGTGCATACAACACCTGGACATTTCCATAATGTTTCTATTAGTTACGCGTACATCTGTAAAGCCAGGTACAGCCAAGTCTCACTTGAAGGCATCGATTGGGAATTTTATATATGTTTAAACACAGTAAAATTATGCCTGTGTGACAATTCTGTATATAATGCTTGGCACTGTAAATATCATAAACACCACTCAAGCCTCTGCAGGTCTCACTGTGAAATCTGTGTTATCCATTCACAGCACTAGGATTCTCGTGGCGTTTCATATTCCTTCCTGGTGAATTAAGCACTGAATTAAAGGCAGCTTTGTGCTGTGAATGTAATTTATTGTGGACTGGACGAAGACTGACAGATCTCATTATCGGTCTGGCCATTGTGGCACCTCAGTGTTCTACCTGGTGTGCTCATTGTTCACTTAAGCAATTTGCTGTGTGCGCCCCATAAAAAGGAACATGGAAAATCTAAATTGATTATGTTTTTTGAGATTTTACCTTTTCCGGTGCAGCTGCAAAAAATTCGAAACCATTTTGCTTCACTGTGCTGTCACATATTGACAAGAGCTTGTCTTGTGAACAACAAATTCATCATCAACCTCTAAAGTACAGAAATATCCAAATATAGCTTTCTGTAGGCTTAGCTTTGTCAAACAAATTATCGAGTTCTGTTGGCTTAGGGCAGTTGAAAATGAGGTTAGATCAGAACTGATTCAAAAACAGATATATCGTACCCGTACCTAAGCCTGGCAGCTGTGTAAGTATAAGTGAGTCGTGCCATATAATAGTTTTAATGTACCAACATCAACAGCTGCAGACGTCACTATGTGCTAATTCAATCTAGAATTAGTCAAGATAATATCATTCTGGTGAAAAAAGCACTTTTTGACTGATGTGAAATTTGTTGAAATCTTAATAATTCTTTCAGAAATTCCCAGTGCGCTTTATTTTTAACATTTTTAAACTTTTCTGATTGAACTCATGCAAATGCTTATTCAGTCATGGTGACCTTAGTTTCACGACACCAGATTATCCAGTCATAAAGCCAGGAACCAGCAGCTTAAGCTGCAGTTTTGGTGAGTATCAGTACAAAAGTGGTAGTATAACTTAGGAGTGAAGTCCCCATATATCTTCCAAGCACATTGAAACCAAATGGTGTAAGATTCCTTCCTGGTTCCTCTTTGTATCGTTCCGCGTGAAGATGAGTTTAAAATATGCTCAAACGATCCCTTGGACCTCGTGGGCCCTTTAGAAACTTAGTATTGGGAGGAATGACTAAAAGCTTGGTTAAAGAGGTGGGTTTTAAGGAGGGTCTTGTATTAACAGAGGAGAGGGAGGTGGAGAGGTTTAGGGCGGGAATTCCAGAGTGCAGGGCCTAGATGGCCGAAGGCACATCCTTGGAGGAACGCAGAGTACTCGGATGATTGTAGGGCTGGAGGATGTAATTACAACAAGAACAACAACTTGCATTTACATAGTGCCTTTAACGTAGTAAAATGTCACAAGTCGCTACACAGGAGTGTTATCAAACAAAATTGACACCGAGCCACATAATGAGACATTAGGACAGCTTGGTCAAAGAGGTAGGTTTTAAGGAGCATCTTAAAGGAGATAGAGAGGCGGAGAGGTTTGGAGAGGGAATTCCAGAGCCTAGGGCCCAGGCAGCTGAAGGCATGGCTGCTATCAGTGGAGTAATTAAAATCGGTGATGCACAAGAGGCAAGAACTGGAGGAGCACAGAGATTTCGGAGGGTTGTAGGGCTGGAGGAGGTTACAGAGACAGGGAAGGGACAAGGCCATGGAGGGATTTGAAAACAAGGATGAGAATTTTAAAATCGAGGTGTTGCTGGACTGGGAGCCAATGTAGGTCAGTGAGCACAGGGGTGATGAGTGAATGGGACTTGGTGCGAGTTAGGATATGGGCAGCAGAGTTTAGGATGAGGTAAATTTCATGGAGGGTGGATGATGGGAGGATGGGTAGGAGAGCATTGGAATTATGAAGGGGTGAGGCCATGAAGAGATTTAAACATGAGGATAAGAATTTAAGCTTGAGGCCTTGGGAGACTGGGAAACAATGTAGGTCAGTAAGCACAGGGTGATTGGTAAGTGGGACTTGGTGCTAGATAGGATATGGGCAGCAGAGTTTCGGATGAGCTGAAGTTTATGGAGTATGGAGGACAGAAGACCGGCCAGGAGAGAATAAGAGTAGTTGAGTCTAGCATGAATGAGGGTTTCAGGAGCAGATTGGTTGAGACAGAAGTGGAGGTGGGCGATTGTTCTAGAGATAAAGGTTGGTGGTTTTTGTGGTGAAGAGTATATAGGATCGGAAGCATAGTCTGGAGTCAAATAGGATGCTGAGGTTGTGAGCAGTCTTCTTCAACCTGAGATAGGGGCCGGAGAGGGGGATAGCATTGTTGGAAAGGCTACAGAGTTTGTGGCAGGGGCTGAAGACATGTCCTCAGTCCTCCCAGTATTTAATTGGGAGGAACTCCTCCAACATCTAGGACTGGATGTCAGACAAGCAATCTGACAACATTGAGGCAACAGAGGGGTCGAAAGAGGTGGTGGAGAGGTAGAGCTAAATGCTGTCAGCATGCATGTAGAACTTGACCCCTTGGAGGGAGCCAAGAATAGATCCTCATGGGAATGGTGCGAGAGCAAGAAGAGAGGCTGTTGCAGTATATCCTCTGGCTATGATTGGATAGGTAAGAACGGAACTAAGCGAGGCTCCAAGCCTGGTGATTTTTTGGAGTCAGCCTTGGCTCAGTGGTAACACTTACACCTTTGGGTCAGAATCTGGTTCAAATCTCACTTCAGGACTTGAGCATATAATCTAGGCTCACACCCCAGTGCAGTACTGAGAGAATGCTACGCTGTCAGAGATGCCTTCTTTTGGATGAGATGTTAAACTGAGGCCCCGTCTGCCCTCTCAAGTGGATGTAAAAAATCCCATAGCACTATTTAAAGTAGTGTTGGGGAGTTCTCCACCATCTCCTGGCCAATATTCATCCTTCAGCCAACATCATTAAAACAAATTATCTGGTCATTATCTCACTGCTGTTCGTGGGACCTTGCTGTGCACAAATTGGCTGCCGCGTTTCCCTACATTACATTAGCGACTACACTTCAAAAGTACTTCATTGGCTGTAAACCGCTTTGGGATGTCCTGAAGTCATGCAAGGCCCTATATAGGTGCAAGTTCTTTCTTTCTTTTTAGTTTTGAGCTCTTTTACTCTGTCTAGGATTTCCATCTTGTATATAGTGGCTTATTGATTTTAGTTTGGTTTTCTCTGTTTGGGAAGAGCATGTCGCTCACATCTTCCCTTGTGAATACTTGGAGGATCTCTAGGACCAGCAACACGGGATGGAGCGGAGAGGTGGAGGTTCAGGTTCATGTTTGTACTATACAAAGATGTGGTATTAAGTGGGAGGAGGTCATCCTCCTTGTCCTTGACTCATGAGATGATTGTACTTAACCAAAGTGCTGTCAGCTTCAGTGCACTCTAATTTTTTCAGAAACACCATTGCCTGCAGATAGTTGATTAAATATATGACTTTACCTTCTTTGTTCATACGATTCTTCAGAGTCCCATAAATTAAGTATGGCCAAAGCCAAACAATGGGAACTGTGACATTATAATTGTGCTACTTATTGGTCAGAAATATCCTTATACATAACAGAAGAGACTTCTGAAGCAAATAGTAAAGAATATGATGTTTACTAAAAGTTCCCTTGGACCTGTTTATTACTGTCAGTCACCCACACACTGATTGAAAGGGAATAATAGACATGGTATTGTCAATCTGGGCGAATGAGGCCTTGTTTTCTGATATATTCTGGAATTGAAGGGTTAAGCATCACACCAGTTACAGTGGGTAATGTAAACTTTATTTTATTGCACAATGTAGCAACAGCTATTATTATAAAATGACTGACAAATGTGACCCATAAAACTTCAATAAGCCCCGAGAAGTGTAATATATAGTAGGTAATGAAAGCAGTGCCTCAAGCTGGTAATGAGGTATTTGAATGGCATTTTGCACAGGAAACATTGAGTTTGCCCTGAAAACCTGCAATATAGTGAAGAATGCGCAACAAAAAGTCATGATAAATTTGTTTAAATAAGATTGTTGAGATAGGAAAGGGGGAAATAACGAAAGATTACAAAATAAATAGAATATATGTTGTACCTAGACATTACAGCACAAGATGGATCAAGTGTGACTAGAAAAGGTCTTAAAAAGCACAAATAAGAAGAAAGAAAAACAGATAGCGTTATCATTGCTTTTTGGGATAATGTTAGCATGTTGTCAACACGTGAGTTATGAATAATTATTAACAACGTGAGGTTGTATCACTTGTTGGTCTTTAAAGTCCGTAGTTTAAACAGTAGAAGTGAGACAATATCACTGTAGCTGTGTAGCCTAATGAGGAGGCATCTTGACACCTCACTTGCGTTTCTGCAGAAAAACTCTTGGGCATTTTGGTTCCCAGAGTATAATGATGACATCTTACTAAAGTGGCTCAGCGCATTTTTTTTTTGTCCGTGTTTGTTGCAGTCAGTGTATGGTGATCAGTCTCTGATCACCATATCACCATACATCCTGTTCCACTTGAGATGGTCCGAGTATCTATATGCATTGTGAGATAGCTATAGGGAAAACAAATAGGGTTCCAGGAAGTATTGTTGGGTCAATAAAGTGCAAAGCACTATACTTCAATTATATACAGCAGGATTTGGACAACATCCAAACCAGGGCTGATGTAGGAGGTAACATTCATACCACATAAGTGCCAGGTTACGACCATCTCCAATAAGAAAGCCCAACCACCTCCTCTGACCTTCAACAGTACTACTATTGACCAGAAGCTTAACAGGACCAGCTATGTAAACACCACGGCTACAGGAGCACAACAAGAGCTGGGTACTCTGCAATGAGTGGCTCACCTCCTGACCTCTCAAAGCCTTTCTGCCATCTACAAGGCTTAAATCAGGAGTATGATGGAAGACTGACCTCTCAACTGGACGGGCGCACCTGCAACAACACAAGAAAATCAACATCCGCCAGGACAAAGTAACCCGCTTAATCAGCATTCCTGCCACTGGACTCAATATCCACTCCCTCCACCAATGGCGAATTGTGATTGTTTTCTATACTGTCTACAGGATGCACTGCAGCAACTCACCGAATTTACTTGGACAGCACTCCTAACCCTTTGATATCTACCACCAAGAAGGACAAAGGCATAGGAACACTGTTACCCCCAAGTTCCCCTCCAAGTTGGACACCATCCTGATTTCAGCATATATCACCATTGCTTCATCATCACTAAGGTCAAAATTCTGGAATTCCCTACTTAACACCATTGTGGGAGCACCACCAGCACAAGGAGTGTAGTGGTTCAAGAAAAAGGCCCACCATCACCTTTTCAGGACAATTGCGGATGGGCAATAAATTTGCTCTTGACAGTATTGCCTATATACTGTGAACAAATTTTAAAAATGATTGATATTGTGGTTCTACAGGAGCTTGGGAGGAGGAAAACAACAATGACATCCAGATTTAGATACCTATGATATAAGAATAGGCTGAGATTGGGTTGTTCACTTTGGAAAAACATAGTTCAGGAGAGATGTAATTTGAGAATTTTAAAATTAAATAATAATTAGATGTAGTGGATTTTGGATAAAATATTTAAAATGGATAGTGGGTCAAGAGATATCAATAAAATACATAGGCAGAGAGTCAGGTTCAGTGCTGAGAAGTATTTATTTTCTCAGAGGCTTGTCACCCTCTTTACTTGTTACCAGTGGACCTGGTAAGTATAGATATGGCACAGTCCTTTAAGAAGAGACTTGACAAGTTCCTCAATGAGGACAGCTTAGGAGCATGCCATCAGGGCTCAGTCCTGTTTGCTAACTTTTCTACCCAGTTAATTTGGGCCTTTTTATCTTGCTGAACTTTTCCTATTTACAGTCCAGCACCCTTATCTTTGAACCTTCATTATCCTTTGCTATTCTTACACTGAACCTAAGTATGTTGTGGTCATTCTTTCCCAAACACAGAGAGTGATGAGAATGTGGAATTTGCTGCCACATGCAGTGGTTGAAGCATTGACACATTGAAGGGGAGGCTTGATCTATAAACGAGGGAGAAGGGAATAGAAGAATATGGGGATTGGGTGGCAAGAGGTCGTTAGAGTGGGAGGAGACTTGTGTGGAGTATAAACACCAGCATAGACCAGTTGGGCCAAATGTTGTGTCTCTGTGCTGTAGATTCTATGTAATTCTATGTATGTCTTGTTTTTTAATCTAGTGCCTAATTCCTTAAACTCACTCTGCAAAACCTCAAATGTATTTCTATCTATGTCATTGATTTCGACATGGACCAAGATTTTTGACTGTTTTCCCTTCTTCTCCGGAAGTTTTTCTGCCCATTCTGTAACATTCACTTTGACACCAGGAAGACAACATACCATTTAGAGTTCTCAGTCACAATTGCAAAAGAGAGAGTCTGCACTCCTTACTATAGCATCTCCAAGTACCATCACTCTCCTGTTCTTGTAGTCTACCTGTCTGTCATCCCCCCGCCCCTGACCCTGTGTAGTCCCTTGCTCATTCTACCACAGTGTTGCTCAGAACTACCCTCCTGTGTGTCACTGTCTACTTCATATTTGTCTAACACTATGGCTGGGAAATTCTTCGGAGTTGCTCCCGCTCTTCTGGTATTCCTTCACTGAAAGTGCGGTGGAAACCCGGCCTATGTATTTATTGGACAGGTCCGGTAGATCAGGGTTCCCTGCATTTGTGAGTCCTGTCTCCCTCTACTTCCCTTGCAGTTGGTACTTCATTTTTCCGACACTTAGTCCTAATGTGCTACCCTCCATACAAGCCACGATGGTTTCCTGAAATGCAATCACTCTGTGTCCAACTAAAATAGTGTTAGCCAAGCTCCCACTAGCATCAAACTCTAGAATCAAACGCTGCTTCTTCACTTCACACAATTATTCATTATATAAAAGAAAATTGCTGTCCAAGTACATCTCAGTGCTGAAATTCCTCTGACACAGTACTCCAACTGAGTCAAAACTCCACATTCTCTGGCTTTTCACACTCCACTGGCCTCTTACATCTCACAGAGATACTACAAAGGTTTACTATTACATTTTACCACACTTGGAAGACCTCAAGGGCATAACACAAAACTAATTGTCCTGCTAACAGCTACTTTTTTTTAACTATCACTTGACAATTATAAGGTTCAGTATCACCGGTCATAGTTAAGGCAACTGATACTTAGTATTGTCGACAGAATATGAATCATACAATATCACAGCATTAGTTGGCTTTAACACAACACTAATAAAATTGTACGAGTATGCTTTCAGGTTAAATCTCCGACCTTGATTTACAGTTATCAAAAATCTAATATTTTTCATATCATGGCGGATTAGCTGGAGCGTCAAACAGTTTAGTTGGCTTTGAGGATGCACTGATTTGGTTTTTATCAAGACATCCTTTGCTATTGTCCTGCTTGGCAATCTTATTATTCTTCTTCATCTTCATAGAATCATAGAAAATTTACGGCACAGAAGGCCCATCATGTCCGTGCCGGCTGAAAATGAGCCACCCAGCCTAATCCCACTTTCCAGCACTTGGTCCGTAGCCTTGCAGGTCACGGCATTTCAGGTGCACATCCAGGTACTTTTTAAATGAGTTGAGGGTTTCTGCCTCTACCGCCCTTTCAGGCAGTGAATTCCAGACCCCTACCACCCTCTGGGAGAAAAAAAATGTCCTTAGCTCTCCTCTAATCCTTCTACCAATCACTTTAAATCAATGCCCCCGGTCATTGACCTCTCTGTGTCTTTTGTGATCTTTTAAAAACCTTCCTCCATAAAACTTCCCAGAAACTTTCTAATTTGGTTGAATGATAGAATCATAAAATGATACAGCACAGAATGAGGCCATTTGGCCCATCATGCCTGTACTGACTTAATTTGTTTGATACAACCAGTTTGCCCCATTTCAAGAATTTTACTGAACCGTGTCATCAGCCACAAGATCAGGAAGACTAAACCCCTTTTGTTTGTATTTAATTGAGCAAGACAAATGTGCCAGAAATTATATCTATTATGTTGACGTTTGTCTGTATGAGCTTCAATGTTGCAGACCACAAGATGATAAAACATAAATATCCTTTTGTTTGTTTTACTTGTCCCCCATTTTTTGATAATACAATTTCAGTATTATCTGCATTATGATACCAATATTTATTGGTAGAGCTATCTAATTAGTGCCACTCCCCTCCTCCTTCCCTATGGCCCTGTAATTTTTTTCCCTTCAAGTATTTATCCAATTCCCTTTTGAAAGTTACTATTGAATCTGCTTCCACCACCCTTTCAAGCAGTTCGTTCCAGATCATTACAACTCGCTGCTTAAAAAAAAGTTTCCTCATGTCGCCTTTTGCTCTTTTGCTGATCACCTTAAATCTGTGTCCTCTGGTTACCGACCTTTCTGCCACTGGAAACAGTTTCTCCTTATTTACTCTGCCAAAACCGTACATGATTGTGAACACCTCTATCAAATCTACTCTTAACCTTCTCTGTTCTAAAGAAAACAATCCCAGCTTCCCCAATCTGTCCATATAACTGAAGTGACTCATTCCTGGCACCATTCTAGTAAATCTCTTCTGCACCCTCTCTAAGGCCTTGACATCCTTCCTAAAGTGTGGTGCTTAAAATTGAACACAAGACTCCAGTTGAGGCTGGCCAGGGGCTGCAGTAACCTGAGACATCAGCTGCTGACACACAGGCAAAAGCAACTTTTGAACTGAAGTAACCCGAGTTCAGTCGCTGGCCTGAGCTGGCTGGAACCAGTTTGAATTAGCTATGTTTTGTGAAAGACAAAGGAGATGTGATAAGACACAAGTCCTTATTTAGGAAAGGAGTAATGAGGTAATGCTACCTAAGTCCTTGGGACAGAGCCAATGAGGAGAAGACACAGGCTAGGTGAGCAAGCCTAAACCAAAGGGAGAGAGACAGCACAGCTTGAAGAGATAAGATTCGGAATAAGAATGAAGAATCTGGGGCGTGGAGCCAGAGCGAAGACTCCGGAGACCAACCATCGCGGAAGTGGAAGAACCTACGTCAGGGATGTAGAGACGACGTCAAAAGAGAGAGAGAACAGAACGCCTGGCCAGTGTCAGCTCTCCTTTTCGGGTATTATCCTTTATATTCTGTGACCACTCATGGAGTGTCAGAGAAACCTAGTGGGTGTGCATTTAGATCCTAGTTTGGGTATAAAACTGTATAACCTGGTGTAAACCGCATGCCTATATCTAACCAGACGTATAAGCTATATGTATATGATCTAACGGCGTGAATAAAGCGAATTGAGAGTTAAGAGAGAATTGACTCTTCTCCTCTTTGTACTAAGCCAATAACCGTAACCGGTGACCTCCGGTCAACAGGCCTAACCAGTGTTTTATAAAGGTTTAGCATAACTTCCTTGCTTTTGTACCCTATGCCTCTATTAATAAAGCCCAGGATCCCATATACTTTTTTAACAGCCTTCTCAACTTGTCCAGCCACCTTCAAAGATTTGTGTATGTGCACCCCCCGGTCTCGCTGTTTCTGCACCCCCTTTAAAATTGTACCACTTAGTTTATATTGCCTCTCCTCATTATTTTTACCAAAATGTAATGTAAAGCATACATGATGTTTGACCTTAAATATTTTAAATTGCCACAGTTGAACATCACTTCAGGCATTTGGACTAATTAGTAAATAACTCTATTGTTGTCAATCATTGTAAACGAAAAGACATGTCTATGAAGTAGATGCCAAATTAATTTGTATGATAAAACCAGTTTGCCCCATTTCAAGAATTTTACTGAACCATGTCATCAGCCACAAGATCAGGAAGACTAAACCCCTTTTGTTTGTATTTAATTGAGCTGGACAAATGTGCCAGAAATTGTATCTATCATGTTAACGTTTGTCTGTATGAGCTTCAATGTTGCAGACCACAAGATGATAGAACATAAATATCCTTTTGTTTGTTTTACTTGTCCCCCATTTTTTGATAATACAATTTCAGTATTATCTGTACTATGATACCAATATTTATTGAAATAATTTGAAATTATTAATCCTCGAATTCAACTTCTAATCTGAGTTTTTCATACATTCACCTGGTGATGTGTCATGGGTAATAATGGTCTCCTGGAGCTGTTCAATTACCTTACGTTGTAGGAAAGGAATTTAGTAAAGCTTTCTCAAAAATTGGCTTCCAAGGAGTTTTTATTAGCAGTTGGGGAGGGCAATGCAGAATGTTGTACTGTATGGTAGATAGGGTGAGCGTTGATGGGCCTGATTGTCTTTACTCACTGTTGTCTTCATACGTTTGTATGAGCCTGCCCCATGACCTGTACTGGTGCCACTCCATCTTCAGCTGGCAGCTATCATTCCAGGTGGGTTATAAGGCTGAATGCTTCAACATGTAACATCAAGAATTCTCTACTCCTCACTTTGATGAAACACCTTACTTCCCTGTCGTGCTCTATTTGGTAGCCTAGCTAATTGTTTTATATCTTCAGTTTTCCTGGTGTGCAGTAGCAGTGTTTTCCAGACTGAATTGGGTACAGAAAGCGGATTAAAGCTTGGGCTGTCACTCAAGTATGGTTAACAAACACGAAGGCTCTGAAATTCCAAGGGCTGTGATCCCTGCGGTTGTGCCAGTATTCCTCCCACTGGTGCCTTCCAACACTAATTTAGACAGCGTTTGTGGGGTCAGTGGGAGGTCATCTCATTTGCATGGGGGAAGCAGGCACAAATGTCACTTCTGGAGCTTCTTTGGCGTCCGCCTGACCCATGCACCTGGAAACTTGGATTATGGTGGTGGTGGGGGGGCGGGGTGATGGGGAGCTGTTGCCCAACCCTGTCACTGCTCCAATGGGCCCTTAAAAAAGGAGGCCGATCCAGGAATTTAAATTTCCACTTTGCCGGGCCTGGTCCCGAGTGTTGCCCTTGTGGGGGTCGGTACGTCTCCACTCACTTGTGTAGCGGCTGCCACTATTACGCCTGGTTTCTATCCATGACCAGGACCAGAAACTGCCAGCTTAGGGAATCCCTGCATGTGGCCCATCATTTGCCTTGTAAGGGGCAGACGGAAATTCCACTCCTTACGAGTCAAAATGGTACTTCCAGAAATGGGGACCCAACGTGAACTTGTCTCTCATGTTTCTGTTTCACCAATTTCCCGTGGGGGTTAGGTTGCGAAATTAGTAGAACTCCCCCATCCCGAGGAATTTTGAGGCTGAGGATGCACTATTCATTCCAGCCTTGAGCAGGTGGAACTTGTGTTACATCACTTTCAAAGTACAGCCTGTTTGAAAAATGTGTCAGTGGGACTTCAGTGCACCTTGTTTGTTGCTTACATGCAGGCAAATCACATTTCTAATTATTAACAGGAACTTAACTTAGTATCAAATATTACACGCATGTTATTCTGTAATTGGTTTTCCTTCTTATAAGACAATGTACAGACTGTTTATAAATGCTACTTGACTCCAGATGGAAATAGTAGTGATGCATGTTGTAGGCCAGCAAGAACTGAATATCGATGTAAAAGACAAATTGCATTACAAGTATTTGCACATCCTATACAAAACCCCTGTGAGTTAGCTATTCCATTTCTGTTTTGAGATCATATTGTAAAGTGGTACTTTTTAATTAGACTCATGATTGCACTCAGTTCCTCATTAGAAACCTCTGTAGCATAAAAATGTGTGTACGTACTCTGAGCATAATTTAACTAATCTTAATCACCTTTCAAAAAAGAACCATTTTAACTCTAAGTAACACTTGAATGACTTTTGATCACTTCACTAATTTATATTTGTAAGTAATTTATTAACATGTATTCTCATTGTAACTAGTGCTTTGGCTTCAGTTTTGAATGATAACGTGCAGTGTGTATAGATTGACGATGCAGGCTTAAGCTGGTATTTAAAAATGATCAAATGGCTGCAATGAATGTGGTAAGCTTTAACATTTTTTTCTGCCCCTTTCTGTTGATATTTTAGAACATTTTTATTTAAATTGTGATTGTGCAGTTTGAAATCCAGTGTTCTGCAAAGCTCACTTCTTGTGTATTGATGGAAAATGGTAGGCGTATTAGGCAGACTACAGAGTAATCCTATCTCTAGCTCCTGGACTGAGTACCATTCAGAGGAGCTAGAAATCCAATGCACTTCTGACACACTCCTGTCGTAACTCTAGAGGGAAGGTTGCAAATTAAGATAGCTTGTTATGCCGGTTCCCAGCTTTAAATCTGAGTTTTCTACATAGATTTACATAGAATCTACAGCACCGAAGTGGCCTCCTAATTCTTCCCACCAAAATGGGCCTACTTCACTACGTTGAACTTAATTTGCCGTTGTTCTGCCATTCTGCAAGCCTGTTCATGTTTTCCTGTATTTTGGTGCAGTCATCCACATCATTAATTATTGGTATCATCTGCAAATTTTGAAATCATACATCCAACCCTGAGTCTAAATCATTTATGTATATGGTAAACAACAATGGCCCCAGCACAGTTCCCTTGAGGAACACCACTTCCCACTTTCTGCCAGTCTGAGAAACCTCCCTTAATTCCTAACTTCTGTTTTCTGTTTTGTAGCCATCTTTCAATCCATTCTGCCATCTGGCCCCTGACTCCACGTGACCTGACCTTTGTCATGAGTCTCTTAAGTGGCAGCTTATCGAAAGCCTTCTGACGGTCAATATATACCACATCCATTGCATTGTACTTGTCGACTCTCTGTTATTTCTTCAAAGAATTCAATGAGGTTGATTAAACATGACTTTTCTTTTAGAAATCCATGCTAACTGTTTGTTATTATATTCTTCACCTCTAAATGTTTTGTTCTCTCAACTTTTATCAAGGATTTTAGTATCTTCCATACCGTTTCAGATGTTAAGTAGATTAGTTTTATCTCCCTCTTTGATGATGGGAATTACATTTGCTGTCCACCTGTCCTCTGGTACTCAATCTAAATCCATATGGATTTTGTTTCTATCATTTTGTTAGTTATGCCCTTTCTCGCTACTGCCATTGTGATTTCCAATTAACACAGCTACCCCAATATCCTGCTTTCCTTCCTTACCTTTTCTAAATACATTATAGCCTGCAATATTTAACTGCCAATCCTGCCCTGTCTAAAGCCATGTTTTCCGATATCCCGATTAAATCTGTTTTCTTGCTTCTAATAACTACCTCCAATTCTTCCATAATGTTGCTGATGTTCTGTACATTGCTGTACAGGCAATTTAGTATGCTGTTATTTTTCATTACCCCAGCTTTAAGTTTTTAACAGGTATGATTATTGTTAGTACCTACAACCTTTTCTGTTCTCTGAATTTTTATGTCCTCTTTATCTCCTTTTGTACTCTGACCTTTGCAAGCATCCCTTCTTTTTCTTATCTTACGTTGCTATTTTTTCCACCCAAACCCTCCTGCGTCCTCCCCTTCCCCCCCCTTTACTAGTTCAAAGTCCTTTCTGCAGTCCTGATGGTCTTTTGGGGGCAGAGCCTCTACCTGCCACGAACAAGGTCACTAACATGGGGGAGCTGGAGCGGATGCAGACCTCTCAGCACCTGCAGTTCCCACGTCTCCATCTGTCATGGGGACCCAATGTACCACCTAGCTCACTGAATGGCAGTTGCAGGCTTCACCTGAGGAGTCTAGGGCAGAATCATGGCCTTGGCTCCCAAAGTAAAATTCAAAATTTTAAAAAACATTACAAAGGGTGAGCAACCCCTCCCCCTCAAGAACTAGCTAATTGCATGAGGATGCTTCATTGGTTTTAATAAATGTGGTCAGGATAGCATTAAAAGAGCTGCCAAAAATTAACCAAGACCTTTATGTTTATCCCAAGAACGCAAAAGCTGTAATTGAACATTTTGTATGAATCCACGTGCTTATCCACATACCAGCAATAAAGCTTCATATGCTGCTTTTCCTAGCCATGGAGCTCTCCATCAGATGATAATCTCACCTGGAACTTAGTTCAAATGCAGAATTAGCCTACACTGCTGACTTTTACGGCCTTTTCCCAGGCATTAAGGCCCAGTTTCTGGTGAGATCGAAGACAAACTAAAAATGGCTGAAGAACTGCAACAATTTGAAAACAAAACCACACGCAGTTGGAATATGCACAAGGCCACAAGAAATCTCTGGCGACCCAGCAGAACATCCTCCAGGCTATTTTGTGTTTTCAACTGATGTAAATTTTATGGGACATCTATCTTTGTTACAGTTGCTTCTGGTTGTGCTGTTTTCTTATGCCACTAGTTGTATCAAAATATCCCAGTTTTTGTTTTAAAAGTGCTGATGACATTTTTGGAAAAAAATTGCTTGGTTGCGATTTTGATCTTGAAGGCGCTGAACTGACAGCTGTACAGATAAGCATCAAACCAGCTTGTTTCAGTAGTCTTGTCCTGTCAAATAACTGCATGTTAATATTGCTTCCTCACACTGTCGAAATTGGTAATTCCCGATCAAGTTGTCGATATTCACTATTTGTAAAAAAAACATTAAATGAATCAACAGAAATAAATGTGAAAAGTCAAAAGCTAATAATTGGAGATGAAATACTGTTGATGACACACTGCGCTCGATTTGAACTTCAGGGCGGGAACGCTGTAAAACCAGCAGTTCGGTCAGTCACCCACTCCATTTTGACTGCCCCTGCCCCTGCCCCCGTGTGGTTTTTAACTGGGGGGAGTTAAAGATGAACCCACTGTCTTTAAACTGAACTACCTGTCAAGTTATTGGTCTCTGCCAATTGAAACATTTTCTTAGCAATACTGTTGTTTGGTCATGTGTAGAGAATAGACATCCTGCAGTTGTATCTTGTGTACAACAGTTGGAAGCTGCTTTGAACAGACCACCGCCAGGCAGTTCAGATTTTCAGAATGATTGATGGAGCTTGCAGCTTATTATATAGAAGTAACATTACCTACCTATGTTGACAGAAGTAATTTATAACAGTTACGGAATTACGTACAAAGCAGTACTGACTGAGAGAAAAGGAAATTGTGCTGCGGTCACCTGTCCAGAGTGTGACCATCACCGAAGATAGGTTTTGCTGTGCTGTGAGTTGAAGCAAGCCGTTTTCAGTTCAAAGTGCATGTGCTTTGTTGACAAGCTAGACGTGCCTGCAAAACAAACTTGGCGAGAATGGCAGAAGCCATGTGAAACGACCTGCTGGAATTTGTGGCTTGTACCTTCAACCGCATATGGTTATGAGATTAACTAATCCTTCAGAACAAATGCAGCCCAGCCCTTTCCCTCTCCACCACCCATTATTCTCCATATAAAACCTTTACACTTGGATTCTCCCCATGGCAAAACTAGTCTGAACCTCTTGAGTTACTAATTGTGATCACTGCAATGTTCTTATTACTGTAGTAATTCCTTTAAAAAAAAATCATACTGTAGCTGTGAAAGTCTGGAATTCCACTTACCTGACCTTTTGGCCGGATGCCGACAGTAAACTGTAGACAGAGGCAAAGAAATAAGTTTTAAAAGAGGAATTACTACAGCCTGGGCATGGCAGGCTGTAGAAATTCCTCTTTTAAAGCTTAGTGCAGGAATGTCTAGCTTATGATAAAACATAATTCCTGATGGCTAACTTCCTTAGATTCATTGGCAATGTTTTGATTTCAGTTTGTTGCAGTTAGGAACAGGAGTAGGCCAATTAGCCCCTCAAGCCTGTTCCACCATTCAATTAGATCATGGCTGATCTATATCTTAATTCCATCTACCTGCCTTGGTTCCATAACCCTTAAATACCCTTACCTAACAAAAATCTATCTATCACAGTTTTGAAATTTTCAATTGAGCTTGCCTCAACTGCTTTTTGGGGGAGAGAGTTCCAGATTTCCACTACCAGTGCTTGGGTCATTTTCAGTTTGTCACTGGTCTCACCAAAAGCTGGGCCTTAATATCTGGAAAAAGGCTTACAATTCAGCATTGTGAAACCTGGACTGTACAGGCAGGCTGTCTGCTCAGGCCACCTGCAAGCAGATTATGTTTGCCATTGTAGCAGCTAAATATCACCTCTTGAAGTGGCAGTTTTGCAGATTTATTTTCAGTATAGCACTACGACCAAAGTTGAGGCTAGAATCAGCAGCAATACTGTAATCTGAACAGGATATAATATTAAACAGACAGCCATAAGGCCTGATTGCAGAGGAGTTAAGATAGTTGCTTCAGAACCTTGAACGAGTCGAGTCGATGGATTATGGTGGAAAATGGCAGGCACATCTCTGATGAGTGTTTTTAGTTCTCTGGCAGGTTAGTAAATGACATATCTGTGCCTAGGGTAGAAGGCTCACTTCATAGGTTTTCCCTCCCAGATGAGTGGCATTGATGCTGTGAAAAATTGGGAACAATCTCACTTCTTCCCTCCCAGTTGAAGAGGAGCCTGAGAAGAAAATGGGGTGGGAGAGATGAGAGAAATGAAAAGTTTCATGGATTGTAACTGTATGAATTATACTGTAATTTAAAGAAAATGAACACTTTGTAGAGTAAATTTGCCAATCTCATATTTGCAGCAGGAAGCTGTGTTTGAAGGGAGCACTGGTCAGATAGAGGGCGACAGGACTCCCCCCAACACTGCTTCCTGTTGGGAGTTCAGAACCAATATCAACAGATGGTATTGATTGCCTTTGGTGTTATGATTCCATGTTTTATTGTATGTATTTGTGTGTTTTAATTACTAACATGCCTATTTCATTTCACTTATTCCAGTGTAATGCTGTTTCTTATTCATGCCTCCTTGTCAGCATACTCTTCAAATTAATTCTCTTTTTGTGTCCTTGTCTTTTATTCCATCTATTGATTGTACTCCTCACAATTCGTTTCTTTTCTATACCTCGACTTCATGAGTTGAAGAGACCTCTCATCTTCTCTTGTGATATGAAATAATAGTAAAAAGGATTTTTCACGAGTTGTTATCAATTGTTTTCTACTTTAAGGACAGTAATGTGAAAGTAAACCTATCCTTTCCAAAAGCAGTTACAAAGCTTGTTATTTCTCTGTGATTTATTACATTTACGGCACCAATGTTATTACTGAACATTGGGGACCAAGCAATATAATGAATAATATCAATGTATTCTCAGATTCTTGGCTTTAGTGACAGCCAGTGATCCATCTCACTGACACTTACCTTGTTAACATTTTGATCAGAGGAGAAATTCATAATTTTTCATGGTAACAACTATGAGTTTTCACATTTCATTCTTGATGGGATAAGAAGATGGAGAGTCCACTGCGCTAATTTTTTGTTGGGAATAATAATATGTGATCCTTTGAAAAAGTGAAGCTCACCTTTTGATAAGGATATCACTGACAGGCAGCCTTTAGGAATTTACATTCCTTTCTCATTTTTATAAGTTATTTTTGTGTCATTGCTGTTTTGGGTTGAAATAGAAGATTGACAGATAGTGTTCCAGCCCTAGACAAATGCGTGAAAATTAAGTACTGGAGTTGTAAGACAGTACAGCAAGGAGCACACCAGAGCAATCAGTTATTAAAAGACCTGAAACCTTGTATTAAAATATTGCCAAATGTGGATGTGATTGATGTTTTTAACTACTTAGTTCCAAAATCTTTAGAAGATAATAATTTAGAATATCAACAATTAGTACTGTAATTCATTAGGAGATGTCTGCACTTTATCTTATAAGTGAACACTATTACTGCAAGGGAGTAGAGCTCACTTCACGCATCAGATCCTGTTTAATATATTTCATTATTGTATTTACAATTTACTGAGGCCGCATGAAGGTTGTATTCAAACTGCAGAATTGCACTAGAAAGAATCTCTGAGCACTGGGTGGTTCTCGTTCTTGTTGATGAAACTGTCCTGTCATGTTGCAGGGTGGTTCTGCCAACAGGAGGAAGAAAACATAGAGGAGTGGTGCTGCCAAAGAGGTGTAGAGACCTCCAGCCCATGCCTTTTACTTCTGTCCCAAGTGGCATTCAAGCACTTTGGGACCTATTAACTTTGAGACCTACTTGAAGAAAGATAAGTGGTATATGAAACTTCGTTATTGTTACTTTTTGGATTGATTCAGAATGTTCAGGTTCAACTTCTCTTGTGTTCTGGCCATCAGCATTTACGGCTTTCCTGTTGTCATTACAGTCATTGCACTGGATTGACAGTTCAGCCACATCTCTGCAGTGTTGGAAAATATGGACTCTGTCATTTAAAAGGTCATCCTCATCCATTTGACTCATTTTAATGACTAACGAACTTAATAACTCTGGACTATACTGAGTCCAGGTGCAAGAGATTGAATTTATATGCTGTCACCAAACAGACCAATGATAATCCATTACTGGATGGATGTAGGCTTTACCGAACACTGATGTTGCCAAATGTGACTTGTAAGGCCAAGTTTTCTTGAGTTTGATTAAGAATTCAGCACTTAGGTGTAGTTACTCAGATCTGAGTTTTTAACGCGTCTACTGAAAAGAGGTTGATAGCTAACAATTTTTTGGGGTAGGAAATTCTGTTAAGGATAGACTTTGAGGTAAAACCTAAAATACTGAGGTGAAATCAAATCTTCGCAAGTGGCAATCTACATCTGTTCATGATCTACCCATTGCAAGGATTTCTTGAAGCTCAAGATCTATGAACTCTGCATTTTTGGGGCTGCAAAGTTGAAAATGCAGTTTCAGTTATCTGTTTTGACCTCCTCAGCTTTTTGTAGTCTTTGTTTCAAACCCAGTTGTCCGAATTTCAAGGTCCCTTAACCTTCTCTAGCAGAATCTTCTCAGCTCTAAGGCTTTGCTGGGCTATAGTAACAAAACTCTCAAGCTGAAATCCTGCTTTAAAACACTAATACCAATTATAGTGCTTCCACCACTGCCCTAGTTTAGATCAGCTTATTGAACACAGACCTGCACCTTCCTGTTCTATGTGGCTTAATGCCATATCATGTAGTTCAGTTGTCCTCTGAGTTAGGGGGGTGCTTAAAAACCTGAACTTTAAAACAGGGAACAAAGGAAAGAACTAATTAATTCAGTTTTAAATAGGTTTTAGGAATAGATAGAAATTAAGTGATCCATTTCAAGCATGATGTATGAAGGAAAAGCGTCTTCTAGAGCAAGTATACCCACCTTCTGGAGCTTGTGGCCCCATACATATGTCAAAATTAAGTCAGTTGGTCACATATGCAGAAATGCAACCCCTCCCCATACACAGAAGTGAGAGAGCCCTGTTGCACAAAAAATGTGAGCTGCTCCCATACAAAAGAACAATTAACCTATTTCTGGTAGTGTTGGAAGAATGCTGGTGACAACATCTAGAGGACTTCCTGCTCTTTTTCCAATTGTAGCATAGGACCTTTAAAATCCACCTGAACAGATTGACAGTGAGTTGGGTTAACATCTCATCCAAAGGAGGACACGTTTGACAGTACAGCAGTGAGGTGGTCAGATTAGATTATCAAGCCCTGGAGTGAGATTTAAACCCACAACCTTCTGATTTCGAGGTGAGAGTGCCACCAACTGATCCAAGCTGACCTGAGATCATTACTTAATTCACAATATGCCAGGAAATAACTTTAAAACATCTTATTTTAATTTTGCTTTTGGTGCTGTAATGCTACCGTGGTACTCCATTGTTATTTGTCATGGAACAAAACTAGTGAGGTCACAATGCCAAACCAAAAGACGTTTGTCATCCTTTTGACTGCTTGGGGTGGTTGCCCTTCGTGTTATAGGCTGGAACAGCCGAGGTGGTTTCCATAGTGACAGAATCTATGACATCACACACAGCTTTCACAAGCTGAGCTCCCAGCAATATCATCAGCAATTAAAAACCCAATTTTCTGGATTGCAGTTAGAAATAAAGACTGACACTTACCCTTTAAGATTTAAGAAGAAAGTGTTATGATCACTAAATAAGACTTTAGTTACAAAGGCATATGCTGTCAAAGAAATTGGAGAAAATACTACTAGGCACACACTATCATGAATTTCAAAATGAAGCTTCAAAATATTTTTAACCAATTGTTTCTAAAACAAACCTTTTATTATTCTTTTAAAAATAATTAGATTGCAACTAAATTGCACTACTGATTTATTGTGCTGTAAAAGTAATGCAGGTTGATTATCTCTATCCTCCAGATAGCTTTTTCTCCACAAGCTGTTCAGCAATGAAAAAAATTGCAGAGCTCTGTAGGGCTCTTCTTTGCTGCTGTAATCTTGCAGACCTGGTCAGGTGGACAATATTGACTCATGGCTGAGTTGCTTAAACATAGAAAATCTATTGTCATTGCATCAGAAGTGCATTGTGGTGGGGGTGGCGCACGCTATCTTAATTGACAGTTGCTGGTAACAATTCAAATTGTAGCATTAATCTCCCCAAAACCACATATGTCTGTGGTAATTCAGAAGACCAGTTTAGCATAAAACACACAATTACGTGAAATGGAAGAGACGTAGCTAGGTAATCACATTTATAATGTGACTATTCACACAAAAGGGGTTTGGTGCTTATCATCTTGACAATTTGAAAACAGCGCCATTTTTATACTAGTAAATAGTAGATTTAAAAAAAAATTCGGTGTGAAAAATTGTTCATTGTCATAAATTTCTCTAATAGACTTGATGTTTCATGTTAAGTTGCTTCCTGTTTTTAATTTTAAAAAAATGTGTGCACATTTTGAAAGCCCACATGTGCCATGTATCGGATGGATCTAAAATTGTTACATTTAGGACACTCGGTACCTTAACCTTACAATAAAATGTTACAATATCTAATTATCCAACTGTCAGCCCACAGCTGTAGAACGTCACTGAATCAATAACCTCGCCAAACAGGAGCACTCTGCATAACAAGGCTCACGAATTCAACAGAAGTTGTCATTTCTTTAAAAAAGAGTTTCCCTCTGCGGCTTCAGTGGGTAAAGGCACTGATCCCTAATCTGTCCTGATCAATCTGTTCTATGCTGATACCTTACTGGCACCGATCTCTGGTCTGTGCGGAGTCTCCAATAGTTTAGTGACAAAACAGTTATGGTCCACATGAGTGCCACTAATCCTTTCTTGACTTTGGTTGTATATGCTTCGGTTCTTGCACACTAATCTAACAGCACAATCAAATACAGCAACTCACCCTTAAGATCACAGCAACAGCCTTTCTTCGCTGCTGGTCTGTTACTTTTGTGGCTCTGCTTTGCTTTGTTTTGTTCCCTTTATAGCAGGCAGGTAAGTAAGTAAAAACCATCAGGGAAAACCAGCCAATTTTTAAACCTATACAGCAGAGCCTGCCATTCTATGATTCCTTCCCTTCTTGGCCACTCAGATGGCATAACTTAGTGGTAGGGGCCAGCATGAATTGTAGAGTGGCTCCATTCATTGCACTTTGGACTAGCCTAAGAGCCACTCTGAAGAGACAGGACCACAGAATTGGCTGACCACACTATTGGCTGAGCACACTATTGGCTGAGCAATGCTGCATGCTTAGTCAGTAAGAGAGCTTTTTGCTGGCAGATTGTTCCACATTGGCTCCCAGGGAGTCTAAGCTGTCAACCTTCATTGCAGTGAATAAAGATGCTGAGGAATGCTCTCGGCGCCTGTCTCTAAATTGCAACACTGGAGCGGCTGAGCACAGGAGACTCATAAAGTAGCTGGTAAGGCTGCTGTGATGATATTTTCTGATAGCTAATAATTTATCTATGTCAGTTGTTTTCAAACTTTTCTGTGTGGTGATCCCCTGAGATTATTGACACCCATTCACTCCTCAGAAACCAGTGCCTGCACAGACTTCTGAAAGATAATCTCAGCGTTCAGTGGGCAATGAGACACGGAACCATTCCAATGTTAGTGTAACTTTCTAGCAATCTCATTGGCTAATGTTAATCAATTGATCATCCGGTGAGTGTTGCTTCTTAGCAATCTCATCGGCCCATATGAATCATTTGACTATCAGATTTTTCTATGCTTTTTTTGACCCATCATATTTGCCAAAATAAACATGTAACTGTTCCAATTGTTCGATGTCTGCTTGACAGGGCTCTGGACCAAGATCAGTAAAGGCAAGAGTGGGAATTCTGAACAGTTTCAGTTTATACAGTAATGGAGGCTGGCTTCCCTCAGCCCTGGCTCCAGCCTCTGCTTCAATACACTATGTTGTCGTGGTTTCTTGCTGGCTTTTTCTTCTGTCACTATTGCCCTTAATGTACCAGCTAAGAGCATCCTGCACACCGTCCAGATTCATTTTAATTATGTATCTCCTTGTACTTGAGAGTTGAGCTGTCCAATGCCATTCAGCAACTTACTCATCAGGAAACCAGTGCTCCCTGTCACTTTCTAATTGTAACTCTGGTATTGCATTGGTTGCATTATCCTAGACTGTTGTACTGTCAGGTTACAAGAGAACAGGGTGACAAACTGTATTTAAACAAACAAATAAAACAAACAGTAAGCTCAATCTGACAAATGAATAATACGTCATGAAGAGGAAACTGATAAGTGACTTAGATTTTATGTGCCGGAGCATAGATAAAGACTGGTGCGGAGGAAATTTTTCATACTGCTTACCCGTTTCTAAAAGCACTGAACTTAAAAGATGTATGTATTATTTTTAAGCTTAAGTAATATTTGAATCATGTTTTTGCTGAGCATGCATTAGCTGGAATCAAAGCTTTTACAAACAAGCAAGGACTGAGGTTTCCTTTGTTGTTGACAACCACAGTCAAGTTGTAGAAGTTACGATATGATCTTCCCATACAGAAGCTAGTTAGTGTGCAGAAAAACTCAGAGCTTTAAATTATCATGGGAATAGGGGCTTATCAGCTTGGCAACATAGAGGCAGGCCAGATCATTACAGGATATCATGATTCATTTGGGGATTGCAGGTCAGGGTTGAATAAACCAGCCTTTCTGATCCATGACCAAGCCTTGTACACCTTATCCCATTTATTGCCCTGAAAGTGCTGACATGTCCACACAGCTCTTGTGCTAAAATCAGAAAACCAGTTTATGACTTGTCAGCTGATAAAATGATGTGATGAGTATCTTAACCCTTTTACTAGCAGAAAACCGCTTAGAGGAAAAATAACACAAAATAATTGGGAAAGGTTCTCAGACTGACACTCCGACCTTTCAATCTTAAGTGTGATGGATTTTGTTTGCACTAAGCAGTTAACTTGCAGGATTAACTGCTGTTTTAAGGGCGAACTGATGGAGCACCAGTGCATTTCCTGTCAGCCAATTCCAACCATCTGCAACAGGACTGCTGTTCAACCCTCTTGCTTTCAAGGTTAGAAATTCACAGCAGCTAAAGATACTTGGGGCTCAAATATCAGCATTTGTGTGTCAATATTGTGTTTTTCCAAAACTCTTCTTGTTTTTTTTAGCTATTCTATGGCATTGCTGCAAATTGTGTGACATTGTCATAAAAATGGCAGGTTTACAGTGCATGGTAACGGACTGGGTATGACCTTGCTGTATGGAGGCAGGGCTGTAACTTCAGTAATTGCTGCTTCAAATACCAGTGAGTTATGGGTTGCATTTTACAAAACTCTTTTGGAACAAGGAAAAAAGAATAATTTTTGGTCAGTCAGTATCAAATTACTGGACTTCCAGGCTGATTTCTCACCTTCAAATCAAAATCTTAACTATTGTTTCAACTGAACCCTTAGCCTGCCTATATAGTTAAGGAAACTTGTGTCACTCAGTGCCAACTAGTTATGTAAGTTTTCAGATTGTGCATCCTAGCACTGAAAAAAAGCATGAATATTACAGTAGTAAAGTGAATCAAATATCAGGAGTATTGTCACAGTAATATTAACCCCAAATCACCAAAAACATAATTTTAAATTAAAAATGTAAACAATTTACTTGCTTTTTTTCCTTTTTATTGTCTCCCATATTTTGTTTAGTTTTACTTTTTTTCTAATACTTTACCGATATATTTTCTTTCCTTACTTTATTCACATTTAAATAGTTTACTTCTCTTGTATTTTCAACCTCCTGGCCTCACCACCCTTTTTAGAGCTAGGCGCAATTTTAAAAAGCAGATTGGTTAAAAACTGATTCCGCAGGGTGTTTTTTTGAGCTTTTGCCACCCGACAGGCACCAGTTGCCTCCAGTACCTCACCCAAGCAACCATTGTTCAGGTTACTCATTGTAGGTTACTTGACTATTCTACTGTTCAAAGCTGAGCTGAATTCTGTCATAATCTGACATGCAAGCACACATTTTTTAGCAGGAGTCACTGGATAGCTATTTGAAATGGAAGTCATGGGAGATTTTTTCCTCCCTTCCTCTCCCTGCGGTACCGAGATTAGTTGTATTGCCCATACCCCCATCCTGGCTAAGATCAAACAACTGACTGCAAACCAAGGATCGAACCTTCCCAATTTGTAATGCATTTACCAAGCCAGCTATTGAGGGAGCTGCCGTATTTTACTTCCGAAACAAGAAAGCAACATATCAATTATACAAGGGGTGCAGCTTCAGGAGTAATTAAATACCATTTTTGAAAGTCAAAAGGTCAATGGTCTGAGGAGGAGTCACTTATCCATTCAAATTTCACAAAAAGCAAAATATGAAAACAAAACTAACAAAGTTACTCCTGCTCTACTAAAGCACTGAATTGAAGGTTAACGTGAAAATAATAAAGCAAAAATCTGAAAAATAGCAAGAAATCTAAACCCTCTTTTTTCTGCATTCCTGTTTCTCACTCTGTTAGGTTCACTTTTCTCAATGCTTGTTACTGTTCTTTTCTTTTGTCTCTCTTCGTGTTTCTTTTTCTAAGCTTCTATTCTATTTTGTTTCTGTCACTTTTTTCTTTTCCTCGTCTTTCTTTGTCCTTTTATCTTCCTATTTCGCTTTCCGTTCTCTGCATTTCTGTGTCTTTCGCCTTCAGCTATTGTAATTTGTTCATTTGCTGCCTGGCATTAGAAATGGAATCACAGCATGTGGCCATGTTATCACTGCATGTTGTGATTCAATTGCAGTGCTGGTGGCAAACAAACAAGCAGCAAAACAAATACACCTAATGAACAAAGTAGGTGCTTTTTCTCATTGAAAAAAATTCTATGAATAGGATATTGTGGTAGAGAATTACATGCTCATGACTTTGTTCATATGTTGCGTGGTAGCAGCATTTGTTTAAACATCATGTCATACTGTTGATGTTTGTTTCCTCTGTGAGGCTGCCTTATTCTGATCACTTTTGCGTTTGGCATTTGGTTCTGTTCTGAATCATTTCATGTAGTAATAGTGCATTTCTTGTCATCTTGTCTTGTACATTTTAAATGCCCTTTATACCACAGCTATAAATTCTTATTGCTGTAAATCATCAGCAGGTGTAATTCAGGCAACCCAGTACAATTGGTTTGCAGATATTTAATCAAACATTAAAGCACAATCTCTCACCTCCTGACCATGATGCAGATTTGGTTTGAGAAATGGTGCGTCTGCATCAGGATGGTAAAGATAACCTGACGTGAATGTCTATATTTTCTAAATATATCCGCGCATGCGCCAGACAGGTAATTTAATGGCTTCCTGTGCACGAACTGATTCCGACCAGCTCTCAGTACAGACCCAGGGGATCACATTCAGTTAGGGTCATCTGACCTGAACTGCAAATGATCTCAGTGGGGTTGAAAATATAAATGAGGCATTAGTGCATGTCAGACGTGATAGGCTGGCTACTATATCTAACACTGAAGCATAGCCTCAGAGTGCAGTGGGACCAATTTAATTTTTTGCAATGCGCTACAGTAAAACATGTAAAGCAAATCAAAATCTGAACAGTGTTTTTGTTGAACAAGGGAACTTGGGTACCTTCATTTCGTATCGATTTGACCTCGCAGGTTCTGCACTTGGCAATTTCAAACAGTTTCAACATGTTCTGTCCATCAGGGTGTAGCTTTAACTATACATTAATTAAAAAAGCTAATGTGCAGAATCTTGCCGCAAGGCAGTATTAGTACTTCAGCTTCAGTGCATTGACTTTTATTTTGCCAACGAGAATGCACTGGATTATGATAGCTACAGAAACGACTTGCTGAATCACAGTTATATTGTGATAATCTGGTGTTGGTAGCAGTGTGACAAGAAGTGCAAAAAACAAATTCCCACCAATAAATATCAGCCTTGGCTCAGTGGTAGCCCCCTTGCCTCTGAGTCAGAAGGCAGTGCGTGCAAGCTCCACTCCAAAGACTTCGGCACATAATCTACACTTCAGTGCAGTACTGAAAGAACGATGTACTGTCGGAGATGCCATCTTTCAGTTGAGCTGTTAAACTGAGGTCCCATCTGCCCTCCCAGGTGAATGTAACAGATGCCTTGGTAGTATTTGAAGGAGAGCAGGGGAGTTCTCCTGTTGTCCTGATCAATATTTATCCCTCAACTAACATCACCATCTGATTATTTATCTCATTGCTGTTTGTGGGACCTTGCTGTGCGCAAATTAGCTGCTGTGTTTTTCTACATTACCTCATTTACCGTTTTAAAACTATTTTATTGGCTGTGAAGCACTTTGGAATGTCCTGCGGTAATGAAAGATGTTATATAAATTCAAGTTCTTTCTTTCTTCTTTTGATAAGGATGCCAATTCATTGGTGAACAAGTTAATCAAAGCACAGCACTCCAGACAAATAGAAACAATTGCTATTTTCTGATATTTTTCTAGGAATTGATAAAATAATGTTTCAAAATTTGTCCAGATTCTAAAGCACTTTTAGCCGAAGACAAATGAGATCAAAATATCACATCAAAACAAAAGAAAAGCCAAGGATAAGGAAAGGTAATTTGGACCAGCGAGGCTTTATCCCTGGAATATTCTACCTAACAACAGTTAATACACTTCAAAAGTAATTCATTGTGAGAAGTGCTTTGAGATGTTTTGGCATGAAGTAGCACGATATAAATGTAAGTATTATTAATCATAATCCTCTGTTATGCTTTGGCATTGATGACCATCTTTCCATGGAAAGGATTTGGAAAAAGAGGTACTTTTAATGGTGGCGTTTTAAAGCAAAGGGTATTCTCACAAGTTTAAAAAAGATCCCCAGATGTGAGATCATTAATATGCTAATGAATGTTAGTTTTCCCCAAAGACTGCAAACAACATGCAGTTCATTAGCTTGTCTCGGTAATTGCAGAAGCACCTGACACCCATTATATTGGAAAGTCTTTGATCCGTGCCTTTGAACAGAGGAAGATAGAGACACAGACATAAGCGGTCAGTGTAAGGGGTTTTTTACTCTTTCTCGGGCTTATTATAGGTCAGCCAGTTATGTTTTTCCTGAGCTGCCCTGCCCGCTGTGCGGTTGCGAATCGCTTACCCCTTCCTGATTCTGAGCTGAGGACTTATCGGGCGGTAACAAAGACAGACTAACAGACCAGTGGATTGGTACAAGGAAAACCAATGTTTATTAATAAGAAAACTAAAACTACAAGGTAAACAGTATTATACAGAAGATAAAGAAATCGCTATGGATGTAATACAGTCTTACCCTTAACGGGGTGGAAGAAACGGACACATCGAGGGAAAATTCTAAAATCACAATTTTAGCAATACACCTTTAACCCCCACCTTTATACCTAACTAGGTTGTCTTGTGGTGGCCAGAAAATTAATGCTCACCAGTGAAACAGATGAAAAGGCCTGGCCCCGGTGCTCTGCTGCTGCCGTCGACATGTGGTTGCGAGGTTTACTGGATGGCCTTCCTTCTTAGTTGCTAGCAGACAGACAGGACACCGGGCCAGGAGGCGAAGAGAAAGAGAGAGAGAGATACTGGGCAAGCCCCAGTTATACCCTCCTGGTAACAGGTTTTTTTCAAACCTCATCAGCTTGCTTCATTGTTCGATTTAAGCACGAAAACGTAAGACAAAGGACCCCAATCTCTGGCCCATTTGCATAAATGGCCGGTTCCTGTACTGATTTGTTCCATAACTGTTTTCCATTGTTCCGAATGTACCTTGATGGTTCACCTTTTGTCCTGGGATTTCTCCTGCTCGAATTTTGATGTGTAGGCCGGCCATGTTGATGGCTTGCCTCAGGGCTTGAATGCAACTGCATTGTTAAAAGAAACCTGTCTGAAACACGAAGCCTGCCATGTGTCTGACCGCAGCCATTTTGAAAGACCCTGGATTTTTTTTTTAAAACACAGTCACACCAGGGTTTCTTTAATAACTCCAATAAATCTTCGGGGTGGGGGGGGGGAACATGTGAAATTTTGCGAATCCCTTCACTAGCGGTCAGCCAGGTTTTGAAGCAGAATGATGTGAGGCAGTCAGGCAGAAAAGGCTGCAAGAAGGTTGGAATGAAAGAAAAAATAGGCAAAATGTTTAAGTCAAGCCAGATGGCCTGCTGATGTGGGGAAACATTACATAGCCATTATTTTGTATTACTACCCGCAGACAAATTGTACTGATCGAACTAAGTGAAATTGAGCATAAATGTTGCACTGTATGTTCACTCGCTATAAAATAAAGCAGCTTAGTGATTCGTATCAACCCTTATTTCACCACGTGTTTGCTCGGTTTGGCCTGCTGAGAACTTGGGCTTCAGCAGTTTGTCTTGTCTGGTTTCACCACATTGGGGAATCAGAGTGAGATAGCCATAATACAGGGTTTCAGTACCCTCATTGCTGCCCAGCTATCTGTTCTCACACAGATCTTTAGCCTTGCTGAGGAAGTACACAGTAGCAGAGGAATGGCAGGAGCTGACACGGATGATGGAGATGTCTTTCAGGGCCACACTGTAGAACCATAGAAGATTACAGCATGGAAGGAAGCCATTTGGCACATCGTGCCTATGGGTTTTTTTGCTGGAGCAAACCAAAACTAATCCCACTGCCTTGCTGTCTCCTCTAACATTTTTCTGTCATTCTTTTCATCCATGCTTCATTGTCAAATTTATTATAAATGGCCCAAATTTATTCTGTCCTAAACATATTTATTTTACTTACTGCTGATTGCCTCATTCTTTCCAAGAAATTGAATAATAGCATGGTAGGCCAGCAACAGTTAAATAAATGTATAAATCATTTTGTGTACTGCAAACAACAAATAAATATAAATATCATTGATATATGTTGCGAATAAATAAAGTAGCGATGTCTGAACCCTCAAAAAGCTTTAAAAGGAATGGCTAAACTACTATCATGCTCTGTTCCTGTTGTAGTCTGCTCCTGTACTCTACTCCACAATCACTCCTGCTTTGCTTTGCTCCCTGAGCCCTCACCATGCTCTCTTAGCCAGATTAGAATGATACCATCTTAAATATCAGACCTGTGAGCAATGCCTTTGAAGATCTATTCATATATCTATATATGTTAAAAGTTTTGCACAAAGCACGCACTTCATGTAAGTGTAATACCTCCTGTAATAATTGCCCGTCATTCTTTTCTCTTGCATCTTTCTGTCATACCTTATTAATTGGCTCAAAATTAAAAGGGAGCAAATCAATACTGATGAAGTAGGGAACACACAAATCAAAATCAAGGAAAACAGCCAGAAAAATACCAATGAGAAATTATTTAAAAATTATGAAATCAACCAACCTCGATTGACCAGTTCGGAGAACCTAGGAATAAAAGAAAGGAGAAATTAAACGAATAAAATTGCTCAAGAGATGAAGAATTCTTTTCATTCACCAATTTTTTTCTCAATATCTGAAATTTGTAATCTCCACAACAAAATTTAAACAAAATAATATTTTAAATATTTTGCAATAACATGATCAATTCAATCCACTGGAATTGTCTATGAATAACTTTATTAAAGTTTTTTTACTTCAAAACCTCATCCTGTGTCAGTCTTGGCTCAGTAGTACCACTGTAACCTGTGGGTTAAAAGGCTTTGGGGTCAAGCTTCATTCCAGACAGTTCAGCATACAATCTCGGCTGACACTTCAGTGCACTATTCAGGGAGTGCTGCATTGTTGGTTGTGATATCTTTTGGATGAGATGTTAAACTGAGGCCCCACCTACCTGAGAGAAAGAGTCGGCCACATTTCAAATATCACAGTTTGTTAAACAATCTTTTGGAAAAATAGCAGTATAAAAAGATTTTAAAAGGACAACCATTTCTTGGTGCTGCCAGTCTACAGAGAAACAACCACCTTCTAATTGGCCTTAAGATTTGCCTAAAAGAAAATGGCCTCCAGTTGATCTCAGAAAGTGTTTTTACAGCAATTAAACTTTATGGCCTCAAAGGATAACCTCAGTTGCAAACAGATTCACCTTAACAGAAGAATAATGGTGCATTACTTGGTATGATGCTCCTGTCCTTATTCAACAATTTATTCCCTGACTTACCATAAGCAACCTCACAGGAGGTTTGCTCGTGTCCTTTAATCATCCATACAGCGACACCATCTAAATAAAAAAGCGAAAAGCGTCAGAAATAACATAATTTACATAAAAGTGATTAGACTTCCAAAGGGTGCGATTGCCTGCAGGCGAAATCTTGTGGCCGAATCATTACATTTAGTAACGTGAGCATTAAAATTGCATATTAGAGAAACATGTTATATGCAGATCTGGCTTTCTTTGTGTAACCAAAGTGACTGGTATACAGTTTACTGCTGTGGAATTCTATGCTCAGGTCGCCTATGCCTTTATCTGGAGCCAACTGTAATTTAATACCTTAAATACATTTCAGTATTCTCAGTGATGGAATGTATTTGTGCAGGATGAACTTCCTGCTGTGCGCTACAATGCTGTAGGTTACTCATCATGCTCTGTGCTCACTGACATTTTGTAATTATGGATGCCGGATGTTGACAAAAGTACTCATTTTATAAATGATGCCTTTCAAGGTAATTCCCATGCAGCTGATATATATGGAACTGTCATGGTGTAAATTAAAGGATTTTAGCACAGTAACAGAGATGTAGCTGTTTGTGAGTCTCTGAGATTCTCCTGATGACAATTATGAGAAAAAGAAGGGATGAGAGCAAAGGTCAGAGTACAAAAAGAGATAAAGTTAGCAAATGCTCAGGGAACAGGGAACGTTATAGGAAATAAAAATAAAATACCTGTTAAAAAAATAAAACAGGGGCAAGGAAAAATAAGAGCATATTAAATTGCCTGGATAGCAATATGCAGAACATCAACAACAAAATGAAGGAATTGGAGGCAGTGATTAGAAGCGAAGAAACAGATGGAATAGGGATAACAGAAACTTGGCTGCAGACAGGACAGGATTGGCAGTTAAATATTTCAGATTACAATGTATTTAGAAAAGATTGGGAAGGAAGAAGGGAGTGGTGGGGTAGCTGTGTTAATCAGAAATAATAACGGTGGTAGCAAGAAAGAATGTAATGAACACAGTTGTAGAAACAGAATCCATATGGTTTGAGATAAAGAAAGGAAGGCATTGGTCACATTATTAAGGGTCTCCTATCAGATAGTAGAAAATAAGTGGGGTGAAAAATATGTAGACAGATCTATGAATTTAGATTTTTTTTTATTCGTTCACGGGATGTGGGCGTCGCTGGCGAGGCCAGCATTTATTGCCCATCCCTAATTGCCCTCGAGAAGGTGGTGGTGAGCCGCAGCCTTGAACTGCTGCAGTCCGTGTGGTGACGGTTCTCCCACAGTGCTGTTAGGAAGGGAGTTCCAGGATTTTGACCCAGCGACAATGAAGGAACGGCGATATATTTCCAAGTTGGGATGGTGTGTGACTTGGAGGGGAACGTGCAGGTGGTGTTGTTCCCATGTGCCTGCTGCTCTTGTCCTTCTAGGTGGTAGAGGTCGCGGGTTTGGGAGGTGCTGTCGAAGAAGCCTTGGCGAGTTGCTGCAGTGCATCCTGTGGATGGTACACACTGCAGCCACAGTGCGCCGGTGGTGAAGGGAGTGAATGTTTAGGGTGGTGGATGGGGTGCCAATCAAGCGGGCTGCTTTATCTTGGATGATGTCGAGCTTCTTGAGTGTTGTTGGAGCTGCACTCATCCAAGCAAGTGGAGAGTATTCCATCACACTCCTGACTTGTGCCTTGTAGATGGTGGAAAGGCTTTGGGGAGTCAGGAGATGAGTCACTCGCCACAGAATACCCAGCCTCTGACCTGCTCTCGTAGCCACAGTATTTATATGGCTGGTCCAGTTAAGTTTCTGGTCAATGGTGACCCCCAGGATGTTGATGGTGGGGGATTCGGCGATGGTAATGCCGTTGAATGTCATGGGGAGGTGGTTAGACACTCTCTTGTTGGAGATGGTCATTGCCTGGCACTTATCTGGCGCGAATGTTACTTGCCACTTATGAGCCCAAGCCTGGATGTTGTCCAGGTCTTGCTGCATGCGGGCTCGGACTGCTTCATTATTTGAGGGGTTGCGAATGGAACTGAACACTGTGCAGTCATCAGCGAACATCCCCATTTCTGACCTTATGATGGAGAGAAGGTCATTGATGAAGCAGCTGAAGATGGTTGGGCTTAGGACACTGCCCTGAGGAACTCCTGCAGCAATGTCCTGGGGCTGAGATGATTGGCCTCCAACAACCACTACCATCTTCCTTTGTGCTAGGTATGACTCCAGCCACTGGAGAGTTTTCCCCCTGATTCCCATTGACTTCAATTTTACTTGGACTCCTTGGTGCCACACTCGGTCAAATGCTGCCTTGATGTCAAGGGCAGTCACTCTCACCTCACCTCTGGAATTCAGCTCTTTTGTCCATGTTTGGACCAAGGCTGTAATGAGGTCTGGAGCCGAGTGGTCCTGGCGGAACCCAAACTGAGCATCGGTGAGCAGGTTATTGGTGAGTAAGTGCTGCTTGATAGCACTGTCGACGACACCTTCCATCACTTTGCTGATGATCGAGAGCAGACTGATGGGGCGGTAATTGGCCGGATTGGATTTGTCCTGCTTTTTGTGGACAGGACATACCTGGGCAATTTTCCACATTGTCGGGTAGATGCCAGTGTTGTAGCTGTACTGGAACAGCTTGGCTAGAGGGGCAGCTAGTTCTGGAGCACAAGTCTTCAGCAATACAGCTGGGATGTTGTCGGGGCCCATAGCCTTTGCTGTATCCAGTGCACTCAGCCGTTTCTTGATATCACGTGGAGTGAATCGAATTGGCTGAAGACTGGCTTCCGTGATGGTGGGGATATCGGGAGGAGGCCGAGATGGATCATGCACTCGACACTTCTGGCTGAAGATGGTTGCAAACACTTCAGCCTTGTCTTTTGCACTCACGTGCTGGACTCCACCATCATTGAGGATGGGGATGTTTACAGAGCCTCCTCCTCCTCCCGTTAGTTGTTTAATTGTCCACCACCATTCATGACTGGATGTGGCAGGACTTTGATCTGATCCGTTGGTTGTGGAATCGCTCAGCTCTGTCTATAGCATGCTGCTTCCGCTGTTTAGCATGCATGTAGTCCTGAGTTGTAGCTTCACCAGGTTGGCACCTCATTTTTAGGTACGCCTGGTGCTGCTCCTGGCATGCTCTTCTACACTCCTCATTGAACCAGGGTTGATCCCCTGGCTTGTTGGTAATGGTAGAGTGAGGAATATGCCAGGCCATGAGTTTACAGATTGTGCTGGAATACAATTCTGCTGCTGGCCCACAGCGCCTCATGGATGCCCAGTTTTGAGCTGCTCGATCTGTTCTGAATCTATCCCATTTAGCACGGTGGTAGTGCCACACAACACGTTGGATGGTGTCCTCAGTGCGAAGACGGGACTTCATCTCCACGAGGACTGTGCGGTGGTCACTCCTACCAATACTGTCATGGACAGATGCGTTTGCGACAGGTCGATTGGTGAGGACGAGGTCAAGTAAGTTTTTCCCTCGTGTTGGTTCGTTCACCACCTGCTGCAGGCCCAGTCTGGCAGCTATGTCCTTCAGGACTCGGCCAGCAGTGGTGCTACCGAGCCACTCTTGGTGATGGACATTGAAGTCCCCCACCCAGAGTACATTCTGTGCCCTTGCTACCCTCAGTGCTTCTCAACATGGAGGAGGACTGATTCATCAGCTGAGGGAGGACGGTAGGTGGTAATCAGCAGGAGGTTTCCTTGCCATGAGAATCCCTCCTGACTGTGTAATCACTGTACCGCCACCTCTGGTGGGTCTGTCCTGCCGGTGGGACAGGACATACCCAGGGATGGTGATGGAAGAGTCTGGGACGTTCGCTGAAAGGTATGATTCTGTGAGTGTGGCTGTGTCAGGCTGTTGCTTGACTCGTCTGTGGGACAGCTCTCCCAATTTTGGCACAAGTCCCCAGATGTTAGTAAGGAGGACCTTGCAGGGTCGACTGGGCTTGGTTTGCCGTTGTCGTGTCCGTCCGGTTTTATTCTTATTATGACTTTTTGTAGCGAGATTTTACAACTGAGTGGCTTGCTCGGCCATTTCAGAGGGCAATTAAGAATCTACCACCTTGCTGTGCGTCTGGAGTCACATTTCGGCCAGACCAGGTAAGGACAGCAGGTTTCCTTCCCTGAAGGACATTAGTGAACTCGATGGGTTTTTATGACAATCCGGTAGTTTCATGGCCATCATTACTGATACTAGTATTTTAATTCCAGATTTTTTAAAAATGTAATTAATTGAATTTAATTAATTGAATTTAAATTCACCAGCTGCCGTGGCAGGATTTGAACTCATGACTCTGGATTTTAGTCCAGGGGCCTCTGGATTACTAGTCCAGTAACATAACCACTATGCTACCGTACCCTCGGCTTTAAAAAATCATCATCATGGGGGATTTCAACTACCCCCAAAATGAACTGGCAAGGAGAGGGAGTGAAAGGAAAGAAGGAGATGGAATTTTTACAGTGTGTCCAAGATTGCTTTCAGACCCAATATGTAAGAGGTTCCAACAAGGGAGGAATTTCCCATTACTCGACCAAGTAATGGGAAATAAACCAGAGCAGATCAGAGAAGTAAACTGGGGAGATCATCTAGGGAGTAGTGAACACAATATAATAATGTTAAGATGATGATTGGGAGAGATATAAATAGTACAAAGACCAGAGTAATAGATTGGAAAAAAGTCAACAATGAGGATAGAACTAAGGGAGGTTAACCACAGAACAATATTCGCCAACAAAGAGGTAGAACAACGGTGGGTAATATTTAAAGAAGAGATCAATAAGAACAAATTGGCAAGAATGAGATGTCATGGATAAAAAGAGGTGAGGATAAAAATAAATCCGAAGAAAAAGGCATATGCAGGGCACAGAAAAAATAAAGGAGAGGGTGATAAAAGGGAATGTGATGAGCTTCGGAAAGTGGAAAAGACAATTAGGAAGGCAAAGAGAAAATATGAAATGAAAATATCAAAGAATGCTAAAAGAAATAGTAATGTATTTTGTAGGCACATAAGTAACAGAAGGAGAATTAAGATAGGGATAAGGCCATCAAAGAATGAGCAAGATAAACACATGGGAGATGGTACTGAAATAGCAGGGATCCTGATAAGATACTGTGGCTCAATTTTCACTAAGAAGAAATGATACTAGTAGAAGTCAAGAGGAATATTACAACAGTTTAGATAGAAAGAAATGAAATACAAGCCAAACTTAAGGAGTTAAATTGAGATACATCGAAATTACAGCACAGAAACGGGCCATTTGGCCCAACTGGTCTGTGCAGCCGTTCATGCTCCGCATGAGCCTCCTCCCTCCCTCCTTGATCTAACCCTACCTGCGTACCGTTCGATTCCTTTCTCCCTCGTGCTTATCTAGCTTCCCCTTAAATGCTTCTATGCTATTTGCCTCAACTAGTCCTTGTGGCAGTGCGTTCCACATTCTTACCACTCTTTGGGTAAAGAAGTTTCTCCTGAATTCCCTAATGGACTTATTAGCAACTATTTTATATTTATGACCTCTAGTTTTGGACTCCCCCACAAGTGGAAACATTTCTCAACATCTGCCCTATCAAACCTTTCAGTATCTTAAAGACCTCTATCAGGTCACCCCTCAGCCTTCTCTATTCTAGAGAAAACAGCCCCAGCCTGTTCAGCCTTTCCTAATCCTCTCAGTTCTGGTACCATCCTTGTGAATCTTCTTTGCACCCTCTTCAATGCCTGTATATCCTTTCTATAATATGGAGAACAGAACTGTGCAAAACACTCCAAGTGTGGTCTAACCAAGGTTCTATACAAGTTTAACATAACTTCTTTGCTTTTCAATTCTATCCCTCTAGAAATGAACCCGAGTGCTTGATTTGCCTTTTTTATGACCTTATTAGCTTGGGCCGCTAATTTTATTGACTTGTGTATCTGTACCCCTAGATCCCTTTGCTCCTCTTGCCCGTTTCGACCCTTATTATCCAAACAGTATTTGGTCTCCTTATTCTTCCTACAAAAATGCACCACCTCACACTTATCAATATTGAAATTTATTTGCCAATTACACACCCATTCTGCAAGTTTATTAATGTCCTCTTGCATTTTGACGTATTCTTCCTTAACTATACCTCCAATTTGGTGTCATCTGCAAATTTTGAATTTGTACTTCTGATTCCCGAATCCAAATCGTTAATATAAATTGTGAACAACAGTGGTCCCAGCACCAATCCCTGTGGAACACCACTTCCCACCTTTAGCCAGTCTGAGTAGCTACCCTTAACCCTTATTCTCTGTTTTCTGTTTTGTAGCCAACTTGCTATCCATTCTGCTACCTGTCTCCTGACTCAACCTTAGCCATGAATCTACGATGCGGTACTTTATTGAAGGCCTTTTGAAAATCCAAATATGTTACATCTACTACATTACCCTTGTCTATTCTTTTTGTTACTTCTTCAAAGAATTCAATAAGGTTGATCAAGCGTGACTTTCCCTTCTGAAATCCGTGCTGACTATTCTTTATTGTATTTTGTTCTCTAGATTTGTTTCTATTATATTTTTGAGTAAAGGTTCCATTATCATTCCTACCACCGATGTTAGCTAATTGGTCAATAGTTCCCTCGACTTGTTCTATCTCCCTTTTCAAATATAGGAATAACATTAGCTGTCCGCCAGTCGTCTGGCACTGTTCCCTTTTCGAGTGAATTTTTATATATATGTAATAGTGCCTCTGTTATCTTCTCCCCAACTTCTTTTAATATTCACGGATACAATTCATCCGGACCAGGGATCTTATCCTCCGTAAGTTTGATTAGTTTATCAATTGTCTCCTCTCTTTCTATCTTAAATATTTCAATATCTTGTTTGATCTCTTCTTCTAATGTCCTGCCCACCTTGTTAGCCTCCCTGGTAAATATGGAGGCAAAGTAACTATTCAATATTTCCACCATTTTGCTGTCGTTACCAGTGAGTTTATCATATGCATCCCTTCGTGGCTCTATCCTTAGTCTGGTTTTTCTTTTTTTAATTTATGTGTCTGTTAAATACCTTACTATTTATTTTTATATTCCTTGATAATTTAATCTCGTAGTTCCTCTTTGCTTTCCTAATTTTTTTTTACTTCTTTCCTAACCTCTCATAACCTCTTTTGTCATCCTCTCCTTTATTGTCTATGTAATTAAAGTATGCCTTTTTCTTTAGTTTCAATTTTACCCTTATCCCTTTATTCACCCATGGTGTTTAATTATTGGCTAGTTTGTTCTTGCTTTTAGAGGAATATACTGCTCTTAAACTCTATTGATCACCGTTTTAAATATCTCTCACTGCTGTGCTATTTCTTCGTCTGTCAATTTTTTTCCAGTTTACCTGTCCTAGTTCTGTTCTCATCCGCTCAAAATTAGCTTTTTTACAATCTATTACTTTGGTCTTTGCCTTACTTATGTCTTTCTCAGTCATTATTTTAAACCTTATTATGTTGTGCTTGCTATTGCCTGGATGTTCCCTTATGCTTCCCTCTCTTATTTGTTCTGGTTTGTTTCCCATTATTAGATCCAGCAGTGATTCCTCTCTTGTTTGACTTCTCACATACTGGGTAAGAAAGGAGCCCTCTACGCACTGTAAAAACTCCATTCCCTTTTCTCCTCTCCTTTTCTCTTCTTGCCAGTTGATTTGGAGGTAGTTAATATCTCCCATGATTATTATTCAATGTTTTTTTACTAATTTCATTGATTTGTCCACATATTTCATCTTCCACTTCCCTTCCTCTATGAGGTGGTCTGTAGAATATACCCATTAACGTGATCAGTCCCTTCTTATCCTTTGTCTCAATCCATATGGATTCTGTTTCTATCTTAATGTTACTTCTGTTCCTTTTTTCTAATACCCTTTGGTGTCTCTAATTAGTACAGCTACCCCAACCCCCTTTTTTTCTTCCCTCTCCTTTCTAAATACATTATATCCTTCAGTATTTAACTGCCAGTCCTGTTGCTTATGTAACCATGTTTCAGTTATCACTACAACATCTGGCTCCTCGCAATGAATTATAGCCTCCAGTTCCCCCGTTTTGTTTTGGTTGCTCTGCACGTTGCTGTACAGGCAAATTAATTTCTTTTCAGTAATTGTTCCCCTCCCTTTGTTTTTAATAGTCATTTTGTACTCGTGTACTATAACGGTATTTGTTCCCTGACTGTTTAAGTAACCCTTATTCCTTAACTTTGCCTGACCTTTATTCTCATTTCCTCTTTCTTTTTTTCTTCAGACTTATGTCATCTTCCTCAGATCCCTCCCCCCATCTGATTAGTTTAAAGTCCTATTGACAGCCCTATTCTGTCCGCTAGGACTCTGGTCCCATTCCGGTTCAGGTACAGCTCCTTCCTGTCCCAATACTGGTGCCAGTGTGCTATGAAATGGAACCCTCCTTCCCACACCAGTCTTCCAGCCACCGCTCACCCCCTTAATCTGTTTATCCCTATGCCAATTAGCACGTGGCTAGGATAGTAATCCCGAGATTGCTACCCGTGAGGTCATGCTTTTTAATTTAGTTCCTAACTTCTGATATTGTCTTAGCAGGACCTCCTCCCTTTTCCTCCCGATGTCATTGGTCCCAACATGGACCACAACAACTGGATCTCCCCCTCCCTTTCTGACTTCCTCTTTAGTTGCTCCGTGATATCCTTTACTCTTGCACCAGGTGGGCAATACACCATCCTGGAGTCTTGGTCGTGACTGCAGAGGACGCTATCTATCCCCCTAATTATCGAATCGCCTATGGCGACAACCTTTCTATTTTGTTTCTCCCCCCCTTGGACTGCTTCTTGCTTCATGGTGCCAGGGTTAGCATTCTGGCTGTCCTCCCTGCAGCCTGCATCCTTATCCTCACAGGTAGAAAGCACATTGTACCTGTTGGATAGGACCAGTGTCCGTGGGTCCTCCTTCTCTACCTCTCCTTGGTTCCCCTTACCCTACTGAGCTATGTGTCGGAGTGTCTCTAACTCACATTCCAGCTCAAGGACTTTGAGCTGGAGTGACTCAAGGCAGAGACATTTCCTGCAGTCGTGGCAATCCGCTCCTCTTGTTCTCCCTGGCTCGCTCTCGCCTCCGCTTCTCTTGTTCTCCCAGGTCCGCTCTCACCTCCGCTCCTCTTGTTCTCCCTGGTCCGCTCTCGCCTCCGCTCCTCTTGTTCTCCCTGGTCCGCTCTCGCCTCCGCTCCTCTTGTTCTCCCAGGTCCGCTCTCGCCTCCGCTCCTCTTGTTCTCCCAGGTCCGCTCTCACCTCTGCTTCTCTTGTTCTCCCAGGTCCGCTCTCGCCTCCGCTCCTCTTGTTCTCCCTGGTCCGCTCTCGCCTCCGCTCCTCTTGTTCTCCCCGGTCCGCTCTCGCCTCCACTCCTCTTGTTCTCCCAGGTCCGCTCTCGCCTCCGCTCCTCTTGTTCTCCCAGGTCCGCTCTCGCCTCCGCTCCTCTTGTTCTCCCTGGTCCGCTCTCGCCTCCGCTCCTCTTGTTCTCCCCGGTCCGCTCTCGCCTCCGCTCCTCTTGTTCTCCCTGATCCGCTCTTTCCTCTGCTGTCTTGTTCTCTCTGGTCCGCTCTCGTCAACAAAGCCCCGGTCCTGCTGGATTGCGCCTGTAGATTCTCAAAGCAAATAGGGAGGAGATAGCAGTGGTACTAATGTCCTTATATAAAAATTCAATAGAAAAAGGAATAGTGCCAGAGGACTGGCGGACAGCAAAAGCAATTCCTATCTTTAAAATGGGAGTTGAACTAATTAAGGGAACTAGAGACCAGTTAGCTAAATGTCAGTGATAGGAAAGATGCGAGAAAATCAGATTACAAAACATCCAGAGACAGAGAATATAATAAAATATAGCATGGATCTCTAAACGGAAGGTCATTAATTAAATAATTGAATTAATTTGAATTCTTTGAAGAAGTAACAGAAAGAATAGACAAGGGATTGTCCTTCAATGGAACCAGGCGAGAGCAGTCCCACTCAGTTGGACAACGGAGGAGAGGCGTTGGAGGAGGATGGTAGTGTCAGTTGTGTCAAAGGCTGAAGATAGGTTGAGAAAGATGAGGAGGGATAGTGCACCACAGTCACTGTGGATGTCATTTGTTACTTTGTTTAGTGCTAGGGCTGGGGCGGAAACCTGATTGGAGAGGTTGAAAGATAGAATTGCGGGGAAAATGGCATGGATTTGAGAGGCGACAACATGTTCAAGTACTTTGGAGAGGAAAGGGAGGTTGGAGATGGGGCGGTAGTTTGCAAGGACAGAGGGGTCAAGGGTGGGTATTTTGAGGCGAGGGGTGATGACGGCAGATTTGAAAGGGAGGGGGACAGTACCTGAGGAGAAGGAACCATTTACAATGTCAGCTAACATGGGGACCAGGAAGGGAAGTTGGGTGGTCAGTGGTTTAGTGGAAAATAGGGTCAAGAGAGCAGGAGGTGGGTCTCATAATAAGATGAGTTCAGAGAAGGGAGATAGCAGAAAAACTTGAGAAAGATGTGAGTTCAGGGCAAGGGCGGGGGGAGTCTTGACTTAGTGGGCAAGGATACAGCAGAGGTAGAATGGATGGCCTCAATTTTGGTGATTGAGTTACAAAAGCAGGGAGGTAATGTTAAATTTATATTGAACCTTGGTTAGACCGCACATGGAGTTTTGTGTGCAGTTCTGATCTCCACACTATAAAAACAATATTGAAGCACTGAAGAGAATGCAGACAAGATTTACAAGGATATCACCAGAATTGAGAGGAATCAACTATCAGGAAGGATTGAGCAGGCTGGGACCCTTTTCTCTGAAAATGAGAAGACTAAGAAGTGACCTGATTGAGGTCTTAAAATTATGAAGGGGTTTGATAGGATGAACGTGGAGAAACTGTTTCCACTTATGGATGAGTCCAGAACAAGGAGGCATAAATATAAGATAGTCACTAACAGATCTAATAAATAATTTAGGAGGAATTTCTTGACACACAGAGTGGTGAGAAGGTGGAACTCACTACCACATGAATCAGATAGCATTGACACGTATAATGGGAGGCTTGAATCATACATGAGAAGGGAATAAAGAGATCTGGCGACAGGGTGGGAAGAGGTAATTAGAGTGGGAGGAAGCTCGTGTGGGGTGTGAATGGCCTGTTTCTGTGTTGTAGATTCTATGTTATGTAATTCTATGTAATGATGATTTGATATCAGTTTCATCACTGCATAGGCAAAGTTGGAAAATGCAGTGTAACATATTTTTAAAAATCTAATGCCTGCAGCTCCTAATTTGGGTAAAAGATTTAAGAACAGAATTTTATTCAATGAATATTCTACTTCTATAACAGTTCTTTTTAGATCGGCTGTATTTTGACATCCTGGAACAGTAGGCTTTTTGCTTGGAGTTTGGGATTACGGCAATGATTTCTGCAAAATTAGCTTTCACAATAGCAGAACTATGGTTTCTTACCAGCCACAGCACTAATAGACTTCCTTGCCCTCTGGTCACACTACAAACGAGGATTGACATTTCATTATAGTTTTTAGTGAAATATTTTAGCCACTACAGTGGCATATCATGCACGTTGGTAGGTGGAAATAAAGTTGAGTTAAATCTTTGTTTTTAGGTCTTCAACTGGGTAGTGGCATGTATTTTTTATTCATAGATTACTATATTGTTATGAAATTTGCCTTATTGTATGAACATATGAAATTTACGGGCAGGAAAACACCAGCTGGTCCATCAAGCCTGCCCCACACCATGATGGCTAGACCATCATGGCTAAACACTTCTTCCATTCCCCCTTCACCCCGACCCCCCCCATCCACAGCCATGTAATCTCCTGGGAGAGGCAAAAATCAGAAAAAACTCGGGCAATAAGGGAAAGAATACTATGTAAAATTCCTCTCCAACCCTCTTAGACGATCAAAACCATTCCAGGAGATCACAATGACTAAGTGTTATCTATAAGGACACTTAGCTGACTTTATGATGCAATCTCTGCCCCGGTCAGAAAGCGGTCCAGCTCCCTCTTGAAGGCATGCAGAGCGTCAGCACAAACCACACCAGCCGGCAATGTATTCCAGAGACTCACAATTCTCTGGGAAAAGAAGAACCGCCTAACATCCAGTCTTTCCTACTCTTACATAGTTTAAACTCATGTCCCCTGGTCCTCCCCAATCTGTTAAACTGGAATAATCTATAGGCAGGGACACTATCCAGCCCTTCAATTATTTTGTAGACCTCAATCAGGTCACCTCTAAGTCTACGCTGATCTAAAGTAAATAGACCAAAGTCCTTGAGCCTATCTGAGTAACTGAGGTTCTTTAAGCTAGGAATCATTCTTGTAGCTCTCCTCTGGACCTTTTCCAAGGCCACTATATCACCCACCATGTGGGGGGACCAAACCTGGGCACAGTACTCGAGATGCGGTCTGACCAGTGACCTGTATAGTATCAAAATGGTGATCTATGATTTATACTGAATGGTTCTATTAATACAACCCAATACCTTGTTAGCATTGGCTAGTTTCTCTACGTTGGTCATGAACCTTTAGTGATCTGTGCACAATAACACCAAGATCTTTTTGTCGCTCAACCTCCTTCATTATTGTTCCCTGCAAATGATACGTGTATTCTGTGTTGGCCCTACCAACGCGCATAATGTTACATTTATCTAAATTAAATGCCATTTGCCAATGTGTGGCCCAGTCCCCTAGCACATCCTTTTGGATTTGATTTCACTCCTCTACCATCTTAACCCTTGCACAGATTTTGGTGTCATCTACAAACTTACTTACCATAGTCCCAACACCACTGTCCAGGTCATTAATAAAGACAGTGAAGACTAGCAGTCCTAGGACTGATCCCTGGGGGACACCACCAGTAACATGTCTTCAAGGTGAACCACATCTGTGAACTACAACTTTTTGTCTGGGGGATTGAAGCCAATTCCTAATCCAGCTTGTCAAATTTCTACTGATACCACAAGATTCTATCTTGTGAAGTAACCTAATGTGAGGTACCTTATCAAAGACTTTCTGAAAGTCCAGGGAAACCAAGTCTACCGGATTACCTTCATCCACTACCCTAGTGATTTCCTCAAGAAACTCTATCAAATTCGTCAGGCATGACCTATTTTTTCAGAAGCCATGTTGTGAATTTCTAATGGCCCCTTCCCTTTCCCAGTGATCGTAAAGGGCATCTCTTACGATACCTTCGAGCATCTTCCCAATAATTGATAGGCCTTTAGTTTCCCGGCATTGACTTGTCCCCTTTTTTGAAAATAGGAACTACATGAGCTAGCTTCCAGTCGAAGGGAACTATACCTGACTCTCTTGAATGGAATTAAATTGCACGAGCAATTTGATCATCCCCAATCCAAATATCGAGTCCCACATCAATATGGTTGACAAGCCAGTCGGTTTCTATCTAAATGCTACAAAGAATAACAAGAGAAAAAATGGACAGACTACTTTGACTGCGATCTCGGTATTGCATCAGGACATGCCGAAAGCACACCCGGTCCAGTCGACCCTGAAAAGTCCTCCTCACTCAACATTTGGGGACTGCTGCCAAAGTTGGGAGAGTTGTCCCACAGACTAGTCTAGCAACAAGCTGACATAGTCATATTCACAGAATCATAATTAACAGCCAAAGCCCCAGACACCACCATGACCATCTCTGGGTTTGTCCTGTCCCATGAAGTGAAATATGCCGCTCATTTATTGGACCCTGTGCCCCCTCATCCCACTGTCATGGTTTAGTTTGAAGTATCAATGAACCAATTCTTTAGGGACAGTATATTCTTTTCCTGGGACAATGAATACCCCTTGTAACTCTTGACTTTCTCCCTTTGGCTTCTTCTTAATGCTAAAGATGAGGATGTCAAGAGAGGAGGGAGAGCTGGATTAATGTACTTGCAAATACTAAGTGTGCTGGGTCTCACCAGGTCACAGATTTTTCAGTAGAATACATCAGCATATAGTTTTGAATTATAGAAAAAGCTTTTTTGTGTGTTTGTGTCAATTAAGAAACATATGTTCGAACAGACTGGAGAAGATATTTTGAGACTTTGTTTTTGTACAGATGCAAAAGTAATAAATACATTTCAGTTGAGTGAATAAGTGTACACTTAATTGATGTATCCACTGAAAAAAAAATTCTCTTTGTTTCTGGTGCACCCATTCTTTCACTCACTCAGGGCAGGATTTTTTTCGCACACTACGTATAACAAAATTGTAAGTCTGTTCTTTATAAAACAGTTTATGGTTTTGTTCCGCATAGCACATAGAGGAACTTTGAAATAATAAATATATATATATATTATTTAAAAACCTTCTGCTTCATCCCTTTGCACCATCTTCTTGCTTTGCTGCTGTCTTTCAATTTGAAGAAATATAATGGTCCAGCTCATGGATTTCTCCATATTTACCAGTGAGTGAAAGATTGAGTATGTCAAAGAGTATGCCAGAGGACTGTGAGTGTGTGAATTCAGCAGATTAAAGTTTCATACAAATATCTCTAAAAATGCACCAGATTGCACCATTTTATTTAGTAATTTCTGAATTTCTCATACTATGCATGCCCTGAATCCTCTAGAATAGTAGTACGTCAGATAAGGGGAAGAGGCACAGAATTAGCTCATGAGCAACCCTGGGAGGAAGCCCAACTCAGGAGATCCAAATAGACAAGAGCTGCTTTAATATTGGCACAGAAATTGCTTGGCGTGACGAACCAACTGTGATCGCTGCTCCATAGATTTATACTAACCCACTAACTTACCGCGGTCTTTACTGCGGGCACTTCCTCGAATAGGAAGTGGAAAAGAGCCCAGCGTTAGCTCCAGCGAAACTCGGACTCGTGGGAGAAGCGAGAGGATCGCTCTCTCCCCTCAACCAATCAGATTGCAGCATTTTTGACATGCTGCGAACAGTTTCAGCAAGCTGGAACGTAAAATCCAGGAAGTGAAAGGTACAACACTAAAATCATTTGTAAACATAGTTATAGATAGCAAAAAAGACGGTAAGAAATAATCAAATTAAATAAAGAGAGAGAAGGGAAAAGTAAAAAATGTTTTTTTATGACTAAAAACGATTAAAATAAGGAGTAATGAGACTCCACATTTTTAAAAGTTAACTTTTAGTTGTTTGGCAGTCATTAAGACTTACCACGCTGTTACAACTTAGTTTAGACTTGGTATTATTAAGCATACCTATTTTGTTGTGATATTAGTTTCTTTTCAACTGGGCAGAAGAGCAAGTTGGCGCTGGTCCATTGATTCCAGTCGGCGATATCCCTTTAATTCGAAGCTTTCATATTGCCGACAAACCAGGAGGAGCAAGTTCCGGATTTCTGCGTTTCACTTTGCATGATCGAACGCCGGAACTTGGTCCTCGATTTCACCACTAACAACAGTGAGTGCCATTGAGCTCCCCGTTATTTTTTAAGCAATTTCTGGCCCATTATGTTTAGCAGGGCTCTAGCGCCGCTGGCTCCTGATGTACACGTCTCTCACAGTCGAAGTTGACTCCAGAGTAGGCTTGTCAGATTTGTTAAGGGGATAACAGAACTGAGAGGATATACTTATCAGGAAAGGCTGAACAGGTTGGGGCTCTTTTCTCTGGAAAAGAAAAGCCTGAGGGGTGACCTGATAGAGGTCTTTAAGATAATGAAAGGGTTTGATAGGGTAGACGTAGAGAAAATGTTTCCATTTGTGGGAGTGTTCAAAACTAGAGGCCATAAATATAAAATAGTCGCTAATAAATCCAATAGGGAATTTAGGAGAAACTTCTTTACCTAAAGAGTGGTAAGAATGTGGAATGCGCTACTTAAGGAGTAGTTGAGGCGACAAGCATTGATGCATTTAAGGGGAAGCTAGATAAGCACATGAGGGAGAAAGGAATAGAAGTATATGCTGATAGGGTTGGATCAAGGAGAGAGGGAGGAGGCTTGTGTGGAGCATAAACGGCGGCATAGACCAGTTGGGTCGAATGGCCTGTTTCAGTGCTGTAAACTCAATATAACTGGCTCCCGGCCTTAGCAAATCCAGCAAGTTTACACTGGGGTTGCCACTGGCTGTCCCAGATCCTTGGGTTGAGAGCTGGCAACCTTTGCACTCCACTAAGCACAACATAAAAGCAGTGAGGAGTGGCTGTGCTATTACGCTTTCTGACTGGAAAAATAGGTTTAGCTTACAATTAGAGCAGGTAAGAGGTATAGCGAATTCACCCGGTTTATTGTTCTGTCCCTCATTTATCAGGTGAAGACCACAACAGATTCAACAGTGAGAGCAGTAACTAGGTACAGGAGAATATGAGCTAAAAGCAATTCTCCAATTCTTGAATTACATTCATTATTTCAAGTGCAAAACTAAAATGTATCCTTGAAGAGAGCATATAGAATTTACATAGAACGTACAGCACAGAAACAGGCCATTCGGCCCAACAGGTCCATGCTGGTGATAATGCTCCACATGAGCCTCCTCCCTCCCTACTTCATCTAACCCCATCAACATATCATTCTTTTCCTTTCTCCCTCGTGTGTTTATCTAGCTTCCCCTTAAATGTATCTATGCTAGTCACCTCAACTACTCCTTGTGGTAACGCGTTCCACATTCTAACCACTCTCTGGGTAAAGAAGTTCCTCCTGAATTCCCCATTGGATTTATTATTGACTATCTTATATTTATGGCCCCGAGTTCTGGTCTCCCCCACAATTGGTAACATCTTCTCTACGTCTACCTTATCAAACCCTTTCATAATCTTAAAGACCTCTATCAGATCACCCATCAGTTTTCTTTTTTCTAGAGAAAAGAGCCCCACCCTGTTCTTTCCTAATAGATAAAACCTCCCAGTTCTGGTATCATCCTAGTAAATCTTTTTTGCACCTTCTACAGTGCCTTAATCTCCTTTTTATAATATGGTGACCGGAACTGTTCACAGTACTCCAAGTGTGGCCTAACCAAGGTTCTATACAAGTTTAACACAACTTCTCTGCTTTTCAATTCTATCCTTCTAGTGCTTGGTTTGTTTTTTTTATGGCCTTATTAACCTGCGTCGCTACTTTTAGTGATTTGTGTATCTGTAGACCCAGATCCCTCTGCTCCTCTCCCCCATTTAGACTATTATCCAAGCAGAATGAGGTCCCCTTATTCTTCCAACCAAAATGTAATACCTCACATTATGTATATTGAAATTCATTTTCCAATTACACTCCCATTCTGCAAGTTTATTGATATCTTTCTGTATTTTGTCGCAATCCTCCTCAGTATTAACAATACCCCTCAATTTGGTGTCTTCTGCAAATTTTGAAATTGTACTTCCGATTCCTGAGCCCAAATCATTTATGTAAATGATGAACAACACCAGTGCTGATTTCATCACTGATCCCTGTGGAACACCACTTCCCATCTTTAGCCAGTCTGAGTAACTACCTTTAACCCCTACTCTCTGTTTTCTGTTTTGTAGCCAGCTTGCTACCCATTCTGCTATTTGTTTCTTGACTCCACATGCTCTGACCTTAGTCATGAGTCTACAATGCGGTGCCTTATCGAAGGCCTTGTGAAAATCCAAATCATAGAATCATAGAATGGTTACTGCACAGAAGGAGGCCGTTCGGCCCATCGAGCCTGAGCCAGCTCTCTTCAAGAGCAATCCAGCTAGTCCCACTCCCCCGTTCTTTCCTCGTAGCCCTGAAAGTTTTTCTCCTTCAGATACCTATCTAATTCCTTTTTGAAAGCCACAATTGACCCTGCTTCCACCACCCTTTCAGGCAGTGTATTCCAGATCCTAACCACTCGCTGCGTAAAAAAGTTTTTCCTCGTGTCGTCTTTGGTTCTTTTGCCAATCACCTTAAACCTGTGTCCTCTGGTTTTCTACCCTTCTGCCAGTGGGAACAGTTTTTCTTTATTTACTTTGTCTAGACCCTTCTAGACAAATCTTACGGTATTGTTCCAGATTTACTCTCTCTATTCACTTAATTATTTCATGTAATTCTCTCGGCTCTCCTCTGTGACTCCTCCTTACAAGGCTGAAGAGCCCCAGCTTACCTAGTCGATCCTCAATGCTCATCCCTCCAAGAAGGGCACGTATCCACTCTCAGCAATGCTGTTGAATTAATACCAATGCTAGTTCAATGCTGGGATCCCATCTCCATTGAGAGTGAACGGGGATCTTAATGGTCCCTTAGCCTCCCAGTGCTTCTGCCAATTTCAGCCGTAGCGCAGTAAGGTAAGTGAGGCGGCCCTGCTGACTCCAGGGGTGCCAAGGGGTGGCATTCACAGGCCCCTCGTGGGCAAGGGGCACCCCAATGACAGATACAGAGGCAGCCCCTTTCTACCTACCCATAGGCTCAGCCGACCAATGCAGAGTAGCTATATTACATCTACTACATTACCCTTGTCTACTCTTACTGTTATTTCTTCAAAGAATTCAGTAAGGTTGGTGAAGCATGACTTTCCCTTTTGAAATCCATGCTGACTATTCTTGATTGTATTTTCGGTTTCTGGATGTTTTTCTGTTCAATCTTTGAGTAAGGATACCACCGTGCAGGAACATGTGCAGGAGAGTCTTGATTTCTCAAAAATGTTAAAACAGCTCAGTTTTTAAAATTCCCAGGAGTTCCAGCAGAAAGCCCAAGATTGCTTTTTATCAGCAGCTCGACACCACAATAGAGTTATGCTGCAGACAGTGTGTGACAGCCAAACTTCTCTGCAGTGCTAAAGCAACAGCACATTTGCACCCTAAGCTTCCACTCCCCCTCCTCCATGTCAGTGCCTGCCCGGCACAGCACTGTGATGTTTTAATTCATTGTTGCCGTCTTACCTTTGTTATTCTTCTCAAGTGTGGAATTTTAAAAAAAATTCATTTTGAATTTATTTAACTTTTATTTGCAGCCAGGTAAGTTTGATTTTAAGTTCACTTACATTGATTATTTTATGTTAAGTTAAGTTGCTTCCTTTCTCCTGGTCCTGCCCGTCCTTGTCTTTGTGGGGCCTTGGAGCTCACAATGGCATTAGACATGGTACCCACTGGTCCACTTGTGCCTCAGGTAATGCTCACCCATCTCCCCACTGACTTACCTTGGGGGTCGCAGGGTGCCCTCTCCGAGATGCTGACTTGTTGGGCCTCTGGCTACTTGCCCGCCTTCCCTTCCAGTGGGAGATTCATGCCCACTCTTGGACTGCCCTCCCTTCCAGTGGGAGATTCATGCCCACTCTTGGATTGCCCTCCCTCCCAGTAGGAGATTCATGCCTATGTGAATGCTATACTGCATACATTTGGCACAAACCTGTTCAGAGGTTTATGCTTGTGAAAAGGCTGAATAACTTATAAGCTTATATTAACTTGTGCTGAATCTGTAGCAATAATGTACGTGTGCTTATTTTTCAAATACTTTCAGTAAATACTTTAAATATTAATTATATCAAACTGTAATATAGTGCTTTCTTTGGGTGTTTGTTTTAAATTTGTACAAAATGGCAGAAAGAAAGATTTAAAGTTTTGTGTATTGTGCGTCATTTCCTGAAAGCTGCTTTGGGTTTTCCATCCCGGTGAAGTCAGCTCTGTACAGCATCGGTGGGAAAATCCGGTGCGACTCACCTCATGGAATTTTGGGGTTCATACCGTCCCCTAATGTTGTGTGAGCCAATTTGATTATAGAGGCCATCACAGCTAAGCCTGAAGCTGTCCTCCATTGATGTATACAAGTGCACTTTCCAATAGGATAGCACCCAGGGTATGGCTGATTTTTTTCCCTTCTCTGATCTGGGTGCTGAAGCCAGTTACAACGAACCAACTGCTGGTCTGGATGAGATCAGCTAAATTAATGAGGACTGGAATCAGTCCTGCCATCTTCTGAACTGTATGGCTTAGAGATGCATTGGAGGGAGAATCTTTTCTTTGAAGGGGAAGGCACGTTGATACAAACGTAGCTTTTCTGCCATCTATTTTATATTTAGAATTGATATTTAAAGGTACGCAATTTGGCATAAGCAGAGATGGGTTCTAAATTTTCTTTGATACATACAGTTTGTAGTTGATTCTGGAACTTATTGTTTGTCTTATGAGATGCGATTTGTATAAATCTGTGCGTCAGGTTTTAACAAATTTGAATGTAAAGGATATGCATTATATTTGACTTCAACCTGATTTTGGTAAGTTGTACGATGAGGCAATAAACAAGATTAATTTATATAAGCTACCTCATCTCAACTTTCCCCACTTCACTTAGTATGTTGTCTGCTTTTGGACGAGTTTACAATATACTTCACAGCAAGATGTCTTGTAAAAGCTAAGGTTCATGAATGCCCCAGATTAAATACCTGGATGGAAGCCTTGGCTGGAAATCGGTAGGGCTCACAAAAGATGCTGATCACGTCACAAGTTCGCAACAGTTCAGACATACATCAAAGTTATGTGAAGCCTAATAAAGATTAAATTTGGGTAACTTCCTCCTCTTATTAGGAAGGCGGTCTATTTATACTGGTAACTGTAGGCCAGGAAGAGCTCCATCCTGCTCTTAATCATTTAAAGATTGAATATATTTGAAAAGTTACAGTGTGACACAAACATTGGAATAGAACGTAGGGAAAGATAACTGGATATAGCATTTGGCATTTAAGCTATGAGACGTTCAAGAGCCTGGGATTGTTTACCTTGGAGAAGGCTCAGAAGAAGTTCTATGCAAATGTTCAAAATTCATAAGGGAATAGATAAATTCAACCCCAATAATATTTTCCTATTTGCCACAAACTCTAGAACTAGGGTCCACGCTGTTGTTTCGAAGAGGGAATGTGCACAGACCATTTAGATTGAATTACTTTTTATAGAAAGTTGTTTAAAAAGTGGAATGGACAGCCCAGGGAGGCAGTGGAGACTGATAGTGCAAAAAAGTTTTTGGAGAGAATTGGGTAGATAATTAAAGGAGTGAGCAATTGAGGTATATTTATTTTTGGGGCTGGCTAGACGGACTGCAGAATCTTTTTCTGGTCCTGCACTTTCCTAAGTTCTTATGTATATTCCTATATTTGTGCAGTAGAATGTAATTTTGAACAAATGGTTTAAGAAAATACAGAATTGCTCCAAGTGTATTTGAGATAATTTCGAACAGTGGATTTCTGTTCTCCTCTCAAGGAAGCTGGAGTAAATGAATTGGGACAATTCCCGCATTTAAGTTTTCTTTTGTTTGTGAGAAATTCATGTTGTTTAACATTTTAATAGTTCGTTCAATGCTTCAAGGGCATTCTTCACCAGCATATCACAACCATTCATTACAAAAAGGTTAACAATGTTACAAGATCTATTTGTAATTAGTAAAACTTTGTTTGAAGCTTCAGGGATTTGGTGTAATTAAAGATTGGTGGAAAAACATGTTTCCAGCCTAAAGGCTGTTGTACTAAAATTTGGCTTCGGTGCAGATTGTCGGCAAGAACAGGAAATAGATGTCTGACTTGTACAATGAACAGGGGGGGTGTAACATATACATTGTTAAGCTTTACACTGAACATATTTTAAGTAAACTCCTTGTTCTTTATTATGTTGTTATCACTTGGAGAACATTATTTCCGTAACAGCAGTTCCATGGCCGAATGCCATCTTGACTCTGACTTTGCGAGACAGTGAAAGGTGAAGAAAATTGTGATACTGTCAAGGTCACTTCTTCCTACTTCATTTTGTTGGATGTGACTTTTTATATTATGCATGTATTTGAAGTGATTATTTCTCATAAAGAGGACACTGCAGTTACACTCAAAATATTACCTTGAATTCAATTATTCCTGTTCAGCAACCAGAAACAAATGAGTGCAAAATGTGCCTGAGAAAATGTTTCCTTCAAATATTTATTTATATTAACAGAATGCCCGCTAGCTGGGCTGTATTGCATTGTTGCTTTTCAATTACAGTTGCACTTCCACTCCCAGTTTCATTTTAGACTGAATGTAAAATGGATTCAACTTTGCAATAGTATTGCTCATTTTGCTGGTGGATTCCACACTCTGGGTTGCTAACCATAAAAAAACCTTAATATCGGTGTGACTCAGGAGGTGCAGTGGTGTGAAAGGTCTCCGGCTCTCAATCGAGAATGTACTTTTGCTTTTGCCTGGTAATATGTGATCTAATAAGGTGACAACACCAGTTTATCTTTACGTAGAGAGTTGTTGGAACATGGAATGTTTTGCCACGGGGAGTAATTGAGGCAGAAAGCATTGCTTCTTTTGAGCGAAAACTGAATAAGTATTGGACGCAGAAGATGATACAGGGCTATGCTAGCAACATAGATCAGTGAAATTAGTTTTGGATTGCTCGAGCAAATTGCTCTAACGCATACACAAAGGGCCAAAAGCCCTCCTTTTGTGCTGTAAACTTCCATGGTTCTATGATCTTCCATTACCCCACTAGTATATCAGTCCAACACTGTATTCACTTTAATCATGGCTCTTTTTAATAATGGGTTGATGGTGTGTGTCTCTTTGAAATTTTGGTTTAGTGACTATCCATTTTTCTTGGTAGCCTCATGTTGAAAATTAGCCTTAACTCTTGAAAATCTAGACATGAGGAAGCATCTGGTCCATAGTGGTTTAAAGGAGAGTATGCGTCAGTATTGTTGGCAGTCCAGTGGGTGTATTATCCCAATTAATATACCTGCTTTATTTCGAAGCTGCTGATCGAGAAGATAACAATTTTGAAACTCTGAATCTAAAGTTTAAATTTCTCCGACTGCTGTCCAGTTAGTTGGTAAAGACAAGTGTTCACATTTCTCATTCCAATGAAAATGCCATTACAATTAGGACTGAGGAAAAGGGCCTACAAAAGATGAATAGCATTTCAAGCCCTGCTACCATCGAACAAAAAAAGTTCTGACTCTGTCAACATGAGGTTGTTGCTGTTTTTTGAGCAATGTTGTTTTTAATGGTGGAGGTGACAACAGGCAGATCAAGTGGGTTGTGAATTTACAATAACTGCATTCAGAATCACTCCACTGGGATCATAGTAAAAATGCTCTGGCATGACTGGTGGGAGTAGTTTATAGGCCCCCGAACAGTAGTTATAGTGTTAGACAGAGTATAAATCAGGAAATTAGAGAAGCATGTAACAAGAGTAATGCAATAATCGTGGGGGACTTTAATCTTCATATAGACTGGGCAAACCAAATTGGCAAAAGCAGTTTGGAGGATGAGTTCATGGAATGCATTTGAGACAGTTTTCTAGAACAATATGTTGAGGGAACAGGCTATTTTAGATCTAATATTGTGTGTATTAGTGTTAATTAGTAATCTTATAGTAAAGGATCCTCTGGGGAAGAGTGCTCATAAAATGATAGAATTTAATTTTGAGTTTGAGAGTGACGTAGTCTGAAACTAGGACCTTAAATTTAAACAAAGCTAATTACATAGGTATAAGGGGAAGAAATAATTCATAATTTTCAATGAATATACATTCCTTTGAGGAATAAAAACTTTATGGGAAAAGTGGTCCAATCGTGGCTGACTGAAGAAGTTAAGGATAGATTAGATTAAAAGAAGAGGCTTACAATGTTTCCAAAAAGAGTAATAAGCTTGAGGATTAGAAGGGTTTTAGAAATCAGCAAAGGATGACCAAGAAATTGATAAAGAGGGAGAAAACAGAATATGAGAATAAACCAGCAAGAAATGTAAAAACAGATTATAAGAGCTTCGACAACAATGTAAAAAGGAAGGGATTAGCGAAAGTAAGCATGTGTCCCTTAGAGGCAGAGACAGGAGAAATTATAATGGGGAATAAGGAAATAGCAGAGACGTTAAACAAATATTTTGTATCTGTCTTCACAGTGGAAGATACAAAAAAACATACTAGAAATAGTGGGGAACCAAAGGGCTGATGAGAGTGAGGAACTTAAAATAATTAATATTAGTAAAGAAAAAGTACTGGAGAAATTAATGGGACTAAAAGCCAACAAATCCCCTGGACCTGATGGCCTACATCCGAGGGTTTTAAAAGAGATGGCTGCAGAGATAGTGGATGCAATGGTTTTGATCTTCCAGAATTCCCTAGATTCTAGAACGGTCCCCGTGGATTGGAAGGTAGCAAATGTAACCCCACTATTCAAGTAAGGAGGGAGATGTCGGGATGGTGTGTGACTTGGAGGGGAACTTGGAGGTGATGCTGTTCTCATGCATCTGCTGCCCTTGACCTTCTAGGTGGTGGAGGTCGCGGCTTTCGGAGGTGCTGCCGAAGAAGCCTTGATGACTTGCTGTAGTGCATCATGTAGATAGTACACCCTGTAGCCACGGTTTGCCGGTGGTGGAGGGAGTGGATGTTTAAGCTGGGGTGCTGATCAAGCTGGCTGCTTTGTCCTGGATGGTGCTGACCTTCTTGAGTGTTGCAGCTGCACCCATCCAGGCAAATGGAGAGTATTCCAGCACATTCCTAACTTGTGTCTTGTAGGTGGTGGAGAGGCTTTGGGGCATCAGGAGGTGAGTCACTCGCCACAGAATACCCAGCCTCTGACCTGCTCTCGCAGCCACGGCATTTATATCGCTGGTCCAGTTGAGTTTCTGGTCAGTGGTGTCCCCCAGAATATTGATGGAGGTGGACTTGGTGATGGTAATACCATTGAATGTCAAGGGAAGCTGGCGACGCTCTTTTTGTTGCAAATGGACAGTGTCTGGCACTTGTGTGGCATGAATGTTACTTGGAAAGTGGATTAAATGGCTTGCCTTAGCAAACAAAGCGACTGTGATTTATGACAGGCGGAGGTATATTAAGTGGGTGTTTTTTAAATCTCTCCAATCAGGTTTCTGCCCCTGCCACAGTACTGAAAAGGCCCTAATCAAAGTCATAAATTACATCCTCTGTGACTGTCACTGTAATGCGCCATACCTCCTCGTCCTTCTCTACCTCTCTGTAACCTTTGACATGGTTGACCACATCATCCTCTTCTATTGTCTAGTTGGGTGGGTCTGCCCTTTTACCTATACAATCATAGCCAGAGTATCTCAAGCAATTGTTACACTTCTCATCTCGTACCGTTACCTCTGAAGTCCCTCAAGGATCAATCTTTGGCCCCCTCTTCTTCGTTATCTACATGCTGCCCCCTCAGTGACATCATCCGTAGACGTGGCACCAGATTCTACATATACACTGATAAGAACATAAGAAATAGGAGCAGGAGTGGGCCATACGGTCCCTCAAGCCTGCTCCGCCATTCAAGAAGATCATGGTTGATCAACTCCACTTTCTTGCCCGATCCCCATATCCCTTGATTCTCTTAGTGTCCAAAAATCTATCGATCTCAATCTTGAATGCACTCAACGACTGAGCATCCATGGCCCTATGGGGTAGAGAATTCCAAAGATTCACAAATCTCTGAGTAAAGAAATTTTTCCTCATCTTGGTCCTAAATGGCCGACCTCTTATCTTGAGACTATGACCCCTAGTTCTAGACTCTCCAGCTAGGGGAAACAACCTCTCAGCATCTACCCTGTCAAGCCCTCTAAGAATTTTATATGTTTCAATGAGATCACCTCTCATTCTTCGAAACTCCAGAGAATATAGTCCCATATTACTCAATCTCTCCTCATAGGACAACCCTCTCACCCCAGGAATTAATATAGTGAACCTTCATTGCACCCCCTCTAAGGCAAGTGTATCCTTCCTTAGGTAAGGAGACCAAAACTGTACACAGTTGACACCAAGTTCTACCTCTCAACCACCTCTCACAACTCTACTATTATTAATGTAAGTTGTCATTGCTGCTGTGCATTTCTTATGCTGCCTGACCAGCATGTCCTGGCTATGTTGTTCACACTCTTATTCTTCCAGAATACTAAGTTACAGAGATATTCTCACAATAGAAGTGCAATGCAGCCTGTTCAGAATTGGTGGTAGTGGGAGAAATAGGTACACAACAGAAGGCACAAAAGTCAATAGTGAAGCAGTTATCAGTAGAGGAAAAAAAACAAAAAAAATCCAAATTGGCTGAAAAATGAGCTTTTTCTGAATCATTTTAAATTAGCTGCAGAGCTCCACCTTTCCCCCTTTTTTGCTGCTTAGTAACATTGGATGCTCATTTCAGATGGATATGATTGATGACTAGGGTTAATGAGGGTTAAAGGGTAGTGGAAGCAGATTCAAGAGTAACTTTCAAAAGGGAATTGGATAAATACTTGAAGGGGAGACAATTGCAGGGCAATGGGGAAAGAGCAGGGGAGTGGGACTAATTGGATAGTTCTTTCAGCGGGCACGATGGGCCGAATGACCGCCTCCTGTGCTGTAAGATTCTGTGATTCTATGAGGTGGTAATGATAGCAACTGTGACATATGATGTCACTACATCACTGCTCCCTCAACAAATTATTCCTATTTATCTTAGAATGGGTTGAAATAATGGCAGAAAATGACAAGGGCGGGGGTCTCAAAATTTGGTGGGGATGCAGCATAAATGATCCCTGCTCCATTCGCACCATCGCCTGCTGAAAGAGGAAATGATGACTCTCCTGCTTTTGATATGAGTATGTAGTGGCTATACCTTGATCTGTTAGTTGTTGTAGAATGGTAGGCACTACAGAAGACTGTACAATTTACAAGGTAAAGCCTCTGAGTTAGTTCGGTAGTGATAAATGGAGTGTAGTTTTAGCGATAAAACCATGCCATGGTGACTCATGGAACTGCAAGGTAATTTATGTTTATATTCCAAGATTAGAATTCTTAAATAAACTTTGAATGTCTCCAATAGGTCCTGTTTTAAAAAAAAACACTATTGTGTACAATAAATTTACCACACAGAAATAAGTACCCTACATTGTAGATGTTTGAATTTCTCATAACTGATTGTTCTCACCAACTGCTCATAGTGAAGTCTGCAAGTACAGCATACATTTTCAGTTCTGTGCCTGTCACTTTATGGAAGTACCTCTTTCCAGATTTTCATAAATTCATGTTGAGATTGATTTAAATAGATGGGATGTAATGGTGTGGCTTGTACCTACAAAAATTCTTTACAGATGGCAGATAACTATGTAATCTTTACCTTTGTGTTTGTTTGGTAGTTCTCCCCCCCCCCCCCCCCCCCCACCCCCACACACACACCCATATGTATGCACTGAACACTTGGGTCTGCTTAAAAAGCAGATGTCGACATTTTAAGTGCATTTTAATCCGTCGCAACAGCAATTTTTGTCCCAATAGGGAACAATTTGCTTTTGCCCTTATTTAATGATTGGGTCATTAAAGATATCCAAAGAGGGCAGTTATTCTTCAGTATAACTGCTGATCATTTTTAGAACTACTCTGTAAGTAGCTACACATCAGTTGTTTCTACTGAAATGAGCCCAATACTGGTATAATCTCTGGACTGCAATGTAGGGTACTTATTTCTGCGAGTGGTAAATTTATTGTACACAGTTATGTTTTTTTTTTAACTAGAATCCACATTCTAAGCATGGGCATGTATCCAGCTGCTGTGGGTTTTTATTTCAATCAGAAAGAATATGTAGAACCTTCATTTTTAAATTGGTTTATTTTACTTTTTAATGTAGTTCCCTCTCCTCCAGCCCATATATGATGTCTGCATTTACGCCGCCCGCCTTGTTTGGGAGGGAGATTGCTCCAAATGGCAGGATCACTGCTGATCCTCATTTGACCAGTCAGGAGCTGTGTTTGTCAAATTTTTCATTTGTTTTGAGGAAATGTAAGTGGTAACATTCTTTTATTCCAGAGATGCTTCAAAAATACAAGATTCAAGATTTACATGAAATGATATTGTGGAATGATTAAAATGTACCTATTTTAAAGGTGCAACGGGAACTTTATAATGAATGGGTCAGAAATTCAGAAGAATTGTGAAATTGCATTACAGAACAATAATTAATCATTGAATCGTACAGCACAGAAGGAAGGCATTTGGGCCATTGTGCCTGTGCTGGTTCTTTGAAAGAGCTATCCAATTAGTCTCAGTCCCTTGCTCTTTCCACATAGACCTGCAATTCTTTCCCCTTATAGTATTTATCCAATTCCTTTTTGAAAGTTACTATTGAATCTGCTTCCACCAAACTTTCAGGCGGTGCATTCCAGATCATAACAACTTGCCGCATGAAAAAAATTCTCCTCATCATGCTTAGAGTTTTTCTGTTCCAACTGGAAATCATCTGATAAAGGCATGATATAGTGTGGACCCTATTTATCTGGCCCTTTTGAGTAATGTAAAAGAACCCCCATCATTCTGTCACACTGCAACACTTTGCTGCTGTTCTCTTATAAGTGAACCATACACCCAACCACTAAACCATCTGGAATAGAAACAGAAGTAAATATTTTTCAGATGTTAGCTATGTTAGCTAGTGAGACAGTTATGTTGCAACGTGATAACTGTGCAGGTCATTTTTTCTCAAAACACTGCATTTAAATCAAATTCGACCAAATTTGGATATAGATGAATATATCTGAAGCAGCTCAAATCAGATCACTACAGATTAGAAATTCAACTCAACTTGTGTCCCTTTTACAAAAAGGATACCTCAGATCATTAACTGGAGATACTTGCAGTTAAGTATGCTAGACCCGCTCTGAGTAACCAGTGATCGCAGAGTGGACATTGTAGAAAAATTGAATGGGCTTTATTTCATAGGAAATAAGCTAGGATTTGGTTCTATAATAAATGTTGGGGTATAAATTTGTCTTGGGCACTGGCACTAAATGGGCAATAGCAAATCAGCAGTCCATGTTGCACTCCGCCCGATTTTCTTTTCCATTTACTTGACGAGCTGCCAATTTGCTATCGCCTATTTTGCGCTCCTGCCCACGACAAATTTATACCCCATTGTCTTTTTTGGAGGAAGGAGGAATAGTCTTTTTTTAAAGAAAGCAGGAATGAGCTAGGCTGCTGGAGTTGAGTCATCTGAGAACATTCCTTTCATAAGCAAATGTGGTTGTATACATTGGGAGACTTCACTTTTATTTAACAAAGTCATTCTTTTAAAAACATTAATTGAATATTCACCAGTTTTGGATTTGATTTAAAAACAGAAAATGCTGGAGAAGCTCAGTAAGTCAAGCAGCATCTGTGGAGAAAGAAGCAGAGTTGACGTTTCAGGTCGAAGACCTTTCGTCAGAACTGTTTCTTTCTCCACAGATGCTGCCTGACTTGCTGAGCTTCTCCAGCATTTTCTGTTTCTATTTCAGATTTCTAGCATCCGCAGTATTTTGCTTTCGATTTGGATTTGATTTATCTGTCAAGCTGGGAGAGAAAGCAGACAGTGAGATGGTGAATCTGAACATTTCTTCAATTACCAGGAACAAAGCAACTCTTATACTTAAATTGGAGTTCAGTTGTGTTTATGACAATACCCTTTTCTCTCCAAAAGAAAGAACTTGTATTTATATAGCCCTTTTCACAATCTCAGGACATCCCACAGCGCTTTGAAGTGTAGTCACTGTTGTAATGTAGGAAACGTGGCAGCCAATTTGCACACAGCAAGGTCCCACAAACATCAATGAGCTAATAATCAGATAATCTGATGTTGGAGAACTCCCCAGCTCTTCTTTGTATAGTACCATGGGATCTTTTATCCTGACAGGGCAGACGGGGCCTTGGTTTAATGTCTCATCTGAAAGATGAGGGAAAAAAGTGGTAACAATACAAAGAAATTACCATTTTATGAATGAGACTTGCAATTTGATAGTTTGAAAAACAAATCATAATCCAGAAGTATAGATTTTAGGCATAGTAACTGTGAATGCTGATATAAATTAAATGTTCAAAAAAATTGCCCTTCAGGTAATTCTTACTTCTTTAAATAAGTCCTTCTACATGGACTTTAGCAAAGCCTTTGACAAGGTACCGCATGGTAGGTTGTTACATAAGGTTAAATCTCACGGGATCCAAGGTGAGGTAGCCAATTGGATACAAAATTGGATTGACGACAGAAGACAGAGGGTGGTTGTCGAGGGTTGTTTTTCAAACTGGAGGCCTGTGACCAGCGGTGTGCCTCAGGGATCGGTGCTGGGTCCGCTGTTATTTGTTATTTATATTAATGATTTGGATGAGAATTTAGGAGGCATGGTTAGTAAGTTTGCAGATGACACCAAGATTGGTGGCATTGTGGACAGTGAAGAAGGTTATCTAGGATTGCAACGGGATCTTGATAAATTGGGCCAGTGGGCCGATGAATGGCAGATGGAGTTTAATTTAGATAAATGTGAGGTGATGCATTTTGGTAGATCGAATCGGGCCAGGACCTACTCCGTTAATGGTAGGGCGTTGGGGAGAGTTATAGAACAAAGAGATCTAGGAGTACAGGTTCATAGCTCCTTGAAAGTGGAGTCACAGGTGGATAGGGTGGTGAAGAAGGCATTCAGCATGCTTGGTTTCATTGGTCAGAACATTGAATACAGGAGTTGGGATGTCTTGTTGAAGTTGTACAAGACATTAGTTAGGCCACACTTGGAATACTGTGTACAGTTCTGGTCACCCTATTATAGAAAGGATATTATTAAACTAGAAAGAGTGCAGAAAAGATTTACTAGGATGCTACCGGGACTTGATGGTTTGACTTCTAGGGAGAGGTTGGATAGACTGAGACTTTTTTCCCTGGAGAGTAGGAGGTTTAGGGGTGATCTTATAGAAGTCTATAAAATAATGAGGGGCATAGATAAGGTAGATAGTCAAAATCTTTTCCCAAAGGTAGGGGAGTCTATAACGAGGGGGCATAGATTTAAGGTGAGAGAGGAGAGATACAAAAGGGTCCAGAGGGGCAATTTTTTCACTCAAAGGGTGGTGAGTGTCTGGAACGAGCTGCCAGAGGCAGTAGTAGAGGCGGGTACAATTTTGTCTTTTAAAAAGTATTTGGACAGTTACATGGGTAAGATGGGTATAGAGGGATATGGGCCAAGTACAGGCAATTGGGACTAGCTTAGTGGTATAAACTGGGCGACATGGACATGTTGGGCCGAAGGGCCTGTTTCCATGTTGTAAACTTCTATGATTCTATGATTCTATTTGTACAAGCAATAGAGATCTGGGCCTTGTGAAAACAGCAGTGAGTAGGATATTGCAGACCCAGCGGAGATTGTATTGCAGCCAAATGTCGATTAAAAGCTGTATGGAAAAGTACTAACATTGTTTTTAGTTTAAGGTTACAACAGCAAACAGTAAAAGTAACTATTGGCAAGATGGGCTGTTACGTCTGTAATTCGATCTCGTCCAGTCACGACATTAGTATGCAGCTGACGCTGAATGATCTTGCATGTATTAACACTTGTTAGATACAGTTTACGCACAAGCATTGAAGCATGATCTTTTGTAAAGATCAAACAAAGCTGTTGTTAAATATAAAATATTCATATTGGAAAATGTTGAAAAGCAAATAAAAAGGTATTGACAAATTGTGTAACGTGGAAATATTTCTGGAGTAAAACTTGAAGGGTGATGTTATGTTGAAAAATTAAGCAATTGCATTGCAGAAAAAGCCAACAGTCTGTGATAATCATGAAGAATTGTTACAATCCATTTTGTTTTGCATGGCTTAGTAATTCCAATAAAAATATTTAGCAACCATTATTTTGTGAAAAGAGTAATAACATTATCTGTGGTCCCTGATTGCAAAAAATCTTCCTTATTGCACAACTGAAACACTAAACTATACCAATTAGTTTAAATAACTGTTATATTCAAAAACTATTTATATTAAGCACTGATATCTATTTCATTCTTGGTGCTATTGAATTAATATAAACATCTCGCCATTTTGTTACATTATGGTCAAGGAGATGAGCGAATGGAAAATACAGTCAAGTAGTAAACAGAGAGCAGTTGCACCTCAAAATAACATTAAAGTGCTATTCATCATGAAGGTCAAGCAGTTTGTCTTGTGTTGTAAATCAAAGTGATTACTTTGCACTGCTATGGCCAGAGCTTCCATTGGTGGGGTAACACCACAGATTCTGAAGGTGATGGTGACCCATGGATTCTGTTGGTGTTGGCAAACCACAGATTCTGACGGTGACGGTGACCCATAGATTCTGTTGGTGTTGGCAAACCACGGATTCTGACAGTGACCCATAGATTCTGTTGGTGTTGGCAAACCACGGTAGCCTGGTGGTTATGTTACTGGGCTAGTAATCCAGAGGCCTGGACTAAAATCCAGAGTCACGAGTTCAAATCCCGCCACGGCGGCTGGCGAATTTAAATTCAATTAATTAAATAAAAATCTGGAATTAAAATACTAGTATCATTAATGATAGCCATGAAACTACCGGATTGTCGTAAAAACCCATCTGGTTCACTAATGTCCTTTAGGGAAGGAAACCTGCCGTCCTTACCCGGTCTGGCCTATATGTGACTCCAGACCCACAGCAATGTGGTTGATTCTTAATTGCCCTCTGAAATGGCCTAGCAAGCCACTCAGTTGTAAAAATCTCGCTTGGGATGGGCAATAAATGCCGGCCTTGCCAGCGACGCCCACATCCCGTGAACGAATAAAAAAAAATTCTGACGGTGACCCATAGATTCTGTTGGTGTTAGTAATACCATGGCACACAAGTCAGGGCTAAGGAAAAGGATATGTTTTTCTTTCCTTACATGAATTTGGAGCTTTAAAACAGAACCCAAATATTAGACACTCCCTGTTCAAACAAAGCAAAACTCCAAATCTTTCTGCACTTTCCTAATTCCACCAATCTCTGGGTAAACCTCATCATCTCTCATCCTAAGGCTTAATCCACAAAGTTTTCACTTATCCACTATCTGTTATTTTGTGCAAATTACTGAATTGTTTCTTCAAAAATTCTGTTGCTTTGTATCTGCAAACAGATTGTAAATAAAATTGCAAATTGCCAGGTGAACAAATGACTGTGCATGGTGGATGACTGGAATTCTCTGGATGTATACCTTTGCTGCCATCTGTTCCAAAGGGCAACATAAGCATCAGAAGCTGTGAATCACAGCTTTGTAGCTCACCTCCTTACTTGTCTATAGTAAGTGGCATAACAACAGGAATCATGGGAGATAACTGAGACGAGAGCAGATGCTGTATGAATTTGTCCCTGTTGGTTACTTGTAGTGCATTTAAAACTGTAGAAGAGATCTAGATCTCAATGGCTTGATCAAGTTTGTGTATGTTGATGTACAGTGAAGGTCTCTTAATGGGAACACCTCATGGTGAGCCAAAGGCTCCCTATATCCAATCATTTGTTTTAAGAAAACCATGTAAAATATGTGGGGGACTAAACTGGTGCTTGAACAAATGTTCCCCTAAAAGAACTTTCTCAGCAGCAATGATGCCAAATTTGACAGTAATGCATTATATCTGTATGTTAATGGAGTAAAAGTTATTGGGATTGAATTTCCACGGGGTTTTTCTGATCATCCAGTCAAAGGTCTGCAGAAATCTCGGTGAAGTCGTGTGAACTACTTTTACTCTGTTTCTCCGGGATTTCCACAGATCGTCCACCGAAGTTACAGCAGATGATTGGAAGGACCCCCACGGAAAGTCAGCCCCGTATTTCCGGCTGTTCAATTCAGTATGGCCCGAAATTTCCATGTCAATTTTTGGCGTAACAGCAGCCTAAGAGCCACATTGCGCCGTTTTTTCCTGTGGAAATGTGTGTGTGATTTATGCTGGTTTTATGCCGGTACCGTGCAATGCTTGAAATTGTGAATTTCCTCAATCATTTGTGCCACTCCCGAGTTATTTCTGCCAAAACCCCATTGAGCTCATTAACAGAGCTCCGTCCCCAGAACCAGAAAACTGAAGTTTCCGCATTTTTGCCAGTTCTGAACAAGTTAAATTTACACCCAAAATTTTAGGTGCAGCAGGATCTGAAGTCACTATTTCTGGTCGTTTATAGCAATTATTGTCAGCCTTTTAAAAAATTTCTCCTTACTGAGACCTGCACTTGATTTTCTGTATCTTTGAATGCTTTATTATTGCATCTTATAAAGAGAAATACTTCCACAATTTCATTTTCTTAAACATGCTGTGCTTAATATGAAGAATAATTGTTTAATGGCTTTCAACATTAATTTTCCTAACACCAATAAGATGAAAAGGGACTTAAAGAAGGAAGATGACATATGTTCTGCGCTTTCTGTGGGCCCTGATTGTTTACTCTAATCTCCGCTTGTTTTTCGCCGGTTTTTATGTTCCGGCCAATGGAGATTTGGCATAATTCGCTGTTGGCAAGATTGGTGTAGAAACTGGCATAAATTTCGGCATATGTTGGATCGAGGAAATTTTGGTCCTATCTATTTACTTCGAAGTTTTGTATCTGTAGGGCAAAAGTATCAGTAAGGTATGGGAAAGTATCCAATGTGCCCAGAAGGCATACTGATTGGCTCAAATGTTCATTCCCTAAAAGAAACGCTGTGTGTAAAACTATTTTCTCACGAACTCTATTTCACGGAATCACTTGATAACAATTTTTCATTCACTAAAAAGAAACCAATGAGGAACCAGCATCCACCACAAAAGTTTAATAGATTCAAATGCAAGTAATAGTTACATATACCTAAATCTATGAACAGTGGCGTGTTACAACAACCGTGGAGTCAAATAATCACCTTATAAGGTACAATTACAGTGCAATAAATTAAAATAAAAACACAGTGCAGTAAATTATAACACAAATATATACCACAGTAAATGACAGTACAAAGAAAGTGTTGTTAACCATGTGTAGTATATTATTGAGGGGCCTTATGGCCTTCTCCTATTCCTATTTTTTATGTTCTTATCACACCAAATGCTGCTTTCTAGCCTCTGATCATTGATTTTTGCTTCTACCTGGCTTGAGGCTTTCAGTTCTTCCAGTTTCTCTCCTGCTGTAGCTGTTACAACAGCTCCTAGACAGCGTCTCTCCACCCAGTCCCAATGCCCACTTCCAACCCAATATATGTCGACTCTAATCCTGTTGAATGCCTTGGGCTTTAAAAACAATGAAAAGATATTAACTGGGTGAATCAGTTAAGCAACGTATCAAAGTGCTGGAGAAAGAGTGGAAGATATAAAGAAGAAAAAGCAAATCGGGAAAGAGAAGACTTACAGGGACACGGAGAGAGAAAGACTGAAAAAGAATTTGTGATAAATGGACAGATGCAGAGATAAAAAGAGAGTGCATAAAGGCACTGAGACAGAAAGTTGAAGAGGCGTAAAAAAGAAAGGAACATAGACTGAGATAAAAGTGGAAAGAGTAAAGAATACAAGGCAAGCAGAGACAAAGTTGACAAGACTGAAACATAATATTTTAAATATTTGTCCATAAGCAATCCAATGGGCAATTGCCTAGTCTATATAAAATATATGGAGTTTCTAACTGGTTAAGATAAATAAAACTGTCAGTTCAAAGCTGGTTTCTTTGTGGTCTCGCTTGTATAATGATTAATACAGACAGGATAAATATGCTGTGTATTTCCTAGGTTTTCATTGTACAATTGTAGCAACGCTTCACCTGTTTTGTCAACAAAGTTGACTTTAGATTGGCAACATTTCCAACTGTGACTGTGTGAAATAGCAGGATCAAGTCAAGCTTTTCCTCAATAACAGAACCAGCCACTTACATTTAATTGTAAGATGGAAAACAGGTAACATTACAGTGGGGAAAAGATTATGGGCTGTTACCAGTTAGCACCTAAAGGACTACAGATAAGTGAACTTAAAATCTCATAACTTAACTTCTTTCGACTGGAAAATCACAGAACTCAAAGGCGCGGGCTGCACAAAAACAACAAAGGGTTATATTTTTAACTGTTATCAGCCAACTCAAGAAGTTGCTTAAGTAATCTGTATAAACTCAGGGACTTGAATGAAAGTCCCTAGCAAGTATCTTATTAATGAAATAATGATTAATTATACAGGCTAATTAAAATTCAGGATTATAGCATTGGCTTTAAACATCACAACAAGTAATAACATTACCATTCTTAATGAAATTCTTTTAAAATAAAAATTAGATTAAGCCTGCATTGTAAGATATGAGCTGTAACGCGATAAGTAGTTTATTGTGAAGCCCATGAGTACAGATTTGCTTTTGCAGGAGAAAACCTGGGTTAATTCAATTAATTCCAATTGAATTGTCTTCCTAAAGTTATTTTTTCTATTCTCTTGTGGGATTTAATTCACCAAATCAGCATTGCTTCACAGTATCTTGATACTTCTTCAAAATCTGCTCATGTGAGAGTGGCTGAGCAATCACCAAAACATGGAAGGAAGGGCCGGAAATTAGTTTCCATATGTTTGTAATGAAGATTAGCACAAGCTTCGAATACTTAAGGGAGATACTAGGGAAGTTGAAAACATCAATTTGTAAGACTTTTCTCATTCAGTATAAAGATACATTGACACTTTTATACCCACACTCTAACATAACATACAGTGCATATCACTCACATTGTCATTGGGAAAGGGATGGAAAAACAGCAATTTCTGACAGCAATGTTATAATGGCTCCCAAAGACAAACTCATACAGTGGTATTTTTAATAGTCTTTATATAACACCTGTTTAAAAACTCATTTTCAAACACAGAATTTTACCTGAATTTTGTCTAGCTTTAATACTAAAATGTCATTCACAATTGTTTGCAGAATTAGCATTACATAGAGATCATTGGTGAAACTATCGATGAATTATCCGAAAGGACTTTTTTTTTTATCCTGTAAGATCATCTGGAATTCAACTGTCGGGACTAAATCCTGATTAATCCTCCTGAATATACTTGTCAAATTTTGAGGGGTTTTGTCTTTGAATAACTCTCAAAGGATACTTCAGAATAAAATGAAACTCCTTCGGGGGTTTACTGTTGTTGCGTTGAATTGAACAGCATTTTTACTTGGGAGGGGACAAAAAACCTCTTTGAGAAAGTCAAAAGTTGTAAGGAAATCTGTAAATTGATAATCTCATCTCTTGTAAACTATTGGCCCTGATTTTAATTCCAGGCAGGTTTTGGGCCTGGTGAGGCTGCTCCAGAAATGAGACCAGGGCTATTTTAACTCCAGGACCTCATTTAAATCCCGCCGGCCAACTTTCCACTCATTCTAGGCGAGAAGCGGTTGAAAATTGCTCAGCCCGGATGGCCATCCACTGATGCAATGTATGTGGCGGGATCAGGTTCTGGCGGCATCTCGCAGAGGTCTTGGGTTGAGGAAGGTGTTGGAATCCTCTTCTGGAGATGACCCACTTCCAACCCGGTTCAGCCTGGCAGGAACGCTGCACCGGCTTCCTCGCTCTGGCCTGAATTAAAATTGCAGTCGGGTCCCATTGACATCATAGGTTCCCAACATGCATCTGTAAAGAAGAACACCACCAGCATTGGCCAGGTGTCCTTGTCCCCTGCTCAGGAGAGCAGGTTACAATCCTGTACGATGGGATCCTGGCGGCTTTCCGGCGGGTAAGTAACCTGGGTGATGGTAACTGCCCACCTGTCCGATTTCTGCCAGGTAGGTCGAGTTAAAATCGCCTCATAGTTTTGTAATGATGAAGAGACCCTGCTCTTATATCTTCTGTTCTAAGCCTCGCCCGTGGTTACATTAAAGAAATCTCCACATTTTATTTAACAATTGTGATTTGTTGCCTGGGTACTCTATGTTATTGTACTTTCATCTCTGGCGGCTTGGTTTACATCTAGTCCTTATCCTGTAATTACCATCTCCTTTCACTGTTGATGACTAATATCCTTCTGTGTGGTTGCAGTTTCTACCTCCGATTCTACTACATCTGAATTTTGGCTAAATTCTGCTGGCTAAATGCAGCGAGAGATGAGAGAGAGATTAAGACTGATTTGGGTTTTCCAGGTTAATTATATGACACTGGCACTGCTAATGCAAAAAATTACATGTTTGCACTTCCAGGAATCATACAGTAAATTTGCTTTTTTGCTGTTATCAAACCAATCTAAAGCAGAAGAATTGTAAAGCTGCACATTCCTTTATTCAATAATTACCCTCACATCCTTATTTGGTGAGCCCTTTTGTGCATCAAGAAGGATTATGGGATGTACAGTTGAGAAATGGGACTGACCTGCAATTAAACTGCGGCTTAATCTTTGCAGCACCCACTCAGAAAATCTGGATTGTGCTTGTCTCGTTTGCTTGGGTGTCACGTTATTCGAGTGCACATGAAAAGGCAATCCTCAATACTGAACTTTGACTGAATAGGGAACCAATCTGGTACCAAGCATCCAGTGTGAATGGGGTATAAGAGTACAGTTAAATTATTTTTCATAGTTTGAAACAATATCAGTTGACTCAGGCTGAAAGCACAAAACGGTCCTTGAAATCATTTTCCTTATTCCTTTTATTGATAAACAGGGCAAAGTTTCTTTTCAAGACCCTTCACCCTAATGATGCCAATGCTTCAATAGTAATGCACATTCACCTGGCATTGGCTCAGTGATGACATGCTCTCTCCTCCCGATCAGGGAGTTGTCAGTTGGGGCCCTGCTTCACGACTCGAGCACATAGTCTAATCTGACAATTCAGTACTGAAAGGAGTGCTGCACGGTCGGAGATGCTGACCTTCAAATAAGATGTTAACCCGAGGCCCATTGTCTGTCTTTCCTTGTGGATGTCCCATGGCACTATTTGGAGAAATGCAGAAGGTTCTCTTGGTGTCCTGACCAGCAATGCCAGAAATAGATAATCTTGTTGTTTGTGGGACCTTGCTGTGCACAAATTGGCTGGCACATTTGGCTACAAAAAGCAGTGACTACACACTTCAAAAGTAATTCATTCGTTGTGAAGAGTTTTGGGACATCCTGAAGACGTGAAATGTGCTCCATATTACAAAAAGGATATCGAGGAACTGGAGAAGGTGCAATAATGATCTGCAAGGATGATACTAGAACTGATAGTTTATAACTATCAGGAAAGACTAAACAGGCTGGGGCTCTTTTCTGTAGAAAAGAGGAGGCTGATAGGTGACCTAATAGAGATCTTTAAGATTATGAAGGGGATTGATAGGGTAGACGTAGGGAAGATGTTCCACTTGTCGGGGAGTCCAAAACTAGGTAGTCAATAATAAATCCAAAAGGGAATTCAGGAGAAACTTCTTTACACAGAGAGTAGTTAGAATGCGGAATTTGCTACCACATGGTGTAGTTGAGGCGAATGGCATAGATGCATTTAAGGGTCAGCTAGGTAAGTACCTGAGGGAGATGGGTATGCAGATAGGGTTAGATGAAGTAGGGTGGGAGGAGGCTTGTGTGGAGCATAAACACTGGCATGGACCAGTTGCGATGAATGGCCTATTTCTGTGCTGTAAATTCTGCGGTAAGTCTACGCAGTTATCTCTCGTTTAATTTAAAAGGCAATAGATGCACTCTTGGCAGTGGAGCTTTCATCTTTAATGACTAACCTCCTGTCAGTGCTTTCTGACTGCTTGTCACACATCAGCAAATATTTTATATTTAAATGTAAACTTGCTATCCAGCCAACTTAAAGTTCATGCAGAGCAACTAAGTAAACCAAGCTTAATCAAGAAATAAAATCTATCTGGGAAGTTTGTATCAGAGGCAAAGAAATAAAATATGCATTATTAATTTATAAAGTATTGAAATTTCTGTTGTCAACTTGTAACTGATGAAGTGGCAAGTCCTAATTTGTTATTACGCTATTTTAAAAAAATGATTGAAACCCCAAAGGCAAGAAAATCAAAAATAAGAAAGTAAGATAATAAGCAGTAATAAAATAGAAGTGAGGGAGAGGGAGAAATAGAACATTGGTACCTGAAAAAATTATCTAATTTATTGATACTTAGGTTGCGCCCTGTAACATGTGATGTTCAGGTGCAGTTTCCATGGATACAAATATGTTGATCATAAAAGCAGAAGCACCACTCCACATGGTACATTCATTTTAATAAGGCTAAAGCAGATCAAAAGATTTTAGGTTCAGATTAGAAATATGCCAAACAAATTCTTGCAGTGGTGTTGAGCTGCAATAGAACTGGATTAAAATTTTCTTGTTTATTTTTCTTTAACAAAAACTTTATCTTTTTGATCCCTGTTAAATGAGGGGGAGCTTGCTTCCCTCATCCCCAGATGTTCAGAATATTACAACAGCAGTTCTCAGCCTGTGATTTGTGACTCCCTGGGGAGATACAAGTACTTGTCAGGGGGTAGGGGGGGTCATCATCACTCTGTTCCCTAATGCACTTTTTACTGCTTGTCTCAGCTCCTGTCAGAGGGTGGTACTTTGCTCCATGAGCAGACTCTCTGCCAAGCTCTATTGCCTGCTGAGGAATTGTTGCCTGTGGTGCTAGGCAGAGAATTGACATAGAGCAATTAATAGCTTCAGGTAGGAGCTAAGACCAGCGGTATGGAGCAGAGTGGTAACGAGTAAAACATGAGGGGGAGAGAAGAGTGCCTTAGAGAGCAAGGAGCACCTCAGGGAACAGAGTGGCAGCAGACTGAAGAGACTTTTTAGGATCATGTTTGTTACAGAAGCATTGTATTTACGGGGAAATGGTGGCTGCAAAATTTTCTGATTTTGCAAAACAGGGTCCTTTTGTAAAAGGTGGTTCGATTTTAAAAAAAAGGTTGAGAATCTCCACTGGAACAATTGCTATCTCGTCCCCCAAAAACATCTGGGTGCTTGTGTCCATTATATGCAACTGCAAAAATTGAATATCAGCTTTTATAACTATACAGTCAATGAGCTCATCACACAATGATCAACTCTGATACCTCCAGCAATCAAACTGAAACAGCCATATTCTTACAAAAAACTGTAATTATTTTTGAGCGAGTACCTAATTGATTTGTAATAAAACAGAAAATGCTGGAAACACTCAGCAGTCAGGCAGCATCTGTGGAGAAAGAAACAGAGTTAATGTGTATTTGCAATTAATTTGTACCAAGAGTTGCATGACACTTTCGTAAATAGGCAACTCTGAAGATCACATACATGATAAATATAGCACTTAAAAGTCATTATCAGCCTTTTGAATAATAAATTTGTTTGCAGTTTGAAGCAACAGAACTTTGCTTCCATTGTATAATAGCATGCTTTTTAAAGAAGTAAGCACATTAAATAGGATCAAATTGTTCAAGAAATTTCAGCCCTGTTTCATTGGACATGCTCTGAGTCTACATACAGCTGAAATCTATTGTAAAAATTAACCTAACCAGACAACATAGCTGCTTGTGGGACTTTCAGCAAATGAGGGGGAAAAAAACCCTACAGACACTGCTTGTGTGACAAAATCCCTGGTTTGTGATATAGCTGAGGCATAATCCTAATTTCATTTAAAACTCATAAGATGAAAAAAATTGCGGCAGTCCTGTGAATTATTACATTTACTGATTGCTCAGATATCCTTGGGTGCACGTTGGACTTTTCTCCTGGGGCCTACTGGCGACAAAGCAGCTGTTGTTTATTGGCATTTATATATTATGAATTTATTGAAGCATGGCAGTTAGCCATTTTTAAAAAGGAAATGCTAACCTTGTGCAATTTGTTGCTGTTGTTGGAGCCTCTCGTCTTTGCTCTGCACTGAAAGGTTAAGAAACAAAATAATTTGTTCACTTTTAAAAAGAGCCCATGCTTGCCTAGTTTCAGCATCAAACTGTATGGAGTGACGCAGGGCTGGCAGACACGAGTTTCACAGCTGGCTCCCTTTTCACTCTCAGCCCAGGGAAAGCAGAGTCTGCTCATGCCTATTTGGATGTGTGTTCACTGGCATCCAAGAGCTGGTTAAATTCTCATGTTGGGAGAGAGCCGAATAAATTATTAAAACCAATTAAAAATTACATTTAAAATAGTTCTTGGATTACTGGAGAAACTTCTTAAACTTTGGCTTTGCATCGTATGCAGTTATACTGGTACAGGTGCAGATCTCGAGTAGTATGAGACAGCCCCCAGAGGTGATATTATACCTGTTGTCTTAAGTGTTGTCTACAGTCAGATATGCGATCTGCCTCCAGATTTTGCAGCTGTGTTCGTTTGAAACTGCTTTGCATCGAGGCAAAAGCTGGCCCATTAAGAATAGTCTAGAGAGCAGTTGGTTTACTCCTTACTGGTGATCGCTGCTGATAGGGTTAGATGAAGAGGGGTGAGAGGAGGCTCATGTGGAGCATAAATGCTGGCAGAGACCAGTTGGCCTGCTTCTGTGCTGAAATTTCTATGTAATTCTATGATTTGAGTTGCAGTTCTATGCACATATCGATGTGAGATTGGATTGTCTTCAAGTTTGCAGCAATTGCACAGACAGGAGTTATTCTGATATGTTTTCAGGTATTTCAGGTGATAGGTCATACACATTCTGTTGACGTGAAATGTGTGAGGAGAAAGAACAAACTGTATCTTGCTAGCAGTGCTTCTATTGATTCTGATATCATTATGTCATGATGCAGCACATTCAACAGATGTCCTAAGCAATTGAACTTTGAGAAGCTGCAGTTATACTGGAAACTGAAGTTTGGTTTTTGAAACCTCCAGCTATTAAAATGCATTAGAGTCGGATTGCTAATCTGATCCCAGACTTATACTGCCACTTTTTCATTGCTGTGAAGCAGAAAGCTTAGAGCTCTACTGCTGGCTTTTTTGTCTGCAATTCTGTCATTTCCTAATGTAAGTATTTGTTTTAAATTATGACTGTTGCTGAACTTACAATTATATCTGATGCTGGTAGGTTCAGTATTTGGGCCTAAGTGTCAAGACATGCCGTACAGGTAAGAAACTTCAGGGAAATCTTTCGACTTACCCAGTTTGGCACTAATGGTACTAGTTGTGGGAGTATTTATTGTGGTCACCGGCGTATTATGATTCTGTATTCTTCCCTGTTTGTATGTGTTCTTTTCCTTATTGCATACAAAGAGATGTAATATTTCTGCACTGTACAAACTGCACTCAAGAGAGACTCACTGCAGTCTTGCAGACTCTATTTGAAGGTTGTTCCTAAAAATGCTGGCTGTGTTACTGCACCTGCATTCATAGCACCAGTACCAGGATATACTGGCCATATATGGACCTCACCAGTCCAGTTAAATTGAAGCACAGAGCGGTCTTCACCCATATGATATGGCCAAAAGTAAAGCAAGCTGCTTAAAGATGAGACGGTGAACAGTCATAATAAAAACAGTGGGGAAAAAACAGGTATAAAGACTAAGTGTAAAACTTCAAAAAAATGGAGAAAGAGAAGTCAAAGTATTTTACATTTATAATTTAACAGACCCTATTGTAACAGGAACCCAAAATTATAGATCATGGCAACTCCCATACCATATAATAAGTAATTAGGTTTAACCTTATTTTCTTGCATTTGTAGGAAAAGTAGAACAGTGCATTGGTTCGAAATTCTGCTCTAAAGCAGTGCTATCCTTTTTAGTATTGGTATAGTTGGATGTAATTATTAAAACAACCTTCACTGTGCTCTCGGTACCATCAAATTTAATGAGTTCTTCACCTGTATTCAATTGGCCTGATTTCGGAACTCTTCAAAACCTTTTGAGGCTTTCTTCCCTAGTCACTTGAGAAAAAATTCCGCAAGTCACTGCATAGCATTCCAACTTCCCACTGTTGATTGGAATTTAAACATTGTCTCCCTCCACCACCACCACCCCCCCCCCCCCAACCCCTGCCCCACTGAACAGCATTAGAACATAAGGGGGGAAGGAGAGGGGAGAAGAGGAGGATAGGCGTAGAAGATGAGGAGGACAAGAAGGAGGAGAGGGACAGTGAGGGGAGAGAGTAGGGGATAGGGGACAGAAAATATTAAAATGACCTAATCTCCTATCTCTTCCCCATTGAGTTACCTTCTCAACCCCTGCATCCTCCATTCCCCTCCTTGCCTCTGTTCCCCACTCCTCCCCACCTCTTCTCTCCTCTTCTCCTCCCATTTTCTTTCCCCTCCTCCTCCTCTCTTCTCCCCTCCTCCTCCTCCTCTCTCCCATCCCCTCTCCTGTCCCCTCCCATCCCCTTCCTTCTGTCTCTCTCCTCCCTCTTCTTCCTCTCCTCTCCTCCGTCTGCTTCACCTCCTCCTTCTCTACTCTCACCCTCCTTCTTTCACACCTTCCTTCCCCTAGTCCCTCTATCGCCTTCTCCCTCCTCCCTCCTCCAATTATCCACTTGATTTAAAAACTGCAGTTGGTATTGACTGCCCATGCACAACACCACGGGCGATTGATTAATATTATATAAATATTAATCATCCTCACACCCATACTGAGTGTGGGGAATTTGGAATATGAAATGATTTTTTCTTTGAATACTTTGGATCAGGATCGAGCTAATAAAGCCCAACTTCTAAGGTTTCCACACCGCAACACGCTGTGCTATATACAGGGATTGAAAAGTTAGAGGTGTTTTGAAAACTGATCCAATCATACTTTTGTAAATCCTGAGTAGGTTGGATTTTATAAATACTAGATTAACGATCAAATCAATTCCTTTTTTTTAAAAGAGTAAAACTAATTTTCAGTAATATTTTTTAATATTTGTACGTAATAGTTATCTACTTGCAAGAAGTCTGAATCGGATTGACCTTGAATGTGTCACTTAGTCATTACCCAGCAAGAGGCACAATTAGAGGGAGCACAGAAATATCAAAATAGTGACATGCATCAAAATAGCTCTCATCTTTAAAACAAAAGATCTCAGGGGTGAAATTATTCTTTGGCGGTAGCACAAAACAGGCGATAATGAATTAGCCGCCCGTTTTACATCCTTGGTCGATAGGTAAAACTGGCTCCCAATTTGCTATCACCCCTCATCTTTGAAACAAGTGATCTTCACTCAGAATGAGTGGCATAGGCAGATTTTCAACAACCTGTTCAGTTTCTATTTTTTTCTGCTTTACTCAGCTCAAAATCTGATTTCTATACAATGCTCCTCCCAGCATCCTGGCAGATGCAAACTTTCACAACCAAGGCAAGTGTGAGCAACAAGCAACCCTAGTAACAGAGCTTGAACAAATGTTTCAAAAGTTTACTCAGAGCTTGCCAATTTGGACTAACTTTGAAATTCCTTGAATAAAATTTTCACTTGCTCAAACTTGAATCAGAAGTAATAATCCTACAAATGAGGGAAATACATTTTTAATGCATATAGAGGGCTTATCAGTAAGATAATGAGAAAAACTACAACAGATCTCAAAGGATAAAACAGTTGTGGGGGAGGGGAGAAGACAAAAATAGATTTGGCTTTGTATTTCATCTTCCCTCAAGCTGTATAGTAACCTGTCGCAGGTTAATTGGAGAATGTTGTTTTCTCATGGTTGAGTATTGAACATTTCTAAAGTTTGGGCTTTGATCTGTTGCCTTCACACGCTTATCATAACACCTCGATCTCATAACAATATTCAAGAACTATATTGTGGAGATGCCGGTGATGGACTGGGGTTGACAATTGTAAACAATTTTACAACACCAAGTTATAGTCCAGTAATTTTATTTTAAATTTAAAATAAAATTGCTGGACTATAACTTGGTGTTGTAAAATTGTTTACAAGAACTATATGTAATAGTAGCCAAAGCAGATAGTGAAAATAACCCAAACCAACTACCATTGTTAGCCACCTGATTCAACATTATTTCATAAAACTTAAATATTTCTCACCCAACTCTTTAGATATATGAGAGGCTAACAGTAATGTTTGATGTGGAGATGTCTTTAACAGGTAAGGCAGCCTGGACAACTGCTAAAAAGTGCTAATATCAACAACTTGCATTTATAACGTGCCTTTAACATTGGAAAACGTCCCAAGGCACTTCACAGATGCACAATCAGACAAAAATTTATGCCAAGTCAAAGAAGGAGATATTAAGAGGGGTGATTAAAAGCTTGTTCAAAGAGGTAGGTTTTAAGGAGGGTCTGAAAGGAGAAGCGAGAGGGGGAGAGGTTTAGGGAGGGAATTCCAAAGCCTGGATAGCGAAATGAATGGCCGACAATAATCTCAATTCATTTGAAATATTCTTCACAGTGAATAGTAAAAACAATAATAATTAAAGAAATACTGTGATCTCCTCAGATCTGTACATTGGAACAGAATACTTGTAACAATGCGAATAAATTGAGACGTGCTCAGAACTGCAGAGGGATGTCGCTGCTTTAAGGTTCAAAGAGATATGTGTATCACGTTTTGTGTTTTTTCGGTCCTTTAATGTCAGTTTGCTGATAAAGTCCCTTTCTAAAATTTGGATAAATGAAGTAAAATAAAACAACAGCTGTGGTGAATGGCTCAATAATCTGCTTCTCTGGTGAATAAAAACTCTAATTCTATTTGAAAGGAGAAAAATAGGGCAATATCAGAGCTTTGTGCTCTTATTTGCTCGTTGACCCAGTTCGAAGATATCCATTTTTTCCATTTTAAAGGACAAAAAATGAGACGGTTCTGATCTGACTTAATTTTTTATATGGGTTTGGTACAGCTGCTCCTTCACATGAAGTTGTGGGGTAATGTTTCTCAACCAACTCTTCAACTGCTGTCACTTTAAAAAAAAGACACTTTATAAGTTTGTGCGAAATTTTCCAGTAGTCAACAGCCTGCTTACATGAACAAATTGAAAAGTATTTCTTGATTGAACATCAGCATGTATCATCAGTCTGCATTTCTTATTCACACAATGGCTAGTCATGTTGAAAATAACAATATTATCTTGAATCTGAAAGTAAAAGATTAATCATTACTTCATACATGCATAAATTATATTTGTTCAAACCCCAATGTTAACTCTTTGACCCACATAACCTTCATATGAAATCTATTTTTCAATCCATAGTGGATTTCTTGTATTGTTTTGTCTATTCCAGAAAGCCCCAGCCATCTTCTCCAGATAGAAATGACTGCAGGATAGCATATTTAAACCATCCGTACTTTGTCAAATCAGACAACTTAGCAGATGCTTATTTTTTCAGACCATCAACTACATTAAGTAGCATGGCAATTCAGCCCAGAGCAAGATCTGTCTTATTTTGCCTGTTTTTAATGGATGCCTCAATTACAATTGCATCCAGGCAAGCTCGTGTGAGGAATTTTGCATTGCTGAAAATTTGTGCACACAGAGATTCTCTAACATACTGGCTCGGAAGAGATTCTTCAAGTAATCACAGTCACACTGCGCTTTGTGCCGGGTGTTGTGCTGCTCTTATATGTTGCTGCTAGCTGTTGGCACTCAATTTTCTGCTATTTGAAGGAATGGCCTTAATGAAGAAAGGAGCGCAATAAAGCTCAAAGAAAGGCTACGGTAGTATAGTGGTTATGCTACCAGACTAGTAATCCAGAGGCAGGACTAATAATCCAGAGAATGTGAGTTTAAAACCCACCAAGGCAGTTTGAGAATTTGAATTTTAAAAAATGGAAATAAAACGTTAGTATCAGTAAAAATGACCATGAAGCTGTTGGATTGCCGTAAAAAAAACAACTGGTTCAATCTTTACTCGGGCTGGCCTATGTGTGACCCCAGTCTCACACCAATGTGCCCCCTGAAGGGCAACCAGGGATAGGCAATAAATGCAGGCCTTCCAGCGATGCCCACATTCCCAAGAATGAATGAAAAAAAAATGGTGTCTTTCATCAGATAGATTATGCCGTGTACACACTAACCTAAGTAAACATGTCAAGTGTCAAAGGTGAATTTCCTTCTGTAGGTTATAATTAATGCGAATACAAGAAGTACATTTTCTTGGGTTTTCCAATTTTTCTGTTGTGTATTCTAGTTACACCACAAATTTGATTTGCACCATTTAAAGTTGAACGTTTTTTATTTAATTTTTGGTTTTCTCTGTGGATTATTGAGTCCAGGGTACTTTGATGCTGCTCATAATTATTGTTCAAATTGTTTTCATCTCATTCAGCAGGGTTTTGCTGCTATATTGGAAATTCTGTAAGGAATTTATTAATACCCTGGGCCAGTTACACCCGAAAAATAACCTATCTTTACCATGAATCTCTGAATCAACTATAACGTTTGGCTCTGTGACTGTATAGTGGGACTAAAATGAGTTGCTTTCAACACTTACATTTATGGCATCTGTGTTTTAAATTCCAATATGAGACTGAATGTTTTATTGTCCAATATGGGACAGGTTATTGAACTGTGCTTTTAAAACTTTGAGCTGATTACTCTGTCAAGTTGAAATTAGCCCCACAATCAGTTGCTTTTGATAATATTTTGCTATGTTTTTTTAAACCAGTTTAGGTTGTTCAATGGCAAAGTGCAACCTCACCAGACAACAGAATATTGAGAGCATGAATACAATTGTTGGGCTTTGCAACAAACTGGGTCAACAACGATGCTGCATACTAAGTTACCTCATCGACTGATAAAATGGCTGTTGCTCTTACCTTATTAAGGGTGCAGTTAGTTATAAATTTGGTTTAATGACATTTTGAAACAGTTTTCATATTATAATTGGATTAAAGAGAATTCAGGTGACAATAAATCATTCAGTTTGTGACTGCTTTTATGTAGCATGAATCAGTCAATTTAGAATATTCTCTGTTTGTTAGAGATGAGTAGAAAGAATCACAGTTATTGATGTTAGTAAATCTACACTAATTCTTTTGTTGCTAACCATTTAATTGATTGAAAGCATTCATGTCGAGCAGAGAAGTAAGGTTTTTTATTTCACTAGGGTCACTATCAAGCAATTTTTTATAACTTCATTAACCCCTTCACTGTTAAGAATTCCAAAGAGTAGCTGTCTAATTTGGTCCCCATGAAAAATGCAGCAGATTTAATGAATGTAGTTTTGAATTTGGGCAATGTAATGTGAATTATGCAACCCAAGTTTAAGTAAACACAGACTGGTAACTGGGCTCAATTACATTTAGGAGATGCAGTATACCTGAATGAAATTGAATAAATATGAATCCTGTTTGACAGCAGTTGTAGTTGTTCAGATCAATTTTACCTTTCCCAGTATAAAGACTGTATGATTAATCATCTGAGCATGGTTCCCTCTTTAACTTGTAACTACATATGTTGGAGGGGGGAGGGGAGAGGGGAGAGAAAGACCTCTTGCACATGCTCAATAGCTTATTAGTGCTTCACAGAAACAAAAGTAATGTATTGTACTATAGCTGCTGCGCGGTCAGCAATATATAGTTGTTTGTGCCATAAAAATAGTCAGCCTCTGGCTTTAACATTTGAACAATATCAGTATCTTCATGGTATTTTATTTTCTTACTCTGAGTCTAAACTAATAGAGACTGCTACAGCTAGATCAATGGATCCAAGACCCAAATGGGTACAAAGCAACATAAAGATCAACTTCAGTAGCATTGAGGAGCAAAGTTAGTTGGGGAAAAGGAACAAACTGACTGTCAGAGTGTTGTTGAACTCACTCCCAGTGGTTAATGCTATTGTCTGTGGATTTTCTGATTTATTACCAATGATACTGCATGGCTCAGGGTTTGAATTAACACAATCACGCAATGCTCACATTTTCATCACTGTGCAGTTTTAGCTCCCAAGCTGATGTGTGGAAGTAGCTCGCAGATTGAATTGTAACACATTGCAAACACCATCAAAGACTGATTGATTTTTTTCAGCAACCTTTTTAGCAGCCTTGTAATCTGTTACATTTTTAATTAAATTGACTGTGAATCTAGCAAAGGTGTTAGTATTAGCAAACTAGCACCAAATGGAGTTCTTCTTACACTTGTCAAGCCGATTTATATCAAAAAGAAAAAAGTATAGACTATGCATATGCAGAGAGAGAAGGTATGCAAGTTTTTCTTTACTAAAATCTGAACTTAGTATGAGTTCTTTAATATTTATCCTAGTGGGTCTCCCGTGGCATTGCTCACAGTAAATCTGAAGTACATTGTAATATTAAGTATAATATAGATTACAAACGTATTAAATATAATCAGTATGGAGCAACATTACTTAAGATAATATCGATGTTAGCAATATACCTATTGAAGTTGAGTCAATCACAACATTCAAAAGGGAATTAGATAAACACTTAAAAGAAGAAAATTATTGAAGGATATTGGGAAAAAGGACATGAATAGGATTCAAGTAAATAGCTTTGATCTGGAACTAACACTAGCACTGGCCCAAATACCCCGCAGGACTCAAATTTGGGCTGATAAGTTTTAAAGCCGTAAAGAATCGAAAGATAAACTTAATGTCACGTCTAATATCATGACTACACTGGAATTGCCCAGTTTGTTGCCGTTTCTCTGTTTGCAAACAGACGCACCACAAGCATGTGTTATGATGCACAGATTAATGGGAAATAGTACCATTCCTCATGTAAGCATATCTTATCTGAGAATTAGCAGAGAATCTGAAAACTTGAAAAATAGCGATTTTAAAAAAATTTTCTGTAAATAAAACTAAGAACAGGCAGATCTTTCTGAAATACTTAGTTTGCTTCTAAACGTGTATGGGGCTCTTCTCCCTGGTTGATATTGGGCCAGATTTTGCTGTGGGGTTATTTGCTCGCCATCATTTATGCGCAAATGGTGCAGCAACATCAAGTGAGGGGCAGATGCGTGGTTAAACTCAAATATCCGAAAGTTGCTGTCTGAGTTGCGCCACTCCTCCGTTGGCTTCGCGAAAACAGCATCTCGCTGTCAGACTTACCACTGAAATGCATTGAATGGCATGAAGTTGTTGTATTTGCGTGGTAGATACAAACTAAACTTGCCACAGAAAGTTAGGCTTGGCCTGAAGTGACACAAGGAGCCTGTCTTGGAGCCATTTAAAGGTCCGCGCATATTTAATTAAACTGGGATTCCGATAAAGGGAGCTTTTTATCTGTCAGAGACTCTTTTAACGATGTGCTGAGTGTTAATTGCTGCCAATCAACCTCTCTGGTACTAAAAATTAACTATTACAAGGATGGAGTCTCATTCCTTCAGGTTTTAATTGTTGTTGAAAATGTTAAATTTTAAATTTTAAATTTTTTTTAACTTTTCCTTTCTGTCTTTTTTCTCTCTCTCTTAATCCAATTTTCTTTCCCTCTCTTTATTTCTCTTTCTGTACCTGATTTGATATTGGATTCACCCACTCCAATTTACACTTCCCCCTCAGTTAATTTCACCATCTTTCAATCTGATTGTTTAAGGAGATACACAGTTGCTTGCCCTGTTCACTCAGGTCCCAGATGCCCTGTTCCCCTCACTGCATTGTTATCAGCTCGCACTTTCAGCAACTTGCCACGCAAAAAATTTAAAAACCTAAACCTACAAAGGCAAGTCTTAACTAAAGGCAGACACCTTTATATGACCTGGTACAGCAAATTATGGCCCATTATGTAACTTTAGGAGAACACAGCCAGCAGTCTCCACTTTTTCAAAATGTTGAAAAGAATCAATACTAAGTTTATACAATGACGATATTATACTCCACTCAGTGACAAGTCCAAAGCATGTGAGGCAGTCTGCTGGAGGGAAGCTCAACTGCTTGACTTTTGTGGGAGATTGGAATCTGACTACTGACTTGTACTTCCATTTTTGTGTCACAAAATGACTTTGCACCAATGGATAAGTGACATTATATTGCAGCCCAAGTGATTTAAGGAAGGACATACTTGCATTGGAGGCAGTTCAGAGAAGGTTCACTAGGTTGATTCCAGGTATGGAAGGGTTGTCTTATGAGGAAAGCTTGAACAGGTTGGGTCTATACTCAGTGGAGTTTAGGAGAATGAGAGGAGACCTTATTGAAACATATAAGATTCTGAGGGGACTCGATAGGGTAGATGCTGAGAGGATGTTACCTCTCATGGGGGAAATCTAAAACTAGGGGGCATAGTCTCAGAATAAGGGGTCGCCCGTTTAAGACGGAAATGAGGAGGAATTTCTTCTCCCAGAGGGTCGTCAATCTTTGGAATTCCTTACCCCAGAAAGCTGTGGAAGCTGAGTCATTGAAAACATTCAAGGCTGAGTTAGACAAATTTTTGATCAGCAAGGGAGTCAAAGGATATGGGGGAAAGGCGGGAAAGTGGAGTTGAGGTAAAAATCAGATCAGCCATGATCTCATTGAATGGCGGAGCAGGCTCGAGGGGCCGAATGGCCTACTCCTGCTCCTATCTCTTATGGTCTTATGGTCTTAATTGCATGCAGCATTCCAATTAGAAAATATTCTGATATTTATCAGATTCTGTTATGCCACAAAACCTAAAGTCCAATTGATTGATGATTTGGATTGGAATTCTGTAATTGTATGTGGATTTGTATATAAAGAGTCGTTCAATGATAGAGGAAGGATACTGGAATATATTCTGATCTTACATTATATCACAATCAGTAATCCTTCGGTGGGGACGTTGTCACTTGTTAACAACATGCAATGCTGTTAACGTTCACCATAGCAACATTAGGTTCCCCAATTTAGTAAAACTACCTTCCTGATGTTCACAATTTACATTATAAATATAGTTGTTCTGGGGTCATTTGAAGAATTAGCTCTCACAGTTTATAATGTTATCTGAACCCTTTGATAAGATTATTACCTTGCAATCTCTGCTAGCTATCAGTTATTCTCCATGTACTTGAGTTCAATTATTATTAAAATTGATTTTTATTTCTAGTCCATATAGAAGAGGTTTCTTGTTTGGTGTAAAAGTGCAGTGAACCCTTCTGAGATTTTGTAAAGCAGGAGGGATTTCCTTGAACACGGCAAGAGCAGTCTGTAGAAGTGCTTTGACATCTTGGAAGCTCATATTCATTAAGGAAATGGTGGAGTCCAGAGTCTGCATGGCCCCTGTATGTGCATCCCTGAGTGATGCTACCACTGCTGCTAGACTCATGATTAGGAGGCCTAAATGCAGTCCACACACAGGTCACCATACACTGCATGGTAGACTGCAGGGACTCACACAAGTGCCACACACAAGTTGAAAGTAGACTCCTCCACACTCTCCAACATGTTGGTAGTCCCCATGACAGACAATCCACTGCATCTGACAATCCCTAGTACACAGCTAATGATCATCTTTTGAGAGCTGGGTCCTGGAAGTCGTCATCTCCGCTCTCTACAGCAGGGCTAGGGTCCAAGCTCGCCCTCTGCAACAGCTCCAGTTCACCTTGTGCCCGAGATATCCATACAAGAAATCTAAGATCATGTTGGAGGACAGAGAGCTGCTTTAAGTGTTGGCTGCTATTGCTGACATGTAGTTTGTGATCTTCAGCAAGTCCCAGTGACAGTAGCACCCAGCATACACTCTCTGGATTTTTAAAAATAGTTTTCTGCTGCTCAGAGAGCAATGTGTGCCAGAGTTTTGAATGATGAAATAACAATATGATGCAGTGATAACATGGCAAATGAGATTGTGTGCTGAGGTTATATTTGTTGTTTGACAACCAACTTATATTTAGGGCATCTATCAATAGAAAAAAAATGGAAGAGTGAACTGAAATTGTGACTAAATAATTTAATTTGACAAACAATTCTGAAATTATTTTCAAAGTTTTGCTGATTAATTATGGGACTTTTGATGGCTGAAATTTACATTTATGTTATCGTAGCATATGAGCAAAAATATTATTTGCCCCACTGTTATGGGTATTGTTGCTTGGGTTCAGTGCAGCAAGAATGCTGATATCAGATCCTGCAAAAGGCAGGAAGTGGTTGTGTGGACTCCTCCCCACCTCTCCCAAAATACTGACCAGCCATCAACTCACTGATTAATAACCTGTAAGGGAGGTACTGGGCTGGTAGTGAAAATGGCATTTGCATTCTTCTACAGATTTACCATATGCTTGTGATAGTTGGTGGAGAAAAGGTCCATTACTATAAAAAGGAATGGCAATATTCCAAAATTAAAAACTGTTCAGCAATTTTGATGCTTAATAATCCAACACTGATGAAGAAAAGAAATTCATTTTAGAGATGAAACATGATTTTTAAAAAATGTACAGAACCACTGTTCTTGAGTGTCTGATTAAGTCAAATTCCATTTTCATTTCATGTGATTCGGGATTTTTACCAGTGTTTCAGAGATCACATTCTGCAATTCATCTGTTTAGAATTAGGCCCACTGGTTTGTGGTGACTGAATAAATCAAATTCTAGCTCTGTTTCGCAGGATGACAGGAATTTTTGATATTTTTATTGGGTGTTTTGGGAACTTCATGAATTGATCCACTTTTCTATGAAAACTGAATTAGCGGCCTTCAAAATATGCTACTTTATAAACTACAAGGCTGTTTAATATTTTTTTTTAAATTGACATTGCTTGGACCTAGCTATGTGTGGGAAATACTATGTTTATCTAATATTGAAGTTCCTTTTGAACAAGCAACTTGCATTCAGATATCAGGGATCAGGTGCAAGACTGTAAATGAGTGAAAGAGCACAGGATGGATTTGGATCAATGCAACTTCCTTGAGAAATAAGATCTCACTCCATGGATTATTGAACATCAGTATAACAACTCAAGTCAACACTCGACAAATAAGTTGCCACTTATGAATCTCATGGAGGGAAATTGTCTTGTGTAAGGGCTATATGTCACTTTTGGCACTGTGCATTGTTGCCTGAGGATCCACCTAAAACACAAGAAGGGGCACATCAGTGACATGTACCAGGAATTCTCCCTTGAATTCTGACCTCCTCTCCCATCATCCCACATCAAGAGCCAACAGGAGGCATGAGGTGCCGTGAGGACACTGACTATCAAGTCTGGTGGGATAGATCCACATTTTATGTGCCACTGTGGCTGATGTGTTACTTTAAGCAATAAGGATCTAACAAAAATTTCTAAATGTAGCACTATTTAAAATATTATTTAATCTGTGAGTTAATAAAATTATCAGAGGCTAGAGTCTGCATTGGCAGCTGTTTGAGGTTCCACGAAAGCAACAAAGGTTGATGATATTGATTCCTGTTGTGAGGGCCCAGCTGCATCGTCCTTGGAGGTGGCCACACTCTCCAAGGTGGATTGCAGAGTGCTGATGCCATGTGAGATGACACTGCACGGGCTGGAAGCGGACTGCTCCATACTTTCAGCCGTAGCGTTGAAAATCCTCAGCAGGCCTTCCAATACCTGATATAACTGTTCGTGAGAGACAAGCAATTTTCATTTCATGGCTGGGCCCCTGATGTGGCCACACTCAGCCTGCTCAGCAGAGCTGGGAGAGGACCTCGCCCTTTGGCGAGCTATCCCTGGGCTGCCCCTGCCACCATTACATGCTGCTGCTCATTTACGCTGGGTGTTTCACCATGTACCGACCACTCCAGGTTAATATCTAACCCACGTGGAGTGCCAATGTCTGTGCTGGTACTTGAGAGAGATGAAGCATGTGACAGTGCATCCTCAGGAGGATAGTTCACCTCCGAGACGTGTTCTGCAGGAAGCTCGCTGCTGAGAAGGACCTGGAAGAAAGAGAAAAGGGACAAGAGTTAAGATGGAACTGAGAGGTGGGACATTAGCAGGTGACAGTCTTGAGAATGCAGCTTGAAGTTGTGAAGCTAGCTGAATATTTGCTGAGGTGAATGAAGTGTTACAAGTAATATACAGACACCATGTTCACCTGTTCAGATAAGCCACCAGCCAACCTTGCCTTCCCCGATCCTCGTGGCTTTGCCTGGGCCACTAAGTTCAGGGTTTTGTGCTTCGTTTGGGTGAGGGCTCCCGTGGACATGGTACCTATCTCCTTGGCATTATGTGATGTTTTGCCCTGCAGAAAGAGCGGGGGAGAGTTACATAGTTTTACGTAGTATTTACAGCACAGAAACAGGCCATTCAGCCCAACAGGTCTATGCTGGTGTCTACGCTCCACTCGAGCCTCCTTCCACTTTACTTCATCTCACCCTATCAACATATTCTTCTATTCCTTTCTCCCTCATGTATTTATCTAGCTTTCCATTAAATACATCTGTGTTAGTGAGTGGCTGTTGAAAAGGTAAGTGGAGGTGTGTAGAGCTTGTGCATATAATGCATGTGCTGAAAGATGAAATGAGGATTGGGAGGTGATGAATGTAAAGCCGTGTGTGGAATGTGAAGTGAGGAAGTAGTCCTGGAAGGAGTTGCTGGTTCTACAAGTACTAGGATATGAGAAGAGAATGTTGTTAGTGTCTGGTGTGAAGAGAACAAAGGAATAGGTGAATGTGTCTGGAAAGAGAAAGAGAGGTGTTGAAACGTGCACTTGTAATTGTATGTTGAAGGATGTGATGGAGGGGAAGGAATTATTGAGAGTGGTGGGAGAGGGGGTGAAAGGAGTATTGGCAGGTGTTGTCGAGGGAGATGGAGAGATGTGGAGCTGTACTCACCTTTGCTGCTCGTGAGGTCATTGAACCTCTTTCTACACTGCAGCCAGGTCCTGGGGATGGTGCTGCTGGCACTGACCCTGTCAGCCACCTATGTCCAGGCCTGCTGGGTAGTGGCCCTGGGGATGCTCCTGTGGGTGCTGGGGAACAGGACCTCTCTCCTTGCCTTGACTCCCTCCACAAGGACCTCCAAAGAAGCATCAGCAAACCTGGGTACAGCCTGATACTCACTCTCCTAGTGGTTCTTCCAGCAGTTAAACAGCCTAACCTGGCATCAGGGAATGCAGCCTTGCTTTCTGAGTTGCACCCCCGCTTTAAATAGGCCTCGGGAGACCCTCCAGAATTTGCGTGGATGGGCTGCTATGTTTCCCGTCTTGATCGAGTGGGCAGCCCGTCAATCATATTAAAATGAGGCCTGAGAGTTAAAATAGCCCGAGCCTTGTTATAAATTGGATAGCCAGGTGGTGAAGGATACAATACCAGAGCCAGGTCTTCAGTTGCTTCCAAGCCTTTATTCACAGAGATCCCCCTTACACACACACCATATCCTAGATAAGCTCTCATATAAAAAGAATACAAAAAAGTCCCCAATTGACACACATCATCTGAATATAATTAACACTAATTGATATAAATCACATGATACAATTAACGAGCCTCACGCTGGCGACTTGTCGTAGCGTGCCATTCACCCTGCCCCCCAGCTGCCCAATCCCATCCTGAGTTAAAATCAGAGCTTTTGAATCATTAGGAACTTTCTCTAAAACGTTGCTCTGGTTTCATCCTATGCGCCCTGATTTTCTTGCAGTGTGCATGCAGCCGATGGCTTGCCATGTATCAGCTAATTCATAAGAAAATTGTATATAGTGCAGTTTTCATTAATAGCATTTTTGTTCTGACCCTTTAAGACACTACTATCGTATAATGCTATCATATTAGGGTAATTTTTTATGATTAATGCATTGTTCCAAAGTCCCTCCATGATTGTATCACAGTGAGTGCTAATTAATCTGTATAGTTCTGCCACTCATTCCAGATTAATGTTCATACAAAAATTTATGAGATATTTGCGAACAATAACAGTGTAAGAGTGTCAGAAATATTAAACCCCACCTCCAGTTTGACCCAGCATATTTTCAATACTCCCTTTACAGCCAAAGAAAGGGCCAGTGCCTGTCTGCTTTATTCAGCTGAGATTTGTCTCCTAATAGCTGCCTTTAATTGGTATTTAAGTCATCTTATTCCAATAAAGCTGTGTTTGATAGTATGGGGCAGTGTAGAGTAATAGTAATTAATCGTCATTAGGAATGAATGTACGGTAAGATAACCCAGAGTAATCCAGACAATGATTTACAAGTACAGACTTGTGTTAAAAGCTATTGCCCAGAAAACTGGTTGCAAATTATATTTAAAGCATATTTGTCAGAAGCTATTGTAATCAGAAGAATCGAGTCTTGTCATTATAGTATCCGATCAGTGTAACTTTTTCTATAGGTTCCAAAGACTGAACATTAAAGAAGTATTTCAAAAAATACTGCTCATTTTACTGCACTGCCAATACAACAAAAGTGTATACAGGGAGGGATCTATAGAAAGTTCTAGCTGTGCCTCGTTCAGATATACTAAGTGAGATAAAAACATAGAGCAACTCAGTACTTCAATAACTTGCATTTATATAACAACTTTAACAAAACAAAAAAAAACCAAAGAATGTCACAAGGGAGAGAAAGGGGTCAGACATCAAGTAGGAATTGGCATAAATAATATGGGCAAGTGGCAGAAAATGTGGTCAAAGAGGTAATTTTGAGGAGCCATTTGAATGAAGGGAGGCTTACTCAACAATATCGCTGTAAAATGCAGCAGTTTTGATGACCAGGTGCTGCTACAAGAAGTAAGGGACAGGAGGGTAATATTGAATGGAAATGAAGACCATGCTCCTCAGAAATGCCTCATCCAGCAGGGAATGTATGGTTGGCAGGGGATGGGATGTCCAGAGAGCAAGAGCTCTTAAAGGGCTGCTGCTTTCAATTCAAGCAAGCTTCGCCTCAACATAGTGCAGCTCTCCATTTCCCCCCAAGTCCAACTGCTGATGGAACCAGGCCCCTCCCTCTTCAGTGCAATTGCTGTATAATGTAGGCTGGAACTCTGACAGGAAAAGGAATTCACAATTACATTATACAACAGGACTTGGGTAGGAGTGTTGGGGAGTGGGAATGAGAGGAGTAGCAGCAGAAAACAAGGGAAGAGGGGCCAGTTCACGTTGATTATTTTCAGCAAAGGCTGACACACAAACTGCGCTCTGGAAACTCTACTGGTTGGTATGTATGCTATACCCCGAACATCTATGCTATTCTAGACTTAATTAATTCTCACTTCCCTGCCAGATCCTGTAGAGTCAGGCTCATTGTATTAGAGCTGAACTCCTGTTTAGGCCAAATTCATTTTCTTCCCTTCTCTCAGAAGAATTCAGTCACTTCTCACAACATAGTATTGCATATTGAAGAGACAGTTCTAAGCGGAGTAGGTGGTCCCTCTGTTCATGTCTAGAACTGGTTTCCTTCATTATCTTTGTACTTTTATTATTAAACTAATTGTAGTTGCTGTGCGAAATTAGGACCATAAACATCCTGCTTTTTTATTGTAACACACAGAATTAATATTCATACATATGTTAAATAGTTCAGGTTTAATTAGACTAATGCAAAGTGAATCTGTCACAGTTTATTTTGGTGGATGATTTTCCATACTGATTAAAAGATGCAGTTGATATACTCAGTGAATTGATAGGATTAGTAAGATAAAGAAATTAACATTGACAGTGATGCCACAGCGTGTCATTATTATGGACTTTATACCCAATTATGGGCTCGATGTTACCAGGGCTGCGGGTTCGCGGCGGGGGGGGGGGCTATTGGGCTCTTTTGTGCAGACGATTGAGAGACGTCGGCGATGTCCCTGGTGGCACCCTGGAAGGATGCGGATGAGAAGTTGTCGAGGGCAGTGGTGACTTTGACAGCAACAGGTAAGAAGATGGTGCTCGGGCCAACCGGGAGCAGCTCGGCATGAAGGAAGCTGCAGATGTCCACGACTACATGTCGCGTGACTCTGAGCCTCCATGTGCACTGCTGTTCAGAGAGTTCCAGGAAGCTGAGCCTCAGTCTGTGGACCCTGTGGCGAGGGTAGTGCCCTCTGCGACGCATCTCTCTCTGCGGTAGCCCTCCCTCCTGCTGTGCAGGTGGATGTGTCACAGCACTCTGTTGTGGAACTCCACGTGTCAAAGGTGGACAGCGTGGCCGGCGAGGCTGGTGATGCTGTTTGCCCGCCGAGGAGGTCATGACTGCAGCTACGGCGGCCCCCATCCGGAAGATGTACATCTGAGGGGGTCCGCCGTACCCCGAGGTAAGTGTGCAAGTTGGTGAATTTTCTTGTCAGGAGGAGGGTGGTGGAGGCCAAACTTTGTCCCAAGTGTCAGAGTGGCCTCCTGCAATGAGTGAGGGTCTCCCCCCCCACACCTGTCAAATGGACCTTTGCAGCTGCCACAGGCTGACAGCTGCAACACGTCCATTTGAACTGGGAGTGTTTCCCCCAGTGTGGGAAACAGTCCCAGTTGTCCATAAAATCCCACCCCTCCTCACATATTCCCTTAATCAGGTCAGTTAATGACTTGAAATACCTAAGTAAATACTTTTAAGTGGCATCCCGCTGGCTTTAATTGCCGGCGGGATTCTCACATGTGGGGGCTGCGCGCGCACGTCGGCACGTCTGTGGGGAACCCAGAAGTGGGCGGGTTGGAGCCAGGCTCCGAACCCGCTCCGGGATTCCCCGATTTTTGGTGCCCCCCCCCGGCCAGGAACGCACCCGATAGCGGGTGCTAAAATGAAGCCCTATATGTTTAATAATTTAAGTTTGTAGTAGTTATGGATTGCCATTTATTATGATAAATTGGCCCAACCTATCCTGGTCCATCAATAGATTTTCTGATTTTTGGATTTTTTTGGGGGTCTAAATTCAGGTAAAACCATTCGGGTGAAATCAGTGCAAGGAATGCTTGATATTTTGGGGTCAAATATCAAATAGAATGTTCATAATAAAAAAAACTTCAAGTTTAATTTGCAAAATAATTTTACAAAGAGCAAATAAGATAATTTAAGTAATTAATAAACACAGCTGTCTTCACAAAATACAGTGCTGAAAGAAGTTATGAACCACATCCTAAGTGTCTCCTCTCGTGTAATTTTGCTCAGCCTCTGATAGTGACTGAATTTGTGCTGTATATTACTGCTGTCCATTGGCGTGGCTAACAGGGAAATGGGCTCTGTGCATCACATGAGAGTTGTAGTATGCAATGTTGTTGTTTCCAGATTTTATTGGGTTTAACCTTAATTTGGGAAGCAATAACTGGGTTTAATAAGCTTTAAAAATCAGAAGATTTATCTATCAATCAGCTCTTAGCTGTCTTTCATGCAGAAGTCTCATGTCAGTGGATGCAAAATAGAAGAATATTTTATTCAGTGCAAATGTCATTTGTTGCCCTGAGGAGCAGAAGAAAAAAAACTGCATGTGGATAAATTTTCATTTAGCTGTCAATGGCACATTAATATTTTCCATACTTTCTTGTAGACTGGGTTAAAGCTTGCTTGAAGCTTAGTCTAGTGATATTGGCTTTAGAACCTTTTTGAAGTTTGATTCTTTGTGTGCAAAAGCCTTTATTCATTTCCCTGCATCCAAAATCTTATGGTGTTACAGTTCTGCTCCAGTCATAATTTATCCGTCTTATTCCGTGTACAATTTTTCAGAAAGGTCTCGAACTTAAAAAATGATGACAGGAAAATAAGCAGCTTCCAGGGAAAATAAGATTCTGTAATTCTTTTTTCTAGATGAGATTCTAGATTTGACATAAATGTGTTTGAGACCTTTTCTCCATGGCCTATTGGATTAGAGCAGTGGCACAGAGATAAAGAGAATCATGTTTGTTCACAATGCTGTTGTTCACAACGCTGTCTGGCAGAATGAGCTAGCGTGTTGATTGTACAGTGGTTAACTCCACACACTCTCCTTATAACAGATGATTTACAGTTCAATCCATTTTAGTTATTCCAGGTCGGAAAGGATAATTCAGGTGTCACTGTACAGTTTGTTCAATGCATCCAAGTATTCTATTAATGCTGTAACGTTCATACTGTGAAAGTATTAGATTTAGAAAGAAAGACTTGCATTTATATTGCGCCTTTCACGACCTCAGGATGTCCCAAAGCGTTTTACAGCCAATGAAGTACTTTTGAAGTGTAGTCACAGTTGTACTGTAGGATACAGCAAGATCCCACAAACAGCAATGTGATAATGACCAGATAATCTGTTTTAGTGATATTGGTTGTTCAGGGAAATAGTTGTCTAAATCTCACATGAACTGCACATGTGCGATTGCCACTACTGTTATGTAAAACTGAAATGATATAACTGACCCACACAGTGAGGACTTGATCTCAGTCGGAGTGTTGGAGGAAGTAGTAAGTAGATGCAAACTATCAACCCAGGGCATGGGAAGAAAAATCAACAGGTCAAATCACTACTGCCTATATGTTCATTTTGAATTACAGGGTGGCATTAGCAGAGATCTCTGAGCGTGTTGTCTAACTTGCTCTTGTCATTAGGAAATAAAATGTAGCCTAAAGATACTGACCAAAGAGAAGGAAAATAATTTTAAAATGATGATGAGAAGGAAATTAAACAAATGATCCATCTAATAGAGCCTGTTACTTTGTAAATGTTGATATTGAGTAATCAAAATAGGATGGTAACTTACATTTGGGAGAAAAACTTCAACAAAATTTATAGCTGAGCTACATTTGAGTTGTAAAGATCTTCCTTCTGAAATGCCTGTAATATATCACCAACAAATCCTCTGTGCTTTGTGTTTGCTGTTGGCCAATAATTATTGGCAGGTAACGGGTCCCTTTTTACCTGTGGTGTATGCAAGGCGGATAATGAATTCATCCAGTTTTACTTGCACTGAAACTGGTGAGAGTTATGTTTAAGTGCCACCATTTACTTAATTTCTCTGAAGGATGAGGGAAAAGTAACTTCTAAAAAATAGTCATGCTCCTAAATTACATGTCAATGAAATTGCTTCAGCGAGAAAGATGAATGAGAATAAAAGAGCACCTCTCCATAGGAAGCAAACACTCGACGTATATATTAATGTATCATTTCTCAATCTTTACCAATTCAGCTTTTATTTCTCACAAATATTCAGCATGAATCATGCTATTAGATTAGAAATGCAGGCTATAATCAAAGACAAATATTTAGTTTGATTCAGAATGTAGCAAAACGGGGAAATGGTTGCTGGGAATGAAAGCTGTGATCTGTTGGGGAACCACTCTCACAGTGGGTTTATCTCTTTGCTAAAGCTCCTTACATAAGGACCTGGATTAAGCAGTTGGTGGTGAGTAAATAAGCCTGATACGTGCATTGAACTTGGAAGTTTAAAATATCAAGGTGGCTGTCACGTTGCAAAATGCTCTCCATTATGTTAAAATCAGATGACTGTCATATCTGATGAGGAAACTGAGGTTTGTGATGACAGCTACAGCTATTGGAAGATGTTACCTGTCTGGGTATGAGACCATGTGTTCATGCAACCAGAGTTTGGCGCCTGCCATGATTGAATTGTAGAGAGGGAAGATGCTGTTGAAGCTTTGTACCTCCAACTGGTGGAGCCACTGGTCAATGGGATAAAGTGTGTGTCCATGCTGTGGCCAAGAAGATTGAGGCAATATACTCACAGATCTTTTAGTAAGTTATGCTGCTCAGGAGCAATTCTTGGTAAGCTGCTACATGCCAAGCGAGTGCTCATACATTGTCATTGGTAGATTGATCATGACTGTCCTTCATGTGGAAGCTAAGCAGGGCTTCTTTGGGATTGATTTGGCACCAAGGTCACATGACTGGGGATTTGAACTCCTGGCTGGACAGCAGCTTACCAGTGCTCTGTGGTGGCAAACCATGGTTTTCGATGGATAAACTGCAGCAATATCCCTATGCACACTTGGGGTGTTCAAGTCTTTGCTTTTGCCATCCTGTGCCATTGCATGGCTAGAAGTGCATATTACTATCAAACAAACAGAAATTCCACCATGAATTCTCACCAGTTTGGTTTGGAGACTCTTACCTGGTTCTTGGTTTCATTGGGCCCGATATTACCATGGCGGCGGGTTCCTGGCGGGGGGTAGATTGGACGCGTGGGTAACACGCCCGGTGAAATCAGTGTGCTCCGCACGCAATCACAGGCTGATTGGATCCACTTACCTGTTCTTCCGGGTTCCCCGCTGCTAAGCTGCGCGGTGGGCAGACTGCGCATGCGCAGTAAGGCCTGTCAGCTGGAGGAGCCCTATTTAAAGGGGCAGTCCTCCACTGACTGATGCTGCAAGAAATCGGAAAAATTACAGCATGGAGCAGCCCAGGGGGAAGGCTGCTCTCAGGTTAATGATGCCTCACTCCAGCTCTTATTGGATGGGGTGAGGAGGAGGGGGAGGACAGAGATCTTCCCCTCGGCGGGCGGGAGGAAGCGGCCTGCCTCTGCCACCAAGAAGGCCTGGCTCGAGGTGGCAGAGGAGGTCACCTGCACCACCAACATATCGCCCACCTGCATACAGTGCAGGAGGCGCTGCAATGACCTAAGTAGGTCAGCCAAAGTGAGTACACTTACTCATTCCCCTACACTCTGTCTGCCACATCACCGCCCCCACCCCACATCTCCTTCTGCACAGCCAACACTACACTGTCACATCACTCCTCACACCCACTCAAACCTCATCCTCATCTTACCTGCACTTACTCACCTCACCAGTACTCATCCCGCCACTACCACTCAACCCAATCCTCATACAATCTCATAGCTCCATCTCATACTCACCCTCTCATGCATCTCTTTCACAGTCAGCCTCACTCAACCTGCCACTACCTGTGCTGCAGCACAGGGCATGCATCACATATGTGCAGTAGAAAGCGTAAGGCAAACATGTCGTGAGCATGAAGGGGATGCACAAGGGTATTTGAAGGTTTGTCATGGTTTTTACTTCCATTTAATTTCTGATCAACTCACATTACATATTATATTGGCACCACTACTGCCACGTCTTTGCGAATCTTGTCTGGTTTGTGCAATAATGCCCTTTCCTGAGGATCACAATGAAGACCCACAACTGATGCCACCCATTGTGTCACTGCAGAGTGGGTGTAGGTGTATTTGCAGGGCTCTTTTGTGCAGATGACTGAGAGACGTCGGCGATGTCCCCGGTGGCACCATGAAAGGATGTGGAGGAGAAGTTTTTGAGGGCAGTGGTGACTTTGACAGCGACAGGTAAGAAGATGGTGCTCGGGCTAGCCAGGAGCAGCTCGGCATGAAGGAGGTTGCAGATGTCCACGACTACATGTCGAGTGACTCTGAGCCTCTGTGTGCACTGCTGCTCAGAGAGGTCCAGGAAGCTGAGCCTCGGTCTGTGGACCCTGTGGCGAGGGTAGTGCCCTCTGCGACGCATCTCTCTCTGCGGTTGCCCTCCCTCCTGCTGTGCAGGTGGATGTGTCACAGCACTGTGTTGTGGAGCTCCATGTGTCAGAGGTAGACGGCGAGGCTGGTGATGCTGTTCGCCCTCCGAGGAGGTCATGACTGCAGCTACGGCGGCCCCCATCCGGAAGATGTACATCTGAGGGGGTCCGCAATGTAGGTAAATGTGTCTGGACACCGGAGTAAGTGTGCAAGTTGGTGAATTTTGTTGTTAGGAGGAGGGTGGTGGAGGCCAAATTTTGTCCCAAGTGACAGAGTGGCCTCCTGCAATGAGTGAGGGTCTCCCCCCCGCCCCACCTGTCAAATGGATCTTTGCAGCTGCCACAGGCTGATGGCTGCAACACATCTATTTGAACTGGGAGTGTTTCCCCCAGTACGGGAAACAGTCTCAGTCAGTTGCAAAATCCCATCCCTGCTAAAATAACAGGTCAATCAGGTCTGTAAACAACCTGAAGTACCTGTTCAAGTACTTTAATTGGCACCCCGCCGGCTTTAATTACCGGCGGGAGTCCCACATGTGGGGGCTGCGCACGCATGTGAGCGTGTCAGTGGGGAACCCGGAAATGTTGGTGGGTTGGAGCCGGGCTCCCGACCCGCCTCGGGAATCCCTGATTTTCACTGCCCCCCCGCCACGAACGCACCTGATCGCTGGTGCGAAAATCAAGCCCATTGTGTGTCAGACACCCTGCAGAGAAAAAGATTAGACTTTTTATTGCCTTTATGTTCATTTGTGGAGTTTCATTTCAGAAAGTTTCTTGAAGCATTTCTCTGGTTCAAGAAGCTGTAAAATATATTAGACTGTGTTTTAACACAAAGACCCAGTCAATGTACGAATTGACTTTTCACCCTTTGAGTGTCAGGGAGGGAAAAGGCAGGATCTGCAAGTTGCTATTTTAAGTGTTGCACATGGCATAAGTGGACAAGAGCATCTCACGTTAATATAAGTCATCAGCCTCAAAGAAAAACAAAGTTACAGGCTCTCTAGCAAATTCAATATGCACCTCAGTCTTGCATTATCTACACACAGCTATTTATAGGTGTTGAGTGAGGGGGAAGCTAACTGTCAGCACCGTGTGAGATTTTGCTACATTATTGGCATTACATGAATGCCAATAATGTAATAATAAGAATAAAACCGGACGGACCACCCGGCATCGGACCACTAGGCACCGGACACGACAACGGCAAAACACCAAGCCCAGTCAACCCTGCAAGGTCCTCCTTACTAACATCTGGGGACTTGTGCCAAAATTGGGAGAGCTGTCCCACAGACTAGTCAAGCAACAGCCTGACATAGCCATACTCACAGAATCATATCTTTCAGCCAACGTCCCAGACTCTTCCATCACCATCCCTGGGTATGTCCTGTCCCACCGGCAGGACAGACCCACCAGAGGTGGCGGTACAGTGATATACAGTCAGGAGGGAGTGGCCCTGGGAGTCCTCAACATTGACTCTGGACCCCATGAAATCTCATGGCATCAGGTCAAACATGGGCAAGGAAACCTCCTGCTGATTACCACCTACCGTCCTCCCTCAGCTGATGAATCAGTCCTCCTCCATGTTGAACACCACTTGGAGGAAGCACTGAGGGTAGCAAGGGCACAAAATGTACTCTGGGTGGGGGACTTCAATGTCCATCACCAAGAGTGGCTCGGTAGCACCACTACTGACCGAGCTGGCCGAGTCCTGAAGGACACAGCTGCCAGACTGGGCCTGCGGCAGGTGGTGAGCGAACCAACACGAGGGAAAAACTTACTTGACCTCGTCCTCACCAATCTACCTGTCGCAAATGCATCTGTCCATGACAGTATTGGTAGGAGTGACTACCGCACAGTCCTCGTGGAGATGAAATCCCGTCTTCGCACTGAGGACACCATCCAACGTGTTGTGTGGCACTACCACCGTGCTAAATGGGATAGATTCAGAACAGATCTAGCAGCTCAAAACTGGGCATCCATGAGGCGCTGTGGGCCATCAGCAGCAGCAGAATTGTATTCCAGCACAATCTGTAACCTCATGACCCGGCATATTCCTCACTCTACCATTACCAACAAGCCAGGGGATCAACCCTGGTTCAATGAGGAGTGTAGAAGAGCATGCCAGGAGCAGCACCAGGCGTACCTAAAAATGAGGTGCCAACCTGGTGAAGCTACAACTCAGGACTACATGCATGCTAAACAGCGGAAGCAACATGCTATAGACAGAGCTAAGCGATTCCACAACGAACGGATCAGATCAAAGCTCTGCAGTTCTGCCACATCCAGTCGTGAATGGTGGTGGACAATTAAACAACTAACGGGAGGAGGAGGCTCTGCAAACATCCCCATTCTCAATGATGGCGGAGTCCAGCACATGAGTGCAAAAGACAAGGCTGAAGCATTTGCAACCATCTTCAGCCAGAAGTGCCGAGTGGATAATCCATCTCAGCCTCCTCCCGATATCCCCACCATCACGGAAGCCAGTCTTCGGCCAATTCGATTCACTCCACGTGATATCAAGAAACGGCTGAGTGCACTGGATACAGCAAAGGCTATGGGCCCTGACAACATCCCAGATGTAGTGCTGAAGACTTGTGCTCCAGAACTAGCTGCGCCTCTAGCCAAACTGTTCCAGTACAGCTACAACACTGGCATCCACCCGACAATGTGGAAAATTGCCCAGGTATGTCCTGTCCACAAAAAGCAGGACAAATCCAATCTGGCCAATTACCGCCCCATCAGTCTACTCTCAATCATCAGCAAAGTGATGGAAGGTGTCGTCGACAGTGCTATCAAGCGGCACTTACTCACCAATAACCTGCTCACCGATGCTCAGTTTGGGTTCCGCCAGGACCACTCGGCTCCAGACCTCATTACAGCCTTGGTCCAAACATGGACAAAAGAGCTGAATTCCAGAGGTGAGGTGAGAGTGACTGCCCTTGACATCAAGGCAGCATTTGACCGAGTGTGGCACCAAGGAGCCCGAGTAAAATTGAAGTCAATGGGAATCAGGGGGAAAACTCTCCAGTGGCTGGAGTCATACCTAGCACAAAGGAAGATGGTAGTGGTTGTTGGAGGCCAATCATCTCAGCCCCAGGGCATTGCTGCAGGAGTTCCTCAGGGCAGTGTCCTAGGCCCAACCATCTTCAGCTGCTTCATCAATGACCTTCCCTCCATCATAAGGTCAGAAATGGGGATGTTCGCTGATGACTGCACAGTGTTCAGTTCCATTCACAACCCCCTCAGATAATGAAGCAGTCCGAGCCTGCATGCAGCAAGACCTGGACAACATCCAGGCTAGGGCTGATAAGTGGCAAGTAACATTCGCGCCAGATAAGTGCCAGGCAATGACCATCTCCAACAAGAGAGAGTCTAAACACCTCCGCTTGACATTCAACGGCATTACCATCGCCGAATCCCCCACCATCAACATCCTGGGGGTCACCATTGACCAGAAACTTAACTGGACCAGCCATATAAATACTGTGGCTACGAGAGCAGGTCAGAGGCTGGGTATTCTGCGGCGAGTGACTCACCTCCTGACTCCCCAAAGCCTTTCCACCATCTACAAGGCACAAGTCAGGAGTGTGATGGAATACTCTCCACTTGCCTGGATGAGTGCAGCTCCAACAACACTCAAGAAGCTCGACACCATCCAAGATAAAGCAGCCCGCTTGATTGGCACCCCATCCACCACCCGAAACATTCACTCCCTTCACCACCGGCGCACTGTGGCTGCAGTGTGGACCATCCACAGGATGTACTGCAGCAACTCGCCAAGGCTTCTTCGACAGCACCTCCCAAACCCGCGACCTCTACCACCTAGAAGGACAAGAGCAGCAGGCGCATGGGAACAACACCACCTGCACGTTCCCCTCCAAGTCACACACCATCCCGACTTGGAAATATATCGCCGTTCCTTCATTGTCGCTGGGTCAAAATCCTGGAACTCCCTTCCTAACAGCACTGTGGGAGAACCGTCACCACACGGACTGCAGCGGTTCAAGAAGGCGGCTCACCACCACCTTCTCGAGGGCAATTAGGGATGGGCAATAAATGCCGGCCTTGCCAGCGACGCCCACATCCCGTGAACGAATTTTTAAAAAGTTGTTGTTGTCATATTCTGCCCAGTCTCCCTGGGTTTTTGCTTTGACAGCCAGCTTTCCGCGCACACCTACACATTAACCTTCCAGCATGTGTGCTAATAAAGGGCCAATCTTTACTTCTGAGGGCAGATTAAGATTTGAGTGTACTTGGGCCACAAAAGATATTTGGATATGGCCATATATGGGGTAATTTTGCGAGGTTCCACTGCCCACACTGGCAGCAGAGCCTTATGAAGTTACTCCATAGTGTTTGTCCCCATTGTAGCAGTCGAAAAATAGGTGCCATTGAGCAGTTTAAGGCTAATGTGAAGTGTACCATTATGAAAGCATTGCTTTCCTAATCAGTGTTCAACCGAGGGAGTGTCCTGGAGTATGACACGCTGTATAGAGCAGCTGATCGGCATTCCAATGTGCTACAATTCTATGGCAATGATTACCTATTTTAATTCAACCTGTGTCCAAGTGTCTCACTAGAATGTTACGAACATCATTGGAGTAGGCCATTCAGCACCCCGCCCTCCCCCACCGAGCCTGTTCCGTTAGATCATAGCTGATCTGTATCTTAATTCCATCTACCTGCCTGGGTTCCGTAACCCTTAATACTCTTGCCTCACAAAAAATCTGTCAATCTTAGTTTTGAACTTTTCAATTGACCTTGCCTCAACAGCTTTTTCGGGGAGAGAGTTCCAGATTTTCACTGCCCTTTGTGTTCAGGCACAAAAGTAAAATGCATCGGGTGCCATGATATGGAAGATTTTAATTCTGAAATGACTGTTAGGTTGTTGTGCACTTGTTCTGCTCTGTGAGATATCTCGTGCACTGTCCTTGGGAGGAATGGTCAAATGGAGAACAGTCTGAAATGGCAAGCAATTATTCTTCCCTTTTTTTGAAAAAAAGTGTTTCAGCACCTGTTTTTTAAGACAACAAAACCATGATATATATATATTTGTGTGTGTGGGTCCCTGTCCTGTTGGATTGACAGCAATGGCTTCACTTAAACAATCTAAAATAGTAATTGTGTTTCCTACTGTTTTAGAATAATATGTAGAGTGCAAGTTCAATGTTGATCATATATTTCTATATTATTTATATATACCCGTAGCCAAGTTTTTGAGTTATGACGGCTGATAGTCTCAGTGATTTTTTTAACAACAGGTGCTGTTTTCAACTGAATGTGAGAACTTAGGAGGGCTTCGTTAGAAACCTGGAAATGGCAGTAGTCTGTAATAGCTGTTTTGGAAAGGTTGTCACACAAACCTTTCATTTACATCTGAGTTGCAAAAGAAGTTGTAAACTAATAAATAGGCCATTTTCTTAACATATCAGGATACAAGCCAATTAACAGAGGCAATTAAAATTATTCTGTGTCAGTGGAATAGACAGTTTCTTCAAGGTTTCCAAGTGCACACTACCCGGGAGCTTTAGAAGCAGAAAGGGAGATGGTAGGTGGGAGGAGGTGTGGTGATAATGGAGTCACAGCCTCCGGGATCAGCTGTGGTTAGATTGATTTCGAGCTAATTAAAATGATTTAAGGAACATTTCAAAATGGAGCAGAAGGGGTGCCTGATATTGTTAATATTACTGCAACATAAAGCTGGAGGGGAGAAGCACTGCAATGAACCCTGGTGTCCAAAACATTTGTATTACATTAGAAAGCGTCCTTCTAGATTTTGATAATTGATTTTGATTTATATTAACATTAAATTTAAATACACAATCTGCAGAATTATAAAGTGTTTACCAATATGACTCATTTAAATATTCACTAATCAAAAAGATTATGAATGTTCACCAGACTGAAGATATGATTGATGCGTGTGCTGTAAGCAAAGCTATTTAGTCACACTCATCATAAGTCAAGTGCATGGAAATCATTGAATATGGAGCCTCTTTGTTAATGTTTTCAGCTTCTCTACTCTACTGAAATTGTTTGCACCTGAACTGAGCTGGTGTCTCTCTGGCTTCTTTGAACTGCATCAGTCTGCAAAAAATAGAGAACTTGTTTAATTGTGAAAGCTGGTAAGATGTTTGCTGTAAGGATTTAGCTCCATTTGTTGGAATATACTTTTTTACAGCTCTGTTTCAAATGCAGTGCTATTTTTGCTTGGCCCTCAAATTTGCTGTGTATTTTCTGCTTTTTTTCAGCTTTAAAATGGCCACCAAAATGTTTTTGCAGTTGATCAGTTAAAAGCATCAGAGATCATTTTGCACCTCTAATACTATTTGATGGAAAGCCTGCGGTTGATCAATTTCAATGCATCAATTGTTGCTAAAATTGTGAATGTTTGAGCACTTGAAGATTTTCGATCTGAAGGTTGGCTGTCTTCATGACGAGCATCCCTTGACCCAAGGTAGTCATTCAATCTGGTCGACCTTTTTGACTGAACAATTCCTTGGTATTGTCAAGCTGCGTGCATCTCTTTCTTCCCTTGCTCTCCTTCTTTCCAATTTTCCCATCAGCAGCATTGCCAGCACTCAAGACTTCATCAATAATTTATTGATTTTTGCACCATTGTTTGACATGCACAAATATTTCTCTCTCCTTTATATCCCAGAAAATCACACACATTGAAAAAGTAGGACAAAAATCAATAAATAGTTATATTCTGAAGTATTTACATTAACAATTCACGCATTAGCTTTTCGTGTGATTCTTGAATTATATGTCCACAGTATCTGGTCTTCCTTTGGGCTGTTGACCTCAGCAGTTTCTCATCCTCATGAACATTATCAGACAACATTGATTGGCCAATCAGTTTTGCTTTTTGTTAGACTCTTATTTTTGCTGTTGCTGCTCATCTTTTGATCTCTTGATGGCAATTCCCATCCTGATTGATTTTCATGATCAAGATCGGTGAATTTCTTGACCTAGTCATTCAGAGTGCCATCAACTATTAGGATAGTTTTTGGCCTTCCATCTCCTGACAACCATTATTTCATTTTTGTTTCCTGACAGCCATTATTTAATTTTCTTGGTATTGATTTTTAGCCCATGTTCCAAGCTCTTAACACTTATCAAATGTACCATCTATTGTTAAGACCTCTACTGATCGTATCATCACTGTGTCATCAAGTGTTGTTCACCAGCCTGCTGTTCACCTGGGTAAAGTTGTTATTGTCTCTCTGCACCTCATACCTAATAATTTCCACATAGAAATTGTACGAAGGTGGAGAAAGTACGCATTCTTGTCTCATCCTTTGTTTAACCTATACCTATTCCATTGTCAAGTAACTGACTAATATTCATGCTACTTCTTAGTATAGCGTCTGAATTATTCAGATTATTTTCTGTAGAACGTTAATCAACTGATGATGCTACACGTTATTAAACATAGTTTTGTAGACAACAAAACATACACAGACGCTGTGCTTAGCACTGCTGGTCACTTGCATTGTAGTCATAAAAGAGGGGGCCTTGTCCAGTTTCCTTTCTTTTAGGGAAACCATTTTGCTCATCGCCGATTTCAACAATCAAGTTGAGGAAAATTGTAATCACTTGACTCACAAGACTTGGCCAATGATTTTGTTACATTAGATTAAACAGAGCATTTTGCACCTTGTTAAATTTGCTACTGTATGGATTGTTTGCTAATCAGTCTATCATTGATCAATTTCAATGAATGAATAAGTGCTACAATTGATAGTACAATGTAGCTGCATAAGATTGAGCAGAGCATTTTGCACCTTGCTTGGAGTGTCTTGACTACTTCCAAACATGCACAGTTGATTGTGCATGGTAATAGCACCAGTACAGGCACTTCCTTTGAGTCCTGACAGTAGCATCATGGTGAAGGAGAACAAAATGAGATAGCTGTCAATGGTTTATCGAAACAAAAATCCAATCAATAATGTCAGGCCTGTGTGCCATTCTATTAAGAAAATCATAGGAAGGATAATTTTGCCCTTGTGAGAGTAGATGTGAACAACCAAAATAATTCCAAGCATCATGAATCTAATCTAAGATATAAAGACCAGTTAACGAATTTGGGTGTGTTTTCTTCGGAAAAGAGGAGACTTTTCGGTAACCTAATTGAAAGTTTTCAAGATTATGAAGATGACTGATAAAGCTGCTCCAGATAAATTGTTCACTGTGAGGAAGCAAAGGACCAACAAGTTAGGGGTAAAAAGGGAAGTCGAACAGGACATGATTTTTTTAACATAGAAGACTTGTGGAATATGTTCCCAGGGAAAGACACTGAAGCGGACATTATAAATAGGTTCACAGGGGAATTAGATGTGTTTCTGAAGGAATTTAGGGATATGTTGAAAAAGTAAATAGATGGGGTTGAAATCCTTTGTTTTGTTCAAAAAAAGGATGTCCTGGTTGGGCTTAATGGCCTTTTCCTGTTCCTAAAAAATTGCATGTAGCCTATATGATCCTGTAGCATTACAAGTCCTGTACTGAGATTCCATTGCAGTGTTCTAAAAAAGAGGTGATTATATTGAGGCATGGGTTTTTGTCTCTTGGCTGTTTCCTTTGATTCTTGTGTCATGCACCTTTATTGTATTGCACTATGGCCTTGGGATCTGTAGATCTGGCCCTATTCTCCCCCTGTCTCCACCTCTTCTCCCCCAGTGCATTTGTTAGACATGGTCATTGCATATCTTCCATCTCTCATATGGAGGGTGTGAAAGAATAACACTAGCTTCGGATTCCAAGCTCAGATTCCACCACACTTCATATACATGTAGACACAAGGTAGAGTATCCTGATGCTGCATTTGTCTTTGGATAATTCCTTTTGCAAAATAATCCATTGGACATAAAGTGCAGAACTTCCAACTTTGATGGGAACCAAGACAATGGAAAGGAAAATCGGGCGGGGTGTATAACGGGCGGCCAATCCAATACCACCCGTTTCATGCCCTTGCCAGAGTGGAAAGTTCTGCCCAAAGTGTGGTGCTCCCACACAGATAACATCAATTTCTTTTTAAATCAGCAATTTTAGACAGACTCGATCAAGCATGGAATTCAAAAGTAACAAGTTGCTTCACATTTGTCCCCACTAAAATCATGATCTTAGCATAAAATGTTCACTAACATTCCTTTTCCTTATAGTCAGCACACTAAATATGGTAAATGCACTGCCGAGTCTCACTTAGAGACATAAGCACAATTTCGAAGTCAAATCAATTCTGTGTGAAATATCTGTTTTTGTGAAGTGTTTTTGTTGTTTTTGTTTAGACTGAATTGTTGAATAAATAATTAAGTCAACTGCAGTACAAAGGTTTGAAAATTGGCAATTTTTATTTCCAGTTTATAGAAATCTGGATTCAAGCATAAAATTTCTTGGCAACCAATTTTGTGTTTGTCAAGATTCAACTGTTTTAATATAAACATAAATCGAAAAAAAATCTATGAAATATTTTTGGGCTTCACTAAATGGTTTCAGAAAGTTGATTTAATATTTAATAGAATTAAAAATTAAAAAGGTAAGGAATGGGGTGCTGTCAATACGCAATACAGGTCTATTAATCAAAGCTACTCCCTTCCATTTTTTTCTCTGGGTTATTCTCTGGTAATGTGCTACCAGTTTTGAGCCCAGGCTACATTCTCAAGAGACTAATAATATTCAATTAATATATCTTTAACTGTTGCAGAAATATTCCGGTCTCTCTTAGTTTAGTCAAGTCTAATGACAGACAGAAATGACACAATCAGTTCTATTTTCAGTCTGTCGCAGGTAGAATGTCAACAGTCATTTGTGATGAATTCTTGCAGTGACCCTTCTGTCCTTCTGTTTCTTTCCTATTAATTTTAGCATCTGCATCCATGCTGAGATAATTGAACATTATTTGTACTCCTACCCATTACTAGAGATTTTTATGCACTTGGTGGGCGGGGGGTGGGCTTGCGGGGGAGAACAGGGCCTGACCCATCGATTCTGAGGCCCTGGTGAAATAGAATAGAGGTGCATGACGCCAGAATCAAAGGAAACAAACACGATCTAAATTAGACAGTATAATGCCTCCTGAAAATAAAGTGAATACCAGAATCCCTATCAGTCATCAGGTAACATAGCACTTAAGTTACCAAAAAAACCTTGATTGGTGTCAGTTTTTTCATCCAGTATTTCCCTTACTCGTTGGGAACTGAGAAATAATGATGTAATTTTACAAGTTTTTCTAATCTAATATTTGGAAAAAGTATGCTGATAAGTCATTCATGCCAAATCAAGAGAGACTCATTACGCAACTTAGAGAAAAATGCAACTGGCAGAACATCATGAGATTAAATAAATGTGAATTCCTGGAAAATGCTGGGTTCTGATGAGGGCTCAAAATGTTAATTCTAGTTAAATCTTTGGAGCAGAGCTGTGTGCGAGATCTTAGGGAGACAGCAGTGCAGTGAGATTTGTTTTGGGTTACTTTAGCAAACAGCTAGCACAGATACGATGGATGAAAAGCTTCCTTCTGTACTGTACACTTCTGTGGTTAAACGTGTTGTGCATGGCCAGCATTTTCTATTTTTAATCCGAATGAGCGTCTGTTAACTTGGCATGAAGAGCTCCACCTTGTTTTGGGTATTCAGCTTTGTTCAGTGAAAACTGACTCACCCCTTCAAACTCAGAGACGGATGCAAACCCTAAACACATCATTTGCTCAGAAAAAATAGGAAAAGGAAGAGATGTCTTGGCTCCAAATTGCTTTCCGAAAACCATAAATTCACCCCTTTTAAAAAGAAATCGACAGAAATTTGATTTTATTTGAGCCATCGTCTCAGTCCAATCAAACTGTCTAAATTCATCTGCTGAGTTACTGGCCTGGACTGGCACTTAGTGTTGTAGTTTGGGTTATAGCAGCTGTTGGCTGCAGAAATGCAGAGGTCACATCTTGTGTTCTTTTAGATATGGCTTGAAAATATTCCTTTCATTTTCTGAGGGCAAATAATCACTATTTCTCTTAGCAAAAGCTCCCTTACCGGAAAGTCCCTTATTTTATGTCATATTAAATTAGCCACGCCATGAATGAAAAAGGATGTTTGCTGGTTGTGAAAGAATGCTTTCTCTGTTCTTACAGTACTCTGCACAGCATTGTCAGCTTGCTTCAGTTAGCATCACTCTCCACTCCACAACTTGACCGCATGTACGAGCCTGACACCACACTGCATTACTGAGGGCACGCTGCACTATTGAAGCTGCCATCCTTCAGATGAGACATTAAATCCCATCGGCCTGTTCTGGTGCTTTAGGTGTACATTAAAGATCCCGTGGCACTGTTCAAAGAAGAGCAGGGAGGCACTTTGGTGTTGTGTCTAACATTCTTCTCTTGTAGCATTTAGAAATCATAGGCTTTTCATAACACACTGAATGTAGTCACATTTTTACTCCCCTCACAGAGTTCACTATAAATGGCTTCATGAGGCATTGGAGAGATTCTACAATAGATTAGAAAGTTAGCTCCAATTGGTTGCTTATAATTGAAAGCTATGAAGGTTTGATGTGAACAAAATAGAATAGAAAATTAAAACTGTTGCCTGATTCCACTTTGTGATTTATAATTAGTTTATTATATTGGTGGGGGCATTCCTTAAAATGTTAAATATCTGTTATGATATAAAAGAATTCACAGTGGGCTGCATTGTTTATTTCACCTCTGAGGAAGACTTTTCTAGTCTATTTATGACTGCGTCTATAAGTCTGCCGCCAGTCTACAGAAACCAGATTTAACAGAGCTGGAAAATGGATGTCGAGCTCCTGGAATCTGACTTTGAAGAAAATCGGTAGAAAAGGTCTTTTTGTCACTAGTAGGTCGTAGATTAGAGCAAAAATTTATTGCACTACAAATTTGTTATTTACTTGTATACAGTAACAGCTTCCCATAATTTCCCACGCACGGATTAAGCAGTATATCCCATGATTCCCAATTATGTACATTCTATAAATCCAATAAAACACACTTGTGGAATTTGCAGTGTGCCTTCTAAATCCTGCAGGACTTTTGAAAGTGTGTAAGGATATTTTCAATGACAATTTCTACTGACGAAAGATTAAAAATACTGAACCATCGCTGCCATCATCCGAAGAAAGCAAGGATACAGAAAGTAAATGTTTACTACATGATTTGTTATCTGCAAAAATGAAGAGCGATTCACCTTCCCCTCCTTGTAGAAATCTCGCTGTTTATGTCTGATAGAATCCCGAACAGCTTGGTCTCCATGTTTCTTTTAAATATTTAAGACACTACATTTGTTGTGTTAACTCAACCAGAGTCTTAATTTATTTAAAAGGATAAGACTTTGTCTAATAAGAATAAGATGTTGAGGATTATTATTCTGTATTATATTTTTATTCATTTTTTCTTTTTAATTTGAGTTGTATTGAAATATATGTATTTGAAGTGTTCTAATTTGACTGACTGTGTATTAACTACAGCTAGCACTTCAGCTAGTCTCCAATAGTCTCTTAAAAAACTAAATCCATCTCATGTTTACCTTGTGAATGTATTGAAGTTATTCACATCATGACTGCCACAAATAGTGATTTATTGGCATTGGCTCGTCCGTCCATCGTTAGATCAAAAATTGAGCTATTTGACCAGTTCCAAAAATTCAGCGGGTGAAATTCAACTTCAGTGGGGGTGCAACAGGGGAAGTCGCAGATTGGCCGCCCATTGTACACCCATTCGATTTTTCATTCAATTGAAGTCAAAGGAAAAGAAGATCGGGCAGGGTACATAACGGACGGGCAGATTGAACTTTCACCCCCTCGGTATTTTGCTTTGGGTTATTCAATATTTCAGTACTTTTAGAGTTGGACCCCAGGGTTAATTATCCCAGCTTCTGCTTTGTCTCAGGCTTTGAGTTCATTAGGGCTGAATTTAACTTTTGGGAATGGCAGAGGTCGGTAGGCGGAGTGTATAATGGCCAACACCGAAAGTTAAAATCAGCCCTACTGTCTCTGGGCCTTCTGTAAGTATACATGTGCAAACACTAGACTTGGAGAAAGTTATTAATGTAGTCAACTAACATTTGGTAACACCTTTACTTCAGAGGTGGCTATTTTAATCAGTTCGTGCCTAAAGTAATCTAGAAATTTGTGCTGTGTTGAAATTTGAAATACTTACAAGGTGATGAAGTTGTTACATCACAACAAGGTGCAATGAATTCAGTTGGTTTTATTTTGCCACTTCAAAAACGAGAAGATATAGTTTGCACTCTGCATGACCGGAGGCACCAGCATGGAAGAGGCATGCTGGGGCCCCGGAAACCAGCCAGAGGGCCATATCGTCAGATGCCCACCAGTTTTCTGCCGTGTACAACAGGGAATGTGATGTACATTTAGTTTGCCCATATGACCTGAGCAGTGAGGGTCAGGTTAGCTTTAGGCTGATAGCAAGTGGATGGTTGACTTTAATGGTGGATTTCTTCCATTTAGAACTTGAAATTTTGTTTTTACAGTTTTCTGCATTTTTTTGTTCCAAATGTAAAGCAGGTTGACTTGCACCAGCCTGAACTACCCATATTTTACTTTATCCACACAGCCCTGTGCATAGTCCCAAATTCACTTGCCTGGGAATGTCTGAGGGAATTTGCTCTTGCAAGGTCTGCTTCACCAGAGAGACAGTGACAATAGTACTGCCATCTGATACAATTTGACCTGCAGATAATCTGCATCTCAGGGATGGCGCCGAAGGTTACCACAGTCCTAAACGTTTATGTCTCAAGCATATTCCAAGCTACCACAGAAGACATTAGCAACATCACAATCTGCAGTGCACATGTGCATTAAGTAGATTACTGGTGTGTTGTTTTCCAGGGCAAACACCTTCATCACTTTCCCCATGGAAAACAGGCAGCAGAATGGAAACATGAGAATGTGTCAAGAATCACAGAAACCTCTGCAATTTTTCACCATTACAGGTTTCCCATAGGTCCAGGGCTCTCGTGGCCATCTGGGCCCCGACACACAATGTCAATGTCCGTTTCCCAGGCACTAGTCACAATGCTCTGTGCCTGGGCTAGTCAAAGGCAAAGACAGATTGCAAATATGGTTCTTTCCCGCAACTCTATATTTGAACTCCTCCAATCAGGTTTCCACCCCTGCCACAGCACTGAAACGGCTCTTATCAAAGTCACAAATGACGTCCTATGTGATTGTGACCATGGTAAACTATCCCCCCTTCATCCTTCTCGACCTGTCTGCAGCCTCTGACATGATTGACCACACCATCCTCCTCCAATGCCTCTCCTCTGTCATCCAGCTGGGTGGGACTGCCCTCCCTTGTTCCATTCCTATCTATCTAGGCTTTGCCAGAGAAACACCTGCAATGGCTTCTCTTCCCACTCCCTCACCGTTACCTCTGGAGACACGAAGGATCTATCCTTGGGCCCCTCCTATTTCTCATCTACATGCTGCGACATCATCTGAAAACACAAGGTCAGGTTCCATGTGTAGGCTAATGACAGCCAGCTTCACCTCACCACCACTTCTCTTGACCCCTCCACTGCCTTTGATTTGTCACGTTGCCTGTCCGACATCCAGTAATGGATGAGCAGAAATTTCCTCCATCTAAATATTGGGAAGACCGAAGCCATTGTCTTCGGTCTCCACCACAAGCTTTGTTCGCTAGTCACCAACTCCATTCCTCTCTCTAGCCACTGTCTGAGGCTGAACCAGACCGTTCACTACTCTGGTGTCCTATTTGACCCTGAGATGAGCTTCCGACCCCATATGCACTCCATCACCAAGACCGCCTACTTCCACTTCTTTAACTTCACCTGTCTCCGCCCCATCTCAGCTCATCTGCTCATGCCTTTTTCACCTCTAGACTTGACGATTGTAATGCTCTCTTGGCCAGTCTCCCATCTTGCACCCTCCAAAAACATGTTCATCCAAAACTCTGCTGCCCATATCATAACTCGCACCAAGTCCTGTTCACCCATCACCCTGTGCTTACTGACTTACGTTGGCTCCCCGGTCGGACAGCGCCTCGATTTTAAAATTCTCATCCTTGTTTTCAAATCCCTCCACGGCCTCTCCCCTCCCTATCTCTGTAACCCCCTCCAGCCCGACAACCCTCTGAGATAGAATCATAGAATGATATCGAATGAAGGACGCCGTTCAGTTCATCGTGCCTGTGCTGGTTCTTTGGTAGAACTATCCAATTAATTCCATTCCCCTGCTCTTCCCCCATAAGCCTGGAAATTTTTTCTTTCAAGTATTTATCCAATTCCCTTTTTGAAAGTTACTATTGAATCTGCTTCCACCACCCTTTCAGGCAGTGCATTCCAGATAATTACAACTCCCTGCGTAAATTTTATTTTCCTCATGTTGCCTCTGGTTCTTTTGCCAATCACCTTATATCTGTGTCCTCTGGTTACCGACCCTTCATGATTTTGAACACTTCTATCAAATCTCCTCTTAACCTTCTCTGCTCTAAGGAGAACAACCCCACCTTCTCCAGTCTCTCCACATAACTGAAGTCCCTCATCCCTGGTACCATTCTAGTAAATCTCTTCTGCACCCTCTCTAAGACCTTGACATCCTTCCTAAAGTGTGGTTCCCAGAATTGAAAACAATACTCCAGCTGAGGCCGAATCAATGTTTTATAAAGGTTTTGCATAACTTCCTTGTTTTTGCACACTATGCCGCTATGCTTAATAAAGCCATATGCTTTCTCAACAGCCTTCTCAACTTGTCCTACCATCTTAAAAAATTTGTGTACGTACACCCCCAGGTCTCTCTTTACAATTGTAACATTTAGTTTATATTGCCTCTCCTCATTCTTCCTACCAAAAGGTAACACTTCACAATTCTCTGCGTTAATTTTCATCTGCCATGTGTCTATGACCTCCTGAGGTCTGTTACTATCCTCCTCATTGTTTACTACATTTCCGAGTTTCGTGTCATCTGCAAACTTTGAAATTATACCTTGTATACCCAAGTCCAGGTCATTAATACATATCAAAAAGAGCAGTGGTCCTAATACTGACCCCTGAGGAACATCACTAAATATTTCCCTCCAGTCTGAAAAACAACCGTTCTCTGCTTTCTGTCCCTTAGCCAATTTTGTATCCACAATGCCATTGTCCCTTTAATCCTATTGGCTTCAATTTTGCAAACATGTTATTGTGTCGTACTTTATCGAACACCTTTTGAAAGTCCATATTTTTATTTTATTCGTTCATGGGATGTGGGCGTCGCTGGCAAGGCCGGCATTTATTGCCCATCCCAAATTGCCCTTGAGAAGGTGGTGGTGAGCCGCCTTCTTGAACCGCTGCAGTCCGTGTGGTGAAGATTCTCCTATTAGGAAGGGAGTTCCAGGATTTTGACCCAGTGACGATGAAGGAACGGTGATATATTTCCAAGTTGGGATGGTGTGTGACTTGGAGGGGAACGTGCAGGTGGTGTTGTTCCCATGTACCTGCTCCTCTTGTCCTTCCAGGTGGTAGAGGTCGTGGGTTTGGGTGGTGCTGTCGAAGAAGCCTTGGCCAGTTGCTGCAGTGCATCCTGTGGATGGTACACACTGCAGCCATTGTGCGTCGGTGGTGAATGTTTAGGATGGTTGATGGGGTGCCAATCAAGCGGGCTGCTTTGTCCTGGATGGTGTCGAGCTTCTTGAGTGTTGTTGGAGCTGCACTCATCCAGGCAAGTGGAGAGTATTCCATCACACTCCTGACTTATGCCTTGTAGATGGTGGAAAGGCTTTGGGGAGTCAGGAGGTGAGTCACTCACCGCAGAATACCCAGCCTCTGACCTGCTCTTGTAGCCATAGTATTTATGTGGCTGGTCCAGTTAAGTTTCTGGTCAATGGTGACCCCCAGGATGTTGATGGTGGGGGATTTTGCAATGGTAGTGCTGTTGAATGTCAAGGGGAGGTGGTTAGACTCTCTCTTGTTGGAGATGTCATTGCCTGGCACTTATCTGGCGCGAATGTTACTTGCCGCTTATGAGCCCAAGCCTGGATGTTGTCCAGGTCTTGCTGCATGCAGGCAAGGACTGCTTCATTATCTGAGGGGTTGCGAATGGAACTGAACACTGTGCAATCATCAGCAAACATCCCCATTTCTGACCTTATTTTTTTTTTTTATTCGTTCACGGGATGTGGGCGTCGCTGGCGAGGCCAGCATTTATTGCCCATCCCTAATTGCCCTTGAGAAGGTGGTGGTGAGCCGCCTTCTTGAACCGCTGCAGTCCGTGTGGTGATGGTTCTCCCACAGTGCTGTTAGGAAGGGAGTTACTTTTCGTAGTGAGATTTTACAACTGAGTGGCTTGCTAGGCCATTTCAGAGGGCAATTAAGAATCAACCACATTGCTGTGGGTCTGGAGTCACATATAGGCCAGACCGGGTAAGGACGGCAGGTTTCCTTCCCTAAAGGACATTAGTGAACCAGATGGGTTTTTACGACAATCCGGTAGTTTCATGGCCATCATTACTGATACTAGTATTTTAATTCCAGATTTTTATTTAATTAATTGAATTTAAATTCGCCAGCTGCCGTGGCGGGATTTGAACTCATGACTCTGGATTTTAGTACAGGTCTCTGGATTACTAGTCCAGTAACATAACCACTATGCTACCGTACCCAGGTGGAGGAAGGTCATTGATGAAGCAGCTGAAGATGGTTGGGCCTTGGACACTGCCTTGAGGAACTCCTGCAGCAATGTCCTGGGGCTGAGATGATTGGCCTCCAACAACCACTACCATCTTCCTTTGTGCTAGGTATGACTCCAGCCACTGGAGAGTTTTCCCCCTGATTCCCATTGACTTCAATTTTACTAGGGCTCCTTGGTGCCACACTCGGTCAAATGCTGCCTTGATGTCAAGTGCAGTCACTCTCACCTCACCTCTGGAATTCAGCTCTTTTGTCCATGTTTGGACCAAGGCTGTGATGAGGCCAGGAGCCAAGTGGTCCTGGCAGAACCCAAACTGAGCAACGGTGAGCAGGTTATTGGTGAGTAAGTGTCGCTTGATAGCACTGTCGATGACACCTTCCATCACTTTGCTGATGATTGAGAGTAGACTGATGGGGCGGTAATTGGCCGGATTGGATTTGTCCTGCTTTTTGTTGATAGGACATACGTGGGCAATTTTCCACATTGTCGGGTAGATGCCAGTGTTGTAGCTGTACGGGAACAGCTTGGCTAGAGGCGCAGCTAGTTCTGGAGCACAAGTCTTCAGCACTACAGCCGGAATGTTGTCAGGGCCCATAGCCTTTGCTGTATCCAGTGCACTCAGCCGTTTCTTGACATCACGTGGAGTGAATCGAATTGGCTGAAGACTGGCTTCTGTGATGGTGGGGATATTGGGAGGCGGCTGAGATGGATCATCCACTCGGCACTTCTGGCTGAAGATGGTTGCAAATGCTTCAGCCTTGTCTTTTGCACTCACGTGCTGGACTCCGCCATCGTTGAGGATGGGGATGTTTACAGAGCCTCCTCCTCCCGTTAGTTGTTTAATTGTCCACCACCATTCACGACTGGATGTGGCAGGACTACAGAGTTTTGATCTGATCCGTTGGTTGTGGAATCGCGTAGCTCTGTCTATAGCATGTTGCTTCTGCTGTTTTGCACGCATGTAGTCCTGAGTTGTAGCTTCGCCAGGTTGGCACCTCATTTTTAGGTATGCCTGGTGCTGCTCCTGGCATGCTCTTCTACACTCCTCATTGAATCAGGGTTGATCCCCTGTCTTGTTGGTAATGGTAGAGTGAGGAAAATTCCAGGTCATGAGGTTACAAATTGTGCTGGAATACAATTCTGCTGCTGCTGATGGCCCACAGCGCCTCATGGATGCCCAGTTTTGAGCTGCTAGATCTGTTCTGAATCTATCCCATTTAGCACGGTGGTAATGCCACACAACACGTTGGATGGTGTCCTCAGTGTGAAGACGGGACTTCATCTCCATGTGCGGTGGTCACTCCTACCAATACTGTCATGGACAGATGCATCTGCGACAGGTAGATTGGTGAGGATGAGGTCAAGTATGTTTTTCCCTCGTGTTGGTTAGCTCACAACCTGCCGCAGGCCCAGTCCAGCAGCTATGTCCTTCAGGACTCGGCCAGCTCGGTCAGTAACGGTGCTACCGAGCCACTCTTGGTGATGGACATTGAAGTCCCCTACCCAGAGTACATTCTGTGCCCTTGCTACCCTCAGTGCTTCCTCCAAGTGGTGTTCAACATGGAGGAGGACTGATTCATCACCTAAGGGAGAGCGGGAGGTGGTAATCAGCAGGAGCTTTCCTTGCCCATGTTTGACCTGATGCCATGAGATTTCATGGGGTCCAGAGTCAATGTTGACGACTCCCAGGGCCACTTCCTCCTGATTGTATATCACTGTACCGCCACCTCTGGTCGGTCTGTCATGCTGGTCGGACAGGACATACCCAGGGATGGTGATGGAAGAGTCTGGGACGTTGGCTGAAAGGTATGATTCTGTGAGTATGGCTATGTCAGGCTGTTGCTTGACTAGTCTGTGAGACAGCTCTCCCAATTTTGGCACAAGTCCCCAGATGTTAGTGAGGAGGACTTTGCAGGGTTGACTGGGCTTGGTTTGCCTTTGTCGTGTCTGGTGCCTCGCCTCGTCAACCCTCTCCGTTATTTCTGCGCTCCTCCAATTCTGGCCTCTTGCGCATCTCTGATTTAATTGCTCAACCGTTGGCGGTCATGCCTGCAGCTACCTCGGCCCTACTACTACCTTGATAGCACCTTTAACGTAGTAAAACGTCCCAAGGCATTTCACAGGAGCGTTATCAAACAAAATTTGACATTGAGCCGCATTAGGAGTCATTAGGGCAGGTGACCAAAAGCTTTGTCAAAGAGGTAGGTTTTAAGGAGTGTCTTAAAGGAGGAGAGAGAGGTAGAGAGGCAGAGAGGTGGGCAAGAGGGAAGAATTGGAGGAGCGCGGAGGTCTCATAAGGTTGTAGAGCTGGAGGAGATTACGGAGATAGGGAGGGGCGAGGCTCTGAAATTCCCTGTCCTAATATCTCCTTATGTGGCTCTTGTTTGATGACGCTCCTGTGAAGTGCGCTGGGACGTTTTACTACGTTAAATGTGCTATATAATTGCAAGTTGCTGTTAGAAATCCAAGGCTACCCTCTTCAGCCCTGACTCATGCCACCATCGAAACAGTCGTGAAATCAGCTAAGCAAACATATAATGAGACCGGTGCAACCATCAGCATCATTATCAAACACACAACAGGCTTTTTGAAACAGATTTTTGGACAGATCAGGGGTGTCTTTCAATTGATCCCACTTCTGTTCACTGTGTACATCAATGATTTGGATACAGGGCGAGAGGAAGTGGTGTCCAAATTTGCAGATGATAGTAAAATAGGAAGCACAGTTAAAGAATTATGAGCACCAAAGGAAGCTGAAAGGAGATATTGATAAGAGAGTGGATTGGGTGAAAATGTGGCAGATGGAATTCAGCTGCAGTAAATGAGACATGATAAAAGTGGTAAAAAAAAATGTGGTAATTATACTTTGAATGTGGAAGGCTGGGTTATGTGGAAGAATGAAGAGATTTGAGGATTCAGGGTCACAACACATTAAAAGCAGCATCTCAACTAGATAAGGCCATAAAAAAGCTAATGGAATACAGGGATTTATAGCAAGAGGAATGGAATATAAAAGTCAAGATGAGATGGTGAACTTATATAAAACCTAATTAGAACACAGTCGGAGTACTGTGTGCTGTTTTGGGGTCTACGCTATCGGAACAACATTGAGGCAATAGAGAGGGTGCAGCACAGGTTCACTGTAATGCTGCCTGGTATGAGGAAATACAAACATGAAAACAACTTTAAAAATTGGGAGCAAAAACAAAATACTGCAGATGCCAACGAAAGGTCTTTGACCTGAAACATTAATTCTGTTTCTTTCTCCACAGATGCTGCCTCACTTGCTGAGCTTTTCCAGCATTTTCTGTTTTTATATTAAAAAATTGGGGCTGTTTTTGTGAGAACATGTGAGATTAAGGGATGATTTGATAGTTGTTTAAAATTATGAAGGGATGGGATAGAAAGATAGAAACAGACTATTTCCAGTGATTGAGCAGTCTAGAATGAGTGGCCGTAGATATAAGATTAAATGTATGAGATTTAAGACAGAAGGCCAGAGTAACTATTTTACATGGGGGTTGCGAGGCTGTGGAGTGCACTACAAGAGTTAGTGATTGAAGCAGAGACCATGTTGACATTTAAAAATAGGTTAGATAGGTGGTTGAAGGAACAGGGTATAAAGTGATATGGAATCAGGGCAGGCACATGGGATTCGGACTACTACTGTATAAACATCAAAACAGATTGGTGGGGCTGAACGGCCAGTTTCCATGTTGTAATTTCAATGTAATTCTATCGAAAAATAATTCACTTGTTATTTGCCAGAATAAATGATACAATTTCATTTTTTGTAGATCCACCTCCCTATCTTCAATTATTTGATTTTATAGTGATTCAATCAATTTGAGCAGCAGGTTTATTTATTTAGATACTTCGGGAGAGAAAGCAGAAAGCTGACAATCAGTGGTTGCCACCAGTGCTCGATGATGCACAGCAGTTTGTGTTTTGCTTTGTTTCCGCTGTGACATTTAGGTCAGGTTATTATATCGCATGGAATAAATTCTCTGTCCCATAGATGCTGAGATTACAATCATTTACCAAAAATATTTACACTGAATGCTTTTTCTTTGACGCTTTCATAGATGAGACTGACTTTAACATACTACCAAGAACCATGACTTGCATTATTAACCTTCACCGTATGAGATATATTTTCCATTTCGCATGGCTGGTGGCACAAATGTGGAACAGCCAATCCACTGGAAATCGGGTGCAGATCCAAATAGCCCGATCTGTGCCAATGTGGGCACAAGCTTCATTTATCTTTAATAATACATTTAAACTAAGCACAGTGCTTAACACAGATCATGGTAGGTGTCCCTTTCATCCATCTGCAGTGGGCCGAAGATAAACTACACGAGATGGATCTTTTAAAGGGGCAGAAGCTTTTTAGCCATTTTTAAAATTTCCAGTTTCAGAATACATTTTTAGCATTGGTTGTTTGTGGCATTTTTATGAAAAATGGTTTCCTGTGTTTGGAACTTAAGTTTTTCTGACATAGCAGTAGGTAATGTTTATGTGGAGCCTAAAATAGACAAATATTTATTTTCTGCTAATTCACCAGAGACCCTACTGTAATTGAAGCATCAATGACTTCAGCAGAACGGGAAGAACAGGGGAAAAAGGGATGATAAAAAGGGCTCTTATGATACAAAATTCCAAGGGAACCCAGAGAGCGACAAGGTATTGAAGTATAAGCTACAGAGTTTTTTGGCAGGCACCGTCAAGTTAAAAAAGAATGGCCTGGAAATTACCCGGAGTGGCGAACCAACAGTTCTCACCAGCCATAGATTAATACTGACCCACTAACTTACCGTGTTCTTTTCTTCGGGCGCTTCCTCAAATAGGAAGCGGAGAAGAGCCCAGTGTTAGCTCCAGCGAAACTAGGACCCATTGGAGAAGCCCTCGACCAATCAGATTGCAGCATTTTTGACAAGCTGCGAACAGTTTCTGCAAGCTAGAACGTAAAATCCAGGAAGTGAAAGGTACAACACTAAAATCATTTGTAAAAAGTTATAGACAGCAAAGAAAGAGACAGTCAGAAATAATCAAATGAAATAAAAGAGACAGAAGGGAAAAGTAAAAAAAAAGTTTAATATTTTAATTTTTAAAAATGTTTTTTATGACCAAAAACTATTAAAATAAGGAGTAATGAGACTCCACATTTATAAAAGTTAATTTTCAGTTGTTTGTCAGTCATTAAGACTTACCGCACTGTTAAAACTTAGTTTAGACCTGTATTTTTAAGCGTACCTGTTTTGTGGTGATATTAGTTACTTTCCAGCTGGGCAGATGAGCAAGTTGGCGCTGGTCCATTGTTTCCACTGATTCCAGCCAGCGATATCCCTTTCATTCAAAGCTGTTATAGCGCCGGCGAACCAGGAGGAGCAAATTACCGATTTCCACGTTTCACTGTGCATGTGCAAACAGCAGAACTTGCTGCTCAATTTTGCCACTAACAACAGTGAGCGCTGTTCTTTTTTAAGCAATTTCTGGGCCATTATTTTTTTTCAGCATTTTATTTCAAGAAGCCAAATGTTACAAGGATATTATTAATTGAAACAGGAAAATTAGCAAGCATTTAACAATTATTGATCCAGGTATGAATATTCTTGAAATTGTGAATGTATCTTTTACAAAAGAGAAAAATCGAACACCAGCTTTCACATTGATCTTGTAACATGGCATTTAGGGAAGGGTCCATTGATTGTCATAAAGTGCCACAAATATTTCATAGTTCAAGTAAAAGAGTGCAAGCTATTGATATCAGCAGGCACCAGAGCCAGACCTCATTGTGCTACCTCCTACACCAGGCACTGCTACTTGGCCATAACTGTGGGGAACTGGCTCTGCATGCGCGATGTCAGCAGGGAGCTAGTTATGGAGCTATGCCAGCTGCCACAGGCCACCTGCGTTACAGTCAAGGTCACCTCCTCCATCATCATTTCTGTCTTCACCTCCTTCCTGGCTGGAATAGGGATCACTTGAAGTATCAGCCAATATGTTAGCCACAAATGTATCAAATAGAGTGCTGCGTTGATCAGCATGGCCAACACTTTCATCTCCTTTCACAATAAATAGCAACAGCAGCACAATGCACTTGCCCAATGTCACTGCATTCCACAAAATACAGGGGGATTTGAGGGCAGCTGTCTGATCATTCAGGCAGCAGGTTCCTGTTCCTCCTCGGCCATCACCAATTGGTTCTTCTCAGCTGTGACTCACCGATGTTACCTTCAAAGCTCATGAACTGCATTTCCTGGAATCTGAGTAGCTGTGCTGGTACGTGCAAATCTTTGTAAGAGGGACATAGGATGCTTGCTTTCTCTAGGCCACTGACAATGCTGACAAGCTGCTCCTCCAGGTTACAATTACGGAGGTGACAAGCATTAGAGTGCTAACTGCAAGACCTGTTTACAAATAGAGCTGAGATCACAAGATACTAAATGAGTGTGATTCTTTTGTCACTGTGTGTATGCCCAGGGAAGGAGTGAGAAGGGAACCAGACATAAGAGTTGGATGGTACTACATGAAAGCTTGGGGAAGGCTTCCAGCTACTTCCTGCTCTATTTTCCTTATGGCCTCTTATCCAGGATTTTGAGGGTGGTCCCCTCAAATCTATTTCTGGGCCTGAAATTGTGGGGTTCTCCTCTGGTGCATCTTTACTTCCACCTGTGATGTGCCATGTTGTCTGCAAGTAGATTAATACTGAAAAGTTGTCTGAGTGCTTTGCAAGTAGCTTCAGTGATGCTGTACCAGGTTGAGGGAAAATCATTTGTGCAGGCAAATGCTACTAGTCTTACCTTTGGCAGTCTTCTTGAGGCTAGTATGGCATGGCCCAGGGATAGGTTTTGGAGATGGGAAACAATATACTGATGTACCAGAGGGTGTACTCCTGAAGTCAAGATGAAGCCACACTATCAGGCCAACAGGCACCTCTACATTTTATCTAAATCAATTTATGCCTAAACATAAAGTGCTTGATGCAGTGTAGAAAAATATTCCACTTCCATGGTCTGTCATTTCTCTTTTCTTGGAAAGTCACACTTGCAAGAAGGAAAACCATTAAGTGCTTTCAGTTGCTTTGTTGCAATGGCCTATTATTCCAATTATCACATACTATCTTATTTAAGAGGCTTTTTTATTCCAGACATTTCAAATTTGTACAAGTGCTATTTTGTCCCCAAATATTTTAAATACCATTTTTAACTATCAGTTGTAAGTACTAAGCGGGAACACTAACGTACATTAGAAAAGGAACATTAGATTAATGGTGGATACGCACTGGTGTGTAATGATAGCATAACAGCGCCATAAAACCATTACATTAGATTCACTCACACTGCTTATGTGGGCAAGATTATTAATTAAACTTGACATGATGTTATATTTATAGTAGCAACTGTGCATTTAGTTTGATGTGATCAGTCAAAACGTTTCTTTGTGGCATTTATCAGTGTCAGTGTTCATATAAATATTCAAATACTTTCCCTTTGGCTGAGTTTCATCATGAAATTTGACCAAAGTCAACCAGTTTGATTTAAAGCAAATTCCCCATGATTTAACTGTTTTATCAAAATGCAAAATGCCCAGGGATCGGTCCAATTGGATCAATGCGTTTTGGATGAAACTTTGTTGTTAAAAGCTTGCTTCTGGCTCCTCGTGCAAAATGGTGTGCAAGATAATGTTATTCCTATATTTAAAAAGGGAGATAGAACAAGTCCAGGGAACTATAGACCACTTAGCTTAATGTTGGTGACGGGAAAGATAATGGAATCTTTACTCAAAGATGTAATAGAAAGACATCTAGAAAACAAAATATAATAAATAATGGTCAGCACGGATTTCAAAAGGGAAAGTCATGCTTGACCAACGTTATTGAATTCTTTGAAGAATAACAGGAAGAGTAGACAAGGGTAACGTAGTAGATGTAATATATTTGGATTTTCCATTGTAGACTCATGGCTAAGGTCAGAGCATTTGGAGTCAGGGGACAGGTAGCAGAACAGATAGCAAGTTGGCTACAAAACAGAAAACAGAGTAGGGATGAAGGGTAGCTACTCAGACTGGCAAAAGGTGGGAAGTGGTGTTCCACAGGGATCGGTGCTGGGACTGCCATTGTTCACAATTTACATTAACGTTTTGGATTCGGGAATCGGAAGTACAATTTCAAAATTTGCGGATGACACCAAATTGGGGGGTGTAGTTAATCCAAAGGAAGAATGCGTCAAATGCAAGAGGACATTAATAAACTTGCAGAATGGGCGTGTAATTGACAAATGAATTTCAGTATATTGTGTGAGGTGATGCATTTTGATAGGAAGAATAAGGAGGCCACGTATTGCTTGGATAATAAGAGTCTAAATGAGATAGAGGAGCAAAGGGATCTAGGGGCACAGATACACAAATCACTAAAAGTAGTGACGCAGGTTAATAAGGCCAAAAAAGGCAAATCAAGCATTGGGGTTCATTTCTAGAGGGATAGAATTGAAAAGCAAAGAAGTTATGTTAAACTTGTATAGAATCTTGGTTAGACCACTCTTGGAGTATTGTGCACAGTTCTGGTCTCCATATTATAGAAAGGATATAGAGGCATTGAAGAGGGTGCAAAGAAGATTCACAAAGATGGTACCAGAACTGAGAGGATATCCTTATCAGGAAAGGCTGAACAGGCTGAGGCTCTTTTCTCCAGAAAAGAGAAGGCTGAGGGGTGACCTGATGGAGGTCTTTAAGATAATGATAGGGCTTAATAGGATAGACACAGAGAAAATGTTTCCACTTGTGGCGGGAGGTCCAAAACTAGAGTTCAAAATGTAAAATAGTCGTTAATAAATCCAATCGGAAATTCAGCAGAAACTTCTTTACCCAAAGAATGGTAAGAATGTGGATCGAGCTACCACAAGGAGTGTTGAGGGAAATAGCATAGAAGCATTTAAGGGGAAGCTTGATAAGCACATGAGGGAGAAAGGAATAGAAGGGTATGCTGATGGGGTGTGGGGTTCAAAACCCCTTTGACACAAGACATTTGAAGGAGAGGGTTAACTGTACTCCTTTTAAACAAAGACATTTGAAAACCTGCAAACAAAGTAATGTGGTAAACTGTGTTCACACAAATCCTGTCTCTCCCTCACTGATGCTGATGGCATTGAAGAAGTATGAGTTTTGGGATCGAAGACACTGTACTGCGAATAGATATCTAGATTATTAAATAAATAAGCTAGACGGATAATATTGAGCTTAAAGCGTTATCAAGCTTTCAAAACACACGGGCTTTTAGAAGCACAAGCTTTTCAACACAGCAGGGGGTAATGTAAGAAAAAGCAACAAGGACATACATCAAAGGCTTCGGATCAGGAAAGCAATGATAGGAGTGAAAAAAAGCATGGACCTCTCATTCCTATCTGGTAATCTGTTCAAAAGAACTGGGATTTGTAAAACATCAAATAGTATCCTCAATGATAGCAGAGTCCAGCAGGTGAGTGCAAAAGACAAGGCTGAAGTGTTTGCAACCATCTTCAGCCAGAAGTGCCAAGTGCATGATCCATCTCGGCCTCCTCCCAATATTCCCACCATCACAGAAGCCAGTCTTCAGCCAATTCGATCAACTCCACATGATATCAAGTGCACTTGAGGCTATGGGCCCCAACAACATCCTGGCTGTCGTGCTGAAGACTTGTGCTCCAGAATTAGCCGCGCCTCTAGCCAAACTGTTCCAGTACAGCTACAACACTGGCATCTACCCAACGATGTGGAAAATGACCCAGGTATGACCTGTCCACAAAAAGCAGGACAAATCCAATCCGACCAATTACCACCCCATCAGTCTACTCTCAATCATCAGCAAAGTGATGGAAGGTGTCGTCGACAGTGCTATCAAGCGGCACTGACTCACCAATAACCTGCTCACATGCTCAGTTTGGGTTCCGCCAGGACCACTCGGCTCCAGACCTCATTGCAGCCTTGGTCCAAACATGGACAAAAGAGCTGAATTTCAGATGTGAGGTGAGAGTGACTGCCCTTGACATCAAGGCAGCATTTGACCGAGTGTGGCACCAAGGAGCCCTGGTAAAACTGAAATCAATGGGAATCAGGGGGAAAACTCTCCAGTGGCTGGAGTCATACCTAGCACAAAGGAAGATGGTAGTGGTTGTTGGAGGCCAATCATTTCAGCCCCAGGACATTGCTGCAGGAGTTCCTCAGGGCAGTGTCCTCGGTCCAACCATCTTCAGCTGCTTCATCAATGACCTTCCCTCCATCATAAGGTGAGAAATGGGGATGTTTGCTGATGATTGCACAGTGTTGAGTTCCATTCGCAACCCCTCAGATAATGAAGCAGTCCTTGCCCGCATGCAGCAAGACCTGGACAACATCCAGGCTTGGGCTCATAAGTGGCAAGTAACATTCGCGCCAGGCAATGACCATCTCCAACAAGAGAGAGTCCAACCACCTCCCCTTGACATTCAACAGCACTACCATCGCCAAATCCCCCACCATCAACATCCTGGGAGTCACCATTGACCAGAAACTAAACTGGACCAGCCACATAAATACTGTGGCTACAAGAGCAGGTCAGAGGCTGGGTATTCTGCGGCGAATGACTCACATCCTGACTCCCCAAAGCCTTTTCACCATCTACAAGGCACAAGTCAAGAGTGTGATGGAATACTATCCACTTGCCTGGATGAGTGCAGCTCCAACAACACTCAAGAAGCTCGACACCATCCAGGACAAAACAGCCCGCTTGATTGGCACCCCATCCACCACCGTAAACATTCACTCCCTTCACCGTGGCTGCAGTGTGTACCATTTACAGGATGCACTGCAGCAACTCGCCAAGGTTTCTTCGGCAGCATCTCCCAAGCCTGCAACCTCTACCACCTAGAAGGACAAGGGCAACAGGCACATGGGAACAACACCACCTGCACGTTCCCCTCCAGGTCACACACCATCCCGACTTGGAAATATATCGCCGTTTCTTCGTCATTGCTGGGTCAAAATCCTGGAACTCCCCACTTAACAGCACTGTAGGAGAACCTTCACCACACGGACTGCAGTGGTTAAAGAAGGCAGCTCACCACCACCTTCTCAAGGGCAATTTGGGTTGGGCAATAAAAGCTGACCTTGTCAGCGATGCCCACATCCCATGAATGAATTTTTAAAAATAATTGCGTCCAGCATATGGTCAAATGGTATAAGGAATGGATTTGAAGCCATTGAAGCAATCAAAATTGGAGATGTAAGGACCATTAAGAATATCTGGGCATAGAAATGTAAGGGTCTATCTCTACATGAAAGGCCTTATTCAGAGACAATAAAAGGGCCTTTGACAACCCATCGTTCGAGCACATGACCTTTTCTACATCAAAGGGTCTCCAGTCACATGATCGAAGCCTAAACTGTCAATCATTGAAGTATGTTAATGATTGAGGCATAGCAACAGGGAGCGATTCTACAAAAAGAATGACCCTCCCCAATCCTACATCCTATTGTTAAAAAAACAATTTAAAAAGACTTTTAGAGAACTACAGTATCTTGTCTTCACTACCCGCCAGTCACAAGGAACGCACACTGCAGTTGAACATCACGCAAGAAGAAGAGGACCTCGAGTTCTGGAGAGCTGATCAACCTTCAGGCCCGATGAGCAAAAGCCTTGGTTTTAAGGTTGTATATGTATTAATGTTTTGCCTGATGTGTGTATGAATTCTTATGTCATCACATAATAACGTTGCGAATTATTAAGTGTATAGCGGGATTTAATAAAGTAAAGTCATTTGTATGGTTTGATTTTGCTTCATGAACGCTCGTATCAATAATAACATCATTAAATAATTACTTTTGATTAACGAAATTACTGTGAGTGAGGCTGACTTTCTTTGTTTGACTATTCGTCCAACGTCCAAGAATCACACAAAATAAGGAATTCCCTACAAGGGTTAGATGAAGTAGGGAGGAAGGAGGCTCGTGGAGCATAAATGCAGGCATAGATCCGTTGTGCTGAATGGCCTGCTTCTGTGCTGTCGTTTCAGTGTCACTCAATGTAAGGGAAAAGTTGCAAAGTCTCATGCCATTTCAATTCTCTGGTTGAATTATCATCAATTTTGCGATTATGTAACCACAAAGTGGAATATTTGGGTGCATGGGACAGATTCATCAGGGCATGGAAGACCTTTAAGGGGAAGCAATGCCAACCACTGCAAGACTAATGTCCTGTTTCTAACCCTGAGCGAGAATCAGGTGGGCAAGGCAAGCGCCAATCCCCTCTGATCTCGGCAGCTTCAAACATGGGTGATTTTAATTCCCGGGCCTCATCTACTTGCCCCCAGTCAGCTGCCCACCCAAAATGGGTGGGAAGTGGGAGTTGCTGGTGGGCGGGAGCAGAATTTCGGGCATCTGGCCACTGGCCGGAATCGAAGGAAGGGTTGCCGGAATTCGGGTAAGTCACAGGGAGGGGATTTTGGGAGCGTCCCACCTTCAGGAAGGGTAGGTATGGCAGAGCCCGGGACAGGGGAGGCCTAAACTTTCCTTGTGTTTCCTGGAAGAGCACTCCTGCTCTTCCTGGTCCCACCAGGAAAGTAAAAAAACTTACCTATTAGGGCCTCTTCCGGCCCCGGATCTTCTTCCCGCTTTCTTCAGTTTCCACCAGCCGGATAAGGTTAAAGTTGTCCTTAAGGGATCAGCTGCAATTACTATCAGGTGCTGTCTGAATAAGAAAGAAGATAGCTTACTGCCATTTTTAAAGTGTGCGTCTTTTAAAAAAAAGTGTGGTGGTTTCTATCAAAATTCAGAAATGATGATAAATCATGTCTCTATTGGTTTTATTCATGGCCTTGGACCTCCTCCACTCTCAATTATCTACCCTCTGTTTTCCTAGTCAAAATATTAATGCAATGCACATTTTACTAGAATATTCACAATATCCCAACATTTCTAATTAATCTTTTAGGTAGTTCAAATTTAATTAAAAACCGACTCCCTATAAGTGTCGGGGAATTATTACAAAGAGATAGAAATTAAGAAATAAAAGGACAATGAAAAAAAAGATCTTTTGAAGATGGCCTTTTTAGATCACTGGAAATGGACTACATTACTGTCACTGTACCTTTTGAGATTTCATTTCAATTTGATGTTGCTCAAGTCACGTCCGTGGCTGTGCGGGTCAAATTCTCTCAGTGGTGGGTTTTAACTTGAGTCATTAGTGTGATGTGCTTGACAGTTCTAAATTGGCTGCTAGGTGTGGAATGCCCATTGATGTATAGCTGAGCACCTTGATATGCTATACTGAGAAGGGCTTGTGTACTCACGGTGGCTGAAGGATTCAGTTTGTGGAAGCATTTGATATCTTAAATGCATGCATCCATGTTTGAAAGGCACAATAATAACAAGTAATATTGTGCATTATGGATCATTCGCTACTGTTTTCATTAGGTGTTTCTTGAATGCAAATTCCTTATTTTAAGCATGGGGCTAAAAAAAAACTGACTTCGAAGCTGCCTTTCTCTGTGAATCACTGTGCCTGTCAAGGTTTCAAATGACTTGAATATTAAATTAAGAATATACTTAGTTTGAAAGCTTACCTCTGTGTAAAAGAGGTCTCTCTGCTCTGCAGTGCTGGCCTCCCTCCCAGTTTCCTCTTCATTGGCAATAATTGATCCCAACACCCTTTCACCTAATGCCTCAGCTACTTAATAAAAACACCATTTGAACCAGAGTACAAAAGGGAAGATAGAAACAGGAAGAAGCATAAAAATCAATGACAAGGAAACCATGATGATGAAAAATAGGGTGCAGAAGCAATGCGAAATCTAGACACAAAGTAAAAATGCATCGAAGAAATGAAAGTAGGAAGAAAAGAAAATAATATGGCAGATGGGATGGAAAGAAAAATGTAGTGGAGATGGAGACAGAACGAAATTAAATATTTCTAAAAACAATCTTCATTCTCATTGCATAATTGAAGAAAAAAATAACCTTTCAGCATACCTTGACATTTTAAAATTGGATTAAAAAGTCCTGATTTGAATGACGTGATTTTACAGTTTGGTTACTGTCTTAAAAACGGCATGAAAAATATTCTGCCGACTATTTTGTGCTGATTTTTTTGAAAAAATGTAGTGAATGTTTAAATATTCAAACCTGACTAAGTGACCTGCTGCTTATGGGTTATGAAGGTTTGGCCACAAGCTGAGTATATTTTGTAATCGGTGGGTATTGGGCTAACATTCTTTGTTATCTGGACATCAGTCTCTTTGCAAATGCTGTCATGTCAATTCAGTAACTTGAAGACTGCTAGCTAAGTATCTTCCCCTCAGCAGATACTCATTTCCATTCAAAAGCAGGAGCGCTGAAAATTGTCTGTGTGTCCTATTTGATATGGCTTGTAAGGAGTGATGCCATATTGGGATGCAATCTAACAAAGCAGAATTCAACATGACCGAAACTGGGCCATTACGAGTTAATATGCGGGTACCCAAAATTTGTTTAATTCTGCTAATTTGAGGTACAGCTCCATTGAAAAATGTCAGTATTTATTTGAAGACAGGCAGAATATCCATCTTCGCTTGTGTATGTGTTAACTGTGCATATCCAGTCTTTAAGTTAACCATTTTAACTACCTGGAAGTCCACCATGTCTGTTTTTCTTGATGAACACAGCCCAGATTTTAACTCAGGGCAGGAATCGGCTGGACAGGCAGGGGCAAGGCAGGCGGAAACCGTCCTGACCTCGGCAATGTGAGGCCCAGGTTATTTTAACTCATTTGCATGCCTCCAGTCAGTTGCCCGCCCGAAACTGGGCAGGAAGCAGCAGCTGGCCACTGGGCAGGAGCAAAATGTCGGGCGGAAGGAGGCTGCCGGATGGGCCTTACGATCGGAGGGAGGGAGCCCGGGGCAGGGGAGGCCTAAACCTTCCTTATGGGGCACACAAGGTAAGTTTTTTTTTAAAAAAGCTAAAAACCTACCTCTGACCCTATTCTGGCTCCGACCCTTCTTCTCGCTCGCTTTATCTGGCTCCACTTGCTGCCTTCACATAACAGCTTTAGTAAGATCAGAAGCTATGTGTGTGAGGAATTGCAAGTGCAGATCCACTTCTGACCAGTCCTTGGTTCCTGAGCAATTAGTATTTTTAATTGCTGGGATCTCCCTGTCCATTTGAGGGAATTGTACCAGAAATTACCTTGGTGCCGGGTATGATGTACTCTGCTGGACTGTGGCAGTGATGGATAATTTCACTGATATTTCAAATACAGTATGTGTTAGAGTTTTGCATTGGGGAATGTCTAAAGCATTATAGATGCATGGGCACAGAGAACTCGACTCCTTGATTGTGGCTGCAAATCAGCTGCCCACTGAATTGATGGCTAAATATTTCTCTTCACATGTGTCAGCAGCTGGGATAGAGTGCAGCAAATGATGTTAGCTTTACTGAAATGTCAGAGGTGATTTATCTGTTTTGCAGTAGCTTCATAGATACGCATCCAATTTCCCCGACAGTCCAGTCATCTGCAGGATCATTGGTGCTATGGGGGATATATATCTGATCCTTGGCAATTCAAGCAACATTGGATCATTGGTAATTCAGTGACAGGATGTGTCTGATACTCTGGTGGGCTTAAGAAGGTAGCCTTCCCATTCACCCACCAGCTTCTTTATTTGAACTTTGGATTCAGAGAATTTGAGATTCTCCAAATCCAAATCTTAATGAATACTAATTTCTTGAGTTACATTGAGATGTACACAAGCAAAGCAGACCCACTGTGAGTGAGTGAACTGACAGCTTCCATCCACTGTGCACTGTAAAGGCTTTTCAGCAGAAAGTTATTGTGCTATATTTAGCTGCACCCTTTAAAAAGTCACAGCTTAAAGATTTATGACATATTGCCATCACCTTATTTACAGTGATGTTTCACTCCAGTTCTTGTCCCCAAGATAATGTTTTTGATTGTGGCTGGTGACAATCTGTCGACCAGTTATTCACAGGAAAGTATTTTATTACCCAGTCCCATCACTTTTCTTTACAGTTTTGTTTTGTCACCCTGTTGACATAAACAATAAAAAAAGTATCAGACACAATTGTTGAGACAAGAAGAAAAGCCACAATTGCTTGGAATCTTAAGTAAACCAGGGATAAAGCATGGCCGGTCAATCAGCATCTGAACAAGAAAGATATTTAGGGACCCCTTGTTAAAACAGACAGAAATGTTGTGCTGACTGTTTACAGAGTCAACAGCATAAAAAAATACAGTAGGATGTGAACAAATGATGTTTGGGACAAAAGCAAAGGAATTGTCAATGCTGACTGCTGACTGAAAATTTATAGGAAGCCCGAGGATAACTTTCATTGTACAAATCAAACTGCTTACATTGGAGCATGGCAGCAATTAGAGTATTTAGCCAGTGATTAATTTGGCATTGCTTTGGCCCCTGGTTATCCAACTTCCAGTTGAGGTGTTTTGTTCATAACCATCCATCGAAGAGCAAGGCATCTGTGTTTATAATCAGCACAATGTTGAAGTACATGTGTTAAATAAATCCTGACTAATAAATATTGACTAATATTTACATATTTGGCACAAATCTATAAACATAGTAGCCCGTATTTGATCAATCATACTGTAATTGTAGTGTGGCATCAAGTGGGACATTAGGATAAATAAAAAATGGAAGATTTGTAAGAGGATGTCAGATTTAATAAATTAATGCCTAGGAAAATCCATAAAAGTGACAATTACATGGGCAGATGATCCTGTGCGGCAGGCCTCCGGAATAATCTATGGCTTTGCCAGTAGGATGTTGCTCTTTATAGATTGAAAATGCTGGCAGCTCCACTGATTCCCTTCAAAGCATATTGTGGCCCAGAAATTGCTCGGAGCAGCGAACTGTGATCGCTGCTCCATAGATTTATACTAACCCACTAACTTGTCTTTACCATGAGCACTTCGTCTAATAGGAAGTGGAGAAGAACCCAGCGTTAGCTCCAGCAAAGCTGGGACCCATGGGAGTAGCGAGAGGATCACTCTCTCCCCTCGACCAATCAGATTGCCGGAACTTGCTCCTTGATTTCGCCACTAACAACAGTGAGCGCTGTTGACCTCACCGTTCTTTTTTAAGCAATTTCTGAGCCATTAACGATGCTGTTAAGATTTGTGCAATGCATTGTTTGCTTTGAGGATGAGTTTGCAGGTGCAGACGTGTGGTTGGGGTGACACCTCTATTAATGTCCCCTCCCTTTTTGTGGGGGAGAATCCCAGCAGCTCCCCACAGGTGGCTGGCTGACATCAGGGGCTTAGAGTGTGAAGGTTTAGAACGCACTGTACCTGCCCTTTCTGAACTTTCATTCATTTAAATGGTATTTAGTTAAAGTGTTCTGATATCTTACAATATGGAGGAGGTCTATTCTGACATGAGGACATTGAATAATACTTGTTTAACAACTGTGTTCAGTGGAGAGATCACAAATACAAGTTCTCACCTGTGCTCGGTGCAAATCTTACAGTCACGCTTCAGCTCACTTTTCTTCCAGTTCTAACCAGATTGAGTTGATGCAGCACCTTCACACATTCAGCATGTTCAGTAGGTGCAGTGCATCATGAGAATTTGTATCCTCCACTTTATTCATTGGCAGGAAATCACATACCCATGATTGTCTGGGGTCAATTTTAACTCGTTTTGCCTGGCGTTCCAGGGGCGGTAACAGCCTCAAAATGGGTTTTGTAGCCTAACCGCCCTGTTAGCCTCAATGATACTTTCAGCAAAATTCTGAAAGGGGCCTAATGTTGGATTGCCAATGTGCCTACCTGTTTCTGATGGGAGGCCCCTTTTAATATGAACATTGGGATCCTAGGAACCCGATTGCCATTTTCGGTCCGAACTGATTGGAGCGCGTTTCCGCTCCAATCAGTTCCATGAGCGATGGAGCTAAAGAGGCCCAACAAAAGTAAATTTGAAATTATCACAAAAATAATATGGGCTGCTGCCACCCCACATCACCCCCTCCACGATTGTGACCACCCCCCCCCTGCACCTCTGTTGAGGGCCACAGTGGCCTGAAATTGGCCAGCCTTAATCAGTCAAGCTGCATGGGGACACCCGGTTGGCGCTCTGCAGCTTGCTGGCTTGATGTAAATTGTGGCCGCCTCTTTGCCGCAGGTGCGGGCGACTGGCCGGTGCACTCTACCGGTTGGTCACCCAAAAATCAGAATCAGCCCCATTGCTTTTTAGGAAGAGATTCCAGTGAAATTAATTTAATTCATTAACATCATGACAACAACGACAACTTGTACCTTTAACGTAGAAAAACATCCCAAGATGCATTCACAGAGGTCTGAGGAAAGGCAGACATCCCACTTGAAGATGTTCCTTGGTGTAACCAACTGTGTTGACAGTGGCACAGTTTTTGAACCAAACAATTTTGGAAAATTATGCAACTGCATTGTGATGGAACAAATGTAATTCTGCATAACAAGGCTCCAGTCATTTGGAGGACAACTGACTTGATCTAAATTGGTGAAAATCTTATCTAAACTAGCCTGTAGATATTTACATAAGGTTGTTTTGGTGGTAAAATATTTTAGCAATAGAAATAGTTAATTTGCATTTAAAATACTATTCATCTTTCCTGTCAAAAGATTTGCTTCATTTTGAAACCAGTTTACATACAGACACTGAGGCCCCAATTTTAACTCCACCCGCCTGGCAGAAACCGGGCTGCGGGGCAGTTACATTGAGGGCAGGGACTTATCCCCTTTGATCTCGCAGTCTTCCCGGCATGCCCCGATGTTAACCTGATCTTTTGAGCTGACGAACAGGACACCTGGCCAAAGCTGGCTTGCTTAAGTATGCAGATCGGCGCCCAATGACCATTTTAGTTGGAGGCCTGAGCGGAGGAGCTGTCTTGGCTTCCCCATCAGGCCAAACTTGTTGGGAGGGGGATATTAACCAAACTTTTATCTCTGTTTCTCATAATCAGGCTTTTCTTGCAAATTACACTGGAGCATCAATATCATAATCACTAATTTAATTCAGAATTATTATTGATAACTTCACTAGTCCTTGAACTTAATCAACAGTTACTTGTACTATCACGCACACTGCAATTTAACCAGGGACAATGACTTATTTTTATAATTTACTCAAGATTTTTGTTTTGATCAATTGCATGATGCAAACAATTGATTTATGACATCTTACTAAGGTTGCCCTTGGAGTTTCAAAGTTGATGTTACGTAATGTGGCAATTCACATCTCTGAAAGAGCAAACAATTAGTTACGCAGCAGGTACTTAAAGTATGAAATTTTAGCCACTGCATTATCAAATATCAGTTTTCTCCAAGCAAATAAGTTAGCTGGTCAAAAGATAAAGGGAGATTATGCACATATTGTGATGCTTGACATTTGAATGTTAACTACAAGTTTGCCTTTACTGCCCCTAGCCAGCCTGTCCTACAGTCATGGAGGATAGCTAGCACAGAAATTATTATTTATAGAACATGGGCTCCTGTCAGTCAAAAACAGAGGCACATTTATGTTAGAAGTTGAAATGAAAGGAGCGATCCTGTGTTATGGTGCTTTTGGGGAGTGCATCTCTGGAAATCTCGGTCATGCGGAATGTGATTTTTCATCCATTAAAATTAATGGACTGAAAATCACGGGCTTCCAGCGAATTCCCAAGATGTACTCCCTGTGAGTGCCACTTCTGCTGGGAGCATCAGATCATAGAATCACATGATGTCTTCAACCCAATTACATTTCTTTCTGAATGAAGAATGGTTGCAGGTTCAAGAGGTCAGTAAAAACAGGGGAGAAATAAATCAGAGAAAGTAGAAAATGGGGAAAGCAAAACTATAATGTTATTCTTAAAAGCCCCAAATCCCCAACGGTATTCAAGGAAACTCCAGAATATCTATCACCATATTTTTACTATTAACAATTACCCTTCCAGATACTACCAACCCCCACCACCCTAATAACTCTCAAACTGTCATGTATTATTTGGTCATCTCATTCCACACTGCGCCCCATGATCTTCAGACCAATCCTTAACTTGATATTCCTCCAGCTTTTTTTTGTTGAATTAATTAATGTGGCATTAACCGCTTTAGCTGAAAGTCTGTTCCATATATGCTGATCTCTGGGGGGGGCGGGTGGGTTGGTGAGGAGGGGGGAAAGAACTTCAAATCTTTATTCTTCCCAGAGTCCTCATCAAATTTAAATCTTTGCTCTCTAGCTCTGAGTTCAATCCAAGTTAAATAGTCTACTTACATCCACATCATCGATTCTCTCAGCATTTTAAAGACTTGGATCGTGTTCTCCCATCCCATCCTTTTTCTTCAATAAAAACAAGCTAAGCTTTGTGAATGCCAGTTTAATAATTTAGAGTCATAAGTCCAGGAATCATCCTTGTTGCACTTCCTGGACCTTCTGCAAAACATCAATGCTCTTTTGCAGGTAGGTCAATATTCCAATCATTGGTATCGCCAGTGATCTATACAGATTGGTGCAGTTCATTTCAGGTGGCAAGTCAGTTCAGTGGATTTTGTGAAAACACCAGAAACTGTATATAAAAATTGCGCGCGGCTTTAAAGTAATTCAAATCCAAACTGGATTCAATGATTTAAATATAGAACTTGGATTCTCATTTCCTCATAGGGCTTGCTCCTGTTTGGTATGGGGTTCCCAATTTTTTTTAAAATTTGGTGTGTAGTAAGACTCATGCTATTCTATATATGTTAGTGAGTTCAGGATCTATTGTGCTATTGGTCTTCCTTTGTTCATCTGATGGTAGTGCATTGAGGGTTCCTTAGTTGCGTTGTGTCTTTAATAGTCTCGGTGCAGTGTGTGATGAGTGCGGTCTAAGGCAGCAGAGGTGCGTGTTACTGTATTTCATAGTAGTGAAACTAAAATTAATAGAGGCAATGGCAGAAGCACTAACTGTTATCTAACATATATAGAATAATTATCACTGTTTCTTTAAAAATAAACTTTCTTTATGGACCACAGTAGCAGAAAGATACTTGAGTGTACACTTCAGTCACTGTGTTGGGGTTGTTTATCCTGTGTAATTAAGGCATAGTGAACTAAATTCTATATATGAGTCACTTTTTGTTATGCCTCATATATGAATGGAGATTGCATTGCACATGGTGGACAAGATTTTGCTGAGAAAATAACGGCATCTGAATGACGCACACCATTAATGATGCGCAAATCGGCCAGCAACTTGGAGCAAGGAAGAGATATCCAGTGAATTGCAAATCGCCACAAGTTGCTGGCCATTTGGCTTAGCGAAAACGGCATCTCGTGCTTAACCTCCCTGTGAGTTTCATAAAGTTGCTGCATTTGCACATTAATTGCCCATTAAACTCGCCACAGAAAGTTAAGTCTTGTAATTAGCAAAGTACCCTTTTAACGATGAGTTAATTGTTAATGAAGGCTAATCAATCTTTCTAACCCAGAAAGTAAACAATTATAAGTGTGAAGTTTCATTCCTTCAGGTTGTGAATTGTTTTAGGAGATTTTAAAAATGTCAAATTTAAAAAAAAATTCTTATTTTTACTTTCTCTCTCTTTTCTCTCTCTCTCTCTCGATTCAGTCGTTGTTTCCCTCTCTTCATTTCTCTTTCTGTACCTGATTTGACATTGAATTCACCCCCTTTAATTCTTTAATTCACCCTCCTTCTCAGTCCTTCCTTTGTCTATTTCTCAATCCTTAAATCTCATTAATTAAGGAGATACACTGTTTGTTCCATTGTTCACCAAGGTCCCAGATGCCCGCCAGCAAAATCTGGCCCCATATTTTCTAATCTCTAAAACAATATTCTGGACTTTGTTGCCTGTCGAGATGAAGGATGTTGATACTAGGGAATAGAACATTTTCCATTTAGACTATCCAATGAGCACGCCCAGGTCACTGCTAGATACAGTAAAGTGGCAGTTTATTCAGTGATTGCACTCTTGCCTCTGAGTCAGAAAGTTGTGGGTACAAGCCCTACTCCATGACTTGAGCACACATTGGGCCAGAAATAGTGCAGAGTGGCGAGGCATCGCTCACCGCAGCTCCTGTGAATTAAATTAACGAAAATACTTACTGCGGGCTTTGTGGCATCGAATTGCATGAGTTTGAACTTTAAAAAATTGTCCGCTATCAACCCAGCCTCTTCGCAGTGTGAGTTGCCACGTGGCTGGAAAAATCTGTGAGGAGAAGACACGCCCACAGATTCAGGCTGCATTGCTCAAGCCTGCAAGCAAACTTCATTCATTTAAAGTTATATGCTGTATATCATTGTAAATAAAAAAAATTAAATAAAAAGCCAAAGAAATAATTGAAATAAATTAAAGAGACAGAAGGGAAAAGTTAAAAAAAAATTTTAATTTTTAATTAAAAAAATGTTTTTAATGACCAAAAACTATTAAAATAAGGAGTAATATGAGACTCCACTTTTTTAAAAGTTAATTTTTAGTTGTTTGGCAGTCATTAAGACTTATTGCGCTGTTAAAATGTAGTTTAGACCTGGTATTTTTAAACGTACCTGTTTGGTGGTGTAATTAATTACTTTCCAGCTGGGCAGATAAGCAAGTTGGTGATTTCTCTGATTGCAGCTTGCGAAGGCCCTTTAATTCAAAGCTTTCATATCGCCTGCGAACCACTAAGAGCAAGTTCCAGATTTTTGCGTTTCAGTGCACTTGTGCAAACGCGGGGATTTGCTCTTTCAATTTGCCACTGAAAACGGAGAGCATTGTTGAGCTCCTCTTATTTCGGGAGCGACTTCTGGCCCATTGTTGGTTGACACTTCAGTGCATTATTGATGGCATGTTGCATTGTCAGAGGTGCCATCTTTTGACTGTGATATTAAACTGAAGCTTGCATGCCTATTCAGGCTGATGTTAAAAATACCATGGCATTATGCGAAGAAAAGAAGGGAAATTCTTCCAGTGTCCCAGCGAATATCTATCCCTCAACCAAAACAAATTAATTGATCACTTATCTCAATAGTGTTTGTGGGACTTTGTACGTAGATTGGCTGATGCATTTTCCTACACTTCAAAAATAATTCTTTGGCTATGAAGCACTTGGGACATTCGAAGGACATGAAAGGCTTTATATAAATGCAAATTTTTTTTTCTTATAAAACACTCTCTGCAGCGCCTCAACAATGTGCCTCAGCCCCGATTTTTACGAGCACATTGCACTGTACCTTGTAATGTAATATTTTTCCATACCAACTATCCTCTGGCCTTTCTGAGTGAAATTACTAATTTTGTGCCAACTAGCCCTGAATTGAGGGCATTTCTGTGTAATACATCCATACCCACTCTCAGCTGGGTTAAGATTGCTCAAATTCATGCACATCCCGCTGTTACAAACAGCAGCTGGAGACTTGCATCCCATTGGCCTGGGGTAGATTCGAACCAGGTCCCAGAGGTGAGTGGCCAGTGTCAACTGCAGTGCATCCTTCAACCTCCCTTTCTTTCGAACTTCTTTTTAATTGTGTGTCATATTTTGTTGTTTGCTATATGTGTGCTGTGCACAGGGATAATTAATGTGAGGTACTTTATTTTGCCCATCTGTAAATTAAGTATTTTACTGTACCCAGTCTACTCTTAATCCATAGTTACTTAATGGAAATGATCTGAGAACTCATTTTTTTAGCACTTTCCTCTGTTACATATTTAACTCAAATTACAGGATAATTCAAACTTTTAGCACAAAAAGACGAATTATCAAGAGTAAAATGTGCTGTTCTTTCTCCAAACATTTTTTTTAATGTTCAATTCCTGTGCCCTGAAGTAGGATAAATAACAGTGCCAAGGGAGAGTGGGTGGAACTGTGGGTTAGGAAACTCTCCTTTCATCTCCAAGAACTATGTTTGAATCCAGCACCGACTTAAAGATGAAAGTCTGCTTTCTATGTTGGCTGTTAGGGTCCAACATGAAATTGAGTGCAGTGCAATCTCAGCTCATGTCCCAGTGGAATAACATAAAAGTGCTCAAATTGGCACTAAATTAGTACTTTCACTCATTGAAGTCACAGAATAGTTGGGTAGAAAATGGAAATGTCACACTATGCAGAAGAGGATGTTCTTCTGCAGCTGACAGAGTGATTCAAAGAAAATTGGTGGGGCAAAAAGCTTTACTTTGCACCTGGCCATGTACTACCTGACCCAAGAATGCTCAATATTGGCAATGGATGCTAAAAGTGGAAAAAAATATTCTATATATCCGAGAATTGGCATTCTTGCCATTTTGAATAAAATGATTCATTAACCTAAATAATGTTGAATATAAATGACTGTCTTTTCTGAGTTCTACTAATTTCACAGTTGTGCACGCTCATATTGCAGAAAGCAAAGGCTTCCCTCAGGATTTACAGAAATTAACAGGTTTTCAAGATTGGTCTGATACACGCTGTTTGAGAGTTAGATTCAATGACGTGTAAGAAGTTCAAATGAGATTTGGAGAGTCTGCCTTAATCAGATTATGCACTGGTGGTGTAAGTGACCACATGCTTTCATTTCATTCTACCACTACCTTTCAGTCACTCATCAAAGCAACTGTGGACATCTGTCAACAATATTCAGAATCATTTCTTCCATCACTGCTGCTTTATACAGAGGTTGTGGCCTAAAGCTGTGGGTCGTGACCGAAATGGCAGTTCCCCAAAGCTGAGAGCTTGGGAGGTTGTATTGTGGGCCACACGCTATCACAAAGACAGGCATGGAAGGCACATCTAGCATTTTAAACATGATATTTAGATGCTTAAATTTCACAGGGGGCAGTCGCTTTGCAGCAGAGGGAGGTCTGCAGATAGCTTGTTCTCTGTTATACCTTTCACAACATGGTAACACTTTGTGGTACTACTATTGACTTGTCAGAGGGCAACAAGGGCAGATGGTTGTAATACCAGACGACCACAGTGGTGTTCCAGAATAAGATCGTGCAGCTACTAAGGAAGTTCAGTTAAAGCCATTTTTTCTACTGTGGTTGCCACACTCTCACACATACTGCATGGCATAGGATAAGGATAATGGATAGATTTTCCTGTTATTCCCCAGCAACTAAATTCCGTTGCACACAGATAACCCTGATAAACTGAGACTGGTACAGCAGGGTAAAATTTCCTCTGAGAACTGGGAGCATCAAAATCACAAATGCATTCTTTACAAATGTATTTACGATTTCGCTATAACCAGTTGTCGTCTTTTCCATGCCCAGTGGCATATGAGGCAATCCATTTCTTCCACTTCTTTTACATTCAGCAGATCATGCTCTGAGTTATTTCCATAACGCAGACCCCTTTTTATGCGGCCAGGTTGTTAGCCTGACCGGGGATACCGGCTAGATATGGTGGGGTGGGAGGGGGTGGGGCGGTGTGGGGAATCACCCCTCCGCTCGCATCAGGCGTAAGTACCCCGCTGGATCTTAACCCTGTATTCAGAGACCTGATCACTGGTCTCCTGCTCACCAGGACTACAATTGGGGAGGCCCCTCCGCTCCCATCGGACACCAGTACTCCACTGGATTTCAACCCAGTATTCAGAGACCGGAACTCTTGTCTCCACTCGCCAGGACTGTCTGGAGTGGGGCTCAAACCCATAACCTTCTGACTCAGAGGTGGGAATGCTATCACTGAGCCAAGGCTCGCTCCATTATAACCAGTGCACAGAGGAAATCTTCCCTCACAATGGGGGTTGGAATGTTTAAGAATGTGATTGCTGCAGTGCAGTGATGTGTTGGTGTGTAAATCTGAGCTGTGTGCCACATATGCACTGGTGATGCAAATATAAATGGAATCTAAACAAGTAATTACAAAATAACAGTATCGTATAATTTACAGTAGCATACTATGAGGGAATTACTTTGCCATTTTGATACACAATGACAAGAGAAGTAATTATATTTTTAGAATAAAATTTCTTGTCTGCCGTGACTGTTGTCTACATTGTGATCTGTGAGTCTGTGTGTCAATTTTCTTCTCCCTTCCCGTTTTAACTCTATGTTAACTCCTTGCTAAATTGCATATTTTGTGCCTTTGTCATTCATCAATTCTGTGTACAAAGCTTTCCTTCCTAATTTCAGTCATGTTCTCCCTGTCACATTGCAGCAAAAAAGAATTTTGATGCACAATAACATGACAGTTCCTCACCCACCCCACTACCTTCCCCAAAAATAACATTTATAATATCGTAAACATATTAAAAAATCCAGAAGTCAGAAAAATTATGAAAAAATCAGGAAGTTTATCAAATGCTTTTTGTTAATCGAAGATTGCAATTTAATTTTCAGTCCTTCCGCCCGTTGAAAACAGGACAGTAGTGCCCCGAAAATGGTGGACAATAACCTACTGCCCCACTGCTGCAATGTTCACTGGGGCTTATCGCTGGGAGGCTGGCGAGGCCCCTGGAATTGGGCTATAGGCCCATTCAAAATGGAAATTGGAGTCCTATGACATCAATAGGACCCCAATTGCCATTTTTGGACTGAGTTGGATGGTCTCTGCACCGTATCCAATGAGGCCCGGCCCTCAAAATGGACCAGGCCTCCCACCAAAACTGCCGGATGGCCGGCCAGCCACCGAAAGTCCGCTTGGGGGATAATTTATGCCGATGTCTACTAGATCTCCCTGATCCACCATTCTAATGACATCAAAACATTGAATTAGGTTTGTCAAATATAACTTCTGTTTTCTGAAGTAGTGTTGGGTATCACCTATCAAGCCTGAGTGTTCTACATGATCGTTAATAGCATCTTGAAAGATGCTTTCCCCACTACGGAGGTGGACCTCACAGGTCCCTAATTTCCAGGTTGTGATCTTAATCCTTTTTTAAAAAATGGCACCCCATTTGGCTTCCTCCGATCATCAGACACTTTTCCTGTTCTCAATGAGCATCACTTAAGACCTTCAGTACCCGAGGATAAATTAAGTCTGGTTCTGGTGCTTTTTCCATCTTGTACCCATTTGATTTAGCCTGTATCATTTCCCCGCAGATGTGCAAGCAACTTTTTTGAGTTTCAGTTTTAACTGCTAGGCCAAGGGGCAGATCAAACTTTCTCACAGTTCAAAACAGGCACAAAAGCCCAGATTTTAACTCCCAGCGGGACTCATGGGCAGGGGGCTGAGGCAGACAGGAAATTGTCTGGCCCTCCACAGCATGAGGCCGGGAGATTTTAACTCCCTGGCCACATCTGCATAGGCCCTATTGGCCTCCTGCCCAAACACGGAGGAAGTACTAGCTGACCAGTGGGTGGGAGTGAGATTTCAGGCGGCAGGAGACTGCTGTTGGAGACCCGAAGGAACGGTCCCCGACAGTCAGGTAACATACTTGGTGGGTGGGAGGGTTGAGAGGGCATCATGGTCAGGGGAAGGAGAGGGAAGTCTGGGGCAAGGGAGGCCCAATGTTTCCATGTCCGGCCTGGAGGAGCACTCTTGTTCCTCCTGGCCCACAAAGAAAAAAAATATTAAAAATTACTTAATCTTCTGGGCCTCTTCTGGTTCTGATTGCCTCCAGGTGTTCTGGTGGGTCTGGCACAGTGGAACTGCCACAATTATTAGTTAAAATTGCATCTATTATCATCTGTTAATTGCACCTAATTGCATCGTAGGACCCCAATTCTAACATATTCCTGAGGCCTCTGTCCGCCTGCGTCAGGAAAGTATTCTACCACTATTTTAACCACTCGCCTGTCCCATGCGCCTCAGGCAGGCAGGGTCAAAATCACGGATACAGTATCTGTTCAACTCTTCTGCCACACTATTGTCATCATTTATAAAGCTGCCTGAGTCACACTACAATGACCCCATTTGTCCTTTAACCTGACCTCTGACTCCTAATATAAGCAAAAAAGTTTACTTTGCTCAGCGCAGCCTGCCTCAGCCCAGCAATACACTGGCAGAGGGCCTGGGTTAGGCACTCACTCGCTCTATGATGAAACACATCTCTTACGTTGTTAAATTCAAAAGTATCGCCACATTAAGAAATTAAAATAATTCTTCAAAATGATTTCCTCCAGGGCTCAATTCACATGAGGGCTCCTAGATTCCAGACCATTCTGTCCATTCCCCTTCCAGCCCTCTGTGTGCTACTTCCCAGGTTCGAGCCATCCTCTCCCTCCCATCCCACCATTAATACACTGGAGCTACCAAGCAAACTCAGGGCCAGGGCTTCCTGCTCTATGCCACCCTAGCCCCCCTCCCCACGCCCTCCTGACAACAACCCCATATGCCAGTTTCTCTGATTCATGCACGTTGCAGCTTGAAAGATACCAACTGCTGCTTTTGTATTACGAGCTTCTTTTGAGCAGTTCTGAGGCTGGGATTGGGATGGAAACTGACTCCTCGCTTGCAAACTTTTAAAAAACATAGACCACCTCGGTTGCTGTTGGAAGATGTTGCCCGAGTTGATGACGGGAGTGATCTCCTGCTCTGTAGTTGGAAGAAGATTTCCAGATTATGCTGATCACTAAAAGGAGAGGCAGGGCAGTGCCCATCCCAATCTTGGCTTCAGTCCTGATGCCTCCTTCGCTGAACCAGTCCAAAGAAGCTTATAACACAAAAGCAGTAAAAGGTATTTTTTCATACCTAGTAAGAAGCACAATCATTTTAGTGCCTATCAGATGGTCTGCCTCTATCTAATTCTCTGTGGGAGGTGAGAGGAAAAGTAGAGAATGCGATACATAAAGAGAGAGAGGCATCCAGAGAGAAAGGGAGAGAAATTGTGTGAAACACGGAGAATGTGAGATGTAGAGAAGACTGAGGAAACAGCGGAAAGGATAGATTTACCAAAAAGGTTAAGAGAGAAAGTGAGAAAAAGTTGGAGTCAAGAGAGTACAATGAGAGAAAGTGTGATGGAGTCATACAGAAAGAGAAATAAAGGGGAAGACAGAGTGGAAGGCAAAAAGGACAATTACAGGATGAGAGACTCTGTGAGCAAGTAATTTATAAAGAATGGTGTGAACAGGAGATTTTCCTTGTTGAACACTTGTGTTATAAACAAGGCTGATGGTGTGTAGAGTAAAAATAGCAATGGGTGAAAACAAAAAGAATAAGTGAAGGCAGAGTGTAAAATTGTAATATAGGATTCTGCCAGGTTTTATTCAATGATACAGCATATGGGAAATCTAGCAGGATGTGAAGTATATGTGGTTAGTAATGCTGTGTTTATGCTGCAGAACTGCATTAGGAAGTGGTTCTGCAATATAAACACATTACCGCTTCAGGCTGTCTGTGCTGCAGAAATCATCCTGATACTTTTGTGAGACGATTCCACAGCAGCCAGAAATAATGTCAAAACATCTGGGCATGAGCACTTGATTTTAATTCATGGTTTGCAACTATGTATCTGGCTGCTATGGTTTTCCAGGAAGGTTTGTATAGGTCAAGGAGCACATAACCCCCTTCACTGACCTGTACTAACACTGAGCCAACTGTCAGAAAACACAGCCACCTCAGGCTCTGATGTCAAGTCTGATTCTGTTTACAGGGCCATCAGGGAGCAGCCTCCAACGATGCCCGCAAAGACAGAGTCCAGAGGCAGCAGTAGCACCCTGTTTTTTTTACTTTACCATTCCACTGCCAATGTCAGGACTGTCAGCTGCAATGGCACAGTGGATGCTGGGGAACACTGAGACAGTCTCAGTTTCGTTCTTGATAGAATCTTACTTGAAGATTTAAAGTAACGTTTGTTCTGCTCTTTAATTAAAATAAGAAACGCTGCAACATCTGTGGAGAGATGGGGTTAATGTTTTCGGCCCATGACCCGTCATCAGATCTGGAAGATGTTACAGGAGGAATGGAGCCAGGGAAAAGGGTGGGGAAAAATAAATGACTACACACAAGAAAAGAAAAAGAATGATCTGTAAAGTCATTAGGTGGAGAATAGGAGATGATTAAATGACAGAAATGATCATGGTGTAAGACAAAAGGAGGCAATGATGAGAGAAATTAAATGGAAAATCTGGCAAAGTGAAGAAGGCTTCAATGGCTCAGGAATATGGTGGAAGAGAAAGACAGGTACATACCTGGGGTGCAGATCGCCACACCGGCTGTGCACTGATAGGGGATCCCCACCCCATGCACCAGCCAGCAACCTCCCCCATTCCCAAAAGTGCTGGTGCACTCATGCTACATTACCAGCACCTGCTGTACGAGAGAAAATGGGAGCTGTGGTTGAGGTCTGAAGTTGCTAAAGTCAATGTTAAGACCGGAGGGCTGTAAAGTGCCTAGTAAAAAGATGAAGTGGTGTTTCTCAAACTTGCTTTGAGCTTCGTTGGAAGAGTGTAAGAGGCCAAGAACAGAGGTCAAAGTGGGACAGAGAATTAATGTGACAAGTGACCAGCAGCTCAGGATTGCATTTTTGGCCAGAATGGAGGTGTTCAGCAAAGCGATCACCCAACGTGCGCTTGGTCTCCCCAATGTAGAGGAGACCGCATCGTGAGCAGCGAATACAGTGTACTGTGTTGGATAAAGTGTAGTTGAGTGTTGGTGTTACACATCATGATATGCATGACATTTAGCAATTGCATTAAAGAAAAGTAAATCTTGCCCACTGAATTGTGATGTCTGAGGCTTTATACCTTCTGGCATCATGTACTGCTACTTATCAAATTCACTGCAAACAGAAATGTGAGGCATGCTGTGTATCATAAATGTGTGTCATATTTAGTTTTCATCCATGGTATTTTACAATATCACAACCTATTTGTTCAATAATGGGTCTGATTTTCATCGATGTTACGCTCCATAAACAGGTGCACAGACAATGTAACAGAGCAGAAAAATGAATGCAGTCCTGTGCCATCAGATCTACACCTATTTTGTGTCTGACAGGCATTTCTGCAACGCATTTTATCAGAAGCCCCCATCAGAAATAGGCTGGACTTCATTACAGTATTATAATGTGGTGGAAGTGGCAACATTTAAATGTCTATACCATTTCCCAGTCTTTAGACCAGAAATACACTTTATAATTTTGCTCATCTTAATTGATGTCTAGGGGTGCTGAGCTACAGCTTTCAGCAGAGAGGAATTTAAAGGGACAGCCAGCAATTTTCAGGTGTGATTCAATTTTTAAAAAACTTTTGCTGACTTTGTTTTGCTTTGTGGTCAGCTCTGTGGTTGAAGAGTACTTGTAGGATGATTTTGGTGCACCCATTTTTGAAAATAACCAACTCCTCAGGCTAATGGCTGTATCCAATGAGAACCCCAAAGGTAGGGGAGTCTATAACGAGGGGGCATAGATTTAAGGTGAGAGGGGAGAGATACAAAAGGGTCCAGAGGGGCAGTTTTTTCACTCAAAGGGTGGTGAGTGTCTGGAACGAGCTGCCAGAGGCAGTAGTAGAGGCGGGTACAATTTTGTCTTTTAAAAAGCATTTGGACAGTTACATGGGTAAGATGGGTATAGAGGGATATGGGCATAGTGCAGGCAATTGGGACTAGCTTAGTGGTATAAACTGGGCGACATGGACATGTTGGGCCGAAGGGCCTGTTTCCATGTTGTAAACTTCTATGATTCTATTCTATAATCCCTCTTTATTTGTGTTACTTGAATGAAGAACAATAGTAGGAAGAACACAAGGCAAGCAACATTAGATCATATGTGGTCTGCACCTAAACACCATTACCCTCCCCACCGTATATACAAACAACAGCAGACTAATCTGGACTTGTCTCAGAAACAACTTATGCAAAAGCTTCAATTCATCAGGGACTTTGCAATAGAGTTGTGACACATGCTACGAGTTGGCCTGGAGCCAAACTCCAGGGCAGACACAACACTGTCAGTTGCTGTCAAGGTCATTTCAGCCCTGAACTTCTTCACCTCAGTCGCATTCCTAGCTGCCTCCTGTTCACCAGCAATATCAGTTGATCTGCAGTCCATAGATGTATTAAACAAGTGACTAATACGCTGTTTGTTCTAGCAAGCCACTTCATCTCTTTCCTCATAGATAACTGACAACAGCAAGACAGGGCCCGAGGAACTGCAAGGGCTACCACTCTATCAGTGTACAGATCATCACAGTCAATCTGCACAGGATCATGTAGATGAATTCCTCAACAGCAATAATGATTCTATTATTTTAAGGCAATCCATTGTATGCCCATTACTTGATCCTGAAAGAAAAAGTCCAAGGTTGACTGCTTGGAGACTAAGCTGGTTGCTAAAGCACTGGTTCATGACCCCTTTACAGTAGCTGAGGAGCATCTGAGCATGGGTATAATAAGGTGCTTGTATCAGGGGATTCCTGTGGTTCAGCTAGCATGATCATCATTAGCTACATGCTCCACAGCAAGGAATGCACAATAAGGAATCAACATGGTCAATCAAAGGAAGAGGCATTGAGCTTCATCAAGGAAACAACTTACAGGAGACTGAAGATGCTGAGATGAACCTACTTCTTCAGTCGTGAGAGCAGTGTGGCAGATTCTTATTAAAGAGAACTTCTCATAATTACTGCATCCTCTGCTTGCATGTACATCTTCACCATAGATTCCTGAGGTCTGGGTCCCTGTCCTCGTGAGCTGAACTTCTGTACATCAGCTACCTGCCATTGCCACCTGCTCCTGCTCACAGGTGCTCTATATATCATCGATTGCAATGTCCCCAAGCTCATTATCAACGTTATCCTGGGGGTGGATGTACTTGTGCTACTGATTTGCAGATTAGATTGAGGGATGTATCGCGCTGTGAGGTGCAATCTTCCTCTCAGCAGCTGGCTCCAATTCAGCTTCATGTGGCTCACCTAAAGAAAGAGAGGAGGAACAAGTGTTACAATGATATCTAAATGACAACTCAATAAGATGTTATACTCTGCTGAATAAGTGACATTGAATTATTCTACACCAGATGCTTCAGTTGCAGTGAATGACTGAATGAATAGGGTGTAGAATCAAAGAAGGATAAGTTTGCGGAAGGAAAGGTTTGGGACCAACTCTGAGCCGAGTATATTTGCCTAAAATTTAACTTGAAATGTGCTTCTTTAATTCTATCATAGTGCTTTAAAATCTAGATTAAATCACAGAAATCGTGTCCCAACTTTACTTGATACAATTGTTGCTGCAATGAATTGGTTTGTCTAAGACAAATGTCCAAGGGAGAAGTCAAGCCATTAAGGTCAAATACAAGCATCTTTGGGATTTGTTCAAATTTAGGTTCGATTAGTAGGGATAGATTTTAACTTTCACTGCTGGTTGAAAAACTGATGGCAGCATACAGGCCCCCCCGTTATACACCCCACCTAATTTTGAAGCCAATGGAAAAGAAAATCCAGCGGGGAGTATAATATGGCTGATCTGCTACTGCTACCATGGGCTGTTGCCGACCCACGCTCACCACCCCCTCCTCCCCAATTGCTTCTCCCCCATCTCTGGAATCATTTGCAGGCCACTGTCAGTGAGGCAGAAGCTCAAATTGGAGCGCAGCAAAGTGGCGAGCTGCCTCTGGAGGTGTGGCAAGTGCCAGCAGCTCGCTACAATTATTAAAATGTGGCCTGAGACCTCATTTCTTGAAGCATCTCGGGGACCACCCCCCCCCAACCTCCAGTTCAGGCGCATGCGGGAAGCACAGCGCCAACTACATGCCGGAAAATGGTCCTTAACAATTTTCTACCCCCCCACCATATCAGAATGCTGCCCAGACATGAATGTGCATCATGCAGTTCTTCGGGCCCTCTCTTGCTGTTGTCGGTTATCTATGAGGAAAGAGATGAAGTGGCTTGCTATAACAAACAGCATATTAGTCACTTGTTTAATACATCTATGTGTCAAGACATGAATGTGCATCATGCCGCTAGAAAGATTTATCTGGCAGAACAGCAGTTGAGCACGTGAGAAAAGGAGGTATTGGTGGGAAAGGGAGTTGCTGTGAAGTGTACCTTGGTGCATAATGGCCCACTCTTCTGATCACCCAATAACAGCTCCTTGTGGTACACGCTTGATCTAATAAAATGAACAATATTGGGAAGCTGTTCAACCACTTGAGACTGTGTGGGCGAGGGAACAATGAGATTATGATGGGGTCTCTCACCTTGACATGACTGATGAGGTCATTAAACATCTTGCAACTCTGCATTCAAGGCTCCTGCACAGTGCTGTTTGCACTGACATGCACCACTGCCTTCTGCTAGACACCCTGACCCACTCTGCTGGTAACTCAATGACTATTTTAAGGAGCTGGCAGTTCCCTGCTCTGACGCACTTGATCCAATTAAATTACTACAGCCCAGACTGAAAAGCAGGGCACTTTGCTGCTCCAGTGACGACAGATTGACAGGTCTGATTTTTGACAATTGCATTTTATTCCGCTTTGGCCACTAAAACAGCAATCCCTCTTTAGGCTGCTGCATGCCTTTAATTATAGACAGTTGCGGTGCTGAACCTGTCTTTTTTCCAGTTCAGCCTGATGTGAACCCAAAATCCAGCACTACAATTATCAGGGGCTTGCTAATATGGTCCTTAACAATATGTGCCCACATGGAAATCAGTCCCAAAATGTTTTGAAATCTAGTATCAAAATGAAAAAATTGATTTTTTACAACTTCCAGAAAATGTGCTTTACTGAATGAAATAACCGACAAATAATGTTTTGATCATTTGTTGCAACATTCTAAAGAGGGTTGCTTTAATACTATGTTAGAAGTTTGGATCAATTTCACACCACGTCAGCTAATTGTTTCACACAACCCACAGTGGCATTGATTGGAGCATACCAAACTTTTATCGACATGCCTTGTGTTTCTTGGAACTAAAATATAAGGTCTTCACACCACCTGTTGCCGATATCTAAGTACAATAGTGAGCCCTTTGTGAATCACTGTTTCCTTTAGATGCAGGATTTCTGAATATATTATTTTACAAAATCGCAATCTTTTTATTCAATATCACAGAAACAGAATAAATATGATGCACAGTATGCCTCACTCGTTTCTCTGTGAATTTTGTAAGTAGTGGTTGGTACATGAAGGCAGATGGTATAAATACTCACCCATCATAACTGAAAATGACAGTACAACATGTTTTCTAATGTTGAGATATAGATAGAATACCAGATGATCGATGACTTACTGAGTTAGTTTTGGGCAAGCATTTGTACACATACAGCCAAGTAAGGCCAGCGAGGAACCCAATACGGTCTATGATTCATCCACTGACTGGCTGTTATTTTATACAATATATATGTAGAAGTTCCTGCTGCAAGATTTGGGTCTGCCTTATATATTCTCTTGGATACAGTTTTTTTTAATTCATTCATGAGATGTGGGCGTCGCTGGCAAGGCCAGCATTTATTGCCCATCCCTAATTGCCCTTGAGAAGATGGTGATGAGCCGCCTTCTTGAACCGCTGCAGTCCATGTGGTGAAGGTTCTCCCACAGTGCTGTTAGGAAGGGAGTTCCAGGATTTTGACCCAACGACGATGAAGGAACGGCAATATATTTCCAAGTCGGGATGGTGTGTGACTTGGAGGGGAACGTGCAGGTGGTGTTGTTCCCATGCGCCTGCTGCCCTTGTCCTTCTTGGTGGTAGAGGTCGCGGGTTTGGGAGGTGCTGTCGAAGAAGCCTTGGCGAGTTGCTGCAGTGCATCCTGTAAATGGTACAGACTGCAGCCACGGTACGCTGGTGGTAAAGTGAGTGAAAGTTTAGGGTGGTGGATGGGGTGCCAATCAAGCGGGCTGCTTTGTCCTGGATGGTGTCAAGCTTCTTGAGTGTTGTTGGAGCTGCACTCATCCAGGCAAGTGGAAACTATTCCATCGCACTCCTAACCTGTGCCTTATAGATGGTGAAAAGGCTTTGGGGAGTCAGGAGGTGAGTAACTCGCCACAGAATACCCAGCCTCTGACCTGCTCTTGTAGCCACAGTATTTATGTGGCTGGTCCAGTTAAGTTTCTGGTCAATGGTGACCCCCTGGATGTTGATGGTGGGGGATTCGGCGATGGTGATGCCGTTGAATGTCATGGGGAGGTGGTTAGACTCTCCCGTGTTGGAGATGGTCATTGCCTAGCATTTGTCTGGAGCAAATGTTTCTTGCCACTTATCAGCCCAAGCCTGGATATTGTCCACGTCTTGCTGCATGTGTGCACGGACTGCTTCGTTATCTAAGGGGTTGCGAATGGAACTGAACACTGTGCAATCATCAGTGAACATCCCCATTTCTGACCTTCTGATGGAGGGAAAATCATCTATGAAGCAACTGAAGATGGTTGGGCCTAGGACCCTCCCTTGAGGAACTCCTGCAGCAATGTCCTGGGGCTGAGATGATTGGCCTCCAACAACCACTACCATCTTCCTTTGTGCTAGGTATGACTCCAGCCACTGGAGAGTTTTCCCCCTGATTCCCACTGACTTCAATTTTACCAGGGCTCCTTGGTGCCACACTCAGTCAAATGCTGCCTTGATGTCAAGGGCAGTTACTCTCACCTCACCTCTGGAATTCAGCTCTTTTATCCATGTTTGGACCATGGCTGTAATGAGATCTGGAGCCAAGTGGTCCTGGTGGAACCCAAACTGAGCAGTCTTAAGCGTCTTATGTATAAGAGTGTGCCAGTACTGACCTCTATGAAATTATATAATGGTGTAAGCCAGTGTTGTAACAATCGGATCCTTTTGTGGTCTGAATTGGATATTGTGTTTTTCCTGTGTCCTTGTGCGCTTCTCCGATCTTTCCAAAGGTGGACTAAAACACTTAGAGGGGCAAGTGAATGTACAGTCTAACAGATGCAATCAAACCTCACCTTGATTCAACTAATTACACAAAACTTGTCAAGAATAAGAAAAATAATTAATATGCCACACTATTTTTATTAGCAAGCTCGCTTGACTTTTCCTGGTGTGCCTTCCGATCCTGGATTTGGGATGAGTGAATTTTTTCTTGCTAGGTCATGCTTCTTACCTGCTCCAGCTGGCTAACTGACTGCCCATGTGCCCTTTGTCCTTTTCCCTCTATGATCCCAGCCAGTGGGAGGGCTGTACTTCTGACTTCTTTTCTTTTCAGTGATTCACCAGTAGACCTTTCAATGAAATCCCTGTTTCTCCTCTCTCGCCACCACCCCCTCCCCATGTTGTTTTAAAGAAAGCATCATTTACTATTTTTAAGATGAATATGGGCTTTTCTTCTTTAATGAGCCTGGGATGAGAACATTGACCCTTAGTGTATCATTTTGAAGTAGACATGAGCTTTCCACAAACTGGCTTGTCTGGCTTTAATACATATCTTCAATACCTAGCCCATTAACAAATAGATTCTTCAGCTAAGTGGTTTCAGCCTATAATTTTTTAAACCTATGCAAAATCACCTTGTCTGAAACACGACACTTGAACATAACTCCTTCACTGCAGTGCATCCGCGAGGCTAAGAGTTTCGTGGATAGCATGTTTCAGGAGGTGGTCACCCCACAGCTTAAGAGAGTGCAGGCAGAGAGAGGGACTGGGTGACCGCTAGACAGACAAGGAGGACCAGGCAGGTAGTGCAGGAGTCTCCTGAGGGCATCTCACTCTCAAAACAGTGCTCAGTTCTGAATACTGATGGAGAGAGGGTTCCTCTGGGGAGTGCAGCCAGAGCCAAGTCCACAGCACCATGGGTGGCTCAGCTGTACAGGGGGGGAGGAGGAAGGTCAGGAGAGTGATCATGATAGCGGATTCTATAGTTAGGGGAACAGATAGGTGTTTCTGTGGCTGCAGACGAGATTCCAGGATGGTATGTTGCCCCCCACTAGTGCCAGGGTCAAGGATGTTACCGAGCGGCTGCAGAACACTCCGGAGTGGGAGGGTGAACAGCCAGAGGTTATGGTCCATATCGCTACCAACGACATTGGTAGAAAGAGGGATGAGGTCCTGCAGGCAGATTTTAAGGAGTTAGGAATGAGATTAATCAGCAGGACCTCAAAGGTAGTAATCTCCGGATTACTCCCAGTGCCACGTGCTAGTGAGTATAGAAATAGGAGGACAGAGAATATGAATGCGTGGCTGGAGAGATGGTGCAGGAGGGAGGGCTTTAGATTCCTGGGGCTTTGGGACCGGTTCTGGGGGAGGTGGGACCTGTACAAGCCGGATGGGTTGCACCTCAACAGGGTCGGGACCAATATCCTCACAGGGAGGTTTGCTAGTGCTGTTGGGGAAGGTTTAAACTAGCTTGGCAGGAGGATGGGAACCTGAACGTAGATTCAGAAGGGAGAGAAGCAGAGCTGGAAATGGAATGCAGAAAATTGGTAAGTGCGTTTGGAAGGCAGAGGAAACAAAGGTTAGAAACTAGACAACAAAGGAGTTTGGCAATGCGTAATGGTATATAGCTCAATGCAAGGAGTATAGTGAATAAGGCAGATGAGCCAAGGGCACAGATAGACACGTGGAAGTACGATATCTTAGCTATTACAGAAACATGGCTTAAATAGGGGCAGGAATGGCAGCTCAACGTTCCTGGTTACAGGGTTTTCAGATGCGATAGAGAGGGGGATATAAAAGGAGGGGGTGGCAATATTGGTTTAAGAAACAATTACGGCTGTGAGGAGGGATGATATGTTAGAAGGATCATCAAATGAGGCCATATGGGTTAAGCAAAAGAACGAAAAAGGGGCAGTCACACTGCTGGGAATGTACTATAGACCCCCAAACAGTCAGAGGGAGAGAGAAGAGCAAATATGCAGGCAAATTTCTGAGAAGTGCAAAAACAATAGGGCAGTAATAGTCGGTGATTTCAACTATTCTAGTATGAACTGGGATACAATCATTGCAAAAAGTATCGAGGGCGCAGAATTCTTAAATTGCATTCAGGAAAACTTTATTAGCCAGCACGTAGCAAGCCCAACATGAGAGGGGGCAGTTCTGGATTTAGTTTTAGGGAATGAGGCCGGGCAGGTGGAAGGAGAATCAGTGGGAGAGCATTTTGGTGGTAGTAATCATAATTCAGTTAGATTTAGCATAGTTATGGATAAGGACAGAGATAGAATGGGAGTAAAAGTTCTAAATTGGGGAAAAGCTGATTTTACTAAGCTGAGAAGTGATTTACCAAAAGTGGACTGGAAACAGCTACTTGAAGGTAAATCAGTGTCAGAGCAGTGGGAGGTATTCAAGGGGGAAGAGATTCAAGGAGTTCTGAGTGAACATGTTCACACAAAGAAAAAGGGTGGGACTGCCAAATCCAGAGCTCCCTGGATGACAAGGAGCATACAGGGTAAGATAAGGCAAAAAAGGGAAGCTTATGTCAGACACCAAGAGCTCAATACTGCAGAAAGCCTAGAGGAGTATAGAAAGTGCAGGGGTGAAATTGAAAAGGAAATTAGGAGAGCAAAGAAAGGGCATGAAAAAATACTGGCAAGCAAAATTAAGGAAAACCCAAAAATGTTTTATATATACATGAAGAGAAAGAGCATAACAAAGGAAAGAGTAGGGCCTATTAGAGACCAAAAAGGTAACCTGTGTGTGGAGGCGGAAGATGTGTGTATGGTTCTTAGTGAATACTTTGCGTCTGTCTTCACAAAAGAGAGGGACGATGCAGAGATTGTAGTTAAAGTGGAGGAGTGTGAAATATTGGATGGGATAAACATAGTGAGGGAGGAAGTATTAAGGGGTTTAGCATCTTTGAAAGTAGATAAATCACCAGGCCCGGTTGAAATGTATCCCAGGCTGCTATGAGAAGCAAGGGAGGAAATAGCAGAGGCTCTGACCATCATTTTCCAATCCTCCCCGGCTACAGGCCTGGTGCCGGAAGATTGGAGGACTGCTAACATTGTACCGTTGTTTAAAAAGGGAGAAAGAGATAGACCGAGTAATTATAGGCCAGTCAGTCCAACCTCGGTGGTGGGCAAATTATTGTTATCGATTCTGAGAGACAGCATAAATTGTCATTTGGAATGGCACAGTTTAATCAAGGACAGTCAGCATGGATTTGTTAAGGGAAGGTCGTGTCTGACCAACTTGATTGAATTTTTTGAGCAGGTAACAAGGAGAGTTGATGAGGGTAACGCGTTTGATGCAGTGTACATGGATTTTAGCAAGGTCACTTTTGACAAGGTCCCACATGGCAGACTAGTCAAAAAAGTAAAAGCCCATGGGATCCAAGGGTAAGTGGCAGGAAACAAAGGGTAATAGTTGATGGCTGTTTCCAGTGGGGTCCCGCAAGGTCCCTTGCTTTTTGTGGTGTATATTAATGATTTGGACATGAATGTCGGGGGCTTGATCAAGAAGTTTGCAGACGATACAAAAATTGCCTGTGTGGTTGATAGTGAGGAGGAAAGCTGTAGACTGGAGGAAGATAATAGTGGACTGGTCAGGTGGGCAGAAGAGTGGCAAATGGAATTCAATGCAAAGTGTGAGGTAATGCATTTGTGGAGGGCAAACAAGGCAAGAGAGTACACAATAAATGGGAGGATACTGAGAGTTGCAGAGGAACAAAGGGACCTTGGAGTGCATGTCCACAGATCCCTGAAGGTAGCAGGCCAGGTAGATAAGGTGGTTAAAAAGGCATACGGAATACTTTCCTTTATTAGCCGAGGCATAGAATATAAGAGCAGGGAGGTTATGCTGGAACTGTATAAAACATTGGTTAGGCCACAGCTTGAGTGCTGCGTACAATTCTGGTCACCACACCACAGGAAAGATGTGATTGCACTAGAGAGGATACAGAGGAGATTGACGAGAATGTTGCCAGGGCTGGAGAATTTTAGCTATGAGAAAAGATTGCATAGGCTGGGGATGTTTTCTCTGGAACAAAGGAGGCTGAGGGGAGATTTAATTGAGGTATATAAAATTATGACGGGACTAGATAGAATGGATAGGGAGGACCTATTTCCTTTAGCAGAGGGGTCAGTGACCAGGAGGCATAGATTTAAAGTAATTGGTAGAAAGATTAGAGGGGAGCTGAGGAGAATTTTTTTCACCCAGAGGGTGGTGGGGGTCTGGAACTCACTGCCTGAAAGGGTGGTAGAGGAAGAAACCCTCAACTCATTTAAAAAGTACTTGGATGTGCACTTGAAGTGCCGTAACCTACAGGGCTATGGACCAAGGGCTGGAAAGTGGGATTAGCTGGATAGCTCTTTTTCAGCCGGCACAGACACGATGGGCCAAATGGTCTCCTTCTGTGCCGTAACTTTCTATGATTCTATAATCTAAATCTCTTCCGTGAAGAGAAAAAAAAAATCAATGATTGTGAAATAGGAGAATTCTTCTTATCCGATAAGCATGGCTAGATGTTAACTATTCAGGTAAGGGTCCTATTAGTAATGAAGAGAAATGGGCCTGTGATGTCTGAAAAGTTAGATATCAGGTTATGTCGACATAAATGATGATCAGATCTCTGGAACATGATGATTCCTTTGCTGCGGGGACCGTGGGGATGCTATCGGTAAAACAGAACTGCTCAGGGGTGAATATCATAGGTTGCAGTGTCACACTGATATCCTGGAATTTTACTAGTTTGCTTCAAGGGAAGAAATTTCACAACCCTTCATCTCAAGTTTCAGCTGACGTTACTCACTTCCCTTAGGAGATTTAAATAAATTGGACTGTTCATGAAAGGGCAGATCGTACACAGGCTTAATGGTATGAATGGCTTTTTTTTGTTCCTTTTTTTGTGTTTTTATGTCTGAGGTACATGAGAATTGATGTTTTCTGTTGTCATCGGTACAAAATGACAGGAAAATAATCTTCAAGCTCTGTGCACAGGTCACAGGAAAATAATTTTCTCAAAATGTATAATGCCAGAGTCGTTTGTTTACAAAACTTTATTGCAACACGCTGATATGCCAGAATCATTTAATGTAATGTACTTTGCTTCTGACCAGAAACTTTAGAATTCTGCAGCACCAAAAAGCCAATTACTGCATTAATCCTAACCAAATTCTGCAGATTGTATGTTAAATTTGTCCAGTCTTGGGAATATCTCAATATAATAAATAGTTTTTAAATGCTGTGTAAAAACAAAGCTTTTTATTTTGAACAGTCAGGTATTTTAACCTCTTCAAAATAGTTTACTGTGTTCAGCCTTTGTCTTCTCTATGAACTGCTCAGCTCTTTGCAATAATAACCATCATTTAATGCCAAGCTATCTGATCTGACGTTTCACGTAGGTTGGTGAGCTAGCTAAGTATTAAGTGTCAGCCAGCCAAGCTGGTGGCTTTTTTGTTTAAAGTGCTGGCATTTACAACATTAGATCTCTTTGCATATTTAAAATGCCTGTGAGTCCAATTAAGCTTGTTGGCAGACAGACACAGTAACCAGCCAGTTTTATATTCAAAAAACATGTCAATGGCACATTGTTGTAATTGCAAAAAACTTAATGTGGAGGCTGTACTTATAGTTCATCTGATTCTCTTATTTCTCCTTTTCTCTACCCATTTCATGTTCTATTTAGCCCCAAACAATGAGTCAACTGAAAATGTCACAGTGGTAGAGTGCATGATTTCAGCCTGGTAGACTAGAAAGAGGCGACAGATATGGGAAAAAGAAACAGAATTTTGAAAACTTATAGTGTCCACTATATTAGAAGATGGAATTTTTAAGAAATCCAGTGATGCCACTCTCCCATCAGGCGACTGTGCTTTAAGGGAATGTGGATCGGAGAATTGGTACTATGGTGCTATTGCTCTATTTCTGACTCTTGCTCCTTTGAAGCAAAGCTCCTCACTGGGAGCACAGAAATGTTGAATTTACTTAGGTCGAGCAGAGCATCAGGGAATTAGAGGCTGTACTCAAAAGCTTCTGAAAAGTTGTGCCCCAAGGTTCCAAACTTCACCCCCTCCTATTCCTCATCTGTGTACTGCCACTAAGCTACATTATCGTTAAGTATGTGATCAGCAATTAATACCCAGCTTAACTGCTCTACCACTGTCACTATGCTGTTTGATTGTCTGTTTGACATCCAGCCGTGGATGAAGCACAATTTTCAGCAGGTCATTATTGGCAAGACCAAGGCCATTCTGTTCCATCCCCATCTGTTTCTCCACACCCTAGTCCTTCGTTCCATCCACCTTTCTGGACACTTGCTCATGATTAATTCAACAATGCACAATTTAGTGTTACACCCACATTTACTGCACCTATTTCCACCTCCAAAGTATTGCTTGACTCCATCCCTACCTCACCTCCATTACTGATGAAACCATCATTCATGCCATTGTCACCTCGAGACTTGATTTTTCCAGCTCCTTCCTTGCCGGCCTCCCAACATGCAACCTACAAAAACTCCAATTCATCCAGAACTCCACCACCTGCATTCTATCCCGCACAAGGGCCCACCCACCGAGCTGCCCATTTCTCGGCTCACTTGCCTCCAAATCCTTAATCATTGCCTACAAATCCCCATAGCCTTGCTCATTTGCCTCTCCAACCTCTAACAGACTTACATCCCTGCTCGCCCAACACTGGTCTACTATGCATTCCTTACTCCCTTTGCTCTACATTGATGACAGAACCTTTAGCCATCTCATCCTACCCTCTGGAACTCTCTCCTAAAGCCCCTCTGCCTTGCTTCATCTTCCCCACCTTAAAAAACCCCCTTAAGACCAACTATGCCTTCAGTTACATAAGAACATAAGAACATAAGAAATTGGAGCAGGAGTAGGCCAATCGGCCCCTCGAGCCTGCTCCGCCATTCAATAAGATCATGGCTGATCTGATCCCAACCACAAATCTAAAGAACACAAGAAGTCGGAGCAGGACCCGGCCACATAGCCCCTGGGCCCTCTCCGCCACCCACAGGGCATTGACCGATCCGAACTCAGCTTCATGTCCAATTTCCTGCCCGCTCCCCATAACCCCTAATTCCCTTTACTTCTAGGAAACTGTCTATTTCTGTTTTAAATTTATCTAATGATGTAGCTTCCACAGCTTCCTGGGGCAGCAAATTCCACAGACCTACCACCCTCTGAGTGAAGAAGTTTCTCCTCATCTCAGTTTTGAAAGAGCAGCCCCTTATTCTAAGATTATGCCCCCTAGTTCTAGTTTCACCCATCTTTGGGAACATCCTTACTGCATCCACCCGATCAAGACCCTTCACAATCTTATATGTTTCAATAAGATCGCCTCTCATTCTTCTGAACTCCAATGAGTAGAGTCCCAATCTACTCAACCTCTCCTCATATGTCCGCCCCCTCATCCCCGGGATTAACCGAGTGAACCTTCTTTGTACTGCCTCGAGAGCAAGTATGTCTTTTCTTAAGTATGGAGACCAAAACTGTATGCAGTATTCCAGGTGCGGTCTCACCAATACCTTATATAACTGCAGCAATACCTCCTTGTTTTTATATTCTATCCCCCTAGCAATAAAAGCCAACATTCCGTTGGCTTTCTTGATCACCTGCTGCACCTGCAAACTAACTTTTTGATTTTCTTGCACTAGGACCCCCAGATCCCTTTGTACTGCAGTACTTTCCAGTCTCTCGCCATTAAGAAAATAACTTGCTCTCTGATTTTTCCTGCCAAAGTGCATAACCTCACATTTTCCAATATTATATTGCATCTGCCAAATCTCCGCCCACTCACCCAGCCTGTCTATATCCCCTTGCAGGTTTTTTATGTCCTCCTCACTCTCTACTTTCCCTCCCATCTTTGTATCATCTGCAAATTTTGATATGTTGCACTCGGTCCCCTCCTCCAAATCGTTAATATAGATTGTAAAGAGTTGGGGACCCAGCACCGACCCCTGTGGAACACCACTGGTTACTGGTTGCCAGTCCGAAAATGAACCATTTATCCCAACTCTCTGCTTCCTGTTTGATAACCAATCCTCCACCCATGCCAGAATATTACCCCCAATCCCGTGATTTTTTATCTTAAGTAATAATCTTTTATGTGGCACCTTGTCGAATGCCTTCTGGAAGTCTAAATACACTACGTCCACTGGTTCCCCTTTATCCACCCTATACGTTATATCCTCGAAGAACTCAAGCAAATTTGTCGGACATGACTTCCCCTTCATAAAGCCATGCTGACTTTGTCCTATTAAATTATGCTTATCTAAATGTTCCGTTACTGTCTCCTTAATAATAGACTCCAAAATTTTACCCACCACAGATGTTAAGCTAACTGGCCTATAATTTCCAGCCTTCTGCCTACTACCCTTTTTAAATAAGGGTGTTACATTAGCAGTTTTCCAATCTGCCGGGACCTCTCCTGAGTCCAGGGAATTTTGGAAAACTATCACCAAAGCATCCACAATCCCTACTGCCACTTCCCTCAAGACCCTAGGATGGAAGCCATCAGGTCCAGGGGATTTATCCGCCTTGAGTCCCATTATTTTACTGAGTACCATCTCCTGAGTGATTTTAATCGTATTTAGCTCCTCCCCCCCGAGAGTCCCCTGTTTGTCCAGTGTTGGGATATTCTTAGTGTCCTCTACTGTTACCTCACCTAATGTTCTCCCTTTCTGCAGCTTGGGTCTGACCCTTAACTGTGAAGTGCCTTGGGACATTTTTCTATGCTAAAGGCACTATATAAATGTAAAGAGCTGGGCTTAATCCCCATGCAGTTTATACACTTCACTAGAAGCATGGGAGGCTCAGAGGCTGGATTCACAGTTTTTGCAAAAGATGATTTTAACATCAGCACTTCTTTAGTTTGGATCACTGGGAATTGGTGTCTGTGCACAGGCTCCTCATGTTCCTTTAGTGTATCAATAGAATTATCAACCCAGTTTTTTGTAGGTCTATCATTCTGTTTCTGTGATAAAGAAGCTGAATTTCGCAGTGCTAATGCAGGGTCCAGTGAATGGATGCTGATTTCTTGCGATTTAAATTAAACAATTTCCAGTGTACATGCAGCTAAAGTGACCTGATTAAGAAGCTGAGATCAGTGGGGTTAATCCACATGCACTTTACACTTTGCATACTTCAGCTGCCTAGCAGTATGAAAATAGAGAAATGTGCAAGGATTTAACAAACTTCAAATAGAGAATAGAAGGATCCTGCTTTGGGCTCTCGAGTTAGAGAAATCGCATAAAATGCCTCTCTAACTCACTTTTTAAATTCCTAATATTGACACAGACCAGATCAAGCTGCATGGGGTTAACTTCTTTCACTTTAATAAGAGTATATATGCATGAAGATTAATGTAATTTCTTCCTTTCATATATTTATCCTCCTCCCACATATGCAACCATTAAAAGCTCCAGAAGCATGACCAAGAGACATCTGAGGAATCACACCAATGGAGGACAGAAGAGGAGATGGCATCAGAGGCTTCTGACCTCAGGAAGTACTTCATTTAGTCAATGGCAGAGACAGTATGTTTTCTTCTGATCTTTTTACTTACATGAACTTTAAAGAAGTATTACACTTGTGTGTCAAATAGTAATACATTTTAATGCATGAACACTTTAGAAGACAAGTAGCATTGGACAGCATCCATTAATACCTTCATCCAGATGAAAAATGATTATTTTGGTCAGCTCTGATATCATCGCTCCTTGGCCCTATATTACTGTCATGCTGTATGATTTCCAGCCAAGAATCCAAGGAACTTCAGGAGTATGGAGAATTCAGAAGATTAGACCAATGAACTCCTCCATGATCTGTGTATTTGGAAATAAAATGGCTGTTAAATTACAACTACTACTGATCAAGCAATATTTGAAGCTTTAAGGAGGCCAGATTTATGTGGCATCTACCAATGATATTCTCATTGTATCTTCGGACCAGAAGTGCTTGTATGTCTGTAGCAATGTGCTGTAATTGTACCCTACTGAGATTTGACACTTTTCTGTTGTAGTTGTGGGCACCTAACCTAATTTCTTTGCTAATCCTGATTTAGTTGTTTGGATTAGAACCCAGCTTTTGATTCAATGGAAATGGTGTCATTCAATATGGAAGAGCCTATACTGAAGTTCATGATGCCTTTAAAGCACGCTCTCAATGTGTAGCAATTTTCAAATGATCTTAGTTTTATGTTTTGTGATTGTGGTAATGAGAAATTTACAGCATATGAGAGAGCTGATAATACTCCAGCTATGTTTTCCACCCTTTGCTCATCATTGTGAAAAAGGAAATGCGAGTATAAAATGGGGAGCATTTTTTGTCATAGTTACCAACAGAGGAAAATATCCAGTGAGACCATTGCCCATCATCAACCACACAGTGTACCCGGGTATAAACATAGTAAAATGTCACACAAAACATTATATGAGCCTTGCACCACCTCCCCTTTAAATTCAGTCCTCTTTGATAAATGTTGCAACTCTCAAGGCAGACTTTGAAATTTTCAAATCATTAAAAAAATTGTATTGATCTTTCTGGATTTGCACTCCAATCACTATGGATAGATCAAAGTAGCTGAGTTGAGAGCTTTTGTTTCAGATAAAATAAAATGCAGGCAACCATTTACGACATTTATGTTTAAAAATATTTTAACAGTGAATTCAGTTGGTAACAGATTTTTCAATATTTACAGTGATACCAGCAAAACAAAATCTGTCAGTAATCAACTTTTCACAGATACTAAAACATTACAGGAATTGCAATTGCAGGATCTTCCTTTAGTCCCCATCACATCCCTTTGCATTCTAATTTTGTGCTGTTCCATTCTAATCTGGTATGATTCTCATACCTTAGTCAGTCTAATGATAGTAGTGTTAGTGTCACATTAATGTTGATTTGAACTTCAATGCGTCATGATCCTTTAAAGGTGCATTGTCATCTGGCTTGCATTTGTGTGAACAAACTACCCACTCAACAGTATCTAATGTGGCAGAATAACACATCTAGTAGTCTTTTCAATAATACTATCCTTGGATGCTGTCATCTTCACACAGTGAATGACATGCTATCCACTACCATGTTAGATTTTGTTTTTGTTATTGCAGATAATTTTGATTATTCTAACCTGGTCTGTTCCCATAATTGGTCCTCTCCCTCCCTTCTTCAACAGAACAACATTGTCCATTGACACACAGTCCTTCACTGCCAGTTTAGTTATAGTTCAAGTGTATTGTTGAACAATTTCAAGACTACCAGTTTTTCAGTCAAAACAATGTTTGTCTATGAACTGTATGCCTCTGTTGCATATTGTGGCTGTTTCAAAAATAGTTGTTCAGTCAGGCTTGACAAATTAATAAAAATGGCATATGTATTGATGTCCCTTGTGGTTAATGCCATGCAGCTTTTATGTAGCAGTGAGTTAGGCTTGATTGGTATTCTGTGCTCACACACTGTGAGAGACTCGATCCTTTCGTTCTATTGTGCACTACGGAAGCCCAGGCTTTGTTGTACTGTAGATAAGATAGACCTGAAAATCTATCACCTTTATTCGATAAGATGAAAGAACAACGCAGTGACAAGGAAAATTTGACCTTTTGGTTTAACATGTTACTTCCTATTATGCTTCTGTTAGCTTTGAGGATAACTGCAGTCATCAGACCTTATAGAACACTCTTTGCATTTGCAAACTCAGGCCATAAGAAAGGCTTAAAAATGCATTGAATAGTATTTGTAAATATATAGTGTAACCTTTAGCAGTTAAGCAACATTTTTCAGGAGGGTTCTTTGTACACCCAGCATAAGCATCACTGATTCTGCTAGCTGCTGAACTAATCCCTAAGTTTTAGGTCCATTTTTCACACTTTCTTTACAAAGCTTTGATGTCATTTCCAATATCTGCAGTGCTTTTGAATTCGTCACTAACATGGAAAAAGATCAGAATGATTTAAGGCTTTTAATTTAGTGTCTCACAATTAGACAAACTTAATCATTCAATCAATCAATCAAAAACACGTAGCTGTTACTGTATGTTTACTTTTACCAATTTAATGCAAGATTTCCAATAAATGTATCATAAATATAAATAAATTTTACTGCCCTGATGATTATACCGTATATGATGAAGCACTTGAATAGATTGAAGGTACTGCTGCTTAATAAGAACCTCAGCTTCCAAACGACCAAACTCTGGGTCATTGCAAAATCTAATGTCTTGGATTGGAGCACTGCTCATTAGGGACTAGAGATGTGCAATATATACTATCAGTGGACCGCCAATCACCAGTCACACATTCCAAACTGAATTTGCCTCAGCCTTGAACAGACACCCCGTATTCATCATAGCCAGAAGGATTTACTCGATGGGGACTGCTGTAACTTTGAATAATAATGTTATAATTAGACTTTGGATCTCCATGGGATGTATAGTTGAAGGTGGACGTTTTAGGTATTATATTTAAAGAAAAAAAGAACTTGCATTCATATAGTGACTTTAACATCCTCAGGATGTCCCAAAGCGCTTCATAGCCAATGAATTACTTTTGAAATGTAGTCACTGTTGTTATGTAGGCGAACATGGTAGCCAATTTGCAATCAGCAAGGTCCCACAAACAGCAATGAGATAAATAACTTGTTAATCTGTTGTGGTGGCATGGGCTGAGGGATTAGT